>NC_053153.1:10499352-11128532 GCF_016808335.1 Panicum virgatum | reverse complement strand
CCTGGAAGTTTTTGATACATACAGTGTACCGAGCTTGTCAGGGGAGCCAAGCATTTTGCTGCGAGCTTTCTTCTGCATTGTGGTGCATGTGTGAGGGCCTTCATTTACTCCCTTATTCTGGGTGTGATTGACGGCACTTTTTTGACAGGAAATTAAGGGAACATATTGACGGCGATCGGAATTGATTGCAACAAGCAGATAGTTCCCATCGTCTTTGCCTTTGTTGAGAATGAGAACACAGAAAGCTGGTACTGGTTTCTTGAACGTCTGAAGAATCACGTTGTTGCTGGAAGGCCTAATGTTTGCCTTTATCAGTGATAGGCATGCATGTCTACTTGCAGCTATAAGGCAACTCCAAAAAGATAGTCCATTTTCACCTCATATATGGTCAGATGTTGTCAGTAGGTGGTGTGTGAGGCATATGGCTGCTAACTTTTATGAGCGGTTCAAGAATAAGGATCTAATGAATTTGTTCAGCGATTGTGCACTCAGAATCAGCAGAGGAAGTTCGATGCTTTGTGGGGTATAATTGATGACATGAGCGCCGAATTGCTTAAGAGTCAGGCTCATCATCCAACAGGAGACGTTCTACAGATTTATTAGTTCGAGGTGCCAAACCATTTACACAGTGATTGATGGCACCTAAAGAGAAGTGGTCACTTATGTATGACACAGATGGGAGGCGTTACGATCGAGACGACCAACCATGCTGAGTGTTACAATATGGTAATGCGTCGTGTTCGTGGATTTCCTCTTGTTGGCATTGTTGAGTTCATCATGTATGAATGTGTTAGGTATTTTATGGAGCGATACGCATCCGCCGCTTCCTTACTTCATGATCCAGGAGTGTGTTTTGGCGGAAGGGTCATGAGTACATGGAAAAAAAGATGGAAAAGACTCGATTTCACTCAGTTATATCGATGGGCACAAAAGAGCAAAGGTTTGAGGTATCATGCAGGGACAAGACCGGACAGGGTGTCCGCAGACAAAGGGTAGTTCAAGAAGTTTTCATAACCATTGACGGGAGGGTGTTCTGCAGATGCCAGAAGCCAAAGGTGCATCACTTACCATGCTCCCATGTCATCGCGGCTTGTTCTGTATCTGGGTTAGATGCTGCGTCGTATGTTTCTCACTATTTCACAAAGGAAGCCGCTGCACAGACTTGGTGTCATGAGATATACGGCATCGATATTCTAGGACCATTCATTCAAAAAAATTCACATCCAATGCTCATCCCAGATCCAGCTATGAAGAGGGGCATAGGCCGACGGCAGACACGTCGTATGCAGAACGGAATGGACGAGTCCGAGGTTGGAAAGAAGAAAAACGTTGCAACTTGTGTGGAGCAGACGGTCACACTTACAAGAATTGCCCACAGCTTTCAGTACCCACTACTGCTGCCGAGGCTGGACCTTCCGGGAATCCGACGGATGGATCGGCTCCACCTACAAGAATTCGCCGCATCTAGTTGTACACGTAACAGCTTGCAATGTATTTGTGTGTACGAAACTAATTATATACATGTATATACTATGTCTAGATGTCTTGTTTAATTAGTTGGCAGTGCGTATTTCTCTCGAATTTAGTTGTAACGAATGAAACCTTCAATGTAATATGTTATGTGGTATTTTGTTTAACGTTCTATTTATATTTTGTTCATTGTATCTTATGTGGTATTGTATCATAGATCCACATGAGGTTCAAGATTCATAAATAAATATAATCATTGCAATCAAACATAGCAAACATAAAGTATTGCAATTAAAGGTACATGAGGTCTGCCGTCCCGTCACAATTTACATCACAATCTAAAACCGATGAACATCATATGTTATAGATCATGTCATGAAATTATCTAAGTCATCATCCCAGTTGACAGATGGTGGTGCTGCAGGTGGTGTAGCATGACTTGACGAACCTCTCGACTTTCCCTTTCTCTCTTTTCTGGTTGTAGATTCATGTATAGGGGGACAAACATCATGTGTTGGAGGCCATGGTTTTGGGGGCATGAAGTCATCCATATCGTCATCCCAGTTAACACAAGTTGGTGCTTGAGGTGATGCAGCATTACTTGACGAAACTCTTGCCTTTCCCTTTCTCTCTTTTCCTGGTTCTAGGTTCGTGTACAGGGGGGGAACATTATGTGTTGGAGGCCATGATTTAGGGGCATGAAGTCATCCATATCGTCATCCCAGTTAACACAAGTTGGTGCTTGAGGTGGTGCAGCATGACTTGACGAATCTCCGGTCATCTGTTCTTGCGGAGGCCAAGAACTATCACCGGAAGATCTTTTCCACCTCCTTCGTCTAGTTTGCGGCATAACTCCACCGAAGATACATACCAATTTACGAAAATTTGGTATCGATTTGTTAATCAACTCCGTGTCCTCGGGGTAATCCTAGCATATAATTACACAATAAATTTACTATTTCGTAAATATGAATTACAAATAACGGATGGGATTAGAACTGAATAAGAGTTACCTTAATGTGCATCTCATACACATCTGACCGCATCCATATCTTACAAGTACTTGTAAGAAATCCAATAACATTAGGATGATTCGCTAGTTCACACACCCTCATGTATATCTTCCGACGTTCTAGCAGGTGTTCCTTTACATCTTGCGTTATAATACCTCGAAACAATGTAAATTTTTAAACTGAACTAATTTTGACAACACCATCTCTATCGTACCATCCGCTAATACATCCAACTTCTTACTGATTATAAGATGTGTCCATGATCTCAAGTATTATACTAGATTTTTCTTCGGTCCATGAAATCCTCCAAAATTGGTGGCAGCCATTGCCTTATGCTGCAATATTTAGAAACAAATTTAATACTATATTTCACTATCCAAAACTTAATTCTATTTTAATTTATAATTCATTTAGAAATAAGTTTGTAATAACTTAATTTTTAATACTGAATTGAAATTTTAATACTATAGCATTAATTAAATTAAATTACTTTACAATATTAATGGATTCATACGTAACTTACCTGCATATCACAAGTGCAGAATCCGGCAGGGCTTCGCTGTTGCAAACTCCCTCCCTCACCCCACGTCTCTCCTTTTTCCCTCTATGGATGTTGTTTGCTGCAAATGCAGGTGTGGGGGGACCTCGGCTTTTATATTGGGGGGAGCCTGCCGCCCCCCCTGCTGGGCGGTAGGCCCCCTGCCACCCCCTTGCCGTGCAGTAAGGGTATAAACCTGTAAATTGTGACAACAACAACAACATAGCATTTTTTTTCCCAAGCAAGAACCTGTAAATTGTGAAACCGAAAATATATTTCTGTAAAAACGATTTTGAAAAAATAAAAAAATAAAAAAAACTCGGTGTACTAGAAGATATGGGCCCGATTCCTTCCAAAAGAAAAAGAAGATATGGGCCTGATTTTGTCGGCGGGTCTATCCCGTTGTCGCCACAGCAGCCAACGGAGGGAGTATGATGCTAGATCGTGTCACTGGGTCAAATTCCTCTATAAACAGCTGACAAGTCTGAGAGAAAGAGAAGCAGAGATAAGGTTTGGGTCGAGATTGCAAAGAAAGTTAACCATATATCTAGCAGCCAGTTTCTTAGGAAAACCAGTATACCAATCTACCAACTCCAAGGACAATCCCATGATCTCCTCTGAAACTGACGAGTAAGCACGGAGCTCTGTTTAACCGCAGGTGTTACTTGCCTTCCCACACACCACATGCATCTACAACCCTCTAGCAGGAGGCAGGAACAATCACCGGCGACCTGTCACCCCCTCTGCCCGATCCATGCTTAGAAATAAAGCAAGCACCACCCTTGTGCCTTCACAGAATCACAGCCTCAATTCACTTAATCATTTCACTGGATGCGACGCATCTCGCAGTCTAGGGGTGTTAATTGATGATTTTTAGGTGCACATTCAACTCTTTTTAATTTAAAATTTTATACTAATTTTTTGAAATAAAATCTGATTTTGAAAAATAGATAAAATTTTAAACTAAAAAATTAAAGAATTAAAGTACCTAAGATCACCAATTGACAGCCATATCGCAGGCCACGACGACCTCCGGCCTCGGCAATCATCCAATCCAACACACCTCGGCTCCTCCCTCACCTCGCCCCCAGCCAAAGCTGCACGGCTACGGACAGACAGATTCGCTCCCGCACTGCCCGGACCAGCCAAAGCTAGGAGATCGATCGATCGACGGGGAAGCTGTTGCTGACAGCTGACAACCTAGTAGTACCAGTACCGGAGCAGAGAAGGTATTGCAAAGGACAGGGCCAACAATGTCATGCATCGGCGAGCAGCACCGGAACATGGTAGGGCAGGTCCACCCCACACCCAACAGACTGTTTGGTGAGCTGCATCGGCGTTCTGGCCAGCGATCAAGTGGTCACCTTACGATCCTTGACAGCTAAACCAATCATGCATCAGTGTATGACGCAGGTTGCTTTCAGGGCTTAATAACTAAGCAGCACTTGCATCAAAAGGACTCTACTAGTTTTGTAGCATGTCCACAATAAAAGAGAAGAAAAGAAAAGAAGAAAAAGGAAAGGGCCGGCACAGCGATGCTCTCCCATCAAACAGCAATCATGCTCTCCACACACACACACCCAACACCTCACCATTCCAAAAGCCGAAAGCGCATTACATACAGCTAGAAGATTTACAGGAAAAGAAAAAAAACAAAAACTAGTGAAGCCCGCCGGGACTACCTCTTTTATACTCACTCTATACCTGGCAACAAAGCTGGCAGCGGCATGTTTTCGGCTAATGAATTCCAAAGCTTGCACAAGGCCATGATTGCCGCCACAACCCACAAACACACCCCATGGGCCCCCGGGCAGCTCACCAACCAACCTATTGCCCTTGGGCAAAAGCTTGGAAGCCACCCGGGGATAACTAATAAACCGACAAAAACAAAGCGGGAACGTGCAAAGTGGTCCACAAAAACCCTGGACCTTGGAAGGCAGAATTGCTCCATGATCTGCCTTCTGGATGGCGTCGCCAAACCGACTGTGATGGCATCTCCTGGAGGAGCTCCTTTCTCTCCAGGAATGAACCGACTGTGAGCAGCAATACTAGCTAGTCGGCAATCCTTTTTTTTTCTTATCATTGTTGTATGTTTTCCGTTTTCGAGCTATATTGGTCAGACATGAGCACCAGGGCCTGCAGCTGATCTGGAACCAGCAAGCAAGAATTAAGGTTCTGGTAGAATCAAATCAGGATAGAATGTGGTATTGTTAGGCACAAAAGTTTGGCGCAAAATTTAATACTGCGCAAAAAGACATGAGGGGTGCCTAGCTACTTTAAGAAAGTAGAATTTTGTTTATTCATCATGTAAGGAATGCTGGAATGGAATAACGATGAACTAATTTTCTTAGAATCTAAAGATCAATGATTGTATCACCATCTCCATGTTGAAAAGAAAATTCAGATGACCATCAATATTCAACACTAAGTATAGCATGTTACCTTTAATCTGTGTAAAGATGTAAATAGTGAGGTGAAAGCTCTCCAGAGTTCCTTGCACGCTGCTCAATCCTTCTCAGGTCTCGAAGATGCTGTAAGATCTCCTGAAGAAGATCGAACCCTTTGCCTCCCTTTTTCAAAGACCTCACACACTGTTTTATATATTCCCTATCTGCTTCAAGAGCATGCAGCCTTTCATGGACTTGATCAATTTCATTGGCGATTGCAAGTTTATCTTGCTCTGTAGCAAGATCCAATGTGACTTCTGTCAACTGATCTGCATCATCAACTTGCTTATTTGGAAGGATGTCTCTAGCTTCCACAGTAGCATCATCAAACAGTGGCAGGAGCTTCTTTCCTTTATAGGTTACGCTTTTTCTTTTGTCATGAAGTTTAAAGCAGCTATCATCATCAGAGAAACCATTTGAGGCACCGCTGAAATGGTTTTCTTCTGAGAAATGCTTGTCCATCTTCATGTTATCAGAATCTTCATCATCGAGGTCAAAAAGTTTATCCTCTAGCACTTTAAGTTGTTCTAGTATGGAGAGTCTCTCTTCCTCAAAATCAGCTAGTGAGCCATCAAGGGTAACTAGATGTCTGGCAGTTTCGTGCAGGACAACATCTGTAGGGCTACTCCCATTGCTTCCGTTGAGACCATGGGCAGATTCATCCCCTTCATAGAAACTTTGCGAAAGGTCATCACTGTCCTCAGCACTTGACGAAGCTGACGATGACCCATTCTGGTCATCGGCCTTGTGTCTGGACATTTTCCTTGCCTTTGCCTCATAGAGATGAACCTTGTGACGATACATCTCGAGTTCTCTCTCCAGATCTTGCTTCTCCTTCTCTCTCCTCACAACTAGTTCATTCAGTCTCTGCAATGCTTCTTGATCATACTCCGACTGTTCCTCCATAAGACGCTGGTACTGGATCGCCTCCATCTGCATCGCAGCTTTCTGTTCTTGCAAGCGGTTTATCATTGCCATGGTTTCATCAGCAGCTATAGCAGCAGCATTCCTCTCATTTTCGAGTTCAGCATATAGGCTGTTCAATGACTTGCGTGCAGATGCCAAAGCAGATCTTAGTTGATCAACGCTCACAAATTCAGTGCTTTCCAGATCAGTAGAGATAGTAGCAACACTTGCAATGGATTTACCATCAGAAACAGCTGCTTTATAATCCAGCAATTCTTGCGAATCACATATACCTTCAATATGAGTTGGTGTCTCAGGCTCTCTCTCTTCTTCTATGACACTATGATCGTGAGCGAACTTATCCAAGATTGTCAAAGGTTCATAAGATATTTGATGTATGCTTGTTAGAGTAGCTTCAGTTGGATCTTCTTCAATATCTCCTGTTCAATATGTAAGAAAAAATTTAAAAATTTACACAATCATAATAGAAATAACCATAATGCATTAAACTGGTGGGAATAAACAAAAGAATTCTTAAGATCTCAGCATCTTACCTTTCCATGTGTTTGTGTCATCATTAAAAGTGTCTGCTGCATAGTCCAGTACATCTTCCTTCACAGAAGTGACTTTCTGCTTCCTCTCAGCCTGCTCATCATCAGTATGAGCATATGAAGTCATGAAAGTATGTTCCCTAGAATCAACTGGCTCAGAGTCCCACTCTTGTTCCAGCACAGCCTGTACAGTTTTCTCTCCTTCAAGTTCTTCACCAGAATGCTCCCTGGGATATATTGGTATTGAAGCCAACTCCTGATTCACCTCTGCTTGTTGAACCGTCTCCTCAGGCTGAGTTGCCGAGACACGCACACAAGCTTCCATTGGCATCAAGTTCAGTTTTTGCTTCAACTCAGCCTGTTGAAAATGCTCCACCTCAACACTTGTGTCTAACTTCTCAACAAATTCATGGTCACTGGGATTTCTTGGCATGGTGTACAATTTCTGCTGTGGAATAACCTGTTCAACTTGATCATCTTCAGATATCTCATCCTCAATTGATATTTTCATATCCTTATCTTTCAATCCACTGTCATCCTCAGGAGCTGCATTTCATATTTTGAAAACAAGGCAGATGGCTTAGTAACTTGAAAAAGGAAAAAACATCAGCACCGAACAACTTCAAGGACAGTAAGTGACATGTGCTGCCTTCTATTTTGTTAAGAGGTCCATTTCATCCTTTTAACTTTCTTATAGTACTTCTTTTTTCTCCAGTTCTACTATAGATTCACCAGATCAAATATGACAGCAAAAGTGCAGTGGGTATACCAGTACTATGCAAAATCTAATATAACTAAAGGAGTACAGTAACAAAGCTCAATAAACACCCGAGCAGAAAACTACATTCTAATTAATTACTTAGGTGGCTAGCAGAATAAACATAAATGCGGCAATGAACACAAGCACAATAAATACATATGCAGTGAAGTAATTGCAAAAGCTGGTGATATTCACACCCATAGACACATCATTGTTAAACTGGAATGCCAAAAGATAATGACTTGCCAAAAAGGTTATTTATCAGAGAGGGAGTGACTTACACTGGTGATCACCAAAGCCCTCAATGGTTTCGCCTGCATTTATCCCATCATCAAATGTACCTTCCATACAAGCTGACACGAGGGCTACATCAGCAATCTGTTCATCAATCAGCCGATCAACCACACCATCCCCCTTGTCATCATCAGATGTCAACACAATTTTCTCCTCATTGGCATTAGCCTTGTTCTCCGTGACCGCATCGTTCTGCCTTACATGATCAACCGCTTCCTTCCTCTCACCACAATATTGGGATGACACTGAAGCCATGTCGACAGCCAATGAGTCAATGGATTCAAGAGGCACCAGACGCTCAAAATTGGCAACAATCTCAGCACCCTGAGCCAATACATTGATCGAGTCATCCCCCAGCAACGGTTTCTCATCGAAGAGCTCGATCACAGGGCCTTCCTCGGACACAAAGACCACGTCTCCATTTGGCATCGCTGTCTCTTCCTCTTCCTTGTGGCCACAATCTGAGCCACGCGCCGCCGGCGTTGGGAGCAAGAACGGCGGCGAGTAGAAGCCGCTCTCGAGCGCGACGCCGCAGCAGGCGCACGCGAGGTCCCGCTCGCCGAGCTCGCTCCGGCCCATCCACGACAGCAGCGCCTTCCCGGGCGCTGCCGCCGCGGCGCAATCCTCGCACATGTCCCCGGCGTCCGCGAGCCGGCGGTGCGCGCTGCAGTAGCCGAGGCGCGACAGCTCGGCGGCGTGCGCGTCGCACAGCACGCGTCGCAGGGCCTCGGCGCGGGCCCCGGCTCCTCCGACGCCACGGTGTGGGTGGCGCTCGAAGAGGCTGTCGACGCCGAGGCGGGAGCAGAGCGCGCACGGCGGTGCGAGGCCGAAGAAGGCGGCGAACCTGGAGATGAGGTAGGAGAAGACGCCGTTGGCGAGGAGAAGCGCGATGAGGATCCACTCCAGCAGCGCGTACGCGAGCACCCGCGCGACGCGGTTGCTCTTCTTGCACAGCGCCGCCGTGAGGTTGGCGCCGGCCATGGGTGCCTGCGACACCATCCCCGGAGCCCGGCCCGTGGCAACCGGCGGAACGCGACGGAGAGGGACGCCGACCTCGCAGCCGGGCTTTGCCGTGGAATCCAAGAAAGCACAAAACAGTGCCTTTCGCCCGAATCCCGCCTCCGGCGACACAAATTGAATTGGAGCGGAGCGGAGCCGGAGAACGCAATCCAAGCGCGATTCTTTAGTGGCAAGCAACCACTACAAGAACTCCGCTTCGGATCGAAAAAAAGAGAGGGAAAGAACACTCTACACAAACTCCTCCCTTCCCACTACTACTGCAGATTGCCACAAAGGCGAGATTTTCACACGCAAAATAAAATCAGGACTGCGAACGGGATCAGAAATCCCAAGGACGAACAGACAAAATCTTTACAGGTAAGAAGAGGAGGAGGAGGTTGGCGGGACTAATGATACTGACGGGATGACGAGCGCAATTAACAAGAACAGAGTGGGAAGGAAAGGGCCGAAGGGGAGGAGGGGAGGGAGATGATGGGGAGGGGGAAAGGGCCCGTTTGGTGGAAAGCAAATGGAAATAGAGAGGGGAGGCGCGACTTGGAAGCCGAGAAATATCGTCGCGAGAACGAAAAAAAGAAAAGAAAAAAAGGAGTAATTCGCATTAGTGGGGCCCTAATGACCGTGATTAAGCAGCTCCAAACGAGATTTGAACGTTGGGACGACGCCGTAGTACCCGCTGCCGCCGTTTCCGTTGGAGTGACCAGACCGGCGGTAGCTTCGCCTGCCGTAGGCCTCCGTGGGCGTCATCACTGGTGAGGATGTAATTAAGGCTCCTTTTCTCAAAGGTCAGTGGTGAGTTCTTCCGAGATTACGCGGTGGCAGCAGCAAGCAGCGATGACGTACTATGGCTCCGTCAGCAGAACTGCGAGTAAGTGCGCTAGTAGTTTTTTTTTTACAGTAAGCGCTCGCTACTTTATTTAACTAGCCGTGAAATCACGGCCAGGACAAAGCTTGGAAGGGGATACATCCATACTACGACAGGATGATCCGGTTTCGATCACGACCAAAACCAGCTAAATCATGAGCCAAAGTATTACACGACCGATAAACATGGGTAATGGTAGTGGTAGCTAGCAGCACGCAGTGTCGTTCAAAAAACAAAAAAGTAGCAGGATCACAGCTCGTTTGCTCGTTTCGGTCCTTGGGTTTGGGTTTCTGCGGTGGGGTAGCGGCTGATCTCGACTCCCCGATCGTTTTCCGGGGGACCGGCGTGGCGTCAACCGGACGGCGAGCCGGCGAGGCCTGGTTGGTCGGCGTCGCGATGCGGTTTGGACCGACGGGCTCGATCTGCTTCCTTTTGCTCTTCTTCTTCTTGTTTTTCCGAATCCGCGACGCCACCACGGCATCGGAGGGGAGAAGAAGAAAGGCATCGGAGAGGAATTCGGCACGGGGATGTGGACCGGCACTTGTTTATTTGGTGTCCCCCGGAAGACGACTGGATCGGAGACATTCATACGGGGCCGTTGCCCGTTGGTCTCTCAGGTCGTGCGTGGCGGTGCCCCCGCCGCCTCCGCCTCACGTTCTGGCGGCACTACTGGTGGATGGAGGCCCGGCCCTGGCGGGTTTGACCCAGCCAAAGTCGCCAGCCCGATCTGTTCCGTTCGTAACCCTGCGCATCGGCGTTCTCAAACTGCAGGCTTCAGGTTCAGCAACAGGAGATGATGGTGTTGGGTTGCATGGGATAGGACGGAATTAGCTTCTCAATCACGACGAATGTTTTTCTAATTTCTAAGAGGGATGGTACTGGGCACCAGCGCGTTTGGCGGGGCTTCTCGCACGCCGCTTTTGTGTGCAGAGCTGACCCGGAGCCGCTCGCGGGGAACAGGGTTCCTCGGCTCCTGCATGTATGGCAGAAACGGCTCCGGCTCCTCTACTACGACAGCAGAAGCCGTTCCACCGCCCCTGCTTGTTTGGTGGAGCTGCGACTCCGAAGCTACAGGCGCGAGCAGGAGTCGGAGCGGAAGCTTCATAAAATGTGATAATTGTTGTCTATCATGACCTAACTAGGCTCAAAAATTCGTCTCGTCGTATACATCAAAATTATACAATTAGTTTTTTTTATTTACCTATATTTAATACTCCATACATGAGATAAAAGATTTGATGTAATAGGTGAATAGTGAAGTTTGGAGAGAGAAATTTTGGAAATAAAACACAGCCTTTATGCGTCGTATACATCAAAACTATACAATTAGTTTTTTTTATTTACCTATATTTAATACTTCATACATGAGATAAAAGATTTGATGTAATAGGTGAATAGTGAAGTTTAGATAGAGAAATTTTGGAAATAAAACACAGCCTTTATGATTTTGGGTGCCCATCTCCATTTGTCGGGAGGCCGAAAGATTCTCCATTTGCCGAGGGAGCAAGAGCGGAGACAGACAGACAGAGATGCTCTGACCTCTGAGCACGGCAGCGCAATTAACATTTTTCACTCGCCTGCACGGCCGTTCCGGATCGTATCAGTAGGAACGTAATTGCTCATGTGGGCCGTCCACTCAGCTTGGATTCTAGTATAATCATGACACGAACCGTTGCCACTGGATCACGCATTGTTTCTTCAGCAGTTGAAAACAATCAAGAACATACAACACTCCTCTCTTCCGAGGGTATGTTCAGTTCAGACAAACTCCAAAACCCAACGAAAACCACTGTTGGTCAACACGACGTGCTCTGCTATCCCTGCTAGTCTGCTTGGTCGCCGTCAGGCTCGACGTGTAGCACGGATCAACCAGGAAATCAATATCCAAAATGCTAAACCAACTGAAACACTGGCATCGACCTGACGATGACGCTAGCCAGAGAGGCGCCGAATTCAGGTGCCCATGAGCCGGGCAGTTGGGTCTCAAAAGGATCGCGAGGATTTCTCCAATAATGCAACGCGACAGCTCAGGGCCCCCCTGACATTTGAATGAGGTGGTCAGGGGTGAGGGCCGGCGCCGGCGGCGTACGCGGCCGAAAGGGCAACGGAAAGCACACCGGCCTCGTGTTGGCACAAACAAAAACAGCGGGGAATGCAGTGGGGCATGGACTCTAGTGCTAGGTACACGCATCCTGATTTCAAAGCTTTTTGTGCCATGTCCCTGAGAAAAAGAGGCCGAATTTATTCAGCAAAACAGGCGGCAGTACCAGACACAAGAAAATCTTACAATATGGGTTTAGATCACAAATTTTATACATAAAAACATCACATCGAATATTTAGACAAATACATGGAGTATTAAATAAAATCTATTTATAATTTTTTTTGCACGGATAGGTAGTAAATCGTGAGATGAATCTAATGAGCCTATTTAATCCATAATTTGTGACAGTAATGCTACAATAATCATCTATTAATTATAAATTAATTATAGATTAATTAGGCTCATTAGATTTATCTCGTGATTTACAATCTAGCCGTGAAAAAAGTTTTATAAATAGACTTTATTTAATACACCAAATTAATAAGATCCCCTTTCAAATTTTTTTGGCATAGTGATCTAAACACACCCAAATTGCAAATATTTCAGCATAAGTTAGTGAGTTATTTATAGGACAGGAAAAGCCGGTTAGAGAGGGTCAGACTTGCACGAAACGGATGTGAGGTGGTGTGTGCCCGGGCGCCCCGAATGAGCTCAGCTTTTCCTTTCGGCTATCCATCTAGGTGTGCGTGACAAGTGTTTACTTGCTTAAGCTACAGCCTTCCAACGTTAATGAACTTTCTAAAGCTATCTTTTCCTTTGGTCGCACGTACCCCGGCTTCTTAAAGAATTACGGAAGCATGATCGCAGAAGAATCTGCATCATCTCGCAGAATTCTTTGGCCGTTTTAAGGACGGAGCCGGGCAAAGATGTCGTGAAACATGATTACCTCCAACGATGGTGCCTGCACGTGTAGGCTCAAACAAAGGACAGCTAATATCTAAACTAAAAGAAGGATGCCACAGGGAACCTAGCAAATCATCACGCCAAGCATGAGTACTGGCTAGCCTCCAGAATTTCCTAATACCATCACCAAACACCCAGAATTTCATAAGCCTATCACCACCTGCCTCCAGTACCGACTGGATTGTGAAGCTTATGCCGGATTGGAAATAGAATTCAGAACGTGGAAAGAATTGTATTTCCTGAACATTAAAGAAACAGAAACATACAAGCGACGGACACCAATGCTCCCTTCTTCAGAACGGACGCACAGACACAGGAGTCAGCGGAACCCAATCATGTAGACCAGACCGGCTTGAGGTGATGAAGACCAGTCATACATGAGGAGACCTCCTCCCCTGTATTGCCACTCCCCACAGAGAGAGCAAGATAAATCAGCAAAGAATAGAGCGTGACTCACGTGCAATTGCAGCATCTCCCAGCCGAGGCGGGGCGCAACACTCAAACACTAGCATCCCATCTGAAGACGTGTTGCCAAGGAAATTAAATGGCGCATCATATTTGCATGCATGCGAACTAAAAAAAAACTTGCTTACAGTCACACGATATAACTGAAATGGAAGTCGAATTGATTAAAACATGGGCCAGCCAATGCACGCCTACGGGCCGATCAAGCCTGTTCTTTGATAGTCTCCACAAGGCCCATCACCTCAGTCTTATCTGAAGGCCCAGCAACTCAACCTCGACTGTGTCCTTCCTAATCAGACACGTGCATCATACATTATCAAAAAAAAAAAAAAACTAGGACAAGTGCCTACACCTATCCTCGGTTCGAAACTGCAAGTAACAAAACCACCAGCATCATATACATCACAAAACCACCAGCAGTTAAATATCAAATTTGCCACCCTGTACTGCTGGCAAGACATGATGCTTTAACTGACAAAAGACATTTCTGCAAGACATGCATATCTGGGCACAAATTGGATCCCAAAAGACATTTCTGCAAAAAAGACAGTTCCGAGCACGAAAGAAGTGTCGGGTGGCACGATTAGGGACATCCTAATCAGAGTACTAAAGTCACCCTAAAAACGCAAACACATGTTAGGCGACTGAGGCCACGAAGGCCCACGGCCTCCTTCCAATCTGGAAGAAAGGAAAAAATTCAAAGAAGCCCAGCATGCGGCCCACCCGAACCCTCCTTGGACTCGCGGGGTGATCTCCGTCTCGCTCGAGGGCTCCTATCGAGACCCTCGACCGCGCCCCGTGTCTCTGCCTCGCTCGAGGGTAGCGAACCCACCCTCGAGCGGGCAAACATCTCCGCCTCGCTCGAGGGTAGCGAACCTACCCTCGAGCAGGGCGAATCATATCCGCCTCGCTCGACGCCACCCTTCGACGCAAAGGACAAACGGCCCTGCCGCTCACCCGCCCGTCGTACGGAGACATTAAATGCCAACCACTCCTCCACAAAGCCCAGGACAGACGGCGTCAGGCCGCCATTCCCCACAGTGGCTGTGACCGGAGTCCCGTCCGCCAACTCCGGTCACTGCTCCGCCATCCCGGACGCTGTGGCGGCACTGTGGGAACCTGCGACGCGGGACGAGATGGGCTCGGCACAGCTCCCGTTACTATTCTGCCAACTCCGGCTGTCTGGACTCCACCTCACCACACGTATGGCCCCGGACCCGCCCCTGCTCGGGAAGGGGTCCTGTGTCGCCACGTGCCCCTCAAGGAGGGACGCTCAGCACTAGCAGCCGGAGGCCCGGACCTCCCCCCTCGAGGGGTCCGGGATCCCCATGTGACTCCCGGACCTCCTTAGTGCACACGCCAGCACTCCGCCCAGGGGGGGTCCGGGATCGCCACGTGCTCCGTTACCACTGGCGCTCATATATATATGCAAGACCCTGGCCTGCGGGGCCCACGGAACGCCACCCCGCCACGTTTGGAAGACTGTACACCCAACAGCGACGACCACGCCGCCTGCTGGGGCTGGCAGGGCGCCGGCGCGATCTCCGCAAGACCAAGGACGATACCCAGGACAACTGCCACGCCCGACGCCATGCCCCACAGTGTACTTCCCACAGTGTTCGACCACTGCACCCCCGCGATTCGGGGGAAAGACGACGACTTCCACGATCCCCTGTACATTGTACACCGTCCCTCCTTATGACTATAAAAGGAGGAGGCGGGCTTCCTTTCAAGGGGGACGTCTTTGACATCGCGCAATCAGACCACTCGATAGAACGCAACGCTCAGCTCCACTGGGCACCCGATATTGGCACCCGCCTCAATCAGCTTCTCCTCTAGCAGAGACCTGGGAGCTTCCCTCCCTCTCTCGCCTCGCCTGTACCCCCTACTACGGGCACCTCCGGTGCAAGATAATACAGTGCCCTCGCACACCCCCTTGCTGGACGTACGGCCCCGCGGCCGGAACCAGGATAAACCCGTGCATTACTGTGTTGCCTCTTGCATCAACATATGGGACGAGGAAACACGCATCATTACTAGTTGGGGTCTGGACCGCCGGTTCAGGACACCGACAGTTGGCGTGCCAGGTAGGGGCGTCGCATGACATTTTTTCTTGTGTTCCCATTTGATCTCCAGGGATGGCGGGCAGATCCAACCCATTCCCCATGGGCATCACGGATCCGCTCCCAGCAGGGTACGTGATCTGGTTCGGGAGTCTCGAGTTCAGAGCAACCGGCAACGGTTACCTCATGGAGCTCCTCTCGCCCAGACGCAACCCGGACATTCCGGCTTCACCAGCCCGGCGCAACAGGCGCTCGAGCCAGCACTCGCGACACGCGCGCGCACAGCGGTGCCGGGCGGCACGCCTCAGCTCCCCCACGTGGGTTGAGGTTGCCATGTCGCAGCTCAGCGTCGCGGCCGACGGGGCCACCGCATCATCATCTCGTGCATCGGCATCAGCAACGCCGGCACCGTCATCGACTGCAGCCCTAGTGTCTCCTAGGGGGGTGCGACTGCGGCGTCACCCTTCCCCATCGGGATGCGCAACGCTGCGTCCTTCGCTTCTTTGTCCAGCACCAACTTCGCCGCGTACGAGGATCTGCCAGGACATCACCTCCTGTCGATCCGTAGCCTCATCGCGTCGTCTCCTAACGACTCCTACCTCGAGACGGCGAGCTCAATTGCCGACGACATCAACTTCTTCATGGACAACTTCACGGCCGAGGACCCCGGCGCTTTCCGCTCGTTCCAGCTAGCGACGGCTTACTGCCTCACCTGCTCTGAGGACTCCAGCGAGGGGGATTACGATCCCTCCTGGGAGTGCTTCATGGTCCAGCTCGCGGACGGGGCAAGAGGACAATGCTCCGGGTGGTGACGGGAATGGCGGGGCGGACGCGCAGGCGAACCAGCCAGTGGTGCCGCCTGCGGCCCCTTCTACTTCGTCAAGCTCAGCGGCGCGGCAGGCACAGCTGGCGCAGCTCAAGGAGCTTCAAGCCAAGCTCAACGAGCAGCGTCGGCAGACTCAGGAGCTACGCACCGCACTCGAGCAACAGTGAACCGCGCGTGGCGCGCATGCCCAGGCTGCGGCACGCGTTGCTCGGGAGCGGATCCTAGCCGACGACAACGTCGACAAACCTCCGGAACTGAAAACAGCCGGCGAAAAACTCGTCGTTGCGGCCTACCTACTCCAAGCGATGCCCAAGCCATCGACGACTTCGGGACGCAACCTGCGCCGCGAGGCACAGGCGCTCATCGAGCAAGCTGCTGTGCAGCAGGCCGAGAGCTCTGCGTCTCGCATGCGCAAGATAGTCCCAAAGCAGCCCGGTGGGACTGCACGCCAGGACCACGAGGCTTCGGTGCACACTCCGCCAGGAGGGAAGGGAAAGGCAGCCGCAGCGCATGACGCGAAGGCACCCTCGATGCACGACCACATCGGAAAGGCTCCCGCGAGGGAGCGACTCCACGACACGCGCGGGCATGCTGGCGACGGCGACGCCCGTTACATCATCGACGGCAAAAAGTACACCCTTCGACGGGGTGGACGCTTTGACCCAGAGCACGACAGGGGCGAATCACCGGAGCCCCCGGGCACCCGTGTGTTCAGCCGGGAGATTCGTACCGCTCCTTTTCCCCCACGCTTTCGACAGCCTACCACCCTCGTCAAGTACTCGGGCGAGACCGATCCCGCAGTCTGGCTCAACGACTACCGCCTAGCGTGCCAGCTGGGCGGTGCGACGGAAGACGCGGTTATCATCCGCAACCTTCCCCTTCACCTTGCTGACGCCACACGAACGTGGCTCGAGCACTTGCCCGCGGACCAGATCCACAACTGGGCCGACTTAGTCCAGATCTTTGTGGGCAACTTCCAGGGCACCTACGTGCGCCCTGGGAACTCCTGGGACCTCAAAGGGTGCCGGCAGAAGCCCAATGAGTCCCTGCGCGACTATGTGCGGCGCTTCTTCAAGCAATGCACCGAGCTCCCCACCACATCGAGGTCATCAACGCCTTCCTCGAGGGCACGACGTGCAGGAACCTGGTGCATGAGCTTGCGCGAAGCCGTCCCGCTAACACCAACGAGTTGTTCGATACTGCCACCAACTACGCCGCCGGCGAAGAGGCAGTTGGTGCCATTTTCGACGACAAGCCGAACAAACGCAAGGAAGATGCGCCCGCAGAGGGCGGCAACCTCAAGACCCACGCCCCCGCCAAGAAACAAAAGCTGGGGAGGAAAGGGAAGAAGCAGGCCTCACCAATCCAGCGTGGACCAGGGCAGGCAGAAGACTCCGACGAGGCCTCAACATCATGTACGCCCACACCTTGGAGCTCTTGGGGATTGGATTGAACAAGCTTCGCCCCAGCAAGTCGCCATTTCATGGCGTTGCGCCGGGGAGGCGAGTCCAACCCATCGGCCAGATCGATCTACCCGTCTGCTTCGGCACGGCAGCAAACTTCCGCAAGGAAGTGCTCACCTTTGAGGTGGTAGGGTTTCGGGGATCCTATCACGCCATTCTTGGTCGTCCCTGTTATGCCAAGTTCATTTGAGCACGCAGAGGCTCAAGCGGAGGACGATGCCCTCACAGCCACCCTCGATAAGATGGCAAGCGAGGCCTTGGACTCCATGCACCGACACGCGGGCAGCTTCGAACCCGCCGAGGGTATCAAGAAGGTGCCCCTCGACCCGAATCGCTCCGACGACAAGGCGTTGCAGGTCAGCGCCACCCTCGACAGCAAATAGGAAGTGGTGCTCGTCGACTTTCTCCGCGCCAACGCAGCCATCTTTGTGTGGAGCCCCTCGGACATGCCTGGCATACCGAGGGAGGTCGCCGAGCACTCCCTTGATATCCGGCCTAGCTCCAAGCCGGTGAAGCAGCGCCTGCGACGCTTCGACGAGCCAAGCGCCGGGCGATCGGCGAGGAGCTGCAGAAACTTCTGGCGGCCGGATTCATCAAGGAAGTATTCCATCCCGAGTGGCTAGCTAATCCTGTATTAGTGAAGAAAAAGAATGGGAGCTGGCGGATGTGCGTAGACTACACTAGTTTAAATAAAGTATGTCCGAATGTTCCCTTTCCTTTGCCACGCATTGATCAAATCGTAGATTCAACTGCGGGATGTGAACTTTAATCCTTTCTTGATGCTTACTCCGGTTACCACCAAATCAAGATGAAAGAGTCCGACCAGCTCGCGACCTCTTTTATCACGCCTTTCGGCATGTACTGCTATGTCACGATGCCCTTTGGCCTCAGAAACACCGGAGCTACATATCAGCGGTGTTATGCTCCACGTTTTCGGGGACCATCTCGGGTGGAACGTAGAAGCATATGTCGATGATATCATTGTAAAATCCAGGAAGGCGGACGACCTGGTTGCTGATATCAGGATCACATTCGATTGCCTAAGGGCCAAAGGGGTAAAACTCAACCCTGAGAAGTGCGTGTTCGGAGTCCCTCGAGGCATGCTCTTGGGCTTCATTGTCTCCCAGCGGGGCATCGAACCCAACCCTGAGAAAGTCTCGGCCATCACTCGGATGGGTCCGATCCGAGACCTAAAGGGGGTACAGAGGGTCATGGGATGCCTAGCGTCCCTCAGCCGATTCATCTCGCGTCTCGGCGAGAAAGGCTTACCCCTGTATCGACTCCTGAGGAAAACCGAGCGCTTCACGTGGACCCCCGAAGCTCAAGAAGCCCTCGACAGGCCGAAGGCATCGGTCCTCACGCCCCCATTCTCACGCCACCCGCGGATGGCGAGCCCCTCTATCTGTATGTAGCCGCGACGACTCAAGTGGTCAGCGCGGTGGTCGTTGTTGAAAGACATGAGGAGGGCCATGCTCTGCCCGTCCAACGGCCGGTGTACTACATCAGCGAAGTGTTGTCTGAAACTAAGACACGCTATCCACAGATTCAGAAGCTGCTATACGCAGTAGTTTTGGCACGGCGCAAGCTGCGCCACTACTTCGAGGCCCATCCCGTCACCGTGGTCTCGTCTTTCCCTCTGGGAGAGATAGCCCACAACTGGGAGGCCGAGGGTAGAATTGCCAAATGGTCCGTGGAGCTGATGGGAGAAACTCTCACCTACGCCCCCCGCAAAGCAATCAAGTCCCAAATCTTGGCTGACTTCGTGGCTGAGTGGACGGACACTCAGCTACCCCCACCGCAAATCCAGGCTGAGTGTTGGACCATGTACTTCGACGGGTCGATGATGAAAACCGGCGCCGGCGCCGGCCTCCTCTTCATCTCACCCCTCGAAGACCACATGCGGTACGTGATACGCTTGCACTTTCCTGCGTCCAACAATATGGCGGAATACGAGGCCCTCCTCAGTGGCCTCCGCATCGCCATCGAGCTTGGCGTCAAACGCCTCTACATGCGCGGTGACTCTCAACTCGTCATCGACCAAGTAATGAAGGAGTCTAGCTGCCACGACCCGAAGATGGAGGCATACTGCAAAGCAGTACGCCGCCTCGAGGACAAGTTCGACGGCCTAGAACTCAATCACGTCCCGCGCAAGTACAACAAGGATGCCGACGAACTAGCCAAGATCGCGTCGGGGCGGACCACCGCCCCCCCGAACATCTTCGCTCGCGACGTCACCAAGCCCTCCGTCGAATTCAAGGATCCGGCGGAGCCAGGCCCCTCGACTGCCGGGCCCACCGGCGGGAACCCCCCGGCGAATGAGGCCGAGCCCATAGACATTGACTTCGAGACCTCCTTCGCGGACGAGGCCGAAGCAATGGAGATCGACGAGGCCCCCACTTCGCAAGATTGGCACACCCAGTACCTCGACTGGATGATTCGAGGGGTCCTACCCTCGAACCACGCTCAGGCGCGGCACCTCGCTAGGCGGGCCAAGTCCTTCATCCTAATCGACCACGAGCTGTATAAACGTAGTCCCTCGGGCGTCTTGCAGCGATGCATCCCCACCCCCGAGGGCAAGGAGCTGATCCGTGACATCCACGCTGGCATCTGCAGTCACCACGCCGCACCGCGCGCCCTTGTGGGTAACGCGTTTCGGCAAGGTTTTTACTGGCCCACCGCGGTCGCCGACTCCACCGACGTCGTGCGGACTTGCGAGGCTTGGCAGTTCTATGCTCGAAAGACACACCTCCCGGCCGATGCTCTGCAGACCATCCCCATCACGTGGCCGTTTGCCGTGTGGGGACTGGACCTCGTCGGCCCGCTGCAGAAGGCGCCCGGGGGCTTCACCCACTTGCTGGTGGCAGTCGACAAATTCTCCAAGTGGGTTGAGGCTCGACCCATCGTCAAGATTAAATCCGAGCAAGCCGTTCTGTTCTTTACCGACATCGTCTTCAGCTTCGGAGTCCCGAACTCGATCATCACCGACAACGGCACCCAGTTCACAGGAAAGAAGTTCTTGGCGTTCTGCGATAGCTTCCACATACGTGTGGACTGGTCGGCTGTGGCGCACCCACAGACGAACGGGCAAGTGGAGCGTGCCAATGGCATGATCCTCCAAGGACTGAAACCAAGGATCTTCAACAAGCTGAACAAGTTTGGCCGGAGGTGGCTCACGGAGCTACCCTCGGTTATTTGGAGCCTGAGGACGACCCCAAGCAGAGCCACGGGCTTCACCCCGTTCTTCCTCGTCTATGGCACCGAGGCCATACTCCCCATGGACCTGGAGTACGGGTCACCAAGGCTCAAGGCATACCAGGAGCAGCAGAACCAGCGAGCCCACGAGGACTCGTTGGATCAAGTGGACGAGGCTCGAGACGTGGCACTCCTACACTCTGCGCGCTACCAGCAGTCTTTACGAAGATATCAAGCGCAGAGAGTCCGGCGCCAAGACCTCAACAAAGGGGACTTGGTGCTGAGGCTTCGACAGGACAGCAGGGGCTGCCACAAGCTCTCACCACCGTGGGAAGGCCCATACATCATCGCCGAGGTGCTCAAGCCCGGCACGTACAAGCTGGCGAACGAAAACGGCGAAGTCTTCACCAATGCTTGGAACATACAGCAGCTACGTCGCTTCTATCCTTAGAATTCCGAGCTACTTGTACATCGTTTGTACTCGCATTTTCGATTTCCCGAAATAATAAAGAAGTACGCTTCACTTGTTTATTTTTTGGGAACCTTCCGGACCCTCGGGGGTTCGGATGCGCACGAACACTGAGGTACGCCTGGCTTTACCCTCGGCAAAGCCAAGCCTCCCTCGGGGGTACTACGGGGGAACCCCCGAACGTCCCAAAAAATCGCCAACGTTTTTTCGAAAAAGTTCCGTCTCGAAGCTTCTCGTACACTTGGAGAAAACGGACGCGAGGCATAAGCAACTACGGTACGGGGCCGGCCAAGTCGTAGGGCCGCCTACGCCTCCGGGATACGGCACCCCCCTCACCACCCCACGCCTACATCGCTTATGAACGCGAAATTCCTCGCAGAAGTTTACCTAAGTCGCGTACGAGAACACAGAAGCAGAGTAAAGAAAACGAAGGCTCGAATGCACAAGGCCTCGATGGGCCACACTGTCGATTTTAACGATAATGAATTTCTTAAATTCATAAGTACAATTACAATAAGTACTAATTCGTTACATGGGCTCTGAGGCTCAGTTTCCCTACAGGTTATCATCCCCCTCTGTGGATCTGCAATAGCATCGAGCTCGGCTATCAGGGGGATGTCAGCTTCGACCTTCCCGGCTAAGGCAGTGGCGAACTCCTCGGCGGCTGCGTCGGCGTCGTCCATGATAGCTGACGCGGCGTCCGCATCGGCGTCGTTGGGAACGACGTACCCCGACGACACCCTCTGGAGATCCATGATGTAGTGCGTCGAGGCCATGGCGAGGGCTCGCAGGACACCGAGACGGAAGGTGCTCTTGGCATGCTCGGCGATCCGGCCACCTAGCGCTCGCAGGCGGCTGATCACCGAGCTACCAGACACGGCGCCCTCCCCCTCGAGCTCCTGGCTCACGCTCACGACGGTTCGCTCCAGGTCAGCGTACTCCGCCTGCGCCGCCATGAGCGCGGTGTTGACCGCCTCCTTTGCCGCAGCCTCGTCTGCCACTTGCTGCCTCAGCTCTGATCAAAGGAACCAAGATAAGCTGCGAAAAAATGGGAATCCAACAATATCGAAATTTCGAGCACCCACCTGCAATGCTCTTATGCGCCTCCTCTCGCTGGACTCGGGTGGCCTCCTCGAGTGAAGACAAGGAGTTCTCCTTCCCCTTGAGGGCGGCCTCCGTATTCCGGAGGGCCACCTCCTTTTCCTCGAGGGCCTTGCCCTTCTCCTCGAGGGTCCCGGTGAGCGTGACGACGGTTGCCTTCTCGCGCTGGAGCTCGGCCTCCTTGCCTTGGAGCTCGACCTCCTTGCGCTGGAGCTCGGCTTCCTTCTGCTCGAGCGCCGTCCTAGTGCGCTGCAGCTCGGCGGCTTGCGCCTCGGCCTCCTGAGCCTTCTGCTCCGCTGCAGCCCTTTGGACGTCACGCTCGCCGGCGGTCGGCGCCAACTCCTCCTCCAGCGCCTGCCGACGCGCCTCCAGATCCGTCATCTTCGTGTTGGCGTCGACATTCTGGAGCACCAGACCAGTGTTGTGCTGCCCAAGCCAGCGTACCTGGGAGTACAGCCGGGTCATCTCGACGCTCTTCTTGCGCGAGATGTCCCTCAGCTGCTGCAAGAGGAAAGGCGTGGGTAAAACAAATGAAATCAACGCCAAAATACATACGATTCCCGGGAAGGAGCCGCTTACCTGGCTGATCTGGTAGTCTGTCGTTCGATGGAGCTCCAGGGCGCGATCGAGGTGGTTCAGGATCTGAGAACCTGCCTCGATCTGCGCCTGCCAGACGGCCTCCTCCTCTCACTCGTCACGGAGAAACTCCGGGGGGACCCCGAACTGGATAATTGCCCCGTGATGGGGCCCCTCGGATGTCCCCTCGTCGAGCGCCTTCGCACAGGCCGACGTAAGCTCGGCAATCTTGTCGGCGGCGCTTGCCGCAGCAGCGGGGTCGATGTCCCTCGAATCCCCGTATTCTTCGCTGCTATCCGGCAGCTGCACCACCGGCACTACGCCTTCCGGCGCCACCTGCAGCCGTCGTTGCTACAACAACACCCTCGTCCCGGGCCTCTGCAGGCATCGCAACGCGGGTTTCCTCCGACACCGGCGCCCTTGGCGCTGACTCCTCCTCCGCGACGCCCTCGCCCCCAGCCCTCGGGTGCTCGGGGACGAGGGACTCCACCTATGGCTGGCTGGCGGGGCGCTCCTGCGCATCCCCACCAGCTCCTTCCTCTGCGACCGGACAGGCGGCGCTATCCGCATCGCCCCGACCGGCCCCAACTTCGACGTCCGGCCGGGCGGCGTCATCTACACCTCCCCGGCCGGCCTCCCCCACGGCGTCAGCCGGAGTTGCTGCTCCAACGCCACTCTGGCCGGCGTCACCCCCCGTTCCCTGGCGCTCGAGCCTGTTGGGCCGCTTGGGCCCCTCGAGCCATGGCCTCCCGCAGCTTCGCGGCCTCCGCCACGATATCCACGACGGGCGGGGGCTGCGGCGCCGAATGCGGCGTGGCGCGCGCCCCGGTCTTGAGGGCTTTTGTCGACACGAGCGGGGCTGCATCCTTGGCAACGGCTCCGGAGCTGGAAATCGGGGAAAAAAGGCTGAGGTTAGCAGGACTGGGGGATCGATTAAATGAACGCAACGAATAAGACCAGAAACACTTACCCGGACCGGGCACTCATGCTGCGTTTGCCCGTGCCACTCCTTCGGGCCCGCGGCACGCTGACGCCCCTCGACGGCTGATCCGAGGGTGCTGTCCTCGGACCAGCCTGAGGCCTCAAGGCCGTCTGCGCGGGCGTTCCCGCGCTCGCCGCAGACCCATCACCGCCCGTCGACATCGTGGGCGTAGATGATCTGCCGCCCGCCGCCGGCGTGGGCGACCTCCGCTCCGCCCCCGTGAGGGGCGGGTCTGCCGACAATCCCGGTGCGGGCCTCGCCTCACGCGGTGCCGCTGGCGCATCCTCGTCGCCAGCCTCTTGATAGACCGGCGGGGAATCCGTACCAGTTGCCGCCTCGTCCCCACCCGGGAGGTCGACCTCGGCATCCGAGGCGTCCTCCTCCTCCTCACTCGTGGACTCGGGCGTAGCGGGCCGCGGCTTCCCCTCCTCGCGTGCGATTTTGCATGCCTTGTCATGTTTCTCCTTCCTTCTCCTCTTCCTGTCGGCAGCTGCCTCCGCCGCTTCCTTCCGCTTCTTCACCGCCTCGAGGGGTGGCACTTGCGGCCCACCCCCTGCAAAATGCAGTCAAATCGGAGTCAGGAAGCAGGAAGGGGAAAGGAATGACACAAATCGACAACGGATTGAAATCGGGACTCACCACTGAAATGTACCCCGGCTCGGGGCGCATCTTGATCTCCCAGAGATCGCTTGCGTCGTCAGGGAACTCCGCCACCGCGTTCCTGGCCCTCCGAGCAGCGATGCCTCGAGGGAGCAGCACCGTCGACGTCCTCAAGCCCGAGGCTGGGACCCCGGGGGTGAGGCCGAAAATCGGCAGGGTCCTCTCCGTCAGAGGAATCACCCTCTGCCGGTAGAAGTTCGCGATGACGGCACCCGCCGTCAACCCCTTCCTCACCAGGTGCACCAACGCCTCGATGAGGACCTCGAGCATCCCTTGCTGCGCTGGGGGCGACACCCCCCAGTCCCACTTGGCTGGTCTCTCCCGAAGCACCTTGTTGGTGAAGGCCGGGAGCTTGTTGCCGAAGTTGCGCAGGTACAACCACCCACGAGTCCACCCGGCGTTGTTCGTGGTCATCTTGTTCGGGATATACAAGTTCTTTCGGCTCGGGCGCAAATGGAGCGTCAGGCCTCCAGCGCGCGCAAACCTCTTTGGTTGCCCCCGCATGTTCTCGACGAAGAGCTCGCCGCGGAACAGGTGGATCCACATATCCCAGTGGGCTTCGATCCCCAAGTACCCTCGCAGACGGCGACGAAGACCGCCGCCTGCGAGATGGAGTTGGGGCCGAAGTTGTGCAGCTCTGCTCCGTAGTGCTCGCACAAAGCCCGCATGAACCTGTTGACGGGGACGTCGAATCCCCGCTCGTGCAGACGCACGAGGCTCACGACGTAGCCTTCAGGGGGATTCGGCTCGGTCTCCTCCGGCCGCGGGGAAATCAACGCCGGCCGCTCCGAGCTCATGTTCATTGGCAGCAGCCGGTCGGTGACCAGCTGCTCCAGAACCGCCTCTGTAGCGGTGGATTTCCCCATGGCAATGGCTCCCGGATATCCGACATTGCTTCGAGCTGCGGGGAGATGTGGGAAGACAAGCTCTGCGGTGCCTAAGGTATGCTCTCGATCTTTCTCCTTCTTCCTCCTCTCGCTCTCAGCTGTGGGCTCAGGACGCAGGGGAGGCGGAGAACAGCGGGGAGATGAAGGCAAATGGCCAGGTGAGCCCAAACAGTCCTCCCTCTTTCGCTTTTATTTCACCACGACGCGCGGATACGCCGCCATGGCCCGAATCCGCCGCATTTAATGCGGTAGATTTTGCCGTCGCTGACGGATGGGCCCCATGACTGCGGAGTCTCCCACGCGCGCACTCGGCAATAACTGCGGTGCGGTAACCGACGGGCGCAGCGCGACTGTTGCGCTGTTCCATCCATCAGCCGCCGCCAACGCCGCTTCGTCTACCCGAGGTAGTCGCCTGAAAATGCGCGCCCGCACTGCACCGCACGAATCGGGCCATGTCGCCCACGACCAGCGGAAGACCCGCGCACACGACTAGCGACTCTGCGTCGCTTGCGAACCGTGACGGAATATTCCTTTCTGGGGCCCTTCACCCTTGAAGGAAACTTATTCCAAGGCCTTACTGATCAGGGGTTCGAAACCTGTCCCGTCGAGGGTTCGACAGGCGCCCCAGATCACTAGAGTCAGGGACTGCATGGACGTGCCGTACAAGCTACCCTTGAACACAGAGTTCGAGACGTCCTACGCAGTGTTCAAGGCCAGTCGAGGGTGCCTAGCAGGGGGATCCCATCGAGGGAGAGCATCGAGCCCTCGGACCCTATCGAACGGGTCCGAGCCCCGCCTAGCGAACCTTTGCGAGCGCTTTATGTGACGTGTCCATGGACCACGAGCCAACCCTTATCGAACGGGGCACGGATGTCCACTTGAACTACCCGATAACAGCTCACCGAAGCAGCCATAGCTCGCGGCCCGGGCATGGGTAGCATTGTGCGCTTCACCCTTCCTCCCTGCGGAAGGGCGACGAGGGCCGTAACTAAAGTCGAGGGTTCCCCGAACGCCTTTACGTAGGCCGGGGCTCGGGGGCTCCTCGCACGCCGCGGCTCAGGCCGCACCCTCGAATGGGTCCACGACCGTCGATTGTGAAGTTCCGTGTGTCTAACCAAAACTCCCACTCTTGACGCATGCCTGCTATATGGTTAAGCTGGACACTGGGTCGCTGTTCCAGCACGAAAAGTGCCGAGGCCGGCTGAAAGGAGTGCCGATGCCGGCTGAAAAAGACGCAGGATGGCCACCCCAGTAAAGCAACCAAGCGAGGCGACGTTTATAGCCCTTGGATGAGTACAAACACTCCTCCAAATCCTCGGGGGCTACACCCGCGGGTGCGCTGATGCGCCCCCACGGAGGAAACTTCACACATTCGAGGACCGAAAATCTCCTGCAGGGGTGGCACCCACCCATACACTTTCGGTCGTCCTCTCCGCGAAGGAGAAGGAGACTTCATTGCTCTTTACAAACAAAGATTACAAAGGGCTACCGACTTAAAGCCGTCGAGAAATACAAACGCATTGCCACCTGCGTGGCAATTTTCCCTGTCTTGGGGAGGAGTGAGCGACGAAGAAAAGCACCGAGCCCCTGGCTGGCGCGACGGCCAGGCTGCTAGGGATTGCGAGGAACAGCCCCCAGACCGCACGGGTCCAGCGGGATGCCCTCCTCGCAAGCTTTCTTCTAGCATCTCCTCCACCGAAGACCCTGCGGGGGGTCAAGCTGGCGGACAGCACCCTCCACACCGTCTCCCCGAGAGCAACCTTTTCGCCAGTGGGGACGATGCGAAGAACAGCCACCAAATCTGGCACCAACGCCATGGTCAGGCGTCTCCATCCCCCTTCAGGCTAGGGTACATCGCAGAAGCAGGACCCCACGGGCCCGATGCTCTTCTGCTGATCCCACTAAAGCTGAGGGATGGTGCGCACGCCCTCTCCGGCTTTCCCCCACCGCTCGCAAGCATTCTTCTAACATCAAAGCCTAAAAAAGCCAGGCCACCCCATCTGGGGGCCGGTCGTGAAAGGCAAAGGAAAACATTACGAGACTTGGGCGATGTTAGGTGTAAGAGCAGAGAAGTTGGAGAAGAAAGGGAGTCTCTCGACCCCTATTTATAGCTGCGTCGGGCGCCAAGCTCCAAGCCTGTCGAAGGGCGAAAGCTTGGACCGCCCGGGATGGCACGGCTCTCCACGAACGAGAGATACCCTCGGTTACCGTGCTAAGACATGACGGGGCAAGGCAAAGCTGAGCCCTTGGACACTGAGCGGCGCAGCATCGACGCTGGCCGACTGCCCTCGAACGGCGCACCGCAAGGCGACCAGGGGAAGCGGGGCCGAGACCCTGGGCGCGGGACAGCGTGGCAAACGCACCAGCTGCAGAACTGCAAGCGCCATCGTGGCCCTGGCCCGCCCAGCGCGCTGACGCGCCTTGTCCCCGGAACAAAACAAAAGGGAGCGCACGCCTCGAAGTACTCTCTTTTCGGGCGCACTACCCCGACCGACGAGTTGTCACATCCGCTGGGCCGGCACCCAGGTGCGCCTGGCGGGAGCACAACACCAATCGATCATGTCAAGGGGTAAAATCGCCGAAATACCCTTTGGCCGAATCCCTTGACTCGACCAAAGCCTCGGGGGCTACTGTCGGGTGCCACGATTAGGGACACCCAAATCGGGGTACTAAAGTCACCCTAAAAACGCAAACACATGTTAGGCGACTGAGCCCACGAAGGCCCACGGCCTCCTTCCAATCTGGAAGAAAGGAAAGAACTCAAAGAAGCCCAGCATGCAGCCCATCCGAACCCTCCTTGGACTCACGGGGTGATCTCCGTCTCGCTCGAGGGCTCCCATCGAGACCCTCGACCGCGCCCCGCGTCTCCGCCTCGCTCGAGGGTAGCGAACCCACCCTCGAGTGGGCAAACATCTCCGCCTCGCTCGAGGGTAGCGAACCTACCCTCGAGCAGGGCGAATCATCTCCGCCTCGCTCGAGGCCACCCTTCGACGTAAAGGACAAATGGCCCTGCCGCTCACCCGCCCGTCGTACGGAGACATTAAATGCCAACCACTCCTCCACAAAGCCCAGGACAGACGGTGTCAGGCCGCCATTCCCCAGAGTGGTTGTGACCGGAGTCCCGTCCGCCAACTCCGGTCACTGCTCCGCCATCCCGGACGCTGTGGCGGCACTGTGGGAACCTGCGACGCGGGACGAGATGGGCTCGGCACAGCTCCTGTTACTATTCTGCCAACTCCGGCTGTCTGGACTCCACCTCACCACACGTATGGCCCCGGACCCGCCCCTGCTCGGGAAGGGGTCCGGTGTCGCCACGTGCCCCTCAAGGAGGGACGCTCAGCACTAGTAGCCGGAGGCCCGGACCTCCCCCCTCGAGGGGTCCGGGATCCCCATGTGACTCCCGAACCTCCTTAGTGCACACGCCAGCACTCCGCCCAGGGGGGTCCGGGATCGCCACGTGCTCCGTTACCACTGGCGCTCATATATATGCAAGACCCTGGCCTGCGGGGCCCACGGAACACCACCCCGCCATGTTTGGAAGACTGTACACCTTACAGCGACGACCACGCCGCCTGCTGGGGCTGGCAGGGCGCCGACGCGATCTCCGCAAGACCAAGGATGATACCCAGGACAACTGCCACGCCCGACGCCATGCCCCACAGTGTTCGACCACTGCACCCCCGCGATTCGGGGGAAAGACGACGACTTCCACGATCCCCTGTACATTGTACACCATCCCTCCTTATGACTATAAAAGGAGGAGGCGGGCTTCCTTTCAAGGGGGACGTCTTTGACATCGCGCAATCAGACCACTCGATAGAACGCAACGCTCAGCTCCACTGGGCACCCGATATTGGCACTCGCCTCAATCAGCTTCTCATCTAGCAGAGACCTGGGAGCTTCCCTCCCTCTCGCCTCGCCTATACCCCCTACTACAGGCACCTCCGGTGCAAGATAATACAGTGCCCTCGCACACCCCCTTGCTGGACGTACGGCCCCGCGGCCGGAACCAAGATAAACCCGTGTGTTACTGTGTTGCCTCTTGCATCAACATCTAGGACGAGGAAACACATAGCATTACTAGTTGGGGTCTGGACCGCCGGGTCAGGACACCGACAAGAAGATATGCATATCTGGGGTGCGATCACTACCCACACCACCCCAAATTCTGTATCCCATGTACTTCAAATTGGATCACAGGATGCTATCCAGCAAATGCATCCAACATTCCAATTGACAGTACTCAGAATAGGCTATGCCTCTCTTTCACTACCACACGAAAATGCAGAAGAAGAAAGAACACATATGCACCAAAAAATATCGTTGCAACATATTGTATAACCCAAACAAGAACCGGAAAGATGGGGTAAACATAGACATTAGCCACACCATTATTGCATAGCATTTGCCATCAGTGCTCGAGAAGCAAGCCCATATGACAACCGAATGAAAAGACCAAACTTTAGTAATCAAGAAGCAAGACGGGCCAAGGATTTTTTTGGTAACAGCAGCATATTTTCACAAGGTGAAGCATTCCTTAGTCTTGTACCTTAAAGTGAAGCTTTTTAAGAGAAGCAATAGGATGGTAGGGAAAATAATTCAGAATACAAGTGGTTGACAAAGAAAAATAACATTTTTCTTTCATTGCCCACAAGTTACAGGTACAACAGCTTCTAATAGTACAGTTACAGCACCTTCTAATTGGAAAATGGTAATGTGAAAGCCTGAAGCTACATGAACATAGCTATCATCTACATCTACATCAACAGCATGAAACATGGTAAGAACAATGCCAAAATATCATAGATTATTATGCTGCTCAAATTATTAAACTCGACAATAACATCCGTAGAGGTGTACAAAGGCAAATATAGTAGGCTTTCTAGAGGCAAGGGTTAAGCTGAGAAAACATTACAAAGCATAGCACAATAACCTAGCTTCTATACAAATGAGGCAAAGGGTGGAAAGCACATCACCATTCACCAATACCACCAAAATATCTGCTTCAGTGCCCAGCCGCTGCAGCATCCTCAACGAGCAACCTCAGCCTCCAGTTTAAGACATCAAGCTCATCCATCCTCTGGGCTCTCCACCGCTTTGCAAGCTCGCTTTCCTCAGCACCCCCACCCACGTTGCCACCATTGATAATCCCGCTAGCCTTTGCCTCCCTCAGGCACTCCTCAAACACATCCAGCACAGCATTTGCCATTCGATGCTCGTTGCTACATGGCACCACCACTTTGTGGTCTCCAATCTCATTGCCAATTCCATTGTTCCCATTCGGGAGAGCAGCCACGGCCTCGGGCTGCTCCTGCACAATAACACCAAATTTGCTGTCAAGGGTGGCACCTTCGTGGTCGCCTAGGTGCCCGCTTTCCTGCTCAAGGTAGAACACATCCTCGCCATTGGAAACATCCGGAAACAAGCCCGGGGCAGAGGAACCAATCCCATTGTAGTCATGGGAGTTGCTATCCCCGGACGCATCCGGGGGCAGGAGCTGCGTGCCTCGCGGGTTGGAGCGGCGGCGCTTGTTCCCGGAGGCCCCCGCGCTGGACGCGAAGGGCGAGGTGGCGGCGTTGGCGGGGTCCCAGAGCCTGGAGCAGAGGTGGAACACGTCGCGATCGTGCGGCGCGAGGCGGGCCGGGTCGAGGCCCCCGGCGACGCGCGCGGACACGCTGCGGTACTTGTTCTTGAGGCGGCGGAGCTTCTCGGAGAGCTGGGCGCGGGTGTAGGGCTGGGGCATGGACTCGGAGAAGCGGTCGTAGAAGACGTTGAGGTCGCGCGGGAAGACGAGGCCCTGCGCGCCGCAGCCGAGGAGGCCCTGCAGGAAGCGGAGCTCGTCGGACTCGGACCAGATCCGCTGGAACTTGAAGGGCGGCTGCTGCTGGTCCGATCCGGCGCCGCCAGCGGGCGCGGGGGCGTGGAGCGGGTCGGAGGAGGCCGGGGAGGACGAGGACGGGGGCGAGGAGGACGGCCGCGGGGAGCGGCGCTTGATGGGGAGCTTGCGCGCCCCGGCGGGCGGGGTCGGGTCGGCTGGTGCGGTCGGGTTAGGGTTGGGCGGGACGGGGGCAGGGACCGGGAGGGTCTGTTGGCCCGAGGCCATGGCGCGCACGGATCGAGCGCGGGCGGGGCGAGGCCGAGGCGAGGTGCGACGAGAATGAGACGGGACGGGGGGCGAAGTGGCGTGGTGGATTGGGTCGTCGCGCACGGCGCGGCGCGGCGGGACGCGGACGGACGGGGGGAGGTGGTGGGATGGGGACGCAGACGGCTGGGCTAGGACGGGACGGCCGGACGGGGAAGTGGGGGTCGATTGGGTTAGGTTGGGGGCGGATTGGTTGGCGACGCCCGGAATCCCTGGGTTTCGGCTGCTCTATCTTCTGTAAAATAGATATTCATCTTTAAAGCCTATTTAGACTCAATTATCTACTATAAATATGTTTAACATTTTGATTGAATTAATTCAACATGTTATTAAACTAATTCAACATTTGACCATCAAAATGTTGAAATTGTACAGATAAAATGTTGAAGCTAGAAGCACAAAATGCTGAATTTGGAATGTTGAACGGCGAACATTATGGAGCTTCTTCATCGGAGGCGGTGGCGGCGCGAGCGGCGCAGCGCGCGGGAGGCGGCGGCGTAGGAAGCAACGCGCGCGGAGCGGGTGTGGGCGGCGGCGGCGGCACTTCCTGCGCGTGGCGGCGTGGCGGGTGTGGACGGCAGCGGAGCGGGGTGCGGGCGCGGGGCACCACACGGGGCGGCGTCGATGCGGGCGGTGGGGAGAGAAGGTTGGGAGAGAGAAGAGGTTAGGGTTTGAGTAGATCCAATGTCTATTATTGTTTGCACGAATCTTAAACACTGAGAGGTAAGTTGGAAAAAAATCTTGCGAGGATGGATAGGTTTTCTGGTGTTCTGTCGCCTCTGGACTGTGGCTGGCCTCGTCGGCCCGGTGGGCGAGACCGGCAAGCGTGCTCCTGTGGCTCACTGACACGCGGCCCGGGGGTTTGGGGTGCGGTGCGAGGAGTCGCGCTGGGCTCGGTCTTTGGGGAGAGACATGTCTTATGCGGCGTGCAGAACGGGCCAGGAGGCAACTCCTTGGTGGTGACTGGCTTTCATTTGGCCGGTTTTCATGCGATTTTTCTCACGGGATTATGAAATGTGCAAAAAAGAAGATATAAATTTATCTGCTTGAGTGCCCGTCAAAAACCCGTACAAATGTATGCGTCCGTATAGTATTTTCTTAGCTAATTAAGTATTTTTTGCTACTTAGTACAATAAATAAGATTCATATATCTATTTTTCCCGTCATATTTCTTGGCCATTACTTTTAGTCTCGTGCAGTAAACACCTTGTGAGGAGTTTTATATTAAATTTTAATAGAATCTAAAACAATATCTTTTTGTAAAATGAATCAACTTCTTGTTATTTTCCTTTTAATTATTTTAATTGTATCACGGCATCGAACAATATGTATTGATCATAATAATTTCAAGGAAGAAAAAACACTAATAAAATATTGAAGCTATTTATTTGTTTAAATGGATTAGAAAAATCAATTTTCGAACTGTCAAATTACAAAGATGTTATATATATTTTTCCAAAACAACATGTTAAACTCAATCATACTTAACAGTTAACAAATGTAAAATTCATTAGAAGTAAAGTTTTGTTTGGCATAGCTTCAGTTTCTCCTAAACAACTCATAAAGCAGCTTCTCTGATGAACATCTTCTCCGATTTGAAGTTGTTTCGAAAATCGTTTGGCGAAACAGCTTCCTGAAGGCGAAGCGAATCGAAGCCATGTTTTGTGGCTATATCCTGCTAGTGAAAGCTGAAAAGAGCTTCATGGATGGCTTCATACCTGAAACGGATGCAAAAATATGGGCACAACTTCGGATGATGCTCTTCGTGAATCTATCTAATAACTGTGTGCTAAAGGGATTTAAATATCACAATATCCAAACAAATAAATCTAGTGTACACATACGATTATTTTTCGCAAATGGAGATCCTATCTCGTAGAAACAGAAATTTTCTAATAAACAATCCAAAAGTTTTATTCATATAAAGTGGCAAAAAAGTCCTTACCGGTTAAACCCTGCAAACCCTAACCTCCACCCATTCCCCTCTCCGGCTGACCGGATCTCTCCGAGCCCCACCCACGCAGCCTCCATGCTCGCCTGATCTTCTCGGCCACCGTTTCCCGTCCGCCATGGCCTCCTCCTCCAAGGTCTTAAGCCGCACCCTGAGCTCCTCCTTCCTCCGCTCCTGCCGTCTCACTTCTGCCTCCCTCCTTCCGACCGCTTCCCGCCGCCACCCGGTACCATTCCTCTCCCTCCGCTTCTGCTCCGCCGCCCCCGCGGCTGTCGATGTCGCCGCTGACCCTGCCGTGGCTTCTGTATCGGCCGGCCACCCGTGGCCAGAGTGGGGCGAGTTCCTCGACAAGCTGCGGGCCAAGGGGTACTTCAAACAAGTTGTGCCCGCCTCCGGCGTGAGCGCTGGCGAGGGCGCCGCCGGAGGTGGGGAGGCGACTAACGTGGCCACTTATCCTTCAATGGAGCAGAACAGGGTGAAGAACGCGTGCCTCATATTCGCGCGCGAACGCTACGATCTCCTAAGGTGGAGGAAACATCGAATCTTTTGTGCTTTGCATCTATATGGAAATCATTTCGCTTTCATTCGCGCACTCTGCTTAGTAGCCGTGCTTTCTGCGTTTTTTATATCTTCGAATTTGATTTGTTGGAGGCTATACAACTGGTCCTACCAGTGAATTAGTGCGAATGCTGCGTTGCTTATTGGTGCTTTGGCGTCGTCCTGAATTAGGATTCAAACCGAAATATCGAATAAGGCCTCATTTGCATGGCATCTGCATTTTAGTTAGTTGGCTGAAAATTTCTACTACGGCCCCGTTTAGTTCCCAAAAAATTTGCTACAGTATCCATCACATCGAATCTTTGGACACATGCATGAAGTATTAAATGAAGTTGAAAAAATTACTAATTACACAGTATAACTGATTATCACGAGATGAATCTTTTAAGCCTAATTAGTCCATGATTGGATATTATTTATCAAGTAACAACGAAATGTGCTACAGTACCAAAACCCAAACTTTTTCACCAACTAAACACACCCTACATCTCTGCCCTACATATGAGCATGTTTGGTAAAGCAGTTGCTGATTATGATAGCCTTGAATTATGGAACCCTTCCTACTTGTCAATTTTTTGTTAACACAATTAATTGCTATGCACAGAAACCATGACGCTTGTTAAAACATCAACATTTAGGTCATGGTTGTCATGAATGATTCAGTCAGTAACCGAGTCTTCAGTCTGTTCACGTCTATGACCTGGCCACAAGTATTGTATATTTTCTTGCTAAACTGGATTTTCATTTGAGTTCTTTACGCTGCAGTTCCCTTCCCAAGCAGGATATTCAAGCTATCGTCGAGTGCGGCTGTCCCAATACCAATAGAAAGTCTGTCAATGCTGCAAAAAAGCTGAGACAGTTTCTCCAGGTCGAAGAAAAAGATGTAAGCTTAGCTGTTATTTCTAAACATTGTTTCTTCCAGTTCCTGTGATGATTTTGTTGTTTTTTTCCATCATATAATAGCTTTCCCACTTCAATGTTCAATTTGATCACACAATAACAGTATCATTGTATTGTGCACTAATACCAGGCATGCGGAGTTTGCAAATTTCGTGAATCTTGTGATAGAGCTGATCTAGTTCCAATGGCCGAGGAAGCAGTTAGGACCGTTAATGTTGTTCGCATACTGCTAGAGTATGCAATAGATACAAACAACCTTTCAGGAGAAAACTCTGTTAGTGAAAGCGTGCAAGAATCTGCAAGAAAGCTTCTCTCCAAGCTTATTATACTGAGTGACACAACAATTGATCCATCTGTTCCTAAACCTGTATTTCAAACCTCTAGTAAGCAGCAGTCATCAACCAAACTGTCTGACAAGAGCAAAGGGGCTCAGGGATCAGTTCGGAAGGGGAGAGAGACAACCGCAGCTGAAATGAAGATGGGTGATTGGCTGTGCACGAAGTAAGTTCTTTATGCTATGCAAATTGAGTCTTTGATGACATGTTTGTGTTAGTGCAGGGATCAAGGGTTAGTTTTGTAGTCCTATGTTATTTGTGATTTCTCTCAACCTGTAGAAAGTAGTATAAGCAAGCGACCATTATTAGTATGAGTTGTTCCTGCATGATTTAACTCTATTGAGCTGTGATTATGCTAGGTGTGCTTGCAACCATTAGAAGAGCAGGGCATTTTACTTCACGTCATTCTTCATAAGGCCCTTTTGTAGCTATCATTTGTTATGTTGGTTATAGATTACTAATTTCTACTGGAACTCCATCAACATGCATTAAAAGTGGTACTATTTTTTTTTAAGTAGTAGTTCTATGTTCCATGGTTGCTATGCTTATTCATGACTTTCCATGCTTTAGATTGTCAGTTTCCATAACTTCGTAAGACATCTTTTATGGTCATAGTCAATGCATTATTCTCTTCTGTGCACAAGTTCTTCTATTCATTTTGCAACACCCAAATTTTTTTAGCATTCTTATTAAACTTTCTGTTGGTTCCTGTATGTACTATACGCATCTTTTCTGTACTTGATTTCATGAATTAAAATGTACACTTACATATTGATTTTCGCAATGTCTGTGTCATCTTGTAGAATTTTAGTAACTTCAATGCTGAAGCATTCCAGTGTAGCATTCTGTGACATTCTGCAGAACTTTCTACAGAAATTCCAGCTCTGTAGCATTCTTATTAAACTTTCTGTCGGCTCCTGTATGTTCCAATATACATATTTTCTGTGTTTGGTTTCGTGAAATTAAAAATGTACACGTACATATTGATTTTAGTAATTTCATTGTCATCTTGTAGAATTTTAGTAATTTCAATCCTGAAGCATTCCGCTGTAGCATTCTCAGATATTTGGGTTTCACTGTTAGCAAAGTATATTTGCTTGTGCGGTAACAGTATTTGTGTAGAAGCTCTAACGAAGTTCAGAAGTGCCATCAATGTACTGGCAAGGCGGTTTACTCGCGCAGGCGGAAGAAGCAGCACTATTCTTGATCCTATAGTTCATTTGTTAAGTTTGTTAGTTAGTTATAAAACAATCGGCTCTTTGTTAGGGATATTGTTTACTTTTCGCAAACATGCAAGAAGTAGCAGGATAATCTCAGAGCCTCCAGCGTGAGGGTGAGATCCTCTACCTTAAGCTGTCCTTGGTGAATAATATAGCCATATCATTAGTCCAAGTTTGAAGTATGTGAACCAGTAACACCATACCTGATATTGTAATAGAAATTGCAACCATAATGTCCCTAAATGATTTGAAGATGTTAGGTGGAGTATCTGGATGTGTCAATCCACATGCAGATCTGGATGTGTAAATGCTCATTAGACATGATGACAGTATTTATTTGGTCATTCCACGTACTTTTGCATAATACCATCATACTATTAGTTCATGTTCTGAAATTTGACTACCATAATCTTGTGTCGATATATATTTGATGGTGGAGGGAATACACCCCTTCGTTACCTAAGTTACATTACAAATGGTTATGCAACTTTGTGGGCTCTTGTCATGTTCACATCATTGTTTTTTCTTGCATTTGTTGATCTGCATGTGGAAGTGGTTGGTAGCTTTTTATTTCTTGCTATTCTTCGTAACAGAACATTTGCTAATTGTGTTTTGTTCTAAAACTCCCCTTATTTTGACAGTTGCAATTTCTTAAATTTTGCTCGAAATCGGCACTGCCTTGAATGCAAAGCAGATGGACCGAAGAAGGTAGCAGCAGCCACAACTGAAATGAAAATGGGTGACTGGATCTGTACACAGTAATCCTCTAACCTTGCATTATACTCCCTCCATTATTCTAAATGTTTGACGCCATTGACTTGTTGTCACGACTTTTGACCATTTGTCTTACTAAAAAGTTTAGTGCAAATATGCAAAAATATAAATCATGCTTAAAGTACTTTTAATGATAAAACATGACACAACAAGAAAAATGATACTTAAATTTTTTTTAATAAGATGAATGGTCAAACTTCATGTCTAGGAGTCAGCAGCATCAAACTTTTAGGAGCAGAGGTAGTAGCTTTTTATTCTTTTGCTACACCAACCCTGATTGAATTGCCTTACTGTTTCTTTTCTAGGTGTCACTTTATGAACTTTGCTCGCAACAAGATATGCTTTAAATGTGAAGAACCTCGTCCAAAGAGGCAGCTCAATCCTGGAGAGTGGGAATGCCCCTCGTATGCGCCGACCTAATCCTGTTTATGAATGTTCTCAACTCTTGACATGCTAATGAGCCATTGTCTCCCTTAACAGATGCGACTATGTTAACTTCCGACACAACAGGATCTGCAAGAAGTGCAGCCAGGACCGCCCTGAGGATGATACCCAGGGTAACCAGATGGCACTGAGGAACACAAGAGGTGCTGGCAAGAGTAAAAGTTTTGACTTCAGTGATCAGGACAGTGACAATGATGGTGATGCCTCACCCTACAAAGGGTTCCGCAAGCATGTGGCAGGCATGAGGCCGAAACCAGACCAGAGAACCTCTGCTAAGAGGAGAGGCGCTGTTGATCTGGATGATGGTCTCCGCACTGCCAAGCCTAGAAGCCTCTAATGAAGACGAGGACAAGGACATTTCTTCATATGAAGCACCAGCATGTGTGAGCAGAAGGGCAACGCTGTCCCGGAAGAGGTTCACAGCTGCCTGAAACCAGTGAGAATACCCGGCCTGCTTGGAGCTTTGATGTCTCCGCGTTCACTTTATAACATTTCGCAGGGCGCATACTGGTTGGTAGAGGACTCTGAAATAATAGGGTGCCTGGAATCTAGAGACAGTTTTGATAACGTCGTTCTTCGCTCTGCCCAGTCAGAGACGAGGGACGCTGCGAACATGTTCTATTTGTACCGTTATTATACATATTGTTAAGGAAGACAGTTTTGACAACGTCGTTTGCTCTGCCCAGTCGGCAGACGAGGGACGTGAACATGTTCTATTCGTACTGTTGCCATACAGATTATTAAGGAATCCACAGCAGTACAGCTGGTTGTTGACAAGGTTTCCTTTGTCGCCATTTCTGTACGACGTGGTGTACAATGATCATTGTTTTCCGGCTTTACAACGTCGAAATCTCCGTGGATTCACAGCTAAGAATCATGTGTAATTTATTGTGTGACGGATCAGATGAAGACAGGTAGCACTTTCTTTTTAACACTGATGTCGAAGAACAAAAAGGATTAGACATTCTCGGACAACCCTTCACAGGACCTGTATAATCCCATGCCTACATAGCCCGAGTCCCATGGAGCTTGAGAGTTCAGGGCGTCTCCCTGACGACCAGGCTGATGCCGAACGATACCGTGCAGCCGATCAGCCCAACCCCCCGCGACGATGCTGAGACGCACCCTGCAGCATATTATGGCTTCACGAACAATCAATCTGCCTAGCTACCGATGCTAACAATCTCACACGACGTACCCATCCTCATGCGGTTGCGGGGGACGGCCGTGGCGTACCCGGTAAGTAGAAGAGCCTCGCGACCGTGTAGAGGGCGCCCAGCCCGGCGGCGGCGGCCGGGTGCTGCAGGCCGCCGAGCAGCAGGCCAGCAGCATGGCGAAGAAGAGCGGCTTCACCTCCAGCGAGTTCTGGTGCTCTCTCTGCTCTCACGATCGGCGGCAGAGAGATTCGATCGGGCCAAGGGTTAGCGGCGGCCGGATGATCTTGGGATGGGCGGGCGCGCGTACCTGGATGCAGTTGAAGAGCTTGGCGTCGTTCCTTCCGTTTCAAATTATAATTCGTTTAACTCAAATTTAACCACTCATTTTATTTAACAATTTATACAAAATATTATTTTTTATTATATCTTATTTTAATGAAAGTTTGTCAAAAATAATTTAATTATATTTACATAAACTTTTTGAATAAGACAAGTGGTAGGTTAAAAAAGTTAAATGACTTATAATTTGGAATGGAGTACTAAAAATAAGCTTTACTTCATCCGTCCTAAAATGTAGGGCATTCTAAATTTTTACAGACAAATTATGGAGGTAGAAAAAAAAGATGCATGTACCTTTTATTAGTGCATTGTTTAGTTAACCAATTGCTTAGTTTTTAGTGCCCACACCAAAAACAGGACACTAGCATGCCTCTTTTACTCCCTTGGCCTACCACAATTGATTTTTATATAAAATCAGTGCCAAAACTAAGGAGATTATTATGACTTTTTGTCCAAAGGATGCCTTATATTTGGGTACAAATGTTAAACATTTAAATGTCTTACATTTCAGGATGGAGGGAGTAGTTCTTGTTGTAGCAACCGGGACTAAAATTTCCAGATGTACAAGGTCAAAAAAATAATTGGGAAGCACCACCACCCATAATCCTCAAGAATTATGAATTCAAAACCTCTTGCTTCGTGTATAGCCTCGTTATCACCTTACGTACAAAACACATATGATTATATATGGGATATTTTCTCTATAGGGTAATCTACGGAGGACTCTTTAGTTTCAGTTGGTGGCTCCAACTCGAACTTAACACCCCTCCCGGTCCTATCTTTTGGATCCTTAACTAATATCATCATTAATTCCGGATCCAACAATGATCCGGACAAATGTCATAAACTGAAGACGCGTAGTAATGCTTTGGCCGTGTTTGGTTCCCCGTTCTAGAGATTCTAGAACGGGGAATCTTTCATGCATGACGGGTTAAATGAAATCTATTTGTAAAACTTTTTTCACGGATGGATATAATTTTTCGCGACGAATCTAATAACAATAATTAATTGATGATTGCCTAGAGTGATGTTACAGTAATCATCATCTAATCATGCGGTCAAAGACCTCATGAGATTATTCAGGGTTCCTATCGCTGGAGTTATGGAGTTGGTTTTGTAAATGACTTTTATTTAATAATACCTCTAATTAGCGGTCCAAGTGCGTTCTAGGACATTGAACAAACCAAACCAAACGGGCCTTTTTCTCCGACTCGACGGCGTACATGTTGGGGTAGAAGTAGAACACCTTGTTGCGGGCCTTGCCGATATGGAGGCTCATCCAGAGGTTGAGAAAGGCGTAGGCCACGAGGCACGTGCACCAGCAGCACGACGTATTCACGTAGGCCATGGCTAGCTGCTCCCTAGTCCCTCCGTCTGTTATTTCTTCTACTCGGTGTCTTCCGCTTGGTGTTCGAAAGATGATGGGTTTTTGGAGGCTGTGAGGAATTGGTAAGCAGAGAGAGAGAGAGAGAGAGAGAGAGAGAGAGAGAGAGAGAGAGAGAGAGAGAGAGAGAGAGAGAGAGAGAGAGAGAGAGAGAGTAAAATGTCTCGCTGGGAGAGATGCAGACTTCAGTAGAGTCAACGAGAGAAATTCAGCAACTTCGTACACGTCATTCGTGATGTCTGTCAACTGATCCCAGGATATTAATAATGCACGAGATGGTTTGAAATTGACGTAAAACGATCTCATCTGAAGATCGCCGTTGAACGTATCTACCGGGTGTTAAATTTCGTTCTGTTCGGAGGGATCATTGGCATAGAGACGTCCAAGTCTCTTGTTTGGAAACCGTTGATAATGTCCTCATGGATTCATCGGTTTTTTCTGCTTCTTTAATATCGGAATTGATCATTTAAAAAAAAGCGGAACTGATCACGAGCACAAGCATTTTGTAAGAAGGGAAAACCACCAGGTTGATCTCAGGGCTAGAATTTAATAGGAACATAACAGGAAACAACTCAGCTATATATAAGGTTTCTGTGAGCATTGTTTCCAGCCAATTTAATATACGCCCCGGCATTTTCTAGTGCACAACTGTCACCAGCTAGAGCCTCGTATATACCCCAAGATGTAAAATTCAAAATTCCAAAACTATCACATCAAATGAGAATCTTACATTCATAAAGTATTAAATCTAGACAAAATAAAAAACTAATTGTATAGTTTGCTTGTAAATTATGAGACGAATCTAATGAGCCTAATTAGACCATAGTTAGACATTAAATTACTACAGTAAACATATGCTAATGATGAATTAACTAGGCTTATTACATTCGACTCGCGATTTACAGACAAAATCTGCAATTAATTTTATTATTAGTCTATAATACTTAAAATATGAAAAGATTCTCTTTCAAAAAATTTACGGAGTTCATCTAAACGAGGGCATAATCAACAAACCCCTCGGATAAAAGCAGAGCTGTTACCAGCCGATTTTACCTCCATAAAAAATTACAGCAAACAATGAGGCACAATCCATCGACAATCCTTTACAGCGAAAACAGAGTAACAACTAACAAGCAGCACGAACTGTAAGGTTCATGCTTCAAGCCATCTCCTCCATCTCTTATTCCGGCATTAACAAAAGTGAAACACATGCACACGCACACATCCGCTACTTTGCTTATCAACACGAAAAAAAAAGATGCGAGTATACGACTAATACAAACCTAGATGACTGCCTCACAAAGTTTCACTACCCAGGCCACAAGAAGTAATTTGTCCCGTTAATACAGTCTGCAGATCACGTGTAAGCCTGAACTTCAGAGCGTCTCCCTGATGACCAGGTTGATGCCGAAAGATGCCGTGCAGATGATCAGCCCAAACACAGCCAGGAAGTTGAGCCCCCTACAGAACACACACGGCAAGCATCTCAGTCAAAGCATCTCAGTCAAGTAAAAATTCGTAATCATTATTAGTAAAAGACGCATTAGCTGCAAGTGCAGACAAGCCTAACAATCAATGGCTCCCTACAACTTGCAATTGTGAACAACAATCAAGGTCTTTCTCTTTGATAATAACTTGGGAGGAGACCGTAGACTTGTAAAAGATTGGGTAGAAAATTGGTAATGTTTGGCTATAAATTGTCAAAAATACATCCAGAACAGACGACCTTAAGACATACACAATGTGAACAAACCACACCTACCGGAGATCTGCCTATGACAGTTAATAATGTGAACACTGGAAAATTTGAATAGAGTTGTGTAGCAGGTAGCTGTTGGCGTTGCTCAAAATGGTCAATGCCGAAATAAGAACAAAAGCACAATGGTCAACTAAAAATGCACAATATGTTCAACAAATGCTTATGGCTACTCCACGCCATTAGCTGAGAACCAACCAAAGGTGTCTGCCACAACTTTCAGATGTGTTCACGCAGCCCTTTTGATACTCGTTTCAGAGTTTCAGAGTATTAGGGTCAGAAATACCTTGCAATGACAAACAATTTTCCGTGCCTACTGACCCCGCTTATCAGCAGTTAACCCCATAGCGAATCAGCAATGACCCATGGATTGCAATTAATCAACCAGCCAAGTTCTTAGCCCACAGTAATGGCTTAAGTGAACACTGAGAACTGAGAAGTTTGGACACTTATGCAGACGAGTAGCTAGGGCCTTGAATAACTCGGTTGTGCAGGGCTCAGCACAAAGTTTCATCTAAAAATCCTAAAAGAATGAGCACAAGTTCAAGAATCATTTGACACCTACGCCACGCCAAGTTGCTGAGCACCAACAAACACACTTCTGTCATTTTGAGTGGACTATGCTATACTGACTACCGACTACCGAGCATTGGCTACCTACCCACTACCAGCATTCGGGTATCCATAGAATATAACAGAAGTTTTGAACCACATAAAAAATAAATGAAGCAGACAATATATTTTGTGATGGTATAGCTCAATTTTTTCTAAAAAAAAGACTAATAAGCATGTCCTAACAATCCAAAGCATAGAAATTAGTCAATCTCAGTTTTTCAAAAACAAAGAAATCAGTCAGCCTCTATTAATCCTCCCACATATGATTTGTGTTTTCTGCAATTGCGCAAAATAATGAAAGAAAATCCGTGCTTTGATACCATTTTATCAGCAATCTTGTGCATCTGACACAGGCCCCACTAGGAAAGCAAACTTACCCAATCTTGAGACGGTTCTCCGGGACGCCGGTGGCGTATCCCTTGAAGTAGAAGAACCTCGCGACCGTGTAGAAGGCGCCCAGTCCGGCGGCGATGGTCGGGTGCTGCAGACCGCCGAGCAGCAGCATGACGAAGAACATGGGCATCATCTCCAGCGAGTTCTGATGCCCCCTCTGCACTCGCAAGGACACACGAACCGGCAGGAATTCAGAGCCCACTCCTCTTCCTCCCAAAGAATTCAACCCCGCACAAGAGCAATTAATCACACGGGAGGAGGATGGCGGAATCTTGGGCGCACCTGCACGCAGTTGAAGAGCTTGGCGTCCTTGTTCTCCGACTCGACGGCGTACATGGTGGGGTAGAACACCTTGTACCTAAGGAAGAATCACCGCGAAGTCCATCAAGTATCCGGAGACGAAATGGGCGGAGGTGAATAAGGACAGCCATGGCGACGAGCGATTCGGATTCCGGAGGGCTTACTTTTTGCGGGCCTTGCCGACCTGGAAGCTCATCCAGAAGTTGAGGAAGGCGTAGGCCACCAGCACCAGCACGACGTACCCGTACTCCTTGGTGAGCTCGATCGACACCGCCATGGCTGCTTCCTCAGGTCTTGCTCTTGGAAATGGAGATAGGGGAAACAGTGGGGGGCGCTTATGGTTTGGCGAGGCCTGTTGGTTGGATAGATATCCTTATAGTGCTGTAGGCAGCGTCTAGAAGGTTCTAAAATTTCCTCCGGCCCAAGAAAGCTTTGACCGATTCCTTGCTCGTGGTCATCTGGGCCGTAGGATTCTCATTGGGCTACTTGATTTTATACAGGAGTAAGTATTCCGCTGCGTCGTGCGCAAAGAAAAGAATCGTTTCTTTTCTTTTTCTCCAATACTTGTAAGAATTCTTGATTGTTTTTTTGGCTTGAAGGAAAAGAAAGAGAAACAGGAGGGGGGGTTGATTAATTGCAGTCAACGGCAGAGATATTCATTAGCTACATAGGTCATCCGTGATGCCAGTCTACTGATCCCAACGGCAGAGAGATTGTTTAGCTACTACTAGTAATATAGTATACCCATCCACGGTGGTTGCCGATTAGCTCCGACAGGGCGGCGTCGTGTCGTCGGTAAGGAAGGCGCGCACAAGGCCAGTGCTGCGCAGACTCGGAGGCTTCGCATCGCGCTTGCTGCTAGCGTGGGGGAGCTGAGCAGCAGGCCCCCGCAGCCGGGGACGAAGACGACGCTGCCCTGATGACGACTCAGGCAAGCATGTCACACGGTCACACCGAGCAACACGTTCGACGCGTCTGCAAAAGAATGTGCGCGCTCCAGAAAAGCTTCTTATTTCTCTCCCCTTTTTTTTTCTCTAGTATCTTTCCATTGTGACGATCTGTAACTGAGACTACTGAATTGGCAAATCACCATGTATCCTAATTAAAAAAAAGGGCGATCTTATAGATGGATGAATGCCACAACTGTTGAGCCATATATGCCATCTGTAAGACAGTAACACAGCAACAAAGGCCTAGTTCTTGGAGACGATCAGCAATTTTTAGGAAGTCAAACTTCACAGCTCCTGGAGACGATCTGTCGAAAATGATGGGCAGGAACGAGGTAGCAGCCTTGTACTCTGCTGAATTCATATTGTCCAAGGCAAGAAACCATCAGCCTCCGATGCCAAGTTAGATCTACGATCTCTTCACTACTACTTGCGCAGTTCATTAGCCATGTTTGCTGTGCTGGTACTGGAGACTGCTGCTGGAGTGGTGTGAAAAAAAAATATTATTGGCTGGCTAGTGGCTGGAGGTTGCTGCTGGAGTGGTGTAAGAGAAAAACACTACTGACTGGAGGCTGCTGGAGCTGAACAGGGTCGTAACACACCAACTGTGCCACCGGAGCCTCCACTCCGCTGGGATCTTTGCACCAAATAAACTAGGGTTTCCACCTTCTGATGTCGTACTGCGTTGCATTTCTGGAACCAAATTAACCGGCCGTATGATCCAACAGAACCAAGGCCACACATGTTGTACCTGTTGTGCCACTGCCAAAATTTGCTTGTACAACTTCCTCAACTTTATATTTACACAGTTAACCTTCTTGGTGGATTCATCCATATCGCCTGCTGCTAACAATATTTTAAAAGGTGTATAGAACAGAATTATAAGAATGTCAAGATTAATATCGTCGAATATATTGTACTGCTGCATAAATTCTTAGGTTAATTAGATCCATGCCATTAGGAAAAACATCCGGCGCACTGGCGACACATGCACACCCAGCCAGACATGCAACATGTGGATGTTGAAATTCGTGACCAAAGCAATGTTCACTTTATTAGTACTGATAGTACCGATTGTTAACAAAAGTAATCAATCAATAATCAACGAAGGCAGCATGTGCCCACCGTTGAGTTGACTAGTTGATAAATGATAAGCATGCAGATCGTTCCAAATAGGACCTGTCGCATTGTGCAGTGTCCTATTTGTTTCATGGGACTCGGTAGCGTCTAGCGGTTGAAGCACAAGTCCCGTAGGCCGTAGTAGGCACTAAGCAGAGTATGGGCAATCCTTGACCTTTTGGAAGGTACGAGACTTTTACATGTATGGGACTCCGAGTATTTTTGAAAATAGCTTTTATAGTACTCCCTCGGTTCCAAATTATAATTCATTCCAAAAAATTTGGAGAGTCAAAATTTTCTAAATTTGATCAAATTTATACGACAATATAATAATATTTACGATATCAATTAAGTATCATTAGATTTTTTGTTAGTTATATTTTTATAGTATACCTATTTGATGTCATAAATCTTTGTATTTCTCTCTATAATTTTGGTCAAACTTTGAAATAGTTTGACTTTCCAAGATTTTTGGAATGACTTATAATTTAGAACGGAAGGATTATGAAATTTGTAGACCTGCGCCTATGCCTTTGCTAACATGGTGTGGGCACGGGAGAAGACGTGCATAATAATGCAGCAAACTAACCAAGTGAGTAACATGTGCTTCGTCTCCATGGACACCATGTTTACTACATACAAATATTGCGTTCTTTATGCAATGTTAACTCTAGATCGCAGGAAAAAATATCGGTTGACCTAATCTTTTGGGTTTGTGATTTTTAATCAAATTAAAATTGCAGTTGACCATCAGTCATCTCGTTTGGATTGTTTTGGCCAGGGTGATTTCTGAAATATCAACTAGAGGGGAAAAACTAAAGAAACTAGACATGTAAAAAGTTGCTCGAGAACAAATATAATATGTTCTAATGCAAATAGCAACGACTGGTCCGTATTTATAATCTGACTGATGGAATGTGAAACTCAAAAAGAAAGAAAGAAAAAGTTGAATTTGTTTCCCAAATCTTGCTAGTTCTGGTGGTACATGTAAGCTTTTCAAATTACTTTTTACTCACACCGACAATAATTTTTGGGACCCTGGATTTGCACTGGTCCAAAGAAATAATTCTACTCAAAAGTGAGCTTTTTTCCCTGGAAAAAGTCCATTTTGACCATCCAACTATTGCCCGAGTTTGGTTATGGCCATTGAACTCCAAAATCGGGTATCTTCGACCATCCAATTATCAAAATCATTCACTTGTGGTCATCCGGTGGTTTTGCAGGGCGGTTTCGCTGACGTGGACGCCACGTGGAGGTGGGGCCCACTTATCAGCCATCATCTCTCCTCTTTATCTTTCTTTTCTCCACCCTCTCTCTCTCCTCTCTCCCGGTCCCTCTGCTCGGCGGCCCCCTACTGCCTGCTGCCGCTGGCGCGCCGCCGCCCCCTGCTCGAGCAGTGCCGCCGCCCCTGCTGCTTGTGCTGCCTGCTGCTACCGCCGCCCCCTGCTCGAGCAGTGCCGCCGCCCCTGCTGCTTGTGCTGCCTGCTGCTACCGCCGCCCCTTGTTGCAGCAGGCGCCGCCGCCACGTACTACAGCAGGCGCCACCTGCTGCAGCCGCAGCCGCCGCCCCTTGCGGGCCCACCCTGCTGCAGCAACGGCGCTGGAGAGGAAGGAGGGAGCGGCGCTGGGGGCCGCCGGGGCAGGAGAGGAAGGAGGGAGCGCTGGTGGCGGCCGCCGGGGTAGGGGAGGAAGGAGAGAGCGGCGCTGGGGCCGCCGGGGCAGGGGGTACGGCGGCGGTGGGGAGGAAGGAGGAAGCGGCGGGAGGGGGCCGCCAGGGCAGGGGAGCTGCGGCGGTGGTGCCCAGGAGAGGTGCGGCGGGTGCGAGGACGAGCACCGCAGCTGGCTCACCGGCACGCCGCCGCGGACCGCGCCTGCGACGCGGAGCACGCCTCGCCCAGCACCGGCCGCCGTGCCGGCTCCGCGTAGTCCCCGCTGCCCGATTCGCGCGGCCCCTGCACCGGCTGCTGCTCAAGCCCGCCGCCGCCCTTGCTCCGGCCACCGCCGCCCAGCTCCCTACCACCCCTGCTACGGCTCGCCGTGGCCCAGCCACTGCCTGCTGCTCCCTCGCCCTCACGCCTCACCGTGCGCGGCTGCGGCTTCCTGGCAGCGCCGCTCGCGCCGGTTGCCCGGCGTCAGGCTGCCGCGCGGCACCACAATGGCCTCGACGCCGTTTCACCGGCCGCCCTCCCGCCGGTCCCTGCTCTTCCCGCCGCCGGCCGTCTGAAGGGAGGAGAGAGATGAGAGAGGAGAGAGAGAGGGAGACAGAGAAAAGAGAGAGGGGGGTAGCACTGACAAGTGGGCCCCACCTTGGCGTCCACGTCAGCAAAACCGCCGGATGGCCAAAAGTGAATGGTTTTGATAGTTGGATGGTCGAAGATACCCAATTTTGGAGTTCAATGGCCAAAATCAAACTCGGGCAATAGTTAGATGGTCAAAAATAGACTTTTTCTTTTTTTTCCCTTGCATGCAACCTGTTCGGCTGGATTGGGCCTCGTTTCGGCCCATTCCGGGTTCTGCCGAACGAGGCCTAAAGGCAAGCTCAACTATTTGGCATGCACCTTGTTAGGAGTTTGCGTTTCGTCCTTTTCTAACCCAGTACTCGCAAACGGATCGTGATCTCCATAGTTTGTTCATCTCCAAAATTTCACTGAATTGTAAGGGTGCACCATGATGAGGTGCAGGAGTAGTTAAGGACCATACGCTCACATTTCCTTCTCGCTATCACGAAATGGGGATGCATGGCTAGTCAATCATTAGATAAATACACATTTGGTCGGCGCTCTCCATAGGGACGACGGGTGCTACGACTGCCTCCCCTTGGATGTGCCATTACCCCTAACAACTTCCGGCTGACGTTTGGGATGATGTACTTCTTATTATCCTGTGGCATATCTGGAACCGCCGCAATGACGTAGTTTTCAGGTCCCTGCAAACCTCTACGGCGGCGACCCTCCGGCTTATTGCGATTGACATTGATATATGGTCGCACCGCTTCTGTGAACCTACTCTTAAACTACACCTATGTACCTGGCGCTCTCATGTTTTGAGTGCCATAATGGCGTTGCCATTCTTTTTCTTTTTTGGAGCAGCTTGTCCAGTTTGGACAAACATGTGCTCCCCCCTGTAAACCTCTGCTTTGGCCTTTGCCAAGTTTCTTCGATCTATGAAAAGGTGGGGCAACTTCCCCCCCCCCCCCCCCCCCCCCGACATTCTCGAAAAAAAATCATTAGATAAATACCAAACCTTAATTGTTCAATTTGCATTGGCTGTCTTTACTCAGAGATTTCTACGGCTTCGATACTTGCATACGGTTTGATAGTAGCATTGCATTTCTGCATCTTGCAAGGAGGATCACAAGCAGCATCGAGGAAGCCACAAACAACTTTGTTTCTTGGCCCGTGTTCAGTTACAAAAATCAAAATTCCAAATTTTTTTTCGGCACTTGCATGGAGACTTAAATCTAGATAAAATAAAAAACGCATTACGACTGCTATCTGTAAATGGCGAGACGAATCTAATGAACCTAATTAGGCTGTAATCAGACGCTAAATTGCTACAGTAATGCTACAGTAAACAACGTCTAATGACGGATTAATTATGCTCATTAGATTCGTCTCGCGATTTACAGACGAGTTCTGTAATTATTTTTGTGATTAATCTATGTTTATTATTTCAAATATAGAAAGATGCCTTTTCAAAATTTTTACATCGCGCAACCAAACGGGGCCTTGATCGATGCAAGCAACGCTTGTGGATAGGCAGACAGACTCGTCGATGGCGAGCAGAGCTCGCCTGATTCAGAGGAATGTTCAGTTGTGAGGTGAGGTGGCTTTCGCATCGGCTTCCAGTCCACGGCGAATCCTCCAACTCCAAGCGTCAGCTACAACGTCGCATGAGGAGATAACAGATAAGCGGTGCCGTACAATACAACCCGGAGCGGTGCCATGGCCGGTGACCTCGTACTACTCTGAAGCGAGGCCGATGGTCGTGACGAATGGCGGCCAGGCTGCCGCTTGCTCAGCAGCGACCTCCACCGGCGGGGCTCGCGGTCGGGCTCCTCCGGCTGCCGCAGCACGCTCTGGCCCTCCGCCATGGTGCCGTCGCGGAGCTGCCGTGCCTGCTGACGAGGATGGCATGGCTCTTGAACTGAAATACGCGGCAGGCTGATCTCGCCCACACATCTCCCATCCAACGGCTAGAAAGGGCAGAGAGGAGTACCGTCCACCCTATCCATCCACCAAACTCCTGTCCGTCGCAGGACCGCCTCTTGCTGCACACCGTGGCTCGCCGGAGCGTCGCTGTGCGCGCGCCCGCACCGTAGAGGAGGTTCTGCGTTCTCGCCGGGTCCAGAGCCATGAGTGGCGTCGGAGGGCGTGAGGCGGGTGAGGAGCCGAAGGACTCCATGCCGAGGAAGAAGCCCGTGCGTGGCGGCGAGCTTGGAGATGATGAGGTCACAGCAGCGGAGGATGTAGCGGAATGGGGAGGGCGGCGTGGCGTTCGACGCCTTGAGGAAGAAGCGGAGTCTGCCACCATGATCCAAACCACAATCATAGTGTTCTTCTAGAAAATGGGTACCGCTCTTCCTCCTCCCGCCGGCGACCGGAACCCGGCGGCCATGAAGCAACAAATCAAGCAAGCGTGGTGGCTTGCTGTCGAATGGTACATCAGCGAAAATGTCAAACGATTTATCATGGAGAGCAAATGTCCAGGCAAAATATGACATTAACAATGGATTACATAAAGTAGCAGTGGCAGTAGAAATCAAAGCAGTTCACTCCAGAGCAGTTTAACGAAATCGGTGGAACCGGTAACCGGTCAACCGGTCAAACCGGACCGGCTCGATTACGGTTTGAGCCGGTATCAAACCGAACCCAATTCAAAATTCAAATTTAAATTAAAAAAAAATAAAAATTCTCAAACCGGTCATACCGACCGGTAAACTGGTCAAACCGGTCTACCGGCCCCAATTCAAAATTCAAATTTGAATTCAAAAAAATAAAAAATTCCCAAACCGGTCATACCGGCCGGTAAACCGGTCATCCCGGCCGGTAGACCTGTCAAACCGGCCGGTAAACCGGTCGGAACCGGTTGCACATGCGATTTTGAATTTGGATTTGAATTCAACCGGTTTCCGGTCAAACCGGTCCGATAAACCACTACCGGAGGGCGGCGGTTTGACCGGACCAGTCAGATTTGTAAACCTGCTCCAGAGCAACTGAACAAAGCACATCCAGTCAGTCAACACGCGGACAGAGTCGCAGCAAGCACTCATAGCTTGTAGAACCGAGACTAAACACTAAATCACCCCGGTGCCGCCACAACGGAAGCCGACCGCGGCCGGCTGGCCGCCGCCGGCAAGGCTTGCTCACGCCGCGTAGACGACGAGCTTCATGCCGAGGTTGCAGTGGCCGTAGCGGGTGCAGAGGAAGAAGGTGTCCCCCCTGGCGAGCGTGACGCGGTCGTTGCCGGAAGTGTAGGTCCGCGACCCCGGCGGCGTCGTGCAGCCGTTGTACCCGTCCTCGTCCACCGCCACCACGTTGTGGATCCAGGGGACGTAGGCCTTGTTCGGCTGGCTGGTTCAGCCAGCCAGCACAGTGTTTTTCTCTCACGCAAAATCAGTCTAGCCACCAGTCAGCCAACCATACTCCCTCCATACCTGAATTAGTTGTCGTTTAGAACAGGATTGTGCTTACCAAGGAGTGATTAATTAGGTAGTATTTTTCCTCCTTTGTCCCTATTAAATATGGCTGCGGGTCTTATCTTTACAGCAATCCTTTGTTGCTCGTGTGGTTAGTCCTCCGCGTCCCGAGGCTGGGGATCGACTGCTCGAGTCCCCCTAGGCACAACACGCTTTTTTTTCAATGGCATTTTTCTTGCATGGCCGGGTGCGCACCTGCGTCCGACATTTGGGCTACACCGTGCCAAGGTTTAGGAATGGCGCTTCCGACCTTCATGTCGCCGGAATCCATGGCGCTTCCGACCTCCAAGGCGCCAGACTCCATGGTGCTTCCGACCTTCATGTCGCCGGAATCCATGGCGCCGAATTCCATGGCACGAGCAAGCAAGGAAGCGAAGCAAGGACTGCAGCATGAAAACGAGAAAGCAAGGAAGCGAGAAAGCAAGGAAGCTAAGCAAGCAAGGATGGACTGCCTGTGCGTGGGAGATGAAGGGAGGCGAGTGTGCTGTGGGAGTTGAATGGAGGCGGGCAGCAAGGAGCGAGAGAAACGAGGCGATGAGAGCCGGCGGGCGGCGGTGAGGAGCAAAGCGAGAAACGAGGCGACGAGAATTATTTCCGTGTCGTGCGGAACGGGCGCGGAGGCCAGGGGCAATCGCGTCCATCTGCGACCCCGTGGGCGAGCGACGACAATCTTTACGAAAACGGGCCTAGAGCCCAAAACGACAACTAATATGAGTAAGGAGGGAGTACAGCAGTATTTTTCTTTCACGCCAAATTAGCCCAGCTACCAGCCACCAGCCAGCCGAACGAGGCCGTACCTGAACACTGCGGCGGCCAAAGCGCCAGGCACGCACAAGAAGCAACGGACCTTTTTATTTTTCAGTGCGTGCCCAACACGTACGGCACGGCCAAGCGCGGCGGCGGAAGAACACAGGCTGGCTCAATAGATGCGCGTACCGAGAGTGTCGCCGGCGTGGAAGTGCTTGCCGTTGGGCCAGCTGGGGCTGCCGAAGGACCAGCCGTTGCTGTCCCCGACGTAGTAGGTGGTGCCCGCGTCGGCGGCGAGGATGGAGCAGCAGAAGCAGGCGATGGTGAACGCCATGGCGACGATGGCGTCGCTCGCGCTTGCGCCGCCTCCTCCCCGAGTCATCTCGCTCGCTTCAGGCCCTGTTTAGTTTCCACCCCGTAAACGCAAAAAAACCGTAAACGTAAAAAAATGCAAAGAAATCTTGCTAATTTGAAATACTAAATGAAGTCTATTTACAAAACTTTTTGCATGGATGGACTGTAAATCGCGAGATGAATCTAATGAGTCTACTTAATCCATGATTTGCAACAGTGACGCTACAGTAACCATCCGATAATTATTGATTAATCATGGATTAATTAACATCATTAGATTCGTCTCGCGATTTACAACCCATTTGTGCAAAAAGTTTTATAAATAGACTTCATTTAGTACTTCAAATTAGCAAGATTTCCACGCAATTTTTTTTTTGCATTTACATGTAAACTCAACTAAACAGGGCCTCAGTCGCTTGTTGCCGTGCTGCTGGGGAAGAAATTCCTGCAGCTGGTTGGATGGCAGTGTGGCTTGGCAGTGAAATAGAGCGACTGGGAAGGAGTGTGTAGCTGGCTGCCTGGCTGGTTGCTCGATCGGGGAGCACGGTGCCCGGGGTATTGAATACGGCGCAGCCGCGCAGGGAGGCTGTGAGGGGCTTCAATGCTGCTGCAGAGGACACGAGTCCGTGGACCGTGATCACATGACGGGCCCGGACGAGACGACCGGACGCGAGCCTCCCGGTGCAGGCCAGTGTGGCCAACTGGCCACTGGCCAGGCAGCTGATTCTGATGGGGGCACACGTACGTATTCGCGCAAGCGAAGGTCATTGTTTTCAGACGGACCTCACAGCATTCATACATGATCTGGTGTTAATCTTGAGGCTCCTACGGCAATACCCACGATCCGACGATCGTGAGATCGGATGACGATGGGGCGTTTTGACAGAGCTCCCGGAGTTCAATGCTGCAGGAGTTGTGCCAAATTTTTTTGAGAGAAGTAACTCTTGATTCTGTGAAGTGATTCTATAAAATAAAGTAAGAGACAGTGAGTCGTTTCTTTTGATTTTATGAAGTGATTCTCCATCATGATTTTAAGAGTCTATGCTAGAGAATAAAAAATCATTTTCAACCACAAAATCACTTCTTTTAAAAAATCACTTCTCATAGAAAATTTGAATACCCTTAAAGTGATTCCCTCCAACAAATAGACCCTTAAAGGCTCGAAATTCAGTGGTGCCCTCGTGGTCGAGTTGTGGCAAAGATGACAAGCAAGTTACTACCCAAAGCTGCCATTGCCAGGACACCCAAAAATTCAAAACGCTGCCCCTGCTGCCATCCCCATGCACCACTTGGCAGTTGGCAGATAAACCTGACAATGGTTTGGGTGGAACCAGTTTGCATGGTTTGGTTTTCTTGTTGGCCAATTCAATTTGGGTGAAAACAGACTGAGCAAGCTGGTGGGCTGGTTCGGTTCAAGCTATTGCTTGGAGTAGTTCAGTTTAGTTTGGTTTTGGACTGCTTGTTTCGGTTTGCTAATAGGCTTTACCCACGGTTCCAACCCAAAGTCCCAAAGCCACAGTCCAGGCTGCTGCTTCCTCGCAAATCCATCAACCAAATCCCACCCGCGCCACCGCCGCTCCAAGGCGCCGAGCCGCCGTCGGCGCCACCGCCGCAGGGGACGCGCCGGGCCGCCGCCGCCGTCGCAGGGGACCGGGCCACCGGTGCTGCAGGAGCCCGGGCCACCGCCACAGGGGGGCCGCGCTGCCTGTGGCTGCCGCCGTCCCTCTCCCCCGTCTGTTGCGTCCCCTTCCTGGCCTTAGCCCCCTGCCACGCCTCCCCCTTCTCCACCAGAAGGCTCCCCAAATTCGCGGCCCGGAGTAGCGGCGGCGGCGGCGGCTCATGCCCCGAGCCCAAGCCAGGTACCCTCTGAGTCCACGTGGGGAGCAGAGCAGGAGGGCAGCCCGACTCGAGCTGGGGTTTCACTGTGTCCTCTTGCTGGTGGTGTCGCGCAGGTGACAACGGGAGCAAGGCCGTCCTCGACGCTTTCTTCCTCGGGAAGGCCTTCGCGGAGGCGCTCACGGAGCGGGTCGAGTCGGTGGTGGGCGAGGTGTTCAGCGTCGTCGGTCAGTGGTAGGCCGAGCAGCAGAAGCAAGTGCAGGAGTTCACGCGAGTGATCACAGATGGGCTGGTGGGTTGGGAAATGGGTTTTAATGGGTTGAGCCTGTAGATCTTTTGTTTGGTTTGGTTTGGTTCGGGGCGACGAAAGTTACAGTTTGGGCTGGTTTGGCTTCTATAAACGAACGAGTGGATCGGAGTGGGTTAATTAATGAGCACATGCATGTCTGGTTTGGTGCGGGTTTGGTGCCGATGCATGCCCATTGTCAGATTTATTGGCAGACCACGCTGTAGCAGCTGGACCATACCATCCAGCAGTAACGGCGGCACGTTCGCATCTGCCGTCGTCTTAACTATTTGAAGAATTCATCACTTGGCCGTTCGTATTTGAAGTTTATCGATGGGTCGTGTTTGGAGTTTATGTTACGATAATAAATAATTTTGTAGCTATAGACGTTGCAGGATGCTAACCCGCGCACAAGAGATTATAGGTTGGAATCTAAATTTGAAAGCCACATTGGTCAAAACACCGTGCCATATTTTTGACGAAAGCGATGGAATACCAGTATACCACATTCTCCACTTTTTTTTATGGTACCACCATTCTCCGCTCGAGGCGTACTGACGCTTTCCATGGCATCTGTGGAGCTCGGGCTCGGCAATCAGCGCACACGGCAACGCGCGTGTAGATAGTCTGGACCGCAGCCTGACTGCAAATTAGGCCCGCAAGGGATGGGCTTTAGGCTACGTTGGGCTGCTTGTTTTGCAGCCGATCTGTTTGATTTTTTTAGATTAGATCTGTTTGGTTTTAGGCAGCTGAACGCTCGTCAGTGTCGTCGAGTTGCAGAATTCCTTACAGCGCAGCGCGCTGGGAGAAAATGTATGTGTGAATGAGATAAAGAAAAGATGAACTTGGGATCTGTATTATTGAGCTTGGATGCCCAGTGAGAAAGTGACCATTTTTAAGACCTCTAACGACGTCATTAATTGCAAAATTGACCACTGATTAGTTTTATTTCTAACGGCACGGAAGTTCCCCTCCATTTTCAAATACACGGCATATCATATACTGTGTTTATGAATGGAGGTACTAGCATACATTTATACAAGACACAGTATTGAATTGCCAAGGTTACACATCATTGACGCAGCGCAGACAAACGCAGCCGTATAAACTCTTTTATTGCTCCTCACATCAACACGGACACCCCTCTGCAGTGCCAACCTGCCGGATCTTTAACAACTAGCAACACCCGACACGGCGAGCCGACGACACGCACACAGCATGACCCGAACAGCAGCAGGGCGCACCGTCTATCCAGTTACAATATTTTATTCTCTCTTTTTTTCTGAAGAGAAAATTAATAAGCTATAGGCGGCGGCGGCCGATCATCTCGGCCGGGCCTCACGCGGCGGTGACGTCCACCTTCATGCCAGCCTGACAGTGGCCGGGGAAGCTGTAGATGAAGTAGTTGGCGCCACGCTTCAGCGTGACGCGGTCATTGCCGGCCCTAGCATTTTGAAGGCCCTCTGGCGAACTCATCGTGACGTTCCCTCTAGAGTCTAGACCTTATATAAGATCTTATATATATATATATATCTATGTGCTAATCTACACCCTAGGTGTAGAATAGCATTCTACACCCAGCATCCAACCAGCCACCCACCCGGCCCACCCTCCCCCGCGCCAGACCCGCTTGGCCCATCTTGGCCCAGCCCGCCCCCAATACCCCCTCGCCCCCTCACCAAACCCACCCCCGATCCCCCAATTCAAATCACCGTGGCAGCGCGAGCGGGATGGAGCGTGGCGGACCCGAGCGGCGGATGCACAGCACCGAGGCGGCGGCGGCAAGGAGCGTGGCGCGGAGGTGGCTTGCGGGGCGCAGGAGCTGCGGCGGCGTCGAGTATTGGTGCGCGGAGGCTGCGTCGGCATCGAACCGCGGGGCACGGAGGCTACGGCGGTGCGGAAGCGGCGGAGGCGTCGAGCAGCGGAGCGTGGAGGCTGCGGCGGGATGGCGCGGAGGTAGCTCGTCGGCGTCCTCGACGGTCGTTCCTATTCCCACGTCAGGCCCTTGCACAGCGGCCGCGGCGACCTCAAATTGCGAGGGGTGCGGGCTGAAGGCTTCCCTCTCCTGCGTGCCTAGCGCTCCCTCTCCTGCGGGGCACACGCGGTACTCCGCCACCATCGCGCCGGTTCCGGCGGCGGCAAAATGCTGTGCCCCGAGGGTGTGAGCGGCGGCGACGGGAGTTCGAGCGGTCGCTGTGGTCTCGAGCGTGCCCTGCTGGGCATCGAGCAGGCCTCCTCCTCCCCCTGTGTTCCTCTATGCTCAGTTTGCTCACCGCATGTTACTCTGGTGAGCAGTGTGCTTCTAATTTTTTCCCCGAATCCTCCGATCTGAAATGGGTGTGCATATATGTGCAAATCGAGCAGTAATCAGGTTCTCTGATTAGGCAACCCATCCTGATATGCTTATTCAGATCTTCTAGTATCAGATCTTCTCTGATTTAAATGCTGATGCTCAAAATTGATTAGTTAGGTTAGCAACTACTGAACTACTGGATCAAACAACGAAATACTAGACTACCAAACTACATAAGATTGAATAGAGCTTCGTAAGTAAAACTACTGCAACTAAAAAAATACTGAGCTCGTGCACTTTTATATTCAGTAACTCAAATTAACATAATTTTATGCAGGCTAATTACTGAACCATCTAGAGTGGATACTGATCTGGATTTAGATCACTAATTTGTTAGGTTTCGTAATTAGTCTAGTAATATTTTCGATTACTGAGCGCTGACGATATGAAGCGAGTACTTCCTCTAGTAGTTCTGGTAAGCATTTTCAGTTCAGTAATTTGTTATTGCAAGCATAGTAGTTGTTTGATCCAGTAGCTCATTACTTTATTATTTCAGTAGTACCAAAATAGTTGTGTTAGCATCTACTAGTATATGTAATTTTCAGTCATTACTAAACCTTTGATGCTCTGAGTTAGCATAGTAGTACAGTAGTCATTAGTCATTACTGAACTAATGGATCAAATAACGAAATACCAGAGTAGTGAACTACATGAGATTGAGTAGAGCTCAGTAACAAAAACTACTGAAACTAAACAAATTGTTGAGCTCAAGCAATTTTATATTCGGTAGCTCAACATAGTTTGAATAGGCTAATTACTGAACCATCTAAAGAATGCCCATTTTTTGTCGATGATTACCAAATATTTTGATGCTCTAAACTGTGCCCAATGTTGGCTAGGTAGGCTAGTAGTTTTTATTTGGAATTAGTATCAATAATTTTTAGGTTTCGTGGATAGTCTAGTATTTTTTTATCACTAATGCTTGATGACAAAGAACTAAACCTCAATTTCTTCGGATATGGGGTCATCCTACCGCTCTCATCTTGGGTATGTCTCAAGTAGTAATACTTACAAATATTAGTAATCCCTTGGTACCCTAGAATTACTTGCGTATTTTTCAGTAATACTCTGTAAACCAGTAATACTATGTAGCACTTCAGTTATTCTTAGTAAAGCAATAATCTAGTAATTCAGTATCATGCTGGTCTTGCTAAGTTTTTCTCAATGATTTTTTTAGTTTTATTACTGGCGGCAGGTTCATGTGGGCATGGCACCCCCTTTCCAACTCTATCACCTCATGCACATGACAGTGATACTACTGAACATCACAAGGGAGTGGGTTCCAAGTGAAGACAAAGAGGCCTTAAGTGTATTTTTAAGATTCTTTTTGAAGGCTACACGATACAATTTAATCGTGAATAATATGTGTAAATTTGTATAGTCACCACCGAACAATAATATATGCATATGTTTGGATTCAGTAATCCATAGGAAGCTTTTTATTTTTATATTATGCACTTCTCCATTATTTTCCTTGTGTTGCTAGTGAATCGTTATTTCTAGTAACACCGTACCCTTGTACATGCTTGGATTCAGTAAAAATAAGATCCAGTCATTCAGTACTTTTTTATATACAACTCTAGTAATGCTTATGCGTATGTAGATTCAGTAATCAATAGATCCTGTTAATCAGTATTCCACGCGGGCCAGTAATTATTGCAAATTTGAGGGGGGGGGGAGGAGGGATGATTTTTATGTGAATTCAGTAATTTGGATGTATATATAGCCCCTGTGTTTTGATTCAATTACCAAGAGACTGGAGAAAAATATTCAGTTGATGTTAGTAACCCAGAGCGCCTATTCAGTATTTTATGTAATATGTATGTAGTAATTTCTTCAGTTATTCAGTATTTTTATTCATCCAATAAATCTATAATTTCTTTTGTGATCCAGTAACGCAGTTGTCTTATATTCAATAATCCAGAGCCACAATAATAAATATTCAGTAATTTAGTACTACATGTTCATCAACATTGCGTGGGACCTACATGTTCACCAACACTGCGTGTTAGTGTAGTAATAAATATTCAGTAATCTAGCAATATCTGTCCTTCTTGATGAGAAAACCATCAAACTCAACACACACTCGGTAGAACTCATATGCAGCATCCAATTACTCAAAGTAATTTTTCAATTAACGGTACGGTTGTGAATCGATTCAGTAATTTTTGTTTATCCCTTCGCATAGCCTTAGCTTCACCTCTGCTGCCGATCCCCACCTGCGCTGCATCCCATCCGTGCTGGGCTGCGCCGCCGCTCCCCGCGGCCGCCCGACTCGCAGGCCGCGGCTGCGTGCGCCCGCCGCCGTTGTTCACCCCGCACGGCCGTCACGCGGCCCCTCTGCGGCATCTGCTCTGTCGCACACCCGCAGCTTCTCGGATGGGCGCTGCTGGTCTGCCCCACTGCCGCCCCCGCGGCCGCCTCCCACGTGCCGCAAGACATCGTAGCCTCCTGTGCTTGCCAGCTCCTCCTGTGCCCGCAATTACTGAGAGAGAAGCACAATTGACACCTGAATTTGCTGCTCCCGTGCGACTGGATGCCACTACTCCTGGAAATCCCCAACGCCGCACGTTCCTCGCCGCGCAAGCACGTCGCGCCGCTGCCTACCCACCAGCAGGCCCACGCGATGACCGGTGACTGCGCCGCGCGCCACCGCGTGGCCTCGAGCGCCCACTGAACCGCGCCGCCACCGCCCTCGCTGGCCTACGCCGTGCCACTGTAGCCTTGCGCACACCTGTGCGCCGCCGCTACCCGCCGGCCTGCGTGCCGCCCGCAGCCTCGCCGGCCAGCACACCGCCGCTGCCCCTGGACCCTCGACCCTCGTGCCGCCAATTTGGGGAGGTCTCGCACTTGCCGCTCGCGGCGCTCCGCGCCGCTCGCGGCTCGTGCTCGCAAACAAAGAAGCTGGGCAAGGTTGGGTGGGTCGGTTAGTTAACTGGGTGGGTGTTGGGCTGGTTGGGTGTAGAATCCCATTCTACACCTAGGGTGTAGAATAGCGCTGCCGTGTGTGTGTATATATATACTATTTTTTTGTAAAGCGAAAACAAATGTACTGATATATTTTTGATTTAATGTTGGAAACTGAGGTGGCCTTAATACCCACTAAGAGAATCTACACCTAAGACACATCAACTCAATTTAGAGTTGGTTAGTATTTTCGACAACAGATGGGTAGAACATACCAAGTATTTTCGACAACAGATGGGGTAGAACCTACCAACAGATGAAGCTGGCTTCCAGGAGGCTGAGCCTTCATACGATGAAGCCGGACCCTTTGTGATTCCGGGTGACAGACGATAGATCACAACTTATTTACATTAAGTACTTAGAAAATGGGAGACTGACACTTACAAAACACTTTCTTTATTACAACACAATAGTATTACACAAGAGTACACAATACACCTTCTCTTTGTGGCTCTCCTAGCACTCACCCTTCTTATCTACTAGTCTCTTAGATAGATGACATGTCAAGGAAATGGTCCTCTACTTATAGGTCAAGGTGGATTATAGGGTGGTGACATGTGTCCTTCCTTATAGAGAATTCCTAAATATTATAAAGTTTTCTAATTTATTTATTACTAATTTTAGAGTACTCCACGAAAATATCTTCTCACTGTGTTGCCTTGCATTCTTCCAACATTTAAAATGTTTGATAATTATTGAGGAACATTGTAGACAAATAATAGTTTATTTGTACTTCTAGAATTAATTTGATTACCATATATTTGCACTCCATAATATCTATTGACTCAGCGTTTTTTTTGATACAAAATCATCAGGACGATATCGAGATCAACAATGTGTCCCTCTGTGCAGTACCAACCTGCGAAATCTCTAACAACTAGCAACACCCGAGACGGCGAGCCGACGACACGCACACGATATGACTCATGGCCGGACAGCGGCAGGACGCACCGTCTAATGAGTTGCACTCTTTTATTCTCTCTTTTTTTGAAGAGGAAACTTAATAAGCTATTATAGGCAGCGCCGTCGGCGGCGGCAGCCGATCAACCCAGCCGGGCCTCACGCGGCGGTGACGGCCACCTTCATGCCGGACTGGCAGTGGCCGGGGAAGCTGCAGATGAAGTAGTTGGCGCCCCGCTTCAGCGTGATGCGGTCGTTGCCGGAGGTGAGCGCCCTGGCGCCCCTGGGCGCGGCGCACGAGCTGTACCCGGCCGCGCTCACGGGCACCACGTTGTGCGCCTTCGGGCTGTACCTGAACACTGCGCATCCACGATCGTATTGTTTCAGCGGGAGATCATCAAAGCGGAAGCTGCGCAGCGGCCATTCGTAGGGCGGTATTAAAGAGAGGTACGTATGTAGTAGCACTGACCAAGCACGTCGCCGGCGCGGAAGCGCTTGCCGCTGGGCCAGCTGGCGGTGTTGAAGCTCCAGCCGCCGCGGTCGCCGACGGTGTACACCGCCGACTCGGCGACCTCGCCGTGGAGGAGCACGCAGAGGAGGACCAGCGCCACCACGGCGGCGCCGCTGCGGCCACGAGCAGCACCGCCCCTTCCCTGAGCCGCCATGTGTTTGGCTCTGTGTCTCTCAAAGCGATGGCAGAGCTCAGGATCGGAAGTGAAGCGCTCGAGCAAAGTGAGCAAAGATGAGCGATGATGAGTGTGTGAGTTGAGCTGTGGTGCTTCCAGGGGTTCCCTTTTATAGGCGACCCGACACGAGCAGTCGTCGATCAAACTTGTGGTTTGCAGGTTACTTTACACACGGTCAAATGGTCCACGCTGCCTTCTGAATGCAGCAGGCCGGTGTTTACCATGCCGGTGCGTGAAAAAAACTTTTTACTGGATCACCGGCATTGTCCAGGAAAGAGAAGTGGCGCACCGCGCGGCCCACGGCACGCCGAGCTGCCCAGTGCGGCAGTGCCAGTGCAAACTGCTAGCAGTGGAAGCTCATCTCGTAGTCGCAGAGGAATTTCGTGGCAAACTTCGGTTGGAACCGGGGAACGGCCAGAACTTTTGGACCGGGAGGACCGGTGGCCGGAGGAGACCGGGGCGTGGGGAAGCGACGAGCAGTGGGCACCGCCGGATGGGAAACGGAGAAACGGCCGTCGCCGGGAAAGAAGCCGCCGGGCAGCTTCGTTCGCTGTCTGCCAGGAGGCCGTTTGGTAGGCGTCCATTTCGCTGATCGGCCAGTCGGGGACCGCCGGAACCAGATCAAAGTTGGCGCCAACCCGCCGCGCCAACTGGGCCGAGACGTTTTAATTGATGACTGATGAGTCAAGTACTCAGTTGATTGTTGATCCGGGGCCCCGGGGCATCGTCCATCCTTTGGGTGGTGTTCAAAGTAACTAACAGGGCGCTCTCAGCAGTTGTTTGGCTAGTGCTGTGGAAAATAAAAATCTGTATGTACCATTCCATCATCTGTATTTTCCACTATTCTTTGTACGCATTTAGCTAATGTTTCTATTTTAAAACTTTTTTTTACCAAAAGATCATTTGGATTGCATATTTCTCTCCATGATATGTGTGTCTTCTATCTTCCAATTTAGATGTTCCAAAACAGATAAAAATATTATGTGCATTTGAAAATTGTTTTGATAAAAAAATTGGGAATCACTCTCCAAGAAACAACAAAACTGTTCCAATTAAATAAAAATACCCTAAGGAAGAAACAAGTTCCGAACAAAAATAAAAAGTGCTCTAGGTACCAAGGAAAATAAAAGGTAAATGGAAAATTGGATTCTAACTAGCAATGCAATAAAGTTATGGATCAAAATACTGAATTGTTATTGTTAGAATAATTTTGAATATATACCATGGTTTATGTTTGCTTAGTTTTAGTTATAAGAAATAAAGGTGAATGTCATAAATTGCAAACATAAAGAGAATTGCATACCGAAAAAAAGACATTTACAAAAGACTAGAAGGAAAAAAAAGAAAGAAAGAGAGGCTTACTAGAAATTGGGGGCATGCTCATAAAAGCATGTATTTGTCATGCTCCTACCTCACTAGGGTTTGCTACCTTCCACAAGATACATAAGGAGCCCTTTGATGGTCCAAGCTACTACTTTAAATTTTGCAGGAGCAAGTATGGCACGGCACAAGACCGGCGCTGGTTTGCACCCTCGAATCTCCACATAATGTTCGTTTGCACGAATTTTTAATACTCCATCCGTTTCATGAAAAGTGCAATTCCACGTTTGAAATTTTTTTCACAAAAAATGCAGTTTCAGAGGTTAGATCTCAACTACCTGTGCAATTAAGCGGTCAGATTTGATTTGCATACCAAAACTAACCGTATATGGCAAATAAATGCGGGTATGTGTATCTTTTCACAACAGCACCAATCTGTCCTAGAAAAACTAGAATTGCACTCACGGGACGGAGAGAGTATTAGAGGAAAATAAGGTTCTCTTACGCTTTTAGCCTTTTACACTGATTCCTCTGTTGACTTGCGCGTTAGGACACATGGGCCGATCTTGCAATATGCGAATGGGCTCTCATCCTTGCGTAGGATGGTTTGGGTCACACGACAAACGAGGGTATGGGAGTACGTATCTGACGTAACTGTTGGGACGACTTCGTAGAGGTCCTCGTAAGCAAGAGTTGGAGCTGCTCTCATTTTTTTTATTTTAGTGTTTTGAATTCAAAATTTAACTGTAGGTTTAAGAAATAATCTTTTTATAGTTATGTCAATAAGCTTCTTTTGGTGTGACTCAACTTGGTCACCTCAATTTGTTTGGCGTGACTCGAGGTGAGTGAGCTGAGCTACGCCAACGAGATCAACGTGACTGAAACTTCAACTCTCCTCCTGAGTCATGCCAACAGGATCTGCGTGGCTCGAACTTTGTCACATAAGTAGCATGAAGCGACTCGCCTCTTGATCCATGCTAATTAACACAGACCGGGAGAGGTGACCAAGCATGAAGCGGGTTCGTCTCTTAAATCATGCCAAACTGACCGCCGGACAAAACGGGTAGTACTTCTCAGAAAATTTAATTAGTTTTGCTTGCTATGATTAAAAATTTACCATCAGATTATGAACGGCTAAGGAAGTTCTGTCGGCCGTACCATTTTCGTCTCATCGACACGGGAAGAACATTCGGCTGGAGTTTCACTACTTCAAGTGCAGACTGCACAGTGCAGAGGCGAGCAAAGTCAAAGCCCAAATTAAACAAACGCAGCCGTATACATATGCTTTTATTGCTCCTCCTCATCACATGAGCGCGCGCACACATCAGTACGTACTACGTACATTGCTCCTCCTCTACAGACGCCAGCCAATCTGTCAACACCTAACAGCTAACACGCACGCACGCCGTACGCGACGGGCACGGTATTTATTATTGAACAACAACAGGAAACCGTCTAATAATTAGTTGCAGCACTTAAGTTTGGGCAGGATGAGAAATCAAGCGAGAGCGGTCGTCGAGCCCCGGCGGCGGTGGCGGCGGCCGGCCGGCCTGGCGGACTCAGGCGGCGGTGACGGCGACCTTCATGCCGGCCTGGCAGTGGCCCGGGAAGCTGCAGATGAAGTAGTTGACGCCGCGCTTCAGCGTGACGCGGTCGTTGCCGGAGGTGAGCGCCCGGACGCCCCTGGGCGCGGCGCACGAATTGTACCCGGCCGCGCTCACCGGCACCACGTTGTGCGCCTTCGGGCTGTACCTGAACACTGCGTCGTTCGAGCACACACAAGGAGGTTTCAGAATAGCCAAGGACATCGGAAGCAAGCAAAACCTGTACGTGCACGCGCGACATGAGGTACAGAGGTAGCGCTACTACTCACCCAGCACGTCGCCGGCGCGGAAGCGCTTGCCCCTGGGCCAGCTGGCGGAGTTGAAGCCCCAGCCGCCGCGGTCGCCGACGGTGTACACCGCCGACTCGGCGACCTCGCCGTGGAGGAGCACGCAGAGGAGGACCAGCGCCACCACGGCGGCGCCGCTGCCACGAGCAGCACTGCCCCTTCCCTGAGCCGCCATGTTCCCGCTTTGTCTCTCCCGGCCCTAACCCAACACGACACCTCGCTCGCTATTAGCAAAAGGCTCAGGGCGGGGAGGTGCTAGCTCGCTCGAAGGCGAGTGGTGAGTGTGAGTTGAGCTCTGTAGTGCTCAGTGCACCCCGGGGGCCTCTCCTTTTATAGGCAACCTAACTCGCCGGCCAATCAGCCGTCGACCAAACTTGTGGCTGTTTCACGTTTACTTTAACACGGCGGCGGAGTGGAGCGGATAGTGGACTAGCAGGCGACGCGACGCCGCCGTGTGAACGCGACTCGTGCGTGCGTTCACTAGGCGTCGCGAAAACAAATCGTTACAGGATCAATCACCGGCGCTGTTCCACCCCCGAGCTGCCTGCTAGTAGCTGGCCTGGGAAAGCTCGATCGCCGCCGCAGATGAGAGAATTCCTACGTTCACGGATGGTGAAGTGGGTACCCGGTGGGAGGACTGGAGAGGAGGGACTGAGGGAGGAGGCCATTGGCCACCCACCCTCAACTCCACAAGGACGACGGGTGCAGCCGGATCCTTTGGACCAGGAGGAGGAGACCGGGCGTGTGTCCCAAGTAAGTCAGTGGAAAGCGACGAGTGCCAGTGGGCACCACCGCCGGGAAACAAGCCCGTTGCCGGGAAGAGGCGGCCGGGCAGCTTCGCGGTCTGCCGGAGAATCGTCTGGTGTGGGTTTCGTTTCGGTGATCGGCCGGTCAGGGACCGGATCAAAGTGCGCGCCAACCCGCCGCGCCAACTGGGGTCAAGACGTTTCATCGATGACTGATGATGATGAGCAAGTTGGGGGTGTGGCCACTGGCCGCTGTTGGGCAAACGTTGCCAGGAATGGGTGTTTGGATGTGGACAACAGGAACGTATCTTTGTAGGTGTGGGGCATGGTTCAATTCGTTGCTGACTGATTTCAACATTTAGTTTTGCGTGACTTTCATTTATTTCTATCTTTCTTTTCCACCTGAAGTAGTAATTCGTTTGAATGAGTGGACAGCTCTGCTATGCGCCATCTATGTGACTACCGTAGGAAAACACTATCCATGTTTGGATACTCTAGCTAAGTTAGATGTTACAGTTACTATCTAGCTCATGAGTAGTCATAAGTATCTTTGTTCAATGATCACTGCTAATATTCACTTTTTATTCCCAAATCTTTGGTATTATTATTTTTTGAATAAACTCTAGTTACATTTCTTTTTTTTTTTGAGCCTCACATCTGGGTACAGCTGTAGTATCTGTTCATAGTTACATTTCTTCATGCTATTTGTACTGTCACTATTGTATTTACGAGTAAGTGCTTTTTGTGTAGTTGGCATACCTACGTGCCTATGACTTGGACTTCCAAGAAATACGTGCAGCGGAAGATTGTGAATTTGGCACCTGAGGCTCCAAAAGAAAATAAAATTTGCATATCCCTACCTCAACGTAATGCAAACAAACTGTTGATTAAGTTAATGCAGTACTAAGGCTCTGTTTAGTTTTCAAATTTTTTCATGCGCTAAAGTAACTGTGAACGTTTGACCACTAATTAGAAGTATTAAATGTAGATAACTGATCAAATCCATTCCGTAACCACCGGGCAAAATCGCGAGATGAATCTAGTGAACCTAATTATGCAATAATTAGATAATATCGTGCTACATTAAACAATATCTAATGATGAACTAATTAGGTTTAATAGATTCGCCTCGCAATTTCCGTTCATCCGTGTAATTAGTTTTATAATTAATCTATATTTAATACTCCTAATTACTGTTGTAAAAGATGCCAAAAAATTTTGATCAAAAAATTTTGGGCCCGGAAGCTGCCGAAAAAAGCAAGTCAACTCGAGACCCCCCAAGTCCACGCTTGGAGTGCAGATTTTAACAAATCGCATTGGAGACTAATATAGTTGGGCGCGGCGCGCTTCCATTGCACCGGCACGTCTTGGGAAGTCGGTTGGTCGAACCTTGACGAAAAGTTTGGCTCCCGGAAAAACAGGCACACAGCATGCTAGCCATGTCTGAACTTCGGGAGCTCCATCCCCTGCTGTTGTGCGCAAGAACCGAAATGTGTCGACGAATTTTCGTAGAGCTCTCGCTCGCTCGTAAGAGCCACCACTACAGAAACGCTAATGTGTCCCGGTTGAGAAACTCTTATTTTTCCGGTTTCCCAACTAAAAATGCCAGGCCGGGACAAAAGAGGGGTCATTTTGTCCCGGGTCTGGCAACCGGGACAAAAGGTGCTGCCAGCGCCACGTGGCTGGCACACCCTTTTGTCCCGGTTGGTGGGTCTTTTTTTCTGTTTTTCTTTTCAAAATTCTTTTTCTATTTCAATTATATTTTTGCATTTCAATTAAACTTATGTATTGGAATTCAGTGTGTATAATCTCCACTAATATATATATATTTACTTATATAATATTTGTCCTAGATAGTTGTCATATATAAATTAATTCACACACATATATATGTATACACATATCTATACATGTGAATTCCTTTATATATATATAGACACACATATATATATTATTGGAGTGCTTATATATATAATACATATATACTCATAAATAGAAATTTAATACATACACACATATATATTTACATAGGTATATTCGTTCTTAATTACATATATACGCGTATATTATCATATTTGCTGCGATTGTCAATATTAGATAGTCCATCATAGTAGAATTCGCTTTTTGGATCGAGAACTTGCTCAACAATAAATCCGGACAATTGTTCTTGAATCGCCATAATATTTTCCTCCGGTATGAGTTTATCGCGCATCTCCTCGACCTATGTAAAAAGGGGATAATTAATTTCGACTAATTAAAATACGAGTTCAAATATTAACAAGCTTTTTATTTACTTCCTCCTCCCAATCTGCCCAGGCCCTTGGAGGACCTTCCAGACCTTGGATGTTCTCGCATACATAGTATGCGCATAAATTAGTGCATTGTTTCTGCCTCATACAATTTAAGAGAGAAGAAATTATCAGGTATTTATATGAATATATAATAAAACTAATGAATCGTGCAACGAATCATCCAAGTGCGTACCACAAAACCTGTCTTGGTCTTCAATTCCTTGTCGAATTTGCCTGAATGATTTTTAGCGAATTGTTTCCAAATCCTGTGCATGATTAGAACAATTATAGTCAAGTAACAAAGTGATTCAAATTATCGGTCATCGACGGAGTAGTGGTAGAATTACTTTTTCATCATGTTAAGAAGATTTTCGCATTGTTCTGGATTTCTCCTCAATGAGTCCATAACCACGAGTAGGCTCTTCTTGGGAATTATGACAATTAGGACCCAGTGTTCACTACAAGATTATACGGAGGCAGTTCTTGGTAGTTAAGGTTTAAACAATTCGATTACAAAATAGAAAGAGTTAGACGGAAGGAATCACTCACACAAAGATGTAAGGAAACAATATCATTTGCTTGTTGTGATGAACGCTTATGTACTTGAACAAGTTTTGGAATAGCTCATCGGAAGTGTCACGTAGAATCCTCCAATTACAAGTAATTGGGTCGATGAAGCCGAGGTGAGAGTATCCCTTTCTCCTGCAAGTTTGTATCTCCATTCTACATGATACCGAATAAATCAAGGGATCGGTATGTTGAGATCATGCAAAACAATACGTAAGGAGAGTAAAATACTTACAGAACCCACAAGCCGACCATAGAGATGTCGAGGTCCTCCTGATGGAATAGTTGGTAAATTTCTTCCCAGTTTATCCATATAATGGCCTCCCCCCGTAAGAAATCGTCATCTTTAATCTTTGCGCCCTGCATGAAGATGCAATCGGCCATCGCACGCATGTAGTGCTGGTGCAGCTTATACATTTGCGTTGGAAGCACAGACACTACTTCGGGGGGTACAAGAGATTTGCCCAGCTCATACGTCCATTTGATGACCACATCGGCCTTTAGAATATCTTCTCCCCCTGCAATCTGAGCCGCCGTCAGGTTTGATTCTTTCAAAAATGTAACAAAGTCTTGTTGTTGCGTCGTCTGTCCCACTACGAGAGGCTCTATTGATTGTTTCTTTTGGGCTCCGAGCTGTGGAACGTCGGACGACGACGACTTTGATTGTCTCTTCTTTTTCTCAGTAGTTTTGATAATTGTGTGTTCGTAGTCTGAAGGGGGATCTCTTGGAATGAATTTTCTCTTATTTTCTTCGCACATTCCCTTAAAAAATTTCAAATCTACCGGATTTATCACTTTCTCGGGCTCCGGCTTCGGCTCCGGCTTGAAGTGCTCTTTACCTCTTTCTTGAGTTATCCGATCGCATTCTTCAAGGCTCATGTCCCAGGGTTTAATAGGAGCCTCCTTGGTTTTCTTCTTCTTTTCCTTCTTCTTTGGAGGCTCCTTAGCCGGTGCAGCTACCTTCTTTGCTAGCGGCTGTTTCTGCTTCTTTGCCGGCGGCGAAGGGGGTGACCATGGAGGCGACGGTGACGCTTGAGTGTTCATCGGCGCATGAGATGATGGTGATGGAGAATGTGCCGGTAAACCTTGCTGAGACAGTGTTGCCCTTGGGGAGTTTTGCGGAGATGCCGGCCTTGGAGAGGCATGCTGAGATGCCGGTCTTGGTGTTCGATCATCCGACTTTAGGACAATATAGCGCTTATCCCATAGGATGTAGCCATGAATGGCTTCTGCTAGTGTCCTCTCCCCATCGCCTTCAGGAATATCAAGCTCGAGTGTCTCCCAACCCTGGCACACCTGCTCCATGCCAACTCTTGTGTATCCTGGCGGAATTTGCTGCCCGTGGTACACGTCGCCTGGTTGGGTTGGCATGGCGGTACCGTACGCAACAGTGAACATTAAGTTCTTAATGGCAGTCTGCAGGTCACAAGGTGTCCGTTGGGTGATCTCATCCACTGGAAATCGCTGCAGGGCCGTCGCTTCAACTGCGGCCTGGATCCCCGTTGGCTCGACGACAGCGACATCTGTGGAAGCGCAGCTACTTTTCCACTGAAACAGATGATCGGCTGCGACATTAGGCTCTGGAGGCACCGTTTGCGCTTGCTGTTGCTGGCTCATTGCTATGGCCACTTGGCGTTGAACCTCTTCCTCCAGTCTTTGATCGTGTGACATGAGCCGTTCCTCTAGCCTTCGCAAGTGTTCCCGCTCATAATTCTTTCTTCTTTGCCGGCTTCTATATGATTCAATGTAATCCATGAACCCATACTTCCACGGAACCACGCCTTTGCCTCTTGTGCAGCCCGGATGCTCTAGATTCCCAAGGGCGTAAGTCAGCTCGTCCCTCTCTCTTTCCGGCTGGAATGTTCCCGCGGCCGCTGCTTGTGTGGCCTCCTGTAGTCTCTGGGCTGCTCGCTGGATGTTTGGCCCATAGATGCAGTCCCCAGTCTGTGACACCCCAGGTGTTTAATTAGCTAAACCATGGTCATTAGCACCAAATCATGCATCCTTAACCAAGAAGCGTTGAAATAGATGTGTATGTATGTGTGTCTATGTGTATATATGCATAGATCAGAAACCTTAAATAATTTTTAACCCAATGCAAGTATGCATATGAAATTGAATAGGCATCTCACTAACGTCAGGACAAACCAAAGTTTAGTTGAAGTCAAAAGGAGAAAATAAATTTTTGCACATGAAATGACGAGTCTTTCAAACCACAATTTTCAAACATTTAAACTGTCCTTCAAACTTTAAACAAATATGCTTTCAAAATAATTTCTAAAATATAGCTCAAATGAACTTTTGCCTAAAATCAAAATTGTAGAGTTTTAAATAATGAACGACTTTCGTGTTCAAAGTTTTTCAAGTTGCTATACAATCATTGAAGAAAATTTTGAATTCAAACTTGAATAGGGCAATAATGTACATTCCTCAAGAATTTAAATTTAACTCTTTAACTAGGCTTCAAATGAGTTTGTGCCTAAAATGAAAGTTGTAGGATTTTGAATTTTGAACAACTTTCGTATTCAAACTTTTTCGAGCTTCCATTGGAAATTTTGAGAAAAATCAAAGTCAACTCTCTCTCTCTCCCTCCTTTCTCCCTCCCCTGCTCTGCTTCCTGCTTCCCGAGAGCAGAGCCGAGCAGGCCATCATGCCGCAGCCAGCACACCCAGCACGCGAGCCTGCTCGCTGCCTCTGCCATGATAGCACCGCCATGCCGCCATCGCTGCCTGCACCGCCACTGCGCTCCGCTCAGCCCGCGCACGCCGCGTTCCGACGGCCGCTCGGCGACAACGCCATGGCGCCGCCGCCGGCCATCAATGCCGAGTGCCGCGGCCGCCACGTGCCTGCCGTTGTCGAGCCGCTGCCCATCCTGCCCTCACCTGCCTTGGCCTTCAATGCCGTGCCTGCGCCCGTGCTCAGCGAGCACGCTGCACCCTGACGCCCGCAACACGACGCACCGCTGCTGCCACCAGCCGTACGCGCGCCTCCGACCGTGCCGAGCCGATGCCCCCGCTCCCGACGCGCCTCCAACCCCTCCTCTCCCTCTCACTCCACTCCCTTTTCCCGAGAGCCGAGCCGAGCTTCCCCCCTGCGCCAGAACACCCGCCGCCCCGCCATGGCCGCCGCTTCCCCCTAGCTCCATGCGGAGCACCCCTTCTCGGCCTCCCTCCTCCCAAACCAACCACACAACCACTTTCCCCTCACCTCAGTGATGCTCACCGGCCCCCTCCTCTGTCCACTCCGGCCACCGGAGCTCGCCGGAGCAAGCCCGCCCCGCCACCGCCCCCCTGCCTCCACTGCGCCCCGCGCCTGCGCCTCTACCCAGCCCCAATCCTCCCCGCAGCAAGATCCCTCTCGCCGCCCCGAAGCTCCCCGGCCCGTTTGCCTCTGCCCAGGGCCGTCGGAGCGGCGTCGCCGCTGTCCGCCACCGCCGCCTCTGCTACTGCACGCTGGCGAGCCCTTTTCGGCCGCCCCAGCCCCAATCGAGCCCACCTAGAGGTAGAGCGTGGCCTCCTCGTGCTGTTCCCCCTCTCCTCCCTCGCCGCCGGCGGCCGGACTCGCCGGGATTCGGCTGGGCGCTGCCTCCTCTGTTCCTGGCTCCGGCCAGGGGCATATTTGTAAGCCCCCAAATCATTCCAGGGGCCTAGATGCAAGATTTTGTTTTCTTCTTCTTTTGTTTTCAAAAATAGCGAAATTGTAAAATCAATATAAATTCATAGACAAATCGAAAAAATACAAACTCAACTGTTTTGGAATCCTTGTGACTATATGTACAACTTTTGTTACATACACTTTTTCTTTTGCTCAATAATTTTTGCTCTATTTAAAATACAAACAAAATGTAGCCTTTATTGTATCTCAAGTTGTATCCACTGAATGTCTACCATTTTTGGTCAGTATGTTGCATGTTAGAAGGTTAGCCTTGTTTAAAAGTTTGGTGTCCAGTTGACACTCCTAGATATAGGTTTTATTTAGGACTTGATGTATGCCTAGGATAAATAGTTTTATTTATCCAAGTTGATATGTTATGATTCATGGGTTCAAACTTTTACAGTATCTTTAGTTTGGTTTCCAGATTCTACATAAAAAGTTGGATAATTTTTAGTTAAACCCAACTGGACCAAATGATTTTTGGTAAGGAGAAATACATTAAATCAAGGAAAATAGTTCCTATGCGTGGAGAAACATGATATTTTGTCCATAGGTCTATTATGTTCACCTAATAACTCTGTAAAAATTTGAGGCTCAGTATCTCAGTATAATGGTCTGTATAAATTAATCTTGATCTATGCCACTATATATTGCTTTATTTTTCATGCCTTGTATGTTTCTCTTTTAAAGCTAAAAAATTTATAGTAGGTTCATCATCAGATCCTCAACACTTAGTTAAAGTTTCGTTACTAGTACTCGCATGGTTTCTCCTATACAATTTAATCTTGATTCTAGTAGCAGCAGCTTACGCTATTTTTAGTGATTAATCTGCTTGACGAAAATATCTGAAATTTTTGACAGTAGGTTTGTGTTTCAGCAAAGTACTCTGTATAAAAATCTCAGCACTATAAACTATCTTTAACAATAGTTAGGAATAATTCGTGTTTGTTCATGAAAATAACTTTTATAAAATGGCAAAACCCTCACTTACTTAATGTGAAATAGTTAATCTAGATAATACTCTATAAACGATTGCCCAAGTAGATGTAAATGAAATATTTTACAACTTTATAGTGAAGTAAATAATAAATTGTTACGGTCACACAACTCATGCATGTGCATTTCATATAGATACGCCTACTCTCACCGACGGTACGTACGAGCTGGTGCCGAAGTCCAAGAGTGAGCAGCGTGAAGCCCAAGCTAATTTGACTGAAGCCGCCGAAGACCCGAACCAAAACTCGGAAGAGCCCAAGGCTAACTTTGCTTAGCAAGGCAAGCTCCGGAGCATGTCCTATCTATTGTAAATTTATGCAACTGCTTATATTCCTATCTACTTGTGCATTTAAGTTTGTAGGAATTGCTTGGAACCCTAGTTGCATAATCTTAAGTACCTATGTTTGAATACTAGCATGTATAGGTCGCTAGTTGGCTATGGTAATGGTTCGATAGAAGTCGAGTGATTTCCTGTCACTCGCGAGAATTATAGGAGTTGGATATTTACTACACATTGCAATATAAGGTTTACGGGCGGGGTTGTTGTACTTGTGATACCCCGTCTGTTTAGTGAAAATGGATAAGGCCGCAGTGTGTGGTAGTGGTGGTTAAGCGTTTGAACGTACTAACCACATGCCGAGAAATATGGTAATCGGTAAGCTTAAGTACCTGATCGGCCCGGGGAGTGGACTTTTCCCTCACCCTCTTTGAACGTTGTTTCTCATGTGGCCACATGCGGGTGTAAGCGTGGTCATGACCCGGCGTCGATTGTGGCGTGGGGCTCTTGTAGTCGAAGGCGGTGACCCTGATCCACGAGCCGGAAAGAAAGGGGAAATGTTGCGTGGGGACTCGGTTCCCATGCGTGTGTTTAGGTCTGCCTGGCCAGGTTAACAAATTCGATTCGAATCGTCCGCCTCTCACGGATATTGGGACTGCTTAACCCTTTTGCCACATAGAGTAAGAAGTGGAACAATGAGGATGATGAATATGGTTGAATGATGAAAAATAATTGTTTTCCACCATATATGCTATTGGATAGATGCTTACTTAGAATTGTCAATTGAACTAGAATTTTGAAGCTAAAATTGGAAATTAAGGATTCATTCTTAGTTGCTTTTCGGCGAAACAAACCCCTCCTGCCAAAAGCCTTGCATGTCTAGGTAGTGGGCCAAGTATACCCATAGTCGGGTAAGTCTTGCTGAGTATTAGTATACTCAGCCTTACTTGTGGCTCAACTTTGTTTTTAGGTGATACGTTTGAAGATTAGATAGCTAGCCTGACTTGGCCATGTACTTACCTCCTGGTTGGTCGGTGGAGTGGGATACGACTCCGGCCAACGATGGCAATGCCGAGTGATGTCATGTACGAGTTTCATCATGACATCTTGTATCGTCATTTAGAACTCGCTTTAATTTCCACTGCAGGTGAACTCTGAACTACTTTAATTTTGAATTTCAAGTACTTTTTTGAGATTTCAAACTTGGTTTGTAATAATTATGTTAAGACTCTGTAATGTAAGAATTTGTGAAATGTTGTACTCTCTGGACTCACCTTCGTGTGAGTTTCATGTAAGCTTTGGGTTTCGATCGAAGCATAAGTGGATTCTTCGGGATTTTACCCGACAGCACTGCCGGATTACTCCGTTTGAAGTGCGTGTTAGCCGGAATTACCTTTAGGGTGATGGTTAGCGCACTTGAGCCGGATTAATTCGAGCGGTTCTGCCACATAGTCAATGGGTCCAAGCTTCCCCCGTGACCATAAAACCATGTCCTTGACCTTTCAGGCCAGTTCATGGTCGCTCGTTGGATGCCTCTGTCAAGCAGATCCTGCTCCATCTTCTCCCATTTGGGTATTGCAAGCTTGTAGCCTCCTTGGTCTAGAGTGTGATGATACACTTTCTTCGAGGCGTTGTCTTTGGCCTTCTGCACCTTCTGAAGCCCAAGCTCTGAAGACTTGTATTCCACAAATGCATCCCAGTGACCCCTGAGCTTTTCGAGCTCGCCGGTAAGTACGGGTGTGGTCCCAGTCTTGATATATTTCTTCGTCAAAATTTTCTTGAATAATTGCAGCTGTTCGGCAATCTTACTCAGGGTCCAGCGCTTGCATATCTCTTCGGATTCAGCTGAAACCGTGAAGTTTTTTCTTAAGCTCCCGCCAGCACCATTCTTTTTCTCTTTCGGGTACCGCATCCCGTTCCTCGCTTGGATTGGAAGCTTTCCAGAGCCTGAAGCTGATCGGGATGTGGTCCCTGACAATACATCCGGATTGTCTTATGAATTTTTTGGCGGGAGCTTCTGGAGCGGTCGGTTCGCCATCTGGACCAACTTCCGTTATAATGAACCGCCCTTCCAGTTTTTTCGTTGGGTCTTGCTTCGTCTTTTTCTGCTGCGACGATGATCCAGACGGCTATAAAAAACATTCACAGTATTCATATAGATTCAGATGAAAATATGATTGTCACTACAAATAAGTATAGTTGTGATATGCACATTAGCACTTTGTTCAGCAGCAACGTCATCCTGAATAGATGGTGGCTCAATTCCATCACCAGACATATTCAAATATATGTCGGTATTGCTGCCATCATCAGCTTGTTCAGAGACATCTCCCTGACCTTCGGCAATCATATTCAATAGGAACTGTTCGTTTTTCGCGTCTGTGTGTCGCGAGTCCATCGTAACTAAAATATGAATATAAATAAAACCCTTAAAAAATTCTCTAAGTAATTCACATCAATATTGACTAAGTAATTCTCCAAGTATGTCACTAAGTAATTCAATGAAATATTCACTTATTAATTCACACAGTATTTCACTAAGTAATTCACTAAGTCATTCTCCAAGTAATTTACTAAGTCATTCTCCAAGTAATTCACTAAGTCATTCTCTAAATATTTCACAAAGTCAAAATGCAATTTTCTACAATATTTTGTAGTCGCTAAGTAATATACATGAAATATTCAAGAAATATTATAAACTTTTGACATATTTGCGCAGTATGAAATTGTATTTAAAGGTGATAGGAATGTTCATGTTATACTTGACTTCCTCAAACTGCTCCTGCTGCTCGAAGTGCCCCGCGGAAGGTGGCTCCTGGTACTCCTCTAAAGGATCAACGTCTACTCACGATCGCAACGCCAAAACAAGGTCCAACACATACATGCAAACAAAGGTAAATGCTAAGAAACAGTACAACAATACCTGAAAACAGCAAACAAAACTGAGCTAGAACTATTCTACGTGTTACAACGATCGCGTGGACATAAAGAACACCTAAAACGGAGCTAGAATGCGAAATCTAGGGCTAAAACAAGGTCCAGGGACTAAACTGCCAGAAAACTGGAACTACAGGGGTTTCTGCACAAAAACCAGGGACTAAAACATAATTAAAGGTTAGATCTAGGGTCTAACGTACAAAAAGATAGGGACTGGATGGCGGGTTCGAAAACTGGAAAGCTCATGGGCCTAAATGCTAAAAACAGGGCTCATTTGGAATTATTTTTGAACTGCAGTGGATCGCGGGTTAATTCCCGAAAAGTCCAGGGGCTCTTTAACAAAAAGGGCAGGCTGAAGCGGTATCTAAGGATGAGGGCTGTCGGATCTGGATCTGGCGGTTTGGGTTTGATCCGATCTCTATCTAATCTGGTGCGTTGGTTGCGGATCAGGCGGCCGGGACCTAACTGGCGTGGGACGCGGCGGCGCTGCATCGCCGGAACTCAAGTTCCGCGGCGGCGCTCGGCTCAGGCTCGCCGGAGCTCACCGTTCTCGGTGCTCCGGGGGTCGATTCAACCTGTGCTTGGGTCTGGAGTGATCAGCGTGGAACGCGTGATTCGCCTGAGCACTCTGGGCGAGGAATCGGTGCTCGGTCGCGGCTGGCCATGGTGAGGGGCGGCTCTGGGTCGACGCCGAGCCGCGTTCATGCGGTACCGGCCCCTGTATGGCTCGGGTTTTGGTACTGGGAGCATCTACACAGCGTGGCTAAACCACACCGAGTCCTAGCGCGGGGTTACGGTGCAACAGGATGGGTTTGGCCATGGCGCGGCGGCGGTGGAGCGTCGGCGTGCGGCGTCTTGGAACCTAGGGTGTGCCATGGGCTACGCCAGCTAGCGCAAACGAAACAGGGGATAGGGGTGGTGCTCACCGGGGGCTCGGGTGGGCCGGAGATGCAGTGCAGCGGCGTGCAGCAGGGTCGACGGCGATGGCGAGTGGCGGCGAACGGGCAAAGCTCGTGGAGGAGGCGCTGCAGGGGTCCTCCGGGCTCCTGGATCTCGTGATTCAACTCATGAGGGACCTGAGAAGGTGCAGCGGGCCGGGGGTCAGGGCGGCATGGAGTCCACCGGCGGCGAGGAATCGTGGCGGCGGACGGAAATACCTGCGGTGGCGTTCGGCACAAATTCCGGCCACTTCAGGGGCTGTGGTCAAGGTTGGGAGGGTCTGCAAGGTTCCTGGGCTCACGGCGGAGGAGAAGCAGCGAATCAGAGATGGCGGACACGGCGGCAGAGAAGCAGCAGAGATCAATAAACCAAGTGTTGGGAGAAGAGGAACAAGGCGCACACATATATAGGATGTGTTGCATTTTGTCCCGGGTGAAGCCACCACCCGGGACAAAAGAGTCTTTTGTCCCGGGTCGGGGCTCCGCCCGGGACAAAAGGTGTTTTTAGGCGGGCCGGGAAAATTCCCAGCCCGCGGCCCACCTTTAGTCCCGGGTGGATCTACCACCCGGGACAAAAGGGGCCCGTTTTCCCTCATTCCCGCCAAATCTTATGTTTGTTTTTGTTTCTTTTTACTTCTCTTTTAAAATAGGCTTTCATTTGTTAATTCAGTTAATAAATTTGGATTCCAAAAATTATGGAACAAAATTTCTTATCTCTATATAAATTTGATACACGTAACAAAAATAATTAATTTTCATTCAAGTGATTGGGTCAACGAAATATCTAACTTTTTTGAAATCATATTTGTTATTTTGACCATGCAAAAATATATTAGGTGAACAATTTTTTCAAACTGTTGCTTTTCGACAGAAAGTGGGTTCTATCATGATATTAACGTTTAAAAAGTGAATTTTACATAAAATTAAGCAATTTCATGATATTAATGAGTAGTGTGTGAGTTTGAGAGATAGTGTGTGTGTTAGTGAGATTGTGTGTGTTAGTGAGAGAGTATAGTGTGTTAATGTGAATGTAATTTCATGAAATAAATAAAATTAGTTGAGTAATCCATTATTGAATGAAAATTATAATTGAGTCTGGTAATTAAGTGAAAAATATAAAAAATGATATATATAACACATAAAGTATAATTCTACACTATATATATAATAAAATTATTCGAATTGCGATTATATTTTTATACAATAATATAAAATAATTCAAGTACATGAAGGATTAGCGGTAACAAACTTTCTCTTCACAAATGTCCCTTGATTATGATCACGGCGTAAGCATGGAGCATCATCATTGGCTAGCAGGATGCATGGATCAGCATTTACTTCGAAAGGTGGAATGACAACAAAATTATTATATTCTTCTGACAAGTCTGTCTTGTCCTCCACTCCAACGATGTTTCTCTTTTCTGATAGAACTATGTGTCGCTTAGGCTCATCCTTTTGCTTGTTTATCCCCTTCTTTGGCTTGCTGGACATGTCCTTAATGTAGAAAACCTGAGCGACATCCTGGGCTAGGACAAATGGCTCGTCTCTATACCCAAGATTGTTGAGATCAACTATTGTCATTCTATACTCATCTTTTGTTACCCCTACTCCAGATAGTTTAACCCATTGGCAACGAAATAGAGGCACCTTGAAATTGGGACCGTAATCCAGCTCCCATATCTCTTCAATGTAGCCGTAATATGTGTCCTTTTTTCCATTATTATCCGTGGCATCCATACGAACACCGCTGTTTTGGTTGGTACTCTTTTTATCTTGGGCTATCGTATAAAATGTGTTTCCATTTATCTCGTACCCTTGGTATGTTAAGATATTCCAAGATGGTCCCCTAGCTAATAAGAACAGTTGTTCACTTATATCCATGTTATGCATTAGATGCTTCCGCAACCAGCTGCAGAAAGTGTGAATGTGCTCACGTGTAATCCATGCCTTAGACTTTTCCGGGAAATTGGAAAGCAGAATTTTCTTGTGTTTCTCGATATATGGGTCAACCAAGGATGATATTGAAGAACCGTATAATGTGCTTTCTTGAATGAGAAATCATCTATGCAGACATAAGATTTCTTTCCTAATGTACCCTTTCCAGTTAGTCTCCCCTCATATCGCGATTCGGGGACTCCAATCGGTTTAAGGTCATCAATAAAGGCCAAACAAAAGTCAATGACCTCCTCAGTTCCGTAGGCACTGGCGATGCTTTCTTCTGGACGAGCTCGATTACGAACACATTTCTTGAGTACCCCCATGAACCTTTCGAATGGGAACATGTTGTGTAGAAATACTGGTCCGAGGATATCAATCTCTTTCACAAGGTGCACTAGAAGATGTGTCATGATGTTGAAGAAAGATGGTGGAAATATCAGCTCAAAGCCAACAAGACATTGCACCACATCGTTTTGCAGCTTTATCAAATTCTCTGGGTCAATTATCTTCTGAGAAACTGCGTTGAGGAAGGCACATAGCTTCACGATGGTTAACAGGATGTTATCAGGCAGAATCCCCCGCAGCACAACCGGAAGAAGTTCGGTCATAAGCACATGGCAGTCATGTGACTTGAGATTTGTAAATTTCTTCTCTGCTAAATTTAAGATTCCTTTTATATTGGATGAGTATCCAGATGGAACCTTTATACTGCTCAAGTAGTCAAACATGGTTTCTTTCTCTTCCTTGCTAAGAGTATAGCTGGCAGGACTTAAGTATTGTCGTCCATTATCTCGCTGTTGTGGATGTAAGGCATCTCGTTCTTCCATACGTTGCAATTCTTGACGTGCTTCTACTGTATCTTTTGTCTTTCCGTACACTCCCAAGAATGCTATCATGTTGACGCAAAAATTCTTCGTGAGGTGCATCACATCAATTGCATGACGAACATCTAAGACTTCCCAATATGGTAGCTCCCAAAATATAGATTTCTTCTTCCACATGGGCGCCATTCCGTTTTCGTTCGGAACAGGTTGGTTACCAGATCCCTTTCCAAAAATAACTTCTAGATCTTTTACCATGTTGAAGACGTCTTTACCACTACGGTGCATCAGTTCGGTGGTCCCTTGGCCTTTGAAATGCTTGCCCTTCTTTCGTACCGCATGCCTGATGGGAAGAAACCGACGATGACCCATGTATACAACCTTCTTACAGTGAGTCAACCATATATTATCGGTATCATCTAAACAGTGTGTGCATGCTTTGTATCCCTTGTTCGAATGTCCTGACAAGTTACTAAGAGCAGACCAGTCATTGATCGTTATGAATAGCATTGCTCGTAGGTTGAAGTTTTCCTATTTGTATTCATCCCACATCCGTACACCTTCATCGCCCCAGAGCAATAAGAGTTCTTCGACCAATGGTCTTAGGTACACATCAATGTCATTTCCGGGCTGCTTTGGACCCGGGATAAGCACTGGCATCATGATGAACTTTCGTTTCATGCAGAGCCATGGTGGAAGATTGTACATACAAAGAGTCACAGACCAAGTGCTATGACCACTGCTCATCTCACCAAAAGGATTCATGCCATCCGTACTCAAACCGAACCTTATGTTTCTCGCATCCAAATCAAATTCAGGGTACGTTCTATCTATTTTTCTCCACTACGACCCATCAGCGGGGTGTCTCAACATCGAGTCTTTCTTGCGTTCCTCTTTGTGCCATCGCATCAACCTAGCATTATCTTTATTTCTAAACAGACGCTTCAAACGTGGTATTATAGGCGAATATCACATGACCTTCAGAGGAACAATCTTCCGGGGAGGCTCCCCCTCGACATCTCCAGGATCATCTTTTCTAATCTTGTAACGCAATGCACTGCATACGGGACATGCATCCAAATTCTCGTACTCGCCTCGGTAGAGGATGCAGCCATTGGGGCATGCATGTATCTTTTGCACTTCCAATCCTAAAGGGAAAACAAGTTGTTTGGCTTCATACGTTATGGTAGGCAATTCGTTGTCCTTAGGAAACATTTTTTTAACAAGTTTGAGTAATTCACCAAATCCCTTGTCGGATACACCATTTGTCGCCTTCCATTGCAGCAACTCCAAGGTGGTGTCAAGTTTCTACAATCCATTTTGACAATCTGGGTACAACAACTTACGGTGGTCCTCTAACAACTTCTGGAACTTCAACCTCTCCGTTTCACTCTCACAGTCTGCTTGCACATTGTGCAATGCCTGCCCCCAGATCATCGTTGGGATCATTTTCTGCTACATCTACTTCGGGCTCTTCCATGGGAATATCGTCATCGAATGCACCGATTCCAGCATTCCCGGGAAAGTGGTCGTCAAAATCTTCTTTTTCATTGTCTTCCATGGTAACCCCCTGTTCTCCGTGCTTCGTCCAACAAACATAATTCTCCATAAAACTATTTGCGAAAATGTGGCTGTGTAGGATTCTTGAAGATGAGTAATCCTTGTTATTGTTGCAATGAACACACGGACAGCACATAAAACCATTCTGCTTGTTTGCCTCAGCCACAGACAAAAAATAATGCAGACCATCAATGAATTCTTTCGAACGTCGGTCAGCATTGTACATCCATTGCCGGTCCATCTGCATTTTAAATAAATCGATTTGAATTCTTTACACGTATCGAATAAATAAAATATATCAAACCTAAATTAAACTAAATGTAACATAACATGAATAATTAAAAGATCTGCAATATCCATCATACATCTTGATTAATTAAAAGGAGTACTTAATCTATTACAGAACTTAACAAAGGAGTACTATACATAAAACTTAAAAATTCAGACAACAACACATAGGTTTTCAACCGTCCTTACGTTGGAACGCAGAATGGTCTAACGGATTTCTCGCTGGCGCAAAAGAAGATGGCGGAGCTGAAACCTCCGAGTTTGGTGGTGACGAACCGTAACGCCGCAATAAATCCTCAAGATCAAACGGAGGTTCCTCGGCCCTTGCCATGCATTCTCTATATTCTTTTTTCCAAATAACGGAGCGCTGCCCTATGAAAAGCACTAGGTTTTTTGGACCGACGACCTACTCGAGTTGTGCCCTTCTCTCCAGAAGGACAACGATCACCCCCACCGACGCCACTCCCTCCAGCTGCTGAAGCCATATTTTACTAAAAAATACCTTTATTTTCCACAAATTACAAATTCTTACCATTACAATGCAAATATTATTTACTATTACAATTACAATGATCAGATTAATAACTCTTGCAAATAACAATGAAATCATATAAAAAAGACGAAATGTATCATTAATTGAAAGAAATCTCTATAACTTCTAATTACTTTGACACCCTTCAGTTCCAGGAATACACTCTTTTCAATATCCAGAAACCCTCTAGAAGAAAAAAAAATCTTTATTTCTGAAAATGTATATGTCAGTAACCTCAACCCTGCGGTGATGACACTACCTTTCGGGGGGACACGGTGCGGTACAAGGATGTCACCAATCGGCCAGTCGCAGCACCAACATTTACGATTAATAGGCACAACACTTGGCACATGCAACGTGCTCGTTGATATGCTCTCAGTACAACAACGGCCATGCTGACTGCGTCAAATGCTGTCTTCTTATCAATCGGAAGTGCTGGTGATGCGACCAGCCGATTCGCGACGTCCTTATAGCGCATCGTGTATCCCCGAAAGGTAGTGCCATCACCGTTGGATGGAGATTAACGACGTATACTTGTTTCGAAATAAAGATTTTTTTAGCTTCTAGATGGTTTCAATGTGAGCCTGAATAAATACATCACTAGAGTGTCAAAATAATCCATTCATAATACAAAAAATTCTAATATACTCATTTCATTAATTTATTGATGAATACAAAAATCAACTATCCACAATATGGTCATATATACAAGTACATCACATGAAGTGTCTACACTCATTCTAAAAATTTCTACTATCCACATACTCATCTAAATCTAAAAGAAAATCACACCTACATATGCAATCTAAATGTCCAAGAAATGAGCTAGCTACACATTTTCTCTATTTCTAAAGCATGAAATGAGCTATATAAGCGAAGGAAGAAGAGAAAAACAAGCCCCAAACCTTTAGCGCCGATGGATGGACGGGGAATCAAAGATCTTCACAAAATGTGGTGAAGAAATGAGCAAGAACTCCTCTCTCCCGAACCAAAAACAGTAAGAACAAGTGAGCTGAATGGCTCGGGCGGGGGGAGAAGGAAGGGGATAAGGGGGCCAAGGACCGACCGGGACAAAAGAGTGGCCAAGAACTAGTAGTGACGCAAAGATCGGCGAAGAACACTGAGATCGTAGCTTGAGATTTCGCCTAACATGTTGTGTGGTAGCTAGATTTGTCGATATTGTCTGCCAATATATGTTCCAAGATTTTTTTTTTTGCTTCCGGTTAATGTGACCATCAGCTCGATAAGGTAGCGTGGCCTGTGATGATCGATCTACTACTAGTATAGTATATTATGGACAAGGCAGCTCATAAACTATAGCTAGGTGACGACTACCAGATGTCTACATGCATGCATGCGCACTACCGAAATGCATGCGTTCCAGATGTTCGGCTGGGCTGGGATTCTATTTCCTGAACCTAACCCGGCTGGCCGGCTGCCCGGCTCCAATAGAAGCAGCTCATTGTGTGCAGTTCCTCGAGCCCATCTATCTCACGTAGAAAAACAAAACAACAGGGCCCCTCCTTTTTTTACACTCAAAATGTCAGCGTGTACACCTTGTGGCCTCTGCTAACATATAATGCACTCTAGGCTCTATCTAAAAAAAAGCTAGCTGTGACTGTGAGAGCCTGTAATACGTGCCGCACGCGACGGGGTTCACCTACCACGCTGTGAATACCGGCCAGCAACGCGACGTGTAGACGCTTCCCGACGTGCGCGGCGCGCACCACCCGGAGGCAGGGAACGAGCTCGCCGCGCCCGCTGTCGTCGGACACGTACGCCGTCGAGCGCGACGGGCGCCAGGGCCGATACAAGGCCGGCCGGTCTCCTCACCGAACCCCACGCGATCTCCGGAGAAAGTACGGCTCGTGTCCACACGCACTTTGACCTGTGTCCCCCGGCTTCCCGCGCACTACCAACAGCGATAAGAGAGCAGAGGTCCGGGTGGCCGTCGTCGTCGCCGGCTAGCTTTTGCCCGCAGGAGACGCAGGAAAGGGGAGCGAAACGGTATCGGTCGAGGACGCGGTGGCCGCGGCGCAATCACGCGACCGTGCAAGCGATCCGACGGTAGTGGAGGAGGCGCTCCGGTGAGGGGTGCGTTCGTGTCCAGCAAGCTGGACATGTGGCGTCCCGGTCGTGGTCGCGGCTAGGGAGCTTCCGCTGCTGGTGCGGGGGCTGGTGGGGGCGTGCGCTGCCCGTGCGTCACGATGACGTACGATCACAGAGCGACGGTGCGCCGTGCGCTCGTTCCTCATCGGGGAACTGCCAGCGCGTGGCTTTTTTCCCCCACTTTTATGTTAAAAAAACAAAATTTTAAAAATATATGCCGAATGGAGAAATTTTCAAAAATGGGTGCCTGTCGCCTCCATAATGGGCGACAGGGGAAAAAATTTACATTTAGGTCCTGGCGCCCAGGGCGCATTAAACAGCGAACTTGCAAAATCGATATAAAATCGTAGAAAAATAAAAAAATACAAACTCAATTGTTCTGGATTCTATGAAACAAGATCTACAACTTTTGTTACATAAAGTTTTTCATTTGATTAATGTATCTTGCTCTATTTTAAATACCAGTTTAATACACTTTTATTTAAATCTCAAGATCCATCCTTTGGATGCATGTCATCTTTGGCCAGAGTGTTGCATATGGTGAGCATAGGCTTATATAAAATTGGTAGGCCTAGAAAACATTTCTAGAATAAGTTTTTAAATTAGATCTTGTAATATGTCTAGTTTAAATGGGTTATTTATCCATGGTGCTATACTAAGTTTTAGAAGCCATAACTTTTACAATAACATTATTTTATTTCCTAAGAGCTATAAAAAAGTTTGGTAAATTTTAGAAAAGCACAACTAGACCAAATGAATTATTTCAGTTTTTTCAAGGTACAAGAACTATTTTTGTTGATTTAGTGCATTTACCTTAGTCATAATTCATTTGGTCCAGTTGTGCTTATCTAAAATTTACCAAACTTTTTCTATAGCTCTTAGGAATTAAAATAAGGCTACTGTAAAAGTTATGGCTCCTAAAACTCAGTACAACAGCATGGATAAATAACTCATTTAAACTAGATATATTGCAAGATCTAATTTAAAAACTTATGCTAGAAGTGTTTTTGGGCCTACCAATTTTACACAAGCCTATACTCACCACATGCAACACTCTGGCCAAAAATAACATGCATCCAAAGGATGGATCTTGAGATTTAAATAAAAGTGCATTAAACTGGTATTTAAAATAGAGGAAGATACATTGATCAAATGAAGAACTTTATGTAACAAAAGTTGTATATCTTATTTCATAGAATCCAGAATAGTTGAGTTTATTTTTCCGATTTTTCTACAATTTTATATCGATTTTACAATTTCACTGTTTAATGCGCCATAGGCGCCAGGACCTAAATGTATTTTTTTTTACATTTAGGTCCTGTCGCCAACTGGATGGGCGACAGCCCCCTGTCGCCCATTAGGGGAGCGACAGACACCCATTTTTGAAAATTTCCCTATTCGATATATATTTTTGAAATTTTATTTTTTTTAAATATAAAAATGAAAAAAGGCCCACATATATTTTTGAAATTTTATTTTTTTAAATATAAAAATGAAAAAAGGCCTAGCGCGGCAGCACCCGACTTTCATGGACGCGTGGGCCGCTATGGCCCATGGGCCCAGACTCCCCGGACTACCGGCCCTACTCAAGCGCCAATCATATACATCTTCAAGAATTTTTTTCTATTGATCTTTCTATGTATTCATGCGGCTTTCGGGGATCGCACAATCACCTACTTCCTCCTCTCCTCTCATTCGTGCAGGTCGCCGCTCACACTCGCACTGGCCATCGCTAGTGCGTGCGCCGGCGAGGTAGGGAGGGGGAAGGGGGTAGAGCGGCCGCGCGACGAGAGGTGGGTTGGGGGGAGGAGGTGGTGGTCGAGATGGAGTTGCCAGGCTTCGGCTCTAGAGGAGAGGTTGGCGGTGGCGTCGATCCAGTAGTGGTGGTGGTTCGGCATGTGAGACGGTGCAGAAGCGCTGCTAGCCGGGAAGGACGGCGGCGGCCAACTGGAGGGGGTCGGTTCTCTCTTCTTCGTTGAGCTTTCCGGGCGAAAGCCTTGACCTGTTTGGTCGGACGACGACGACGTCTTTGGCGTCGCTCCCTTCTTGGAGGCGTCGTTTTGGAAGCTCGGCTTGCGGTGGTCGTCTGCTAGTGGTGGTCGCGAGAGTCTCCGTATCTGCTCCTGCCTTTGCTTGCATTGTCGACATCGTCTTGGTTGCATTGGTCGTTATCTGGCGGATGCTTTGCCGCCCTGTTCTGGTGAATGCTTGGCCACCATCGTCGTCTTGGTGATTGTATCTGGCGGATGCTTTGCCGCTATGGTGGGTCGGGTGGATGCTTTGCCACCCTTGTCGTGTTGCCGATCCTTGCACCCTTGGCGTTGTAATATCCTGTTGCAGGTTCTAGTTGCGTTCGTGTCTAGAATTGCGGGATTGGCTTTGTCTTCCCCGTTTTTTCTTGTTGTATTTGTTTTCGCCATAATAGCCTCTGTCTAATAAGGTTTGTACTGGTCGTATTGCTTTTCTCTTAATGAAATACGTGCTCAGGCACGTTAGCGAAAAAAAAGCCGGGAAGGACGAGGGGCGTGGGGGGAGGGAGGGGGGCAGCGGAAGACGGTGCTGGATGAGCTTTGCTGGACTTAAAAATTGTTAGCTAAATCACCTTCCAGAGGAACCCCCTGCTCAAGTCCACATTCACGGACAAGGTGTTCGACAAGCCGGACGACCAGTCGGCGCTCATGTACCTGGAGTGGCAGCCGTGGCGAGAGAAGTGGTCCTGGAGACCGATTACTGCTTCGATGGCTAGTGGCTAGATATCGCGAGCCGGCTCGCTCGGCAACATCACAGAGCGGTACGGGGCGATGGAGCGGCAACCGGAGCCATCCGCGCTGCGAAGACGGCACGCGTGAGCAAAGCACGGCGCGCACGCTGCCATGACCCCATGACGAACGCGGCTCTGGCGGTGGCCTGGGTGCACGGGTGGAACCGTGCAGCGTGCGGCGGAACGAGCATTACACCGAAGTATCGCGTGCGGGGTGGGCCTAACGCGAGTGCAGCAAAGATTCCTCAAAACCCTGGAGGGATTCGATGGAACAACTGGGGAGTGGCTATGATAGATGAGGTGATAGATACATAAATTGGTGAATATTTTTTTATTTTTAACCTATTTTTCAATTTTATTTTAAAAACAATCCATCCGGACAAATATTTGCAGATCTAACCTTTTTGGTCGCGCCAGTCCGCGTGTGTTGGTGTCCCGACCCAGTGGTCCGGACCCAACTAGTGATGATGCTGCGTGTTCCTCGTCCCAAATGGTTGATGCAGGAGGCAATACAGTCACACACGGGTTTATCCTGATTCCGGCCGCGGGCCGTACGTCCAGCAAAGGGGTGTGCGAGAGCACTGTACTGTCTTGCATCGGGGGTGCCTATAGTAGGGGGTACAAGCGAGGCGAGAGAGGGAGGGAAGCTCCCAGGTCTCTGCTAGAGGAGGAGTTGATTGAGGCGAGTGTGTTGACGCTCCTTAGCGCCCCAATTTATATACCGCAAGCGCACGGAATCGTGTAGCTTTTTCCTTAAAGTATTCCCCCAAGGTTTATCAATCCGTGGATCGACAAAAAACTACCCAAGATTTTCCATCTAATATAACGGATCTATCCTAACATGAAGCATAAATTGCACATATAGAGTAACATTTAATAGATATGAGTGTTGTGTAAAGGTTGATCTCATCCGTGAACATAGGCGTAACCATAGCAAAACCAAAGACATGACTAGGCCTATTGTCATCTAGTTGTAGTTCAAGCTAACAAGCAAATAAATCATGCATCTCAATCAATGGCATCTTTAAACCCAAAATCTCCAATCCGATCCTTCGATACCCCCATCTACTTAAGCAACGCCCTGTCACGACGCTCCTCTTTGAATGAGAGCACCCTGAAGCAAGTCGAACCCCCTTTGGTAGTTCCGCCATGAACCTCTAGCCACTATGACTACAAGATCATGCTAAGCGATCTATCTCGATAATAGATCTAGGATGAAGCAAACCCAAAGAAAAGAACGAAATCGAAAGAGAGAACATGGTCGCTAAAAGATTCAAAAGACATGATTATCATTACTCACATAATAGATTCGTTTGGATCGTCACCACCGAGTACATACCATTGACGACTCCAACTAGCTCATGAACTCCACCATGGCACAACCACGCAGGGAGGCCATGGCGGCTAGGGGCGGCCTAAGCCATCTCCTAGACAACTTTGAAGACTTGCGGCGGCCATCGTCTCCCTCCGGTCTTGGCCCTAGGTTTTCGTCGAGTTCTGGGTGGATGGATGCCGCGAGTTGAATAAGGTGCGAGCTATTTATAAGCCGAGGAAGCCACCGGTCGAAGGGGAGGCCGAACCGCCTCGGAAACGGGCTAGGCCGGCCAGCTCATGGGCCTAGGCCGGCCAGCCTACCCTATTTCGGGCCCGCCTCGGTCTCATCTTTCGCGTGTAGACTTCTGGCATCTTCTAGAGTTTATGTCCTTCACGATTGCACCCCTTTGGACGTCGTAATCTTGGAGATATCTTCGAGAAAAGGATAGGATAGGGAATCCTTCCTTAAATTTTCATTTGCTTTGCTTAATCCCGAAGTATCTTGATCTCATCTTCGTGGGCTTGGTCCTTTGGGCTCTCTTGGAGGATGGATGTGCATGAATGGGCTTCGAATCAACATGGGCTTTGGCCCTTCCTTTGGGCTTTGGCCTTCGTCTTTCTCCGTGTTAGCGCTCGATCACGAGCCTCGTCATTTCATGCTCCAAAATAGGCCAGATACCCTGCAAAAACGAAGTTCCTCCAAAATATATGTGCAAATGTGAAAATGACCAATAATTAGGCCGCGGATAGGACGGTTAGTGATTTTGATATTAAATTCATGCCATTTTCAAGGATAAACAAGGGATAAAATGGGTACTTAAGGAGCGCCAACATTCCCCCCATGCTTAAACCTTGCTCGTCCTCGAGTAAGTCCAAGAGCTTTGCTTATAAAAAAATCAACGTTGCCCCTCAATGTCCTCTCTGCACTTAGTCATACATAACAAGACATATTGCTCTCTCAAGTATTTAGCATTTAAGTTCATGTTGTGACCGGCTACTTTTTCATTATGCAAGATAGACTAGCAATTAAAGAACAAGCCACAATAATAAATAAATGCAATGCTCTCAAACTTAAGCGAACTTCAAACGTTTACCTTGTTTCATCGTGAAGAGTTTTCAAAAGAATGCATATCAAACATAAGTGAGGTTCTCTTGCAAAAGATCATGGAAACACTCATCTCATCAAGTCGCTCAAGCCTACATTAGATTGTCTTCAATCTATTCTACTCATATATAAAAGTGGAAGGCTTATGTGGAGTTTGGTAGGTAAAAATATTCCTAGCAAAACATTATACTTGAAATATTATTAAACTAAGAGAGATCTAATGGAATTATCGAGACTAGTCAAAAAGGCCATTGGAAAATAATATTGGAGAGGGAGAAAGATGAAACACACACATTTAGATAGGTGGACATTTGCAAGTGGCAAATGGATGATCCCGTTATCGGATTGCACATGGTTGGAAGATTTGAGTATGGAATAATTCTTCAAAGTAACTTGAAAAATTAATGAAGCCAAAAAGAGCTAAGGAGCATTTTATTCTTCTCTTTTTTCTTTTATTTTTCTTTTCTTTTCTCCTTTTTTTCTTTTTTCATTTTTCTCTTTCTTTCTTTTTTTCTCTTTCTTTTTGCTCCTTAGAACTTTTGATAACATAGAATACTTACCCAGCCATCCCCCCATGCTTGAACGAATGCTCGTCCTCGAGTATGAATAGTGGGAGAACCAACTAGCTAGGGTAAGTATCTCAAATTCACCTTCTTCTTCGTAGAACCTCTTGAATCTCCAGGGAGCCTTGTCTCCCAAAACTTTTCTTTATATGGTGCCCTTGATTATTTTGATTCCGTCGAAATAATAATCCATACTCAAATTGGGTTGTGGTCAATGAGGTAATCACAAAAAGATATTTTTGGTTTAGGGTGGATATCCAGCGAGGTTTGCAAAATTCCCGAAGTAGAAACTCACAATGCATGGATAAATAGGCTAGCAGAAAGAAGGTTACACAAAAAAACGGAATGATAGCTTCTTAGTCTCATACCAAAGAAATCAATCTTAATCCAACTCATCAAAATATAAGTTTGCAATCTAAAGGTTTCATCATGAAAGAATATGTATGTATAGGCTTTGGTAGGTAGAACTTTGCAAGAGGTTCACAAATGTAGATAGCATAGGAATTAAGTTTTCAAATTAAACAACACAAGGTGTAAGGTCATCGGTAGACTTAAATCAAAGCAACATAAAATATGTGGGTCTATAATTTAGTCATTTAACCTCCACAAATAAAAGAGCCGGTATTTAATCATTTTAATTCCATTTAATTGAGAGCAAATGGTCAAGTCATATACAACATAGCGTAGGTAAAACAAAGCAGCAACTTTCATCATTTTTCCATAAGCATAAGGCATTGCCAAAATATATCAATGTGGTGAGCACAAAGTGATGGTGGTTATCATTCATTGAAAACAAAAACAAATCTAGGTTATACTCCTAGTAGCCATGTTATTATAGGGAGAGACATACAAAGGTTGCATCTATGGTTGAAGGCATATATGTACAAGCATTTAGAAAAAGAGAGAGTTGAGGAAGAATTACCGTCCTTCTCGATGCTCGTAATGAAGTGTAGCACGCCCCCCCATACTTAAGCATTGTGCTAAGCATGGAATAAGAATCATGAGCATCTTGTGGCAACCGTGATTATCTTACTCCATGAGATCTTTCTTCCTTGTCCACGAAATCCCCCCATGCTTAGCATGATGCTTGGCGTGGAAGGAGAAGATGGACCATCTTGCAATTCTTGAAGTCCTTCCCTCATGTGTATGAATATCATCTTCAATGTATCTTCACCTTTGTTGCCTCAATTTTCCTTCAACTTCTTCTTGTATAAAGTCATGGTCCCAATCATTGCTTCACGTCGTCGTCGCCTCCTTCAATTCCTCGTTGTCCCATTGCTGCCTCATCTTCATCAATTTTTCTTTCAATTTTCAGAACAGAACGTGTACTGAAACATTGCTCCATTGCGAAGTGCACGAATTTTTCTTTCCAACGAGTCCTCATTCGCCGAAAATTGATTCCGAACAAGAGAGTTATGTCCATTTCGTTCTAGCGCTGCAATCTGTCCCGACGAATTTTAGAACGCGCAACGTTCAATGTTCTTGCCATATCTCCTTGTACGGGTTTTCAAATTCATTGATCTTGGATGCATCGGAATGCAAATTTCATAGAGCTTCTAAATATAAACTTTTTCTTCCTTGTACGTATCTGTCCATGTGCAAAATTTGATGAAAACAGCTGGACTTGCTCTCGAACTTTGGAGGTGTTGACGAATTTGATTTCTTCTTTGATCACGAATTCATGGGAACGCTTTGTCATGCTTGCAAAACAATCAAGTGCACACACTACCCTCGGGGAGACGGTCGGGAGTAGAGACAAATGCCAACAAACCAAGCATCCCTAGACTCAACATGTGGCATGAACAATGAAATGGATGCAAAGTGCAAATGCAAAGTTAGCAAAAATAAGTGTTAGAAAGGTTGAAAGGATCTTTCGATGTTGTTCCGCAACTAGCTTATTCAAAAACAATTGCTAAGAGTGACAAAAAGCATTCGCGACACTTCATAAGAAGTGAGGCTTTTGTCAATGAAAATGTTATTTATCGAAACGGACCAAGCAACGGAGCTAACAAAGTTTTAGAAGTAGGTTTATGGGTTTCCTATAATTTTTTGGTTTAAAACAAAAATTTTGAAGAGAGAGTGTTGGGTATAGAAATTCTATCTAAGGTGGGTTTTTAAAAAAAAACCTAGAGAGAAACAAAAGTTAGATTTTTTTTAATGAAAAACATAACCTATGGTTTTAGGATTGCTCTATGAGTGGTTTTCCTAAGGGTTTTAGGATCTCAAAAGCGAGGCTAGTCAATGTTTTTAGAAAAAGTTTTTTTAATGCAACATGCAATGTGCAATGCAATGCAAGGGTGAGGCGAACAACATGGTATGCAATGCAACACGGGGTGGGTGAATAAAATGATATGACATGATGAGGTGGTCTAAAACAAAACAAAAAGTTAGTCTAAGTTAACTATCCACAAATTTAGAATCAAAGGGTGGTGCAACACTTCATATTTCCCTCTAAAAGGACACAAATAAAAAGACTCTAAACACTAATAGGCGCACAAAAAGGTCTACAAGTTTCCCAAGATCAAATAACAAAGTGCCCCCTCAATAACATTTAGAATGAACAACATAAAGTTGTGGTTTTTGTTAGAGCAATGGTACAGTGTTACTTGATATTCTGATTAAAGAGTGCAATATAGACGGTCATATTAATATATATAAAATAAAAGATCGGGTTGTCTCCCGCAAAGCGCTTCATTTAAAGTCATAGAGCTCGACTTTCTTACCTTCAAATTGATGCGAAACCATGGTCCTTCATGCAAGAGGTGAAGGTGTTTCATGCAGCTCTTATTCCACTTCCCATGTTGGACATGATCAATCACGCTTAATGGAAAATTTGTCCAATCGTTTCTCACATCATCGTCACCTCCTTCTTTGTTGTCCTTCATCGCTACCTTTCTTTTCACAGATTTTCCTCTCTGTCCAGATTGGGAGTTGCACCAACCAATTGATCCAATGCAAGGTGCACGAAATCTTCTTTCCAACAAGTCTTCATTTGCCCAAAACACATTCCAATTGAGGGATTTATGCCCCTTTTTCCCCGTCACTGCAATCTGCCCCGTCCTGATTTCAACACGTGCATCTCCGATGTTTGAGACATAGCTCCTCCCGTGGGTCTTCAATTGTATCGATCATGGATGTGTTGAACCGAGGACTTGATGGAGATCCTGAATATTCAACTTTCTTGCATTGTAAATCTATGGACTTGTGCACAAAATTGATGAGGCTTAGCGACGTCCGTTCTTGAAACTTGAAGATGTTGATGTTGGTGTTCAAAATTTTGGACACGATTTCTCTCCTCATCATTTGAGTTTCATGTCCTGCATGGTTAGTGAAATTCGGGGCTTCTCCCGACATGTGCTCTTTTAGGGTCATGAGATTGACCAAGCACAAAGCAAGATCGAAATTTGCAATTATTTGTAACCATATGCAACATAATCACATCCTCAATTAAATTTCATCAACAAGGCATGGTGTAATTAAATGCAACATGTGTTTCTTGCATAGCGTAGAGCTCATTATTAGGCAGAGGTTCTTTAAGCATGAAATCAACATTCTCAAGAATCTCTAGCCTATCATCATGAAAAGAACAAGGCATAGAATTTAAACTTTCATTCCGACTATCGGTTCGAGCATGAGATTTTTAAAGATTATCAACAAAACCAATAGAAGCTTGAGAATTCAATGTATACCTTAGCCTCGGAACTTTTTCATACTCATTGGAGTCGTGGTGCTTTGTGCGAGATGTCATCTTGATGCACTCTTCGTGGTCTGTCGTGGTTTGCTTCTCACGTCTCCATGTGTTGAATGTTGCGCTCTTGTAATCCGTCGTGGTTTGTTTGCAACATCTTCATTTGTCGAAGGTCGACCGCTTGTGCCTTCATTTGCCAATGTCATTGGGGTTCTTCCTCTGCTCCAAGCCTCTGAATTTTATCATGTACGCTTGATGAAAGCATCGCCCAAGCTCCCCTTCATTGTTGTCATCGTCATCTTCTCTATCTTGTTCTCATCATGTTGCTCCTGCCTCTTCTTCGTGGAATATCTCCTATATACTCAACAGAACATATATCAAAATATAGATCTATTGAAATGTTTATGAAATTACCTTTCCAACAAGTGGTCATTCATCTTAAACCAAGTCCAAACGAGGGAGTTATGCCCGTTTCACTTTTGGTGCTGCGTGCTGTCCAGAAATTTTCAGAGTGCACACCATTCAATGTTTTGGCCATAACCGCTTGTAGGAATCTCCGATTGACTTGGTTCTTGATTCGTTGGAACGGAAACTTTGCGGAGCTTTTGAATATCCAAAAATATGCTGCTATTTGCTTCTGAGGTCGAGCTGGAGATTGATGAGAACAATATCTTCTTGTGAATTCATCCGAAGATGTCAATGATCTCGATCATGTGGTCTTTGGAACATAGTGTCGTGCGTCCCTAGGCTTCAAGGTCATCACCATTGATTTCCAGCAAATATCACAGCTTCAATGATGTGTCTTCTCCATTGTTCTTGCTCTACCCAAGATGTCGGGATTGGAAGATGCTCATGTGCTTCGTGTTGATGATCCGAACGGTTTCCTTCCTTGATAGCATCACTCGATTAGAAGTATATCGAGCATCCTACTGGAGAAGATAGGTGGTATTGTGGTTCTTCTAATCTTGTTGCCTCCAGCTTTGGTCAACTTCAAATTATCATCTTTTGCATACACAGCCTTCCAATCATCCTTTGACATCGTCATCACCTTCTTCGTCGGTTGCTACTGCCTCTGTCCTCGTTGAATTCCCCTTCATCAGTATACAACATGTACCAAACTTCTACTCCATTGCAAGGTGCATCAGATTATCTTTCCAACAAGTGGTCATTCGCCCCAATTGGACTCCGGATAAAGAAATTATGCTTGTTTTATTACGGTGCTGCAATCTGTCCAGAGGGATTTCAGAACGCGCAGCGTTGAAAGATTTTACCATAACTCTTCACACCGATCTCCAAAGTTGATGGTTCTTGATCCGTTGGAAAGAAGACTTGATGGAGATTCAAAATAATCTATTATTTGCTCATGGTACTTCTCTGATCTTGGACGAAAAACTCATCACAACAGTAACACTTCATAGATGATGATGATCGCACGATTTTCTTCGCGGGCATGCTTCATACCTATTGCTTGAACAAACAATTCTTCCCAAAAACATTAGTCTTTAAAATTAATTGACACGGAGGTGTACCTTATTTATCATCTTTTGCTTTGGGGAGTGGGGACTCGATAGCGTATGCTGGGCTTCTAACAAAAGTTAGCACCTACCACTAAAGAGCGAATCTTGATGTTGTTGCCGTCATGTCGATGTGGACGTTGTCGATGTTCCATGTCGAGGCTCCTCGATCATCTTGTTGCCGATTATTGAAATTTGTTCAAGTGGATTATGGACTTCTCGAATTCCAAGTTTGGTGTCTAGCTTTTTCCACATGCTTTCAAGGACACAAACAAGAAAACAAGGGTATATGCAATAATAAAAATTAGGGTTAGTCCAAAAAACTAGATAGATCACCCTAGGGTTCGAGTTGCCGATCCCCGGCAATGGTGCCAGAAAAGCTTGTTGACGCTCCTTAGCGCCCCAATTTATATACCGCAAGTGCACGGAATCGTGTAGCTTTTCCCTTAGAGTATTCCCCCAAGGTTTATCAATCCGTGGATCGACAAAGAACTACCCAAGGTTTTCCATCTAATATAACGGATCTATCCTAACATGAAGCATGAATTGCACATATAGAGTAACCTTTAATAGATATGAGTGTTGTGTAAAGGTTGATCTCATCCATGAACATAGGCGTAACCATAGCAAAACCAAAGACATGACTAGGCCTATTGTCATCTAGTTGTAGTTCAAGCTAACGAGCAAATAAATCATGCATCTCAATCAATGGCATCTTTAAACCCAAAATCTCCAATCCGATCCTTCGATACCCCATCTACTTAAGCAACGCCCTGTCACGACGCCCCCCCTTTGGACGAGAGCACCCTAAAGCAAGTCGAACCCCCTTTGGTAGTTCCGCCATGAACCTCTAGCCACCATGACTACAAGATCATGCTAAGCAATCTATCTCGATAATAGATCTAGGATGAAGCAAATCCAAAGAAAAGAATGAAATCGAAAGAGAGAACATGGTCGCTAAAAGATTCGGAAGACATGATTATCATTGCTCACATAATAGATTCGTTTGGATCGTCACCACCGAGTACATACCATTGACGACTCCAACTAGCTCATGAACTCCACCATGGCACAACCACGCAGGGAGGCCATGGCGGCTAGGGGCGGCCTAAGCCATCTCCTAGACAACTTCGAAGACTTACGGCGGCCGTCGTCTCCCTCCGGTCTTGGCCCTAGGTTTTCGTCGAGTTATAGGTGGATGGATGCCACGAGTTGAATAAGGTGCGAGCTATTTTTAATCCGAGGAAGCCACCGGTTGAAGGGGATAGGATAGGGAATCCTTCCTTAAATCTTCATTTGCTTTGCTTAATCCCGAAGTATCTTGATCTCATCTTCGTGGGCTTGGTCCTTTGGGCTCTCTTGGAGGATGGATGTGCATGAATGGGCTTCGAATCAACATGGGCTTTGGTCCTTCCTTTGGGCTTTGGCCATCGTCTTTCTCCGTGTTTGCGCTCGATCACGAGCCTCGTCATTTCATACTCCAAAATAGGCCAAAAACCTGCAAAAACAAAGTTCCTCCAAAATATATGTGCAAATGTGAAAATGACCAATAATTAGGCTGGGGTTAGGACGGTTAGTGATTTTGATATTAAATTCATGCCATTATCAAGGATAAACAAGGGATAAAATGGGTACTTAAGGAGCACCAACAGAGTGCCAATATCGGGGCTCAGAAGAGCGTATGTACTCTGTGAGTGGTGCTGAGTGTTGTGTTCTGCCAAATGAACGTCCTTAAGATAGAGCCCGCCTCCCCCTTTTATAGATACAAGGAGGGGCGGTGTACATGCACAGGAGATCACGGAAGTCGTCATCTTGTCCCCGAATCGCGGGGGTGCAGTGGTCGAGCACTGTAGAAAGTATACTGCAGGGTATGGCGCCTGGCGTGGCAGTCGTCTTGGGCGTCGTCCTTGGCCTTGCGGAGATCGCGCCGGTGTCCTTGTAGCTCCAGTGGGCGGCGTGATGGTTGCTGTAGGGGGTACCGTCCTCCAGGCGTGATGTGGCGATGTTCCGAGGGTCCTGCAGGCCAGGGTCTTGTCCTGGTCAAGATCAGAGCCGCTTCCGAGGGTCGTGCTCATGCCGTTCGAGGGTTCCACGGAGGGGAAAGTATGAAGGAGGTATGGGGAGTTGGCAGCACAGTGGCTGGAGCAGCGCCGAGCACATCTTGCACTGCATCGCAGGTTCCCACAGTGTCGCTGCAGCGTCCGGAATGGCAGAGCAGTGACCGGAGTTGGCGGACGGGACTCTGGTCACAGCCACTGTGCAGAGTGGCGTCCTGACGCCGTCTGACCTAGGCGCTGTGGAGGAGTGGCTGGCATTTAATGCCTCCGTAGGCGGGAGAGCGGTCGGATGGTGGTTTGTCCTTTCCATTGAGGGGTGGTCTCGAGCGAGGCGGAGTCGATCCGCTCTCTCGAGGGTAGGCTCGCTACCCTCGAGCGAGGCGGAGACGCGGGGCACGGTTGAGGGTCTCGGCGGGGAGCCCTCGAGCGAGGCGGAGACGCGGGGCACGGTTGAGGGTCTCGGCAGGGAGCCCTCGAGCGAGGCGGAGATCGCCCCGTGGGTTCGAGGGGGCTTGGATGGGCCGCACCGTGTACGTGGGCCGCGTATTGGGCTTCTTTGAGTCCTTTCCTTTCTTTCGGATTGGAAGGAGGTTGTAGGCCTTCGTGGGCCTAGTTGCCTAATATGTGTTTGTGTTTTTAGGGCAATTTTAGTCCCTTGGTTATGGTGCCCTTAATCATAGAACCCGACAGTAGCCCCCGAGCCTTTGTGGGGATGAGCATCAGCCCTGCAGAGGCTTGACTCCTTGAAGGCGTGACCCGGGTGCTGATTGTGGGGATCTCGGTTCAACCGGCGGGGGCGCGACAGTGCTCCAGAGAGCGTTGTTGGAGAAGATTGATCCAAAGTAGGGGTTTCTCATTGGAGAAGCAATGAGGAGGCCACTCCGAGTTGTCTATGCAGATCATAGTCACCTCGAGCACCATGGCGCCGCCGCTGGGGATGTCACCGTCGTGTTGCTGAAGGCGTTCGAGCAGACCTGCAGAGGATTTTGGTCCTCGAATGTGTGAAGTTTCCTCCGTGGGGGCGTGTCAGCGCACCCGCGGGTGTAGCCCCTGAGGCCTTGGAGGAGTGTTTGCACTCGTCCAAGGGCTATAAACGTCGCCCTGCTTGGTTGCTTTACTGGGGAGATTGCTCAGCTTCCTTTTCAGCCGGCATCGGCGTTCTTTTCAGCCGGCCTCGGCGTTTTTCGTGCTGGCGCAGCGACTCGAGGTCTTGTTGAACCATGTGGCGGGCACACGTTAGGAGTGAGGGTTTTGGCTAAACACGTGGAACTTCACAATCGACGGTTGTCGATCCATTCGAGGGTGCGGCCTGAACCGCGGCGTGCAAGGAGCCCCCGGGCCCTGGCCTACGTGAAGGCGTTCAGGGGACCCTCGACTTTTATTATGACCCTCGTCGCCCTTCCACAGGGAGGAGGGGTGAAGCGCACCATACTACCCATGCCCGGGCCACGAGCTATGGCTGCTTCAGTGAGCTGTTAGCGGGTGGTTCAAGTGGACGTCCATGCCCCATTCGATAAGGGTCGCCGTGTGGTCCGTGAACAAGTCACATAAAGCGCTCGCAAAGGTTCGCTAGGCACAGCTCGATGCTCTCCCTCGATGGGATCCCCGTGCTAGGCACCCTCCACTGGCCTTGAACACTACATATGGTGTCTCGAATCCGTGTTCGAGGGTAGCTTGTACGGCACATCCATGCAGTCCTTGACTCTGGTGATCTGGGGCGCCTGTCGAACCCTCGACGGCCCATGCTTCGAACCCCTAATCAGTAAGGCCTCGTAATTGATTTCCTTCGACGGTAAGGAATCCCCAGGGAGAATATTCCATAACGGTTCGCTAAAATGGAGCAGAGTCGTTGGTTGTGCGCGCCAGTCTCCCGCTAGTCATGGGCTACGTGGCCCAGTATGCGTAGCGCGGTGCGGGGCGCGCCTTTTTAGGCGGCTACCTCGGGTAGGCGAAGAGGTGTGGGCGGCGGCTGACGGATGGAACAGTGCTACAGTCCCACCGCGCCCGTCGGTTACTGCGCCGTAAGCAACAAAACGATGAACAAACTCGGTGCAAGATGCAAGATGCATGCACGTTCTAGCGTTTCTCACCCAAACAAGTACCAAAATATGGTATACGAGGACAACCGGTGGCACAATTACGTACTCTCCCTATATATAGACTAGTCGTTCCTACGATCAAGGATTTCATAACGTGCTTAACGTGGTTAGTTTCCTGCAGAAGAACACAGAGTATATAACCACTTCTGGACCCTTCGTGCCAGCACTCACGAATGGCCCCCATGTGTCCTACGCCACACGGGTAACGCATATGAAGTTTCCCACATATTCACACATACATTACCATCCACTATAGAGATGGCACCCAGACGTTCAACGCTGATTGGGCAGCGCTGCATACGTCATAACAACATATTCACTTCCCGTACACTCGCCTTACGGGACATCCAAGGGTAGACGTGTCCCAAGGGTCACGGTCATGGCCAACCGCATGACAGGTTTACATCTCGTAACATTACCTTATGAAATGGCCGTGATCACAATCACACGGTAGGAAATCCGCACTCCATATCAGGCGGCAGATAGCGACAGGCTCGTTTGAATTGAGTCTTATCACCTCCTCGTATGCTCATCATACGGGACCCGCGCACGTATGAAACACGTGGGCTATTCTAAGGACTACCAGAATGCTTACCTGTCTTACCTCAGCGTAGGTGCGTCGTTACATAATAGTAGTTGTGCACAAAAGTAAGGTTTAACGGAAAGTAAATGCTAGAAGTGCTGGAATAAAATAGATACTTAGATACCACCTAACTTGTAACACATAATTAGGGCATATGAACTATCTATCCTATATCTTAGCGCATCTAGCGTCAATTTTTCGACAAACCCGAAATCGTTGCAAGGTAAGAGTTACTTAACTTAATTAAGCACGCCAGTAATCACCCCAGTGCAATTTAGAGCTCTGATGCCAGCTGTAGCAGCACCGCCCAAATTAAACCGGCTTAAGTGCGCTAACCATCATCTTAATACTTAATCAAATTACTGTGCACTTAAAACGGTGTAATCTGACAGACTGTCAGGTAAATCCCGATTAAACTACTATACTCCAGGATCACAATTGCACAAGCAGACCCGCACGAAGACGAGCACAGGTGATACCAGCATACAGAAATCTTCAAATTAATTTACAATCCAGGTTTTACATAAAAGCCTTAAGTACAAACGACAGAGTTCAAAACACAGCGGAAGTTTAAGACCGAGTTCGAAATACAATACGATAACCACGACAACGATACAAGGTGAGCTCCACATCCTGCCCACCGATGTGATGCCAACCTGCCCGATCTTCATGGAGAAGACGGGGCCCACTCGACGGTCCAACCCGGAGGAAGCGGCTGTCCAATCCAGGACGCGCAGACCTCCTCGAAGTCAGCGGGAACACAACCTGCTTAGGAGGGTTACAACAACAACCCTGAGTATACTAATACTCAGCAAGGCTTACCCGACTTTGGGTATACTTAGCCCATTACCTAGACATGCAAAGCTTTTTGGCTCTGGAGTTCTTTTGCTGAAAGGTTGCTAGCAGTGAATCCTTACTTTCAATATTTTAGCTCCATTTAGTACAGTGAGTATTAACTAAATTCGCCTAAACATCTAGAGCACACATGGTGGATCAAATTATCCTTCAGTAACTCACAAACCAAACTTTTCCATTCCGTTCTCATTCCACTTTCTTACTACGATGTGACACAGTGACCAAGGCTCTCATATCCGCGAGTCACGGCGAATCGATCCGATTTAACCTTGCAAGGTGGACCTAACTCACACGACACGTGAAACCCCGTCGGGCTACACACGTCAACTGTTCCTATCATCACCCCGACATCTGAATCACGCCTGCCAAAACCCGGGTGAGGAGCCCCACACGGCGAACACCCAGTGGACCCGAGGGCGACTACAACACCCGCCATCATCCCAATCCCAGAGTAGCAAGTCACGATTCAAAGTATCGTTGCGATTCAAGTAATGAACTTACCGGTTTCGACTACCTCCTACTCCCGAAATGTGGTTAGTACTATTCAATCCTCGATCAACAATGCCAACAACGGTACGGTCCTCAAACGACACAGGCGGAGATTTCTTTTCATCCATTCCATATCTATAATCCAACTCATTCCCGCCCGATCTCCATTTATCTTTTCCTCCTTGATTTAATCTCAAGCAACTTTGCCAAAGAACAAGGACCTATAACACGCGAGTGACAGGAATCACTCGACTTCTACCGAAACCTAATTAAGCATTGCAGTACTAACGACCTGCACACTAGTAGAGACTCATAGGTACCTAGGGAAAAATATGCATACTAGGGTTTCATACAACTCCTATAAACGTAAATGCACAATTACTTAGGTAAACATTTAATACCGGAAGTAAGGGTTATGCTCCGGGGCTTGCCTTGCAGGTCAGCGGGGTTAGCAACTTCTTCGGAAGTGGGCTCGACTGCGTCCTCCTGCTGCTCTCCTGCTTGCAGCTCCTGGATCGGCTCGGCGATCAGCTCATAGGCGACTTCGTTCGCGGCGTCTACACGTATGAAAAAGAATGCCATGCAACAGTTAGGACACAGTGCGACGCATGAGTGCTCATGATGAGATGCAATAAAAAACGATGCAATGCAATGCGGTTCAGAAGTTCAACTCATTTTAGCCTGATGTGTTTCCTTCAAAACAACAAATATTAAACTTGCTTTAGGGAAGCTAGGTGCACCATAAATAGAAAGAAGCAATAAGGCATTGCTTAGCCACGGCGAAAACAAAGAAAAACATAAGCTAGGCACTAGCTACACACAAAAACTTAACAAGCCGCAAGGATCTAGTAGCACAACTTTTCTATCATGAAAAAATATTGATAAGGAGTGCATAAATAAATTACCAACATTTATTGATATATAAAAGTATTTACTTTAACTCTAGAAAAGAAAATCAAGCAACAATAGGTCCACACATATGCACATAGACCATGCACCTGAAAATATTCCAGTGGACTACACATGCAAGGAGTAAACCACTGCAAATTTTTCATAATTTTAAGAGCCATAGAACAACCGGTATTAATTAAACTAGTTTAAACACAACCCAAATTTTTAGCAGGGGCAAAAGTGACATTTCCCATGCACACGTATTTTTCTTCTGAAGATCTCAATTTTAGAAACCTAACAAAATTTGGTTTGCATTTTTAGGATTTTTCTGTGATTTATTAAGCAATTATGAAATATCAGCCGAAATACACAATAAAGAAACACAAAACTACCCTTAAATCCCCCCTCTCACACTGACACGCGGGCCCCACCCGGTAGTGGCACAGAGAGAAAAGAGAGGGGGGCTCCCCTGCTCTGCCCCGGCCGCGCACGCCGGCGGCGCGCCGGGCGCGAGCGCGAGCGCGGTGGCCGCGGGGGCCGGTCGGCCAGCAGGGCCGCGCGCGCGTAGTGAGGCCCGCGCAGTGGCAGCGCGAGGGCGGAGCCCGGCTGGGCGGCAGCGGCGGCGCGTGGCGGCATGCGGCGGCAGCGCTGTTGCAGCCGTGGTGGAGCAGGGAGGTCGTAGGACCGGGCGGTGCGAGGCTCAGGGAGGCCAAGCGGCCCCATGGCGCGCGGCGGTGGTGCGCGGGCCCGTGCAGGGGCGCTCCGCGGCGGGCGAGCGGCGGAGGTGGCGCAGCCACGGCAGCGCGGCGATGTTCTAGAGGCGGTGGCATAGGTTTCGAAGGGGGAAAAAGGTCGGGGAGGGAGAGGAGGTTGCGGGGAGCTCACTGAGGGCTCGATTTGGGCGGAGGAGGGCCGGGAGAGGGAGCTCGACGGAGAGGAGCGAAGCTCGGCGGCGGACGACGATGGCGGGGGACGGCGGTTGCCCGATTTCGGCCGGTTAACGGCCTAATCGAGGTCAGGGCGGTGCAGCAGGGGTGCAGGGTGACGCGAGGAAGGCTCTGGCGCGAGGGATCGAGGCGGGGGGCGAGCTACGGCCGGCGGGACGTCGACGGCGAGCTCTGCTCGGCTTGGCTCCGCGCGGGCGCGAGGGAGAGGACAAAGGGGAGGGAAGAACGGAGATGGCACCGGGACGCGATAAGCACGGGCTCGCTTGTCGGTCGCTTGTCGCGACGGCCGACGCGTGGAGGAGGCGCCGCCGGCCATAGTTGCCGGTATGGGCGGCGCGCGACACCGTGGCGAGCACAATGACGCAGTGGAGCATATTAGCCGCGTTTGAACAGTTTTGACCCGATTTTGACCACCCAAAACTCAAAATTTGATATGGGAACATGAAATTTGGCCAAAATAAAAGTTGTAGAGGAAAAGAAGATCTACAACTTTCATTTTGGGCGAAAGTTGATTTGAGGCTCAGATCAAGGAGAAAAACACAGTCGAACACGGCTAAAACGAAAGTTACTATGCAAACTCGATTAGCACTAATGATGGTGATTAACCTTAATTGGCGATTAAGCACGCTATTAGCGTTAAAATTAACACCTAGGTGTTACAGTCTTCGTCGCCCTCTGCGAGGATTACTTGAGGATTGAGGCACACTGGGATCTGTGGATCCATTTGTTCCGCGGCGAGCTCTACATCGAGAACATGCGGGGCCAGCCGAAGAGGTACGCTCGTGCCGGCGGCCTCATGCTTCATGTGCGTGGGAACAAGTCGGATCTGTACATCCCCTGTAGAATGACTACGAACAATGCTGGGTGGACCCGAGGGTGGTTTTATCTGCACAATTTCGGCAATCGGCTCCCGGCGTTCACCAACAAGGTGCTCCGGGAGAGGCCGGAGAAATGGAATTGGGGGGTGTCACCCCCGACACACAGGCCAGGCTTGTGGTCCTCACCAACGCGTTGCAGCGTCTGGCGAGGAAGGGGCTGACGGCAGCGGCCGTCATTGCAAACTTCCACCGGCAGAGGGTGATTCCCCTCATGGAGAGGAAGCTGTCGATCTTCGATCTCACCCCCAAGGCCTCGTACGAGGCCTCGAGGGCGTTGAACATGCTGCTCCCCCACAACATTGCTGCCCGGAGGGCGAAAAGTGCGGTGGAAGAGTTCCCCAAAAAGTGGGGTACATTTCTGTGGTGAGTTTAAGTTTCAATTCGTTGTCGATTTGTGCTGTTTCTTCCCCACTCCTTGCTCCTGACTTGGCCGCGTTTGCAGGGAGTGAGCCAGAAGGGCTATGTCTCAAAGCCCCCGGTCCACCGAGGAGGAAGATCCCTCAGATGGTGGGCTCAACTTCTCGGAGTTCGACGACGACGAGGTGGCGACGGGTGCGGGTTCCCCGCCGGTCTATCGAGGTGCCGGCGGCGAGGGCTTGATGGTGATGTTGGGATAAGCGAGGCTCACGCCGGGGTCGTTGGTGGATCCGCCCCCCTGCAAGTGCGCAGCATGGGTCGGCCACGCCGACGGTGGGGCGGAGGCCGCCCGCATCGGCAGCAGGCGGGAGGTCGTCCGCGCCCGCGACGGGGCAGAGGTCGTCCACGCCGGGGGCGAGGCAAAGATCACCTGCGCCAGCGACGAGCGAGAGGACACCCATGCCCGCGACGGGTGGCGCGGAGTCCGCAGTGAGCGCGGGAACGCCCGCACAGACAGCCTCGAGGCGCCAGGCCGAGCTGAGGGCGGCGCCCTCGGGTCAGTCGTCGGGAGGTGTCAGTGTGCCGCGGGCCCGAAGGAGCAGCACGGGAAAGCGCAGCATGAGCGCCCGGTCAGGGTAAGTGATCTTGATTTTATCCTTCGCATTCGTTTAATCAACCCTCCAGTCCTGTTGACTTCAATGTTTCTTCTCCGATTACCCAGCTCCGGGGCCATCGCCAGGGATGCGGCCCAGCTTGCGCCGACCAAGGACCTCAAGACCGGGGCGCACGCAATGCTGCACACGGCACCACAGCCCCTGCCCATAATGGACATAGTGGCGGAGGCCGCGAAGCTCCAAGAGGCGATGGCTCGAGGCGCTCAGAAGGCCCAACTGGCTCGAGCGCCGGAGAGTGGGGGCGACGCCGGCTAGAGCAGCGTTGTAACGGTCGCTCAAGCCGATGCCGAGGAGAGGGCTGGCCGGGACAACGCGGATGACGCTGCCCGGCTGGACATCGAAATCGAGGCCGGTCGGGGCGACGCGGATAGCGCCGGTCGCAGGAGGAGGAGGAGCTGGTGGGGACGCACCGGAGTGCCCCGCTGGCCGAAAAGAGGAGGAGACCCCCGCCCCCGAGCCCCCGAGGGCTGGGGTTGAGGGTGTCACGGAGGAGGAGTCGGCACCAAAGGCGCCGGCAGTGGAGGAAACCTGCGTCTCGGATCCTGCAAGGGCCGGGAACGAGGGTGTTGTTGCAGCGGAGACGGCGCAAATGGCGCCGGAGAAAGTGGTGCCATTTGTGGAGCTGCCGCAGATCAGCGAGGAGTATGAGGGCTCGGGAGAGGTCAACCCCGTTGCGGCGGCCAGCGCCGCCGACAAGATCGCCGAGTTTGCGTCGCCCTCCGAGGAGGTACTCAGCGCGGGGACGTCCTAGGGGCCCCGTCATAGGGCGATCATCCAGTCCGGGGTCCCCTTGGAATTTCTCCGCAGCGAGCAGGAGGAGGAAGCGGTCTAGAAAGCACAGATCGAGGTCGGCTCTCAAATTCAGGACCACCTCGACCGCGCCATAGGGCTTCACCGGACGACGGACCTCCAGATCAGTCAGGTAGGTGGCTCTCTCCCGGGAATCGTTCGCATTTGGTCTTGATTTTGGGTGTTTCACTCACGCTCTTCTATTTGCAACAGCTGAGGGACATTTCGCGCAAAAAGAGTGCCGAGCTGACCCAGCTGTACTCTCAGATGCGCTGGCTCGGGCAGCACAACGCCGACTTGGTGCTCCGGAACATTGATGCCAACACCAAGATGACAAACCTGGGGGCGCCATAGCGGGCGCTAGAGGAGGAGTTGGCGCAGACCGCTGGTGAGCGCGATGTCCAGAGGGCCACGGCGGAGCAGTAGGCTCAGGAGGCCGAGGCGCAGACTGCCGAGCTGCATCGTGTTAGGACGGCGCTCGAGCAGAAGGAGGCCGAGCTCCAGCGCAAGGAGGTCGAGCTCCAAGGCAAGGAGGCCGAGCTCCAGCGCGAGAAGGCGACCGTCGCTACGATGACCGGTACCCTCGAGGAGAAGGGTAGAGCCCTCGAGGAAAACCAAGTGGCCATCCGAAATGCGGAGGCCGCCCTCAAGGAGAAGGAGGACTCTTTGTCGTCGCTCGAGGAGACCGCCCGGGTCTAGCAGGAAGGGGCGTAGAAAAATATCACGGGTGAGTGTTCGAAATTTCATTTTCGTTTGATCTGAGTTTTTCGCAACTTATCTTGGTTCCTCTGGTCAGAGCTGAGGCAGAAAGTGGCGGACGAGACTGCGGTGAAGGAGGCTGTCAACACCGCGCTCATGGCGGCGCAGGTTGAATACGCTGAACTGAAGCGGACCGCCGTGAGCATGTGCCAGGAGCTCGAGGGGAATGGTGCCGTGTCTGGTAGCTCGGTGGTCAGCCGTCTGCGAGCGCTAGGTGGCCGGATCGCCGAGCACGCCAAGAGCACTTTCCGCCTCGGTGTCCTACGAGCCCTCGTCGTGGCCTCGACACACTACATTATGGACCTCAAGAGGGTGTCGTCGGGGTACGTCGTCCCAAATGACGCCGGTGCGGATGCTGCATCGGCCATCATGGATGACGCCGACGCAGCCGCCGAGGAGTTCGCCACTGTCCTAGCCGGGAAGCTTGAAGCTGACATCCCCCCCCATAGCCGAATTCGATGCCGTTGAAGACCCGTGAGGGGGGAGGATAACCTGTAGGAAGTCTGGGCCTCGGAGCCCATATAATAAGTTAGTACTCGTCGTACTTGTACTTCTGGATTAAGTAATTTGTTATCGTATATTGACGGTGTGGCCCATCGAGGCCTTGTGCGTTCGAGCCTTTGTTTCTCTACTCTATTTCCGTGTTCTCGTATGCATTTTAGATAGCTTTCAGCGAGGATGTTCGCGTTCACAAATGACTTATGCGTAGGGAGGTGAGTGGGGATGCCGTATCCCGGAGGCGTAGGCGGTCCCGCGGCTCGGCCGATTCCGTTCCTTAGTCGTTTGCGCCTTGCGTTTAGCTTTCTAAGTATACGAGAAACTTAGATACAGAAATTTTTCGAAAAAACATTGACAATTTTTGGGGACATTCGGGGGTTCCCCACGTAGTATTCCCCGAGGGAGGCTTGGCTTTGCCAAGGGTAAAGCCAGGCGTACCTCAGTGTTCATGCGTATCCGAGCCCCCGAGGGTCCGGAAAGTTTCCAAAAAATAAACAAGTAAAGCATACTCCTTTATTGTTTCGGGAGATCGTAAATACGAGTATAAATGATGTACAAATAGCTTGAAATTCTAAGGATAGAAGCGACGTAGCTGTTGTATGTTCCAATCATTGGTGAAGACTTCGCTATTTTCGTTTGCCAGCTTATACATGCAGGGCTTGAGCACCTCAGCGATGATATATGGGCCTTCCCACGGTGGTGAAAGCTTGTGGCGTCCCCTGTTGTCCTGTCGAAGTCTCAGCACCAGGTCGACCTTGTTGAGGTCTCGGCGTCGAACTCTCTATGCTTGGTATCTTCGCAGCGACTGTTGATATCGTGCTGAGTAAAGGAGCGCCACGTCTCGAGCCTCGTCCACTTGGTCCAGCGAGTCCTCGCGGGCTTGGTGGTTCTGCTACTCTTGGTAGGCCTTGAGCCTCGGTGACCCGTACTCCAAGTCTGTGGGGAGCATGGCCTCAGCGTCATAGAGTAGGAAGATGGGGTAAAGCCCGTGGCTCTGGTTGGGGTCGTCCTCAGGCTCTAGATAACCGAGGGTTGCTCTGTGAGCCACCTCCTGCCAAACTTGTTCAGCTTGTTGAAGATCCTTGGCTTCAGGCCTTGAAGGATCATGCCATTGGCACGTTCCACTTGTCCATTCGTCTGTGGGTGCGCCACAGCCGACCAGTCCACACGTATGTGGTAGCTGTCGCAAAATGCCAAGAATTTCTTTCCCGTGAACTGTGTGCCGTTGTCGGTGATGATCGAATTCGGGACCCCAAACCTGAAGACAATGTCGGTGAAAAACAACACGGCTTGTTCGGACTTGATCTTGCCGATGGGCTGAGCCTCGATTCACTTGGAGAAATTGTCGATTGCTACCAACAAGTGGGTGTAGCCCCCGGGCGCCTTCTGCAGCAGGCCGACGAGGTCCAATCCCCACACTGCGAACGGCCACGTGATGGGGATGGTCTGCAGAGTGTGGGCCGGGAGGTGTGTCTTTCGGGCGTAGAACTGGCAACCCTCGCAGGTCCGCACAACGTCAGTGGGGTCGGCGACCGCAGTGGGCTAGTAGAAGCCCTGTCGAAACGCGTTGCCCTAGAGGGTGCGTGGCGCCACGTGATGGCTACATACTCCGGCGTGGATGTCTCAAAGTAGTTCCCTACCCTCGGGGATGGGGATGCATCACTGCAGGACCCCCGAGGGGCTGCACTTGTACAACTCTCTGTCGATCACGATGAAAGACTTGGCTCGCTTGGCGACGTGTCGCGCCTGTGCGCGGTCCGAGGGTAGCACCCCTCGGTTGATCTAGTCGAGGTACTGGTCGCGCCAGTCTTGCGAAAGTGGGGCCTCGTCGATCTGCATTGCCTCGCCCTTGTCCTCCGAGGGTGCCTCGGTTTCAGTCTCCATGGACTCGGCCTCATCCGCCGAGGGGTTTCCGCAGGGGGGCTTGGCATTCGAGGGGCCCGGTTCCGCCGGATCCTTGAAATCGATGGAGGACTTGGCGATGTCGCGAGCAAAGATGTTCGGGGGGATGGTGGTCCGCCCTGACGCGATTTTGGCTAATTCGTCGGCATCCTCGTTGTACTTGCGCGGGACGTGGTTGAGTTCTAAGCCGTCGAACTTGTCTTCGAGGCAGCGTACTGCGTTGCAGTATGCCTCCATCTTCGGGTCGTGACAGTTAGACTCCTTCATTACTTGGTCGATGGTGAGCTGAGAGTCACCGCGTACATCAAGGCGCTTGAGGCCGAGCTCGATGGCGATGCGGAGGCCACTAAGGAGGGCCTCGTACTCCGCCATGTTGTTGGACGCAGGGAAGTGTAAGCGAATTATGTAGCGCATGTGCTCTCCGAGCGGTGAGATGAAGAGCAGGCCGGCGCCGGTGCCGGTTTTCATCACCGACCCGTCGAAGTACATGGTCCAGCATTCAGCTTGGATTTGCGGTGGGGGCAGCTGAGTGTCCGTCCACTCAGCGACGAAGTCGGCCAAGATTTGGGACTTGATCGCCTTGCGAGGCGCGTAGGTGAGAGTTTCTCCCATCAGCTCCACGGACCACTTGGCAATCCTACCCCCGGCTTCCTTGTTGCGGACTATCTCTCCTAGAGGCAAAGACGAGACCACGATGACGGGATGGGCCTCGAAATTGTGGCGCAGCTTGCACCGAGCCAAGACCACCGCGTATAGCAGCTTCTGGATCTGCGGATAGCGTGTCTTGGTTTCGGACAACACTTCGCTAATGTAGTACACCGGCTGTTGGATAGGCAGAGCGTGGCCCTCCTCTTGTCTTTCGACAACGATCACCGCGCTGACCACTTGGGTCGTCGCAGCTATGTACAGGAAGAGGGGCTCGCCGTCTATGGGTGGTGTGAAAATGGGGGCATGAGTGAGCGATGCCTTCAGCTTGTCGAGGGCTTCTTGAGCCTCGGGGGTCCACGTGAAGCGCTCAGTTTTCCTCAGGAGTCGGTATAGGGGCAAGCCTTTTTCGCCGAGGCGTGAGATGAAACGGCTGAGAGCTGCGAGGCAGCCCATGACCCTCTGTACCCCCTTCAAGTCTCGGATCGGTCCCATCCGTGTGATGGCTTTGACTTTTTCAGGGTTGGGCTCGATGCCCCGCTGGGAGACAATGAAACCCAAGAGCATGCCTCGAGGTACTCCGAAAATGCATTTTTCCGGGTTATTACCCGTTTGGCCCTTAGGCAATCGAACGTGATCCTGAGATCAGCGACCAGGTCGTCTGCCTTCTTGGATTTTACAATGATGTCATCGACATATGCCTCTACGTTCTGCCCGATATGGTCCCCGAATACATGAAGCATACACCGCTGGTATGTAGCTCCGGCATTTCTGAGGCCAAAAGGCATCGTGACATAGCAGTACATGCCGAATGGTATGATAAAAGAGGTCACGAGCTGGTCGGACTCTTTCATCTTGATTTGGTGGTAACCTAAATAACCATCAAGAAAGGATAAAAGTTCGCATCCCGCAGTTGAATCAATGATTTGATCAATATGCGGCAAAGGAAAGGGAACCTTCGGACATGTTTTATTTAAACTAGTGTAGTCTATGCACATCCTCCAACTTCCATTCTTTTTCTTCACTAATACAGGATTAGCTAGCCACTCGGGATGGAATACCTCCTTGATGAATCAGGCCGCCAGAAGTTTCTGCAGCTCCTCGCTGATCTCCCGGCGCTTGAGCTCGTCGAAGCGTCGCAGGCACTGCTTCACCGGCTTGGAGTTGGGTCGGATGTCAAGGGAGTGCTCGGCGACCTCCCTCAGTATGCCAGGTATGTCCGAGGGGCTCCACGCAAAGATTTCTGTGTTGGCGCGGAGAAAGTCGATGACCTGCAACGCCTTGTCGTCGGGGTGATTCGGGTTGAGGGGCACCTTCTTGATACCTTCGGCGGGTTCGAAGCTGCCCGCGTGCCGGTGTGTGGAGTCCAAGGCCTCGCTTGCCATCTTGTCGAGGGTGGCTATGAGAGCCTCGTCCTCTACTTGAGCCTCCGTGTGCTCGACGCACTCGACGTCGCACTCGTAGGCGTGCTCGAACGAGGAGCCGACGGTGATGACACCCTTTGGACCCGACATCTTCAGCTTGAGGTAGGTGTAGTTGGGAATGGCCATGAACTTGGCGTAGCAAGGACGGCCAAGGATGGCGTGGTAGGCTCCTCCAAACCCCACCACCTCAAAAGTGAGCACTTCCATGCGGAAGTAGGCTGCCGTGCCGAAGCAGACGGGTAGGTCGATCTGGCCGAGGGGTTGGACTCGCTTCCCCAGCGCAACGCCATGAAATGGCGACTTGCTAGGGCGGAGCTTGTCCAATCCGATCCCCATGAGCTCCAAGGTGTTGCCTCCGTCTATGAGCACCTTATAGAAGCGAGTGTTGCCGATGATGGGGTCGACAACAAGCGGGTACCGTCCCGGGTGTGGGACGTAGTTGGGGTGATCCTAGCGGCCGAAGGAAATGGTGTCCTCCAACCAGTCGAGATAGGATGGCGTGGCCTTGGTGACGGAGAAGACTTCCCGGCGCTCACGCTTGCGCTGCCGAGAGGTCATGTTCGTCGTTGGCCCTCCGAAGATGAAGAAGGTGTTCTCCACCGGGGGGAACTCATCGTCTCCACCTTTGTCGCCAGCATTCTTCTTCTTGTCCTCGTCACGATGCGCGACGCGGTTGTAGTACTTCCGGAGCATCTCGCACTGCTCGAGGGTGTGGTTGACCGAGCCCTTGTGGTAAGGGCATTGCTTCTTGAGCATATCATCGAACAGGCCGCCACCGCCTCGAGGGGGGCCTCGAGGTCCTTTGCGGTCCGGGGCAGCGACGAAGGCCTCGTCGGAGTCCTCCGCCTATCCCGGTCCGCGCTGGTTCGGTGGGGCTGGCTTCTTTCCTTTCTTCCCCCGCTTTTGCTTCTTGGCGGGGGCGTTGGTCTTGGCGCTGCTGCTCTCTGCGGCCGCATCTTCCTTGTGCTTGTTCACCTTGTCATCAAAGATGGCACCAACTGCCTCCTCGTCGGCGGCGTAATTGGTGGCGGCATTGAACAGCTCGTTGGTACTGGCGGGATGGCTTCGCGCAAGCTCGTGCACCAGGTTCCTGCACGTTGTGCCTTCGAGGAAGGCGTTGATGACCTCGATGTGGGTGACGCTGGGGAGCTCGGTGCATTGCTTGGAGAAGCGCCGCACGTAGTCGAGCAGGGACTCGTTGGGCTTCTTCCGACACCCTTTGAGGTCCCAGGAGTTCCCAGGGCACACGTAAGTGCCCTGGAAGTTGCCCACGAAGATCTTGACTAGGTCAGCCCAGTCGTGGATCTGGTCCGTGGGCAAGTGCTCGAGCCACGTTCGTGTGGCGTCAGCGAGGTGAAGGGGGGATGCGGATGATGACCGCGTCATCCATCGCACCGCCCAGCTGGCATGCCAGGTGGTAATTGTTGAGCCAGACCACGGGATCGGTCTCGCCCGAGTACTTGACGAAGGTGGTGGGCTGTCGAAAGCGCGGGGGAAAGGGAGCGGTACGAATCTCCCGGCTGAACACACGGGTGCCTGGAGGCTCCGGTGACTCGCCCCTGTCGTGCTTGGGGTCGAAGCGACCACCCCGTCGAGGGGTGTACTTCCTACCATTGATGATGCTGCGGGCGTCGCCGTCGCCGGCGTGTCCGCGCATGTCGTGGAGTCGCTCCCTTGCGGGAGTCCTTCTGATGCGGTCCTGCACCGAGGGTGCCTTCACACCGTCCGCTACGGCTGCCTTGCCCTTTCCTTTCGGGGGAGAGTGCACCGAGGCCTCGCGGCCCTGGTGTGCTGCACCTCCAGCCTTCGGGACTGTCGAGCGCATGCGAGACATAGAGCTCTCGGCCAGCTGCACAGCAGCCTGCTCGATGAGCACCTGTGCCTCGTGGCGCAGGTTGCGACCCGAAGTCGTAGATGGCTCGGGCATTGCTTGGAGTAGGTAGGCCGCAGCGACGAGTTTCTCCCTGGTCGTCTTCAGTTCCGGTGGTCTGTCGACGTTGTCGGCTAGGATCCGTTCCCGGGTGACGCGCCCCGCCGCCCGGGCCTGCGTGCCACGCGCGGTGCGCTGCTACTCGAGCGCAGTGTGCAGCTCCTGCGTTTGCCGGTGCTGCTCGTCGAGCCTGGCTTGAAGCTCCTTGAGGTGCGCCAGCTGTGCCTACCGCGCTGCCGAGCTTGACGAAGTAGAAGGGTTCGCTGCCGACACCACCGCTTGGTTTGCCTGCGCGTCTGCCCCACCGTTCCCGTCATCGTCCGGAGCGCCATCGATTTGTCCATCCACAAGCTCGACCATGAAGCACTCCCGAGTGTGATCGTAATCCCCCTCGCTGGAGTCCTCGGAGCAGGTGAGGCAGTAAGCCACCGCGAGCTGGAACGATCGGAAAGCATCGAGGTCTCGGACCCCAGAGTAGTCCTCGGCCTCTTCGGCCATGAAGCTGTCCATGAAGAAGTTGATGTGGTCGGTGATCGAGCCCGCCGTCTCGTGATAGGAGTCATCAGGAGATGACGCGATGAGGTTGCGGATCGAGAGGAGGTGATGACCCGGCAGATCCTCGTACTCGGTGAAGTTGGTGCTAGATGAAGAGGCATAGGTGGCAACATTGTGCATCCCAAAGGGAAAGGGCGACGGTGCAGTCGCGCCCTCCCTGGGAGGCACTGGGGCTGCGGTCGATGGTGGTGCCAGTGCAGATGGCGCCGGAGCACGTGATGACAAAGTGGTGGCTCCGTCGGCCGCGACGCTGAGCTGCGACATGCCAACCTCAACCCACATGGGGGAGCTGAGGCGTGCCGCCCTGCGCCGCTCCATGTGCGCTTGTCGCGAGCACAGGCCCGAGTGCCTTTTGCGCCGGGCTGGTGAAGTCGGAGCGTCGGGGTTGCGTCTGAGCGAGAGGAGCTCCATGAGGTAACCGTTGCTGGTTGCCCTGAACTCAAGACTCCCGAACCAAATCTCGTATCCCGCTGGGAGCGGATCCGAGGCGCCCATGGGAAATGGGTTGGATCTGCTCGCCATCCCTGGAGATCAAATGGGAAAAAAAGAGAAATGTCACGCAGCGGCCCCTACCTGGCGTGCCAACTGTCGGTGTCCTGACCTGGTGGTCCGGACCCAACTAGTGATGATGCTGCGTGTTCCTCGTCCCATATGGTTGATGCAGGAGGCAATACAGTCACACACGGATGTATCCTGATTCCGGCCACGGTGTCGTACGTCCAGCAAAAGGGTGTGCGAGAGCACTGTACTGTCTTGCACCGGGGGTGCCTGTAGTAGGGGGTACAAGTGAGGTGAGAGAGGGAGGGAAGCTCTCAGGTCTCTGCTAGAGGAGGAGTTGATTGAGGCGAGTGCCAATATCGGGGCTCAGAAGAGCATATGTGCTCTGTGAGTGGTGCCGAGTGTTGTGTTCAGCTAGATGAACGTCCTTAAGATAGAGCCTGCCTCCCCCCTTTTATAGACACAAGGAGGGGCGGTGTACATGCACAGGAGATCACGAAAGTCGTCGTCTTCTCCCCAAATCGCGGAGGTGCAGTGGTCGAGCACTGTAGAAAGTATACTGCGGGGTATGGCGCCTGGCGTGGCAGTCGTCCTGGGCGGCGTCCTTGGCCTTGCGGAGATCGCGCCAGCGTCCTTGTAGCTCCAGCGGGCGGCGTGGTGGTTGCTGTTGGGGGTACCGTCCTCCAGGCGTGATGTGGCGATGTTCTGAGGGTCCTGCAGGCCAGGGTCTTGTCCTGGTCAAGGTCAGAGCCGCTTCTGAGGGTCATGCTCATGCCGTTCGAGGGTTCCGTGGAGGGGAAAGTATGAAGGAGGTATGGGGAGTTGGCAGCGCAGTGGCTGGAGCAGCGCCGAGCACATCTTGCACTGCGTCGCAGGTTCCCACAATGTCGCCACATCGTCCAGAATGGCGGAGCAGTGACCGGAGTTGGCGGACGGGACTCCGGTCACAGCCACCGCGCGGAGTGGTGTCCTGACGCCGTCTGACCTGGGAGCTGCGAAGGAGTGGTTGGAATTTAATGCCTCCGTACGGTGGGAGAGCGGGCGGATGGTGGTTTGTCCTTTCCGTCGAGGAGTGGTCTCGAGCGAGGCGGAGTCGATCCGCTCTCTCGAGGGTAGGCTCGCTACCCTCGAGCGAGGCGAAGACGCGAGGCGCGGTCGAGGGTCTCGGCGGGGAGCCCTCGAGCGAGGCGGAGATCGCCCCGCGGGTTCAAGGGGGCTTGGATGGGCCGCACCGTGTACGTGGGCCGCGTATTGGGCTTCTTTGAGTCCTTTCCTTTCTTCCGGATTGGAAGGAGGCAGTAGGCCTTCGTGGGCCTAGTTGCCTAATATGTGTTTGCCTATCATGGTACCCGACAGCGTGGCGCGATAAAAACACGCTTTCGAGCGCTCCGAAGCGTGCCAACGTGGCACACCTTGTCACGCCACGCGGATTGGCGCGACTAAAAGGGTTAGATCTGCAAATATTTGTCCGGATGGATTATTTTTAAAATAAAATTAAAAAATAGGTTAAAAATAAAAAATATTCAAACTATCGTCCTAAGGATATACTAGATGGGCCGTGGTCAGCCCAACAATAAATTGTTTAGCAATGATGATATCATCCATATGCATACAAATTTGAAATTAAAAAAGCTGCAAGTATTAAACTGAGCATCCAAATTAAATTCGGATTGCATCGTTGTCTGTGTTTGCATGATATTTTTTAAAATATTTTCTTTTACACTAAAAATTAATTTAAGATTCTGGGAACAAATAGTTTAACAAGACGAACAAATAATTACTTTGACAAACAAAAAAATATATCGAACAAATAATAATATACAACAAACAGAATATTAAACATTGCGAACAAATGGATCAACGTCATAGAACAATTTTAATCTACAAAGTGGACAAATGAGTCAATGACCAGGAACATTTTATTGTATATGAGTTTGAGAATAAAAAAGAGGGAAAGAGGAAAATAAATAAATAATAAATATAAAAGTTAAAAGAAATGAAAAATAAAACTAATTAATGTAGATGAGAGACGAACGTGAGATAAGAAACAAAACAAAACTGCCGCCGATTGCCCAGGGACCTCCACCGGCGGGGCTCCACACTAGCACTAGCTCCTCCGGCTGCCGTGCGCCTGATGGATTGTGCATCAAATTTATTAGTGGGCCGAATTAGTCCTACTATGAGCGGCGATAGTATCGCACGTAAGATATTTGTTTGTTTCTTTTCTATATGTCATTTGCGCACCGCTCGGAGCTCAACCAGGCTGGCCACGATAACAAAATTAATTTGGACCGCCCGATGCGCATCATGCGGTCGTCGTAGCTTCTGACCTCCCTGAAACATGTCGTGCCATTCCAGTAGGCGGAAGGTTCTGGTGCCTTCTCAACAGCCCGTGAGCCTTATCAGCAGTTCAGCACACGCTGCTTTCTCCTTCATCTCCTCCGGCTCGGACCGAACCGAGCTCCCTTCGCTGGTCGATTCCGACCATCTCCGGCAGCCCCTTCTCGATTCTTCACTTGAGCACCTCCCTCGCCACCTCTTCCAGCTTCCCAAGCCCCTGGTCGAGCTGCTCCCCGGCCGAATCCGCCAGAATCGATCCTGCCACTGCCGGCCGCCACTAGAGTTTCTCCCGTCGCTCCGGTCTGTCGTCGACGACCCTCCTCCAGCCCTCCTCCTAGCCCACCCACGTGCAAAAATCGAATACCCGGTGAGCCTTCGATCCATCCGGGTTGTTTCCCTCTGTTTCGCACATCGCCGGCGCCGAAACGCAGTCGCGTCGCCATGGTCGACCCGTCGCCGTCTCTGTTGCCGCGCTCCTCGTGAGCCGCAAGCGTCCAGAGCCGTGCCACGCCACCGAGCGCGCCGGCCCCTCCGGGGCTCGCTGGCCACGGGCCCGCTCTGCCCCGCCGCCGGCCGCGGGCCCTCCCTGACCCGTCGGCGCCGACCTCATCCACGCACCGCGATGGGGTGCCTCTCCTCTGCGGCGCAGAACCCGTCCCCTCGCCTCGTCCTCCACTCCTCCCACCCCCTCCACCTCAACTTCCCCCTCCCCCTACCCATGCCTCTCTGCCTGGTCCCCCGCCCCGGCCAGCGCGGCGACCTCCGCCCGAAGCCCTTAGCTCGACTTCAATGACCGGGGCCTAGATGCGGCTAGGCAGTCGGCCTCACCTCACCTCCACCGCACCTCCCTTTCTGTGTTTCCATCTCGCCTCCCACGCCGCCTCTCGCGACCCGGACAGATCGTACCCTCCCAGCACGGCGGCCATGGAGAGGCTGATCTCTTTCGTCAACAAGCTGCAGCGGGCCTGCGCGGCCCTCGGCGACCACGGCCAGCAGAGCGCCCTACCAACGCTCCAGAGCTTGCTGCCGGCCATGCAGTCGTTGGAGGCCAGGTGATCGGCTCCCCTTTCTTTGCACGCATTTTGGGTTGGTTCCTATCGGATGCAATCACAACTGCGCGGGGCGACTATCACGGGTTGCTTGTGGCCATGGATGCCCCGTCCTCCCTCTCCTCCCTTCCCTTCATCTTCCTCACCAGGCAAGGTAAGATTCACCTCTGTGTTTTAGCTTCCTTTACCCTTTGGGTGGACAGAAGATTGACCCAGTATGCAGTAGTCCGATTTGGGCGAGGAACAACTCTATGAGAACACAGGGTAGCAGCCTAGCAAGCCAGTCGGTCAATGCTTGCATCCTGCAGTGTAGCCACGGAAGTGGTCCTCACCACTGAACAGCAACATTCAGGTATGCATACTATTCAAAGTTCTAATACATATTTTTGCAACTTTTTGTTACTGCATTTAGACATCAGATTTATGTATTTTAGCTACTCACCGTATATCCATACATTTGCAACAAAGAGGAAAGAAAAAGAAAATTTTTGTTCTTTAGCTTATACGGTCCTTCAATATTCCAAAGAATCTCAATTTCTCTTTCCGCTTTATTTTGTATACCAGCTGGGTTCTTCATCTTTATTGCTTAGTAGATCAGAATGACAAAGACTCTAGAATCAAGTTATTTGCACCGTTTATATCAGAAGTGTGCTATCCCTTGCAGCATAATTAAATCCAATTGCTTTGCATCGATCACAGCAAAACAAGATGCCTAGGCGATAGATAAATAATCCTTGCAGGAATATTGGTTCAGAGTCTACACAAAAACAGCAGGCATGATACTAATAGTGTGGACTTTACCAAGTTACAGGTAGGTGACTGTTTAAAATTCTAAGCTGGCTACCCTTTTACTCTTTTGACAATTACATGTCAAATAGTTTTAAATCACTGAAACCTTTAAAACAGATTTATCATAGTTTGAAATTGATGTGCAGCACAGGCCTCACCAGGGTTTGCTCTTGGTAGAAGGTTCCAGTTCTGTGTCCCAGCAGATTTCCTATCTACTCATCAAGCATTTATTTTTCTTCAGTTAAGTTTTGCGAAAAAAAAGCTTCAGGCAAGGTACAAAATTTGTTTCAGACTTAATGAAAAATATAAAACCAGATTAAGTATGCTTTTGATTTCCGTATCTATACTACACTTTTTCATTTGGAAAAATTTTGCTTCGCCAATACCTACTGTGCATGTAGTTCTGCAGTAACAGAAATTAAAAAGCACATTTCAGGAACTCATATGCTGTCTTTATCATTTATGTAGGCTATTCAGGAAAGAAGCAGGGTTGAGGAGATTCGAGTGCTGTTCAAGTTTAGCTACTACTTGGGCGCTATAGAATGTCAATGGATTGAACCAGTTAAGTATTTTTCTTTCTCCTTTCCATGTACAGTTAGAAAAGCTATCTACAGACCATGCAGTCCTGATGTGCACTACCTTCTGGGATGATTATTTCTTTTCCCATGAGGCTATGAACAGCTGCAGGCTCTCTTAGTTTACTACATTATAAAATATATATGCCTGCCCATGTTAAACTACCACCTGTGTCTATTGGTTTTTAGGGTATCCAAAACAATGTATTGTGTCATTTTTTTTGCGAGTATGTACTGTGTCATATATGGCGTGATGTGTATTACCATGGATAGACACTGATCTACAGGATACTTCATCCAGCCAAGATCCATGTAAACAAAATAAATGCCTATAGAATTGGTATTCACCGTCCATTATTTCTTACCAAATGCTAATTATCCGCATTTATTTACTAAAACGAAAACCATATCTCTTCGAAGATCCAAATATGGTTGCAGAAACTTTTGAGTAGAACTCCAATTGTGAACCGATACTAGAGATGATTATTACACTATAGATACAGATAGATTGAATGACTCATCATGTTTTTTTAGCCTTACAGCGAACCCGGAGAATGGAAGTGCAAATGCTAGGTAACTACTCAAACACAATGGCTCTGTTCTCAAATGTATAAAATCATAATAATAAATTTATTTTGTTTCCATTCATACAGTTCCAAACTTACACAACTATATTTTCCTTCCATTATATCGACCAGCATGTCTAAAACTTGGAAGTTATTCGATAATTCACCTTTTTCCCTCACTGCCCATCATTAGCTGATTCCTCCTAAAATTTAAAAAAGAATATGCGCGCAGGGCAATCACAATCAAAGAAATACGAAAAGATTTATTCGTTTAATCATAGCAATCATCCTCGCCACATTTGCAGCCCCTTATATGGTGCCCATTTTCAAAATGCTTCATCAGCTATATTGAAACCTACCTCTCTCCCATACCAATACACCCTCAGCTATTCCATGGCCATAGCTCTACCAGTCAATACCATTTGGAAAGAAAATGGAACAGCTTCTGTGTAATATCTTATACAGATTATTAGGCACTCTTATCTCACCAACAACAGTATGAACCATTGTATTTTGGTTATGTGTCCTGAGGTTAGGAGGTTCCTTTAGTTTCAGAGCCCCAAAACTCTTTTCTACTGCACCTATTAATGACATATGTACTGTATTGTGCTGAAGTCGTTTACACAGCTTGGGATGCTACCAAAAATTTTCTAAATTCAAATGTTGCCAAACAACTTCTACATGAAAAAACATACCTCTTTCAGTTCAATTCAACGAATGATATCCTTCCAGCCTTCATTGCCAAAAAAAAGGAAAATCATGTCACTTCCTAGAGCACTAATAAATATAACCTTATTACAGGTAATATCACACTCTGTTACCTATTTCAGAAGCACAACTGAACTGATATCTTATATTTTAAAATTTAAATGGCCTGCAGGAGACCATGTGCAACAAATGCTTTATGAAAGCAACTGGAGACTCCAGGAACTTTATAATCCAATTTCTCAGTTACCAATAAAATATTTTAGTGGAGCTTCTAGGGGGAAAAACATAGTTGTTAGCTTTATTACCATTGTAAACAAATCTACCTATGTATTTAGATTCGTACTAGAAGACTAAATGATACTTCTCTGTAGATAACATGTGGCATTATAAATATATGATTTCTATATTTACTCATGTTGAGAAAAAGAAGGAAAAAAAAAAGGAGCGCCAAAGCCTACAGGTAACAAGAGCCGCCATAGACCCAAAGGATTTTATGATCGAATGTATCAGGACCAAAAAAATGTTTAGCTATAGAATCTCCCTAATGATATGTACTTCTGCATATAAATTTCAATGCAAATCATAGATATCAGCTTTAATATCATTATGTGCAAATGTACTTCTTCGTTTAGATTCCTATAGTATAAATAAATAGTATCTGTGCTGCTTAAATGTTCTATTACAAGCATATAAATTTAAGATTTACTTATATAAAAAAATTAAGCCAAGGCACGCCAAGGCGCGCGCAAAGTACTCGTATATATCATTCGCGCACCGCTCCGTGCGAGCTCAGGGCGGCCACGATAGAAAAAAGCTGCGGTCCGCACGATGTCCATCCAACGGCCCGTGGGCCCACTCTCTCCCCCTCCTCCCCAGCCATTGGCTGGAGCCTTCTTGTGTCTTCCCTATGAGCTTCCCCCGCCGGTGCTCCGGATCTTCCATGGCAAAGGTGCTGATGGCGGCGGCGATAGCTGCTCCCCCCGCCGCCCGACCATCCCCACTTTCGCTTCCACCGTGGGCTCTTTCTCCGGCGCCCCCTTTTCCCCCACCCGCCCTGCTAGGCTAGTGTTCCCCGCCAGCGCGCCGGTCCTGGCTACGGCCGGCGCCCAACCGCTCCCGATCTCCTCCCTCCTGTGATTCCGTGGCCTAACGCCTTAGCCACACCCGCTTCCACGCCACTTCGGCCGCCGCCCTGCCGCACCTTACGCAGCTCCAATCCCTGGTCCCCGCCTCCTCCACATCGCGTCTCCGTCACCCCCTCCAACAGCCCCGACTTGCCCTACCTCGATCTCCGTGCAACGGGAGTATCTCCCTACGACAAGGTCTGCGTGATGGAGCTCCCCTACAGCCACGCGGTGGGTTCCCCTGTCAGGTCGATTTTGTCAATCTGCAGTTCGATTTTATGAATCTGTAATCAATTTGTTGTTGATTTTGGTTCAATTTGGTAGTTGTAGGTGCTCAACTTGGTGATGAAAAAGGACCTCTTCTAGGGGCGTGAGATTCTGAGTGAGCAAAGGGTACTGGTAGGATGAGGCTCCAATGGAGAGAGCTTTCCATGCCCTTCATTTTTGCTTCAGTTCTGATGCACACAGCACACCAACTGCTTGATGTATTTCCCAAACAAAAGATTGAGTACCTATATTCTTGTTCTATCTATTTTTTTACGGCTAACCAATACCAGTATCCACATATTTTGAGCTTATTCCAGGCCGCGAGATTCGTCGCACTGCCAGGACCAGCCTAAAATGGAGGAAACTCACATGTTTCATGCCTTTCTTTTTTTTCTTCTGACTTCAATTCTGGTACACACCAGTGTGTGCAGGTCAGCTGATACATGTGTTCATACACAAGCACGGATTATCTCCACAAAAGAGCTCAATCCTCTCTGTATGAAGTTATTGTATAACAAAATGTCCTTATACGGTTTCCTTATTGTTACTACAATCACCAAAGTCAAATGGGTTTGATGTATATGTCATTTTTTTCTATACAGATGCAGAGCTTGCCATTTGAAAAGGATCTACATGGAGACATGGAGGTGCAAGAGGTGATCCTGTCCAGTCAGCGATGAGAATGTGAAAGTGCCAACCTCCGAAAACTTAATATTGTTTTGTATTTATAATATGTTGTGTTAAACCTATATGTCCCAGCCAATAGATTGCATATTATTCAAAAGGTGCCTACACCTACCTCTTTTGATCTGTCCACAGCTGCTGACATGTGCTCCGATCTAGCTACATAAATAAAAGGTATTCGGAAAAAAAATACTTGATTATTGTCTACATTGCTCTTTTCGTATAGCTCAAATAAAATCCGTTGATTTCATCCTGATCCAGTGAACAGGTCACAATTCCGTGCTGGAATGGAGCTAACCATTCTGTCAATCTTGCAAAGCATATCATCTATGTATTTGTGTTCTGATTTTAGAATATTAGAGCAACTGCTGATTTCCAAGATGACTCCGTTACTTATAATTCTGCCCTTGTACTACTTTACTCGAGAATTGTGAACAACCATTTTTACCCATGATGACTGCTGCATGCACTCCATCTGGTTCGGGAATAGGTCATGTGCATACTTCAGGTAAACTTCGTTGGCGATGACTATGGGTCAGCCAAAGTAGAGCCACCATGCTGAAGCAATGGATAGGTTATTTTGAGATGCATCCCATGAACATGCATTTAAATTCTTTTATCCTTTTCTAAAATAGGGAACTTCTTATTATCCTGTTGTGTGATTGCAATGGATCTTATGTCAATTTTTTGTTGTGCAAGAAAGAGAGGAAATGAGGTAAGCGGATGTGCAGAACTCAAATAGAGTATGGGTGAGCCTGAAGAAATCAGAAATCTTCTTTCATCAGTCTTTGCCAATTTATGTTCCAACAATGTAGCTCTTATAGTTCACATATAAAATGTCCTCACGGGAATTTCATCATATGTATTTGCACCCTGGTGTGCTGCAGTTCTGAATTGTATTTTTTGGCTGCCGGTGAACTTTAAGTGTGAGTTCTCTGCGTACATTAGCATTTCTATTCCCGCCAGTATCTTTCATTTTCAGTGATTAGCTCACCACCATAACTGATGTTATAATGTTTACTGAATAACGAGGATCATAGTATATAATGTCACTATAAAAAGTTGGTAAACAAATATTGAGTTCTTCTTCTGCAGGAACATCTGTAACTGTCTCTAATTGATCTTCTGTGTAATTTGTTCTGTTATTTTGGCTTAGAGTGTACAATTTTTATAGGGTTTCCAAATATGAATCTACACATGTATTGTTCTTTACAAACTATGTTGCTCCTGAATAGCTGACAATTTCCATAATATTCTCCCCTTGATCATTCATTTTCCAATTTAAAGTGCTCCTTGCTTCTTATTGTCTGCTACAATTTCAAACCTGTCAGATAGTGGTTTTCCCTCATTGAAAACAATTTTTAATTATTTCTCTTTAGCTATTTTTCTCTTATTGTTGAAGTCTTTAAGCTGATACATATCTTCTTATTGGCACTAATGCCTTATGAACGCAGCAAGAGGCTCCAAGAACTTTGTAATCCAATTTATCAGTTACCAATAAAATATTTAGGTGCTGCTTCTTTATAACTATATGTAGTTCTACATTTAAATTTCTAGGTAAAAAACATAGATTCTAGCTTAGTGCCATTGCACATAATTGTGCCCGTCTATTTAGATCCTATTATAATAATAAATAATGACCCGGTAGATTTAATGTGTATGTATGCATGTTTGGATCTCCACAAAAATTTCATATTGTTGCAGCTTAAGACGCTTATTACGTAAGAATGCTCCTAATCTTTTCTTATCTCATTAAAAACAAAATGAGGGTGCGCCAAGGCGCGCGTAAAGTACTTGTATAAGCTATGCGGAACAACTGAACAATTCGTCTAGATTGTTGTTATAAAAAAATTTCCATCCAGATTGGGCTTCCTTACCGCGGAAGAAGGGATCAGCCCAGCCCAGTTCAGGAGAAGCGCGGATTTGGGCCGGCCGAGGGGTGTTCCGCATAGTGTGCAGATAGTTCAGTGGAAGCACATATGGTCCGAGCCGCCACCAAGTTCCGCCGGAGCAGTGATTGGATAGGCTGCTCCCACTGGTTTTGCAGCGGTGATCGATTGGTCGCCAGTTCGAAAGCGACAGCGCTGGATGATACCTACTCTAGTATTACTATAGCTAATTATCAATTAATTATCGTCATTAAATTTGTCGCGAAAAGTTACATTCATCCCTGAAAAGATTTTGCAAATAGACTCCATTTAGTACTTCATACATGCGAGATTTTTTTCTAGCGCTAGGTAGCGCTGGAGATCGGGCTAGGCATTCGGGAGGAACCGAACCGGTTCCTACAGAACTTCGGTTCTTAGATAATAGGTACCGATCGATTCTTTTTAGAGGCAGGAACCGAGCAACTTCGATTTCGGGTAGTTCGGTTCGGTTCCGGTACTTACCGAAGGAACCGAAGTTTCAAGATGTATAAAAACAGCTTATTCAATTCAAACAAGCAATGGTAGCATTATAGTAGCAGCAAGCATTATAGTACAACACATAGATGTTTTTGTTGTCTCAAATTCAAATGACTAACTTCAAGTCACCACAACACATAGTAGCAGTACGCATTACAACAACTCAGCAACCTTAGACTGGGCCCAATGGGTTGAATTTCGGTTCTTCGGGAGAACCGAGCCCAAGAACCGAATATCCCGAGGAACTTCGGTTCTTTAGATCATGGAACCGAACAGGAACCGAACTTCTTCGGTTCCGGTTCCTTCGGTATCGGTTCTCGGTAACTTCGGTTCGGTTCTCGGTTCTCGGGTTTTTTTGCCCAGCCCTGGCTGGAGAACCAAACACGGCCCAGAGAAATGGCCAGAAAGACTCTGGAAACCTACGGAGCGGTGAATATTCGGGGCCAGAGAAATGGCCAGAAAGACGCGTACGGCTCGTGCGTGACCTCGCAACGATTGGTTTTCGCTTTGGATCCGGGTCTTTCGGATATCGTTTGCTTTTTTTCAATTTAAATCATAAATTCCGTCACATCGCATATTTAAACACCAATCAAGAGTATTAAGTATAGATTTATTACAAAATTATTTTTATAAGTCATAACTTAATCATGAGATGAATCTTTAAGTCTAATTAGTCTATAATTTGATCACTAATTACTACAGTAATCGTCCACTATTTGTGCATTACTTATATTTAATAGATTCGTCTAGAGCTCTAATTGCAATTTATACAATTAGTTTTATATCAAATTAGCATATGAACATTCGAATTGATATTTAAATATTTAATGTGACAGATACTTAAAACCAAGAGACCTGAGCTGATCCGGGGTTTGAACCCATCGAGACAGTCTCAGGCAGTCAGACTACCGCTTCGTTTCTAACAAGTGGCAAATGACCGAACCTATCGAGAAAGCCCAATGCTCCAGCACTGGCCCACGGTCCACGGCCCGTAGAGATGGGTCTCGGAAGCTTGTTGGGCAATGGCCAGGGAGTCAGCAAGCCAGGGACCGAAGTCTCAGTTCTTGTGCGGGAGCCGGGAGGCGGGCGGCCAAGGTCGGCAACTCGGGCCCTCGGCGCGCGAGATGAGAATTGACGCCGTGCAAATCCAAATAGTCTGAACGCGTCGAGCGCCGCTCTCACCCAAGGTCACTCATGCCGCCCGAATGGAACCTTCCTGGACGCTGCCTGGGTGCTGGAACAGCAGCCGTCAGATGACCCCTCGCGCGAATTTAAACTTGGCTGCTGTCTCGGTTTTCTTCTATGGAAGGCGACTACTTCACGAAGCGTTTACTTAGTCCAAGATGCGCTCACAGTCACAGCTGAAGCGTCGTGCACTTGAAGCACTTCTTGCCAGCTGAAGCGGTTGTTGTCGTTGTTACCACATGCTAATATACACCTATCTCAGTTTCACCTAACTATTTACTAAACAAACTTTTAATAATATAGTTATTGCGAGCGATAACTGAACCCTATATTTTATTAGGCAACGTATGCTATGCAAACCACCTTCATATGCAAACTATTGAAATTCCAATCTGGGTCATCGGATCAACTTCTAAGGAGCATGAGGGATGGGATAATTTTACAATCTGGACCCGCCCTTGAATTGAGTCATCACATTTTTGCAAATCTCTCCTCTCACCCCTGCGCCCCTCTTCTTGAATGTTAATCCGATGGTTCAGATTGGAGTTTTCATAGTTTGCAAACTAAGATGGTTTGCATAGCATACGTTACCATTTTATTAAACCACGCACGGTGATTAGGGCCGCCAATTCAACAGCGACAGATCCACGAGCTGGCAGGTATTCAAAATATGTCCGGGCCAACAAAGCCACGTCGATCTATGACCAATACGTACGGTAGCTTGCGAGTACGTAACCAGCGCGGCGCCGGAGACGCTTTGCACCGCCCGGGGATCGCTTGCAGGAGCTGATCGAGCGGCGGAATACTCGCTCGCGTCACGTGCACTAGCGCACGCTGCCGTGCTGGGGTTGTATCACGCGGCTACACGCGGTTGACGCGTCGCGTTCTGGAAGCGGCGAGGGGCGGCGGGGCCGGTGCATGGGGGCATGAAGCGCGGCGCCAGGGAAGACGCGCTCACGGGGTCACAGCTCAAGCGCGCCAACCTCGCCCGATCTGATCCGTGAGCAAGGGAAAAAATTTCGGACGGTAAATCCGGTTTACCGGAAAATTTACCGTTACCGGTTGTATCCGAGAAACGAATTCCGGCGAAATTTCGAATTTTTCTGTTTCAAAATTCAAAAATTCAAAAAAATTCATAAAAAACGAAAACCGGATTTTCCGACCGGATTTCGTTGCTTTCCAGTCGGATTTCGGTGCTTTCCGGTCGGAAAACATTGTTTTAGCAATGTAAAAAATATTTTGGTATATATGGTATTGCAAAGGAACTATTACACATGTATATATAATTTAAACACGAAATATCCATTCAAATTCCGTAAAAACAATATATCCCTCACATGACTAGACACATATAGATCCGTATATGAAATAGAAATGTAAACTCTTAATAAGTATCCCTCACATGACTAAACACACATATATTCCGTAAAAATAATATATTCCTCACATGACTATTACACATATTGGGTTTATTTAGCAAAACATGTTCTATATATGATCAGCTTGTATAACTTGGACAATGGATTTGGTATTGTATTATTGCAATGAACCTATGGCTTGTATGACTAGGACAATGGACTTGGTATTGCATTATATTGGATTTAGATTGTATGTCTTGTATGGACAATTGGACATACATGTTTTAGGTGAATCCTATTAATATTTGGTGTGTGAAATATTTATTATGCTTTGTGAACTGTTATATATGCAAAATTAGACGAAGTGCTGTAAAATTTTTAATTTTTCCTCACTGATTTTACAATTTCCGATCACCAACAACATTTTCCGGTCGGAAAACACCGAAATCCGGTCGGAAAACACCGAAATCCGGTCGGAAAATGTCAAAAACCGAAATTTGAATTTCAAATCGTTTTCCGATCGGAAAATCCGGAAAAAAACGGAAAACCGGTAATTTCCCGTTTCCGGGAACGTCCGGAAAATCATTTTCTGTCGGAAAAGTAAACCCTGTCCGTGAGTCGCCGCCTCTCCGGCTCGGTTCCTCGCCGCCGGCGCGCTCGCTTCCGTGCTGGCTTGCTCGTTCGTTATGGGGCGCCGGCATGGTAGCGCGGCGCCGGCGGGCCCATCGCCGGCGGGGGAGGCGCGGCGGAGCTCCCAGGTTTGATTTTTTTTTCGCAAAATTTTGTTGCAAAATTTTTCCACTGCAATTTTTTTTTTCTCGAAGGTTCTCTGTTTCCTTTTTTTAAAAAAAAAATTCTGCTCTCCAATTTTTTTCTTTGATTTTCCATCTTAAATTTTTTTCTCAAAAATTTTTCTCGTCAAATTTTTTTGTCTTTTTTTTTCTCAAAATTTTTTTCTCTGAAATTTTTTCTTGAAATCAGAAAACGACAAAAAATTTACTAAAATAGGAAAAAACGAACGGTCGGAAAATCGATCGTACGGAGCTCCTCCGTACGGTTAACTGTAAAATAGCCACACCCAAGCGATGAACCAGACGAGTCTGCTCTGCGCCGGCTGGCTCTGAAAAACCTCGCCGAAACGGTGAAACGAACTCGGAACTCAGGTCCGGTCGCCGGGGCGGAAAAAAAAAACGCACGCGGCTCGTGACTCTTGACGGGTGGTTTCCCTCCTCCGGACGTTCCGGGCTCGGGATTTGAACCGGTCGACGATGATATTTACGCTCAGGTTGTGACAAGTGGCCGATCGAACAGCCCAAGAGGTGGGTCACGTGCGCGTGGTCGGGGGAACGGCACGAGACGAGTTGGTTCGATGCCGTGGGCGTTCATACGTTAGTTTGACGCGACGAGCGCCGTTACCCTTTCCATGGTCACGACGCCGGAACCGAACCAAATAGCTTCTTCTCGCTCGGAGAATGCCTGTTGAGACGAGGGTGGAACTTCGATCCCTGTGAATCTGTGATGGTGGCGCAGTGCTTGGACCGTGGATTGATAGGCTCGTAGTAAGGATCAATCAGTCCCTACTCCCTACCAGAGTAGCAACTTGGTGGTTTTGTTTTGTTTTTCGCATCGGTGGAAGGCGACTGCTCTAATAAGAAGCATCTGCAGCAAGATGCTACGTACAGGTGTACTGTTGTAGGCGTTAGTGGCATACGTACGTTCGAGGCAGTTCATAAACGTACCCCTAGCAGGTAAATATTGGCAGTTTGGCACTCGAGTTGAATTATCCCGGATTGACGCGGATGGTACGATTCATGCCGAGTTCCTCGAGTTGGATAGGTATCGGAGAGAGGGTGGGACTGGGAACTACCGGATTTATAGTTAACGATTCTCGTTTTTTGTTGTCCAGTAAAGAACCGTGGTTAGGAATTACGTATGATCGCAAGCAAGCCACGACAGAAAAAGAAGAACAATTACTCCGTTACGGAGAAAAGGAAAACCGCGTTAGCCGTAGTAGTCAACCGGGCCTCCCGCCGGTCGCCATCACGGCGAACCGTTCACCACTCTACTGTGACCGCGTCGACTGGGACAGGACGAGACGCAGTCATATGAACGTTGTTACACGGACACAGTTCCCTCTGCTGACCAAGCGCTCCCTGCCCAAGTGCACAGGTGCTCTTCCGTATCCACTGCCCGGATTCAAAGTTCTCAACCGCAGCCACTGCCCCGTCGTTTTCGACTCTTCCACCGCACAGCCCCGATGGAAACTGCCAAACTGGCCGCGCGGGTCCTTGCGCGCACGACCGACCCGGTCCCTTTGCGGCGGAACCCAACCGCTGAACGGGCCCCCCGTCTGACAGCTCGGCCCACCACGCGTCCGCTCAGACGTTTAAACCCCGTCGCCCTCGCTCGCCTTCGCCACAAAGCAAACCCCACACCCACCCGCGCAAGGAAGCGTATCGCCACCCTCGGATCCTTCGCCTTAATTGCTCGCGTCACGCGCAGCTTCCCTTCCACACCGCGCGCGCGCGCGCCTTGGCACCCGACGGGGATAGTATAAAACACCAGGGCGAAACCGCTCGGTCTTCGCAGACACACCGGGCCCGACCAAACACGATCGGCGGCAGTCGGCAGATAAGCCAGAGCTCGGGGAGGGGGCGGTTGCTCTAGCTCTGCGGTGTTCGGCGATGGGGAGGAGGCTGGACGTGCTGCTGGGGCGGGCGACGAAGCATACGGCGCGACTCCGGTCGCTGCTGGGGCTGGCGGTGACGCGCCTGGGCGTGGTGCGGGGCCACCGCCAGGTGCGGTGCGCGCAGGCGCGCGGGGACGTCGAGCAGCTGCTCCGCCTGGGCCGCCCCGACCGCGCGCTGGCGCGCGCCGAGCAAGCCGTCCGGGAGCAGGACGTGCTCGACGCGCTCGCCGAGCTCGAGGCCTACTGCGGCCTCATCGCCGAGCGGGCGGCGCTCGTCGACGCGTGCAGGGAGTGCCCCGAGGAGCTGCGGGAGGCGGCGGCGGGGCTCGTGTACGCCGCCGCGAGGTGCGGGGACCTGCCGGAGCTGCAGGAGGTCAGGACCATCCTCGCCGCCAAGTTCGGCAGGGAGTTCGTCTCCGCCGCCTCCGAGCTCCGCAGCGGCTGCGGGGTCAACCCCAAGGTGAGCACCTCCCCGGCGAAGCTCTGACTCGATCAGCACTCGAAATCAAACGTCTCTGCGACGAATTCTAACGAAAACCCGAACGATTCAGATCGTGCAGAAGCTGTCGACCAAGCAGCCGAGCCTCGAGAGCCGCCAGATGCTGCTCCAGGAGATTGCTGCGGAGAAAGGGATCACTGTGCTCGTCTATGAGCCTCCCTGCGAGGGCTCCGGGCGCTCCAACCACGACCACAGGAAGACGAAGCAGGACGAGGAGAGGATCAGGACGCCACCAGTTGATGACCTGGACGAAGACATCTCCGGCGACTCGGCGCAGGGGTACAAGGACGTGGCGGCAGCGGCGCAGGCCGCATTCAAGTCGGCCGCCTCGGCCGCAGCCGCCGCGAAGGCAGCCATGGAGCTCTCGCGTGGAGAACCCAGGGGGCCCGGCGACGGGAGGAAGACAGGAACGGCGCCGATGCGTCATGACAGCAAGAAAGAAGACGACACGGTTGATGGAAAGAAATTTGAGAAGATCGAACATGCCCGGAATTACAGTTCAGAGATTGAGATCCTGCCGGAGGACGAGGCAAATCATGGCAACGCTGCAGCCAACGACCTGAAGCACAATGAGCATTGGGAGCCTGCTAGGGGCAAGCCACAATCAGTCAGAACAAGGTGGGGATTTTAGCTTCAACCAAATGGCAACAGAGGAAATGGTTTCGTGATCTCGATATATCTCGATTTGTTTTGTCGAACTTTCGCTATATGCCTGTAGTTAGATCCGATGGCATATGCTCATGCCATGTGTGTAATGTAAATGATAAAAAGAGAGAAAAAGAGAAATTTGATTCGATGCCAGGTTGTAAGCAGGGTGCAAAATCATCATATATTGCTGAATGCATGGTTTTAGATACAATCAAAGATGATGGAGAATTCGCTGTCACTCAACTGGTTGAAAGCTATATTAAACCTCATTGCTGGCAGGATTAACACATCTGCTAAGGTCTGAAACTACCCACTAGAACACTCATAAGGCAATAAATAACTAAATATTAACAGATGACAACATCATCAATCTGGATTCTGGAACAGCTCAGCTACAGAAACCGTAAGAAACAGCAGAACCATGATGTGTAGTTGGCAAAACTTCTGTAACTGATTTCTTGACTTGTGATTTAGATGCTCATGCTACATCAGCGAGAAATTTTACGCCTTTTGTTAAGACTTGCCAGCATGTCAGTGTAAGACTGCAGGTTCACGCCGACATCTTCATCATACTCAAGGCCAAGCTCTTCCTGCAGATACATATTGTTCATCAGCATCATGAATAGCTAGATGGCAGCAACAGGAAGGGTAAATCCCAAGTGCAGTCAAAGGGCAAAACATAAAGGGGGAATGCAGCAAAAACCTTGAATTCCTTCTGATCTTTTGGGCTATTCTCAGTAATATTATCCCAAAGCTCCTTGAACATCCTCTTCCGCTTTCTCCATTGGTTAACTCTTTCAGCAAAAGAATCCTCAATGATCTTCTTGTCCTCAGGTTTCACCAAGATGACACCACTCCGCAATTTATTGAGTTTCTCTTCCATTTCCTGGATCTAAACAAATACGGTCCTGTAATCAGAACTGGTCCAAAGGAACACAGACACTTTAGTAAGGAGCAGAAGGGAACATTTTTGTATGCACATACTTCGCTTTGTAATTTAGTCTCCTTTGACTTAATCTCTGCCAGCGTCAAGTTTGATTGCAGACCTCGTACCTCTGTACAAGATTTAAATTTAGATACCATTGAACTATGATCATGGCATACTGCATTTGATAGACCACTAAAAAGACAAGGATACAAATTGGAAGTTCGGAACTTACCAGATTCAACCTCACTAATTGCTTTCTTTTGATCTGCAAGTTCTTCCTGCAACTTGGCATTTGCTTTCTTCATCTCCTCAAGTTCTTCCCCATTTGGAATGTCAAATTGATCTTGCCGAGCAATGTAAATTTTCTGCTTGCCATACTCCTTGAAGGAAATCTGTCCACTATCGGCCAATGCATCCAGTGCCTTTTGTACTGCAGTTTTCTTCAAATTAAACTTCTGTAGCGCGTCAGCTACATTCTGTGAATTCAATGGCCTGTTTTGCTGCACAGTCATGGTAATAGTCAACTCAGTGATACCCAGAGCTTGAAAAAACAAAACATGCGGCTAATGTGCTATTATATCAACTATGAAAGTGACGATTTGAAGTACTCCAATCTGACCAGATAGTGTGGTCATTTTTTATATTTATATTTTGCATAAAATTGAAGAACTGTACACAAACAACTTTCTGAATAAATTCATCTCATATTGACACTCGCATACAATACTGCACATATGTAAATCAAATCGGGATAAGAGCAGTATCTGAAGGGAAAGACAGTAACACTTCCTCCACATCTTATTTATTTGAATTCATAAGGAAGCTTCAATAAGTTAACTGGGAAATAAAAAATGTAACAAAAGCAGAATTAATGAAAGTACATTATAACACATGCTCTAGAAAGTAGAAACATATACAACTCTCTGAAACGGGGAAAAACAGTCTACAGTGAGCATAACTACATCTGACAGGGCAGAAAAAATAGCCTACAGTGAAGAGCAAAAACTAAAACTGATCTACACAAGCATTGTAGTTGTGTTACCATTTGCAAGCATTTGTGAGCTAATTTGTAGTGACAATCTTAAGGGGAAAGTTTTCTGGTAAATCATAAACGGTCCTGCTAAGCTGGGAGGGGGCATTTGAAAGAGAACCTGATAAATTGTGTTATGCAAAGGGCAAACACAAACCACAATGCAATTAGCACCAGGGAGTCAACATTCAAACTGAAACTAGTCTAAAATTTTGATCTATTCTAGGGATTAGCATAGAACTCATATGCTGGCCATAGGAATGAGCTGCTCACTACCAAGTTATCCAGCTACGTTTCAGTACTTGACTGCAGGTAGCTGCTTAATTACAGGGCAACTGCAATTACAATCATTCTGAATAATGATAAAAAAAGTGATGCCAGTTGCAACTAACATGTATGAATTAATCAGCATGGTGACCAGGGTGTCTTTCATGATTCTAACTAACCACCTGAATCTACAGAAATAAAATGTGGACAATAACCGGTATTAATCAAACAGCATGCTGCTATCAGAGCTACCGCACAATCAATACCCAGTATGTCTAGTACTCTAGTTAACGTTGTCACATCCATAATATATAAAATCCTAAGGATTCTAGAAAAATTCTTATACATCACAAATCCCCACAAGTACCAACAGAGTGAAAAATCGAACCCTAATTGCGCAAGCATAAGCAGGACCAGGGATTTAGGGTTTTGGGGTTGGGTTTCAGGAATTCAGGGGAGAGGCAGCACCTCATTGACGAAACCCAGGACGATTCCTGCAAAAATGGAAGAGAAAAGGGATCCGTAACATCATCAGAAACATCGATTAGGCCGTGCTACGGATGGTCGAAATCGGGAAGGTTTTGAACCAAACAAAAAAAAAGGGTTAACCATTCCAGTTGGGAGGGGGCAGGGCCGCAGGGGTGAATACCTTCAACGCTATCCGATTTAGGCGGCATTGCCTCCCGCCCGCCTCGCCGGCGTGGCTTTGCTTGCTGCTGCTTCGACAGGGAAAAGGCGGAGCCGGAGGAGAGAACCGGCGGGGAATGGATTGTTTGGGAAGCCGTGTGTGGGCCTGTTGGCCTTGCCTTGGCGCGGCCTCCGCTCTGCGGGTCACTGACAACGCGGGGCCGTCTTAGCTGGTGACGCGGGCGGGAAGTTTCCACTTTCCCGCCCAAACCACCGGTACGCGTGGCGTGGTGGGGCCGTGGGGCCGCGCGATCCCCTTGGTGGGCTATCTGCACTGCAACTACAAGGCAGTAGAATAAAGCCCGTGGAAGCCCGCTGCTACGGAGAATTGGAACCCAGGAAGAAACCCCGATGCTTTCACGGGACCAAAGCATAGGAAGTAGGCAGTGACTTTTCTAAAACAAAAAAAGAAGTAGGCAGTGTGACGGCTCCACACACACGAATAACTCAGTGCCACAATTTTTCAAAACAAAAGGAAACTCAGTGTCACAATAGAAGCAACATGATATTCTTGTCACGTGTTAGGTAAAATTTGCACCCAAGCAAACCGAAGAAGTCTAGCAATTGATAATTTGAGATCCTTGGGACAGAAAATGCACAGGAAAAGAAACCGTGTTCAAGCAAGCGGTCTAACGTATATTACAAATCTATCCAAGCTTGCGTGTTACAGTATCTAAGATGGTCATCATCCGTTCCATGTCTCAAACAGCTATCATGGTCTTAAAGCTCCAGTGGTATAGGAAAAGGGCAGAAATGTAAACGAGTTCAAACCAAAATTTCAGTTTCTAAGTTGTACTGAATTTCACACGCCAGATACAAATGGATGGTTAAGTGCCTGTTCCACCTTTAACCTCTTTTCTGGATCTAGCACTAATATTCTTTTCAGGAGATCATTAAAGTTGGATAGCATTTTTGGGTCCTCGCCAGGGAAGCTTGAAACAAATGAACTAAGATCCTGTCGTTTGATGTTCATAACGGGATGTTTCTTCACAGTCTACAGAAAAGGAAGAGATCATTCCATTATTTTATATTTATTGTAAGTGAACATTAAAATAAATACCATCACAATTTCAAAATATGGCTTAGAGACATACCATTTTCGTCACAGGATCCTTCTCATGGAAGTAGTTAAAATCCTGTTCAAAGTGTTCCATTGCGAAGGTTCCCTGTGCAAATTAGGAACACTCATGTTAACACACGCCTACGTTGTCACCTTATTTTGTTAGTATGAAATGAATGCAATAAAAAGTCATATCAACATGCGACTGAACTTGTAGCGGTATATGGAACTACAAAATTAAATTAAACCAGTTGACAACTGCAAAAGGTATGCACATGTGAAGCGCATCTAGGCCGATAGATGCTAATGGTAAATTTCGGTGATTAATGACAACCGTATGCGACTAACATGCGTTTTGAAGGAAAAATCAATGATTAGATTAGTCTCATATGAAATATCAAAGGAGACCCCTCAATTCAAAACAATCATGCGTGCCAAGGACTCAATTTTAAAGATTAAGGACCTTCTAGTCTCAAGTGTCACAAGGAGATGAAGGACACTTGATTTAGCTAGGGTTTATAGTTTTTAGTTCTTTACCGTACTATTAAGAGGGGTTCATGAGTTAGTAGCTTGACCAAAATTGAGTTGGCCTTAGAAATCTTACACACTCGCTCAAAAAACAGCCCAAGATGGTCAATAGAAGTTAACACAACGCTTGGAAGAAGAAACAATCGAAGTTACATTCAAATCCAAGTCAATTCAGTTGAAAACGAAGAAAAACAACAGCACCGGTTTAACCGATGCCTTAGCATCGGTGCATCCGACGCTTGGCGGAAGTTCCGACGCCCCTGTCGGTCTATCTCTCTGGATGCAAGCAGAAATCAAATCAACAATCTCTATAGCACCGGTTGAACCGATGGTCCCAAGCAAATGTGGCAGTCCCGCCTAAATTAATCCGGCTTAAGTGCGCTAACTATCATCAAAACGACAATCAGGGTTAACACGCACTTAAAACGGAGTAATCTGGCAGTGTTGTCGGGTAAAATCCCGATTAAATCACTTAAAACAGGATTTTACAGCACAGAGTATGAAATTGAATTATTATTACAAACCAAGTTTGAATTTATAAAAGAACAACAGAGTTCAAGTTTGACGAAAAACGAACTATAGTCTAGCGTCGAAATCAGACGTCATGATGAAGCCCGTACATGACGTCAACCGTAACCTCCGATGTACCACCTGAAAAACAAAGCCACAAGCAAGGCTGAGTATACTAATACTCAGCAAGGCTTACCCGACTAAGGGTATACTTAGCCCTTAATCTAGACATGCAAGACTTTTGGCTTGAGGGGTTTGTTTTGCCGAAAAGCAGTAAAGAGTAGATCCTTAATTCCAGATTTTAGCTTCCAAATTCCAGTTCAATTAATCATTCTAGGTGAGCATCTATCCAATAGCATACATGGTGGGAGCAATTATCTTTCATCATCCAACCAACCATATTCATCATCATCTTTCACTTCTTACTCTATGTGGCAAAAGGGTTAAGCAGTCCCAAACCGTGAGAAGCGGACGATTCGAATCGAATTTGTTAACCTGGCCAGGCAGACCTAACACACACGCATGGGGATCGACATCTCGCTTCGCCCACGCGACTTTTCCCCTTTCTTTCCGGGTTGTGGATCAGGGTCACCCACTTCGAGTACAAGGATCCACGCCACAGTACGGCGCCGGGTCGTGAGCCTCCTTGCACCCGCATGTGGCCGCATGAGAACAACGTTCAAAGAGGGTGAAAGTAAAGTCCACTCGCCGGGCCGATCAGGTACTTAAGCTTACCGATTATCATATTTCTCGGCATGTGGTTAGTACATTCAAACGCTTAACCACCACTACCACACACTGCGGTCTTATCCATTTTCACTAAACAGACGGGGCATCACAAATACCACAGCCCCGCCCGTGAGCCTTATAGTTGCAGTATGTAGTAGACATTCAATTCCTATAGTTCTCGCGAGTGACAGGAAATCACTCGACTTCTACCGAACCATTAGCCTAGCCATCTAGCGACCTACACATACTAGTGTTCAAGCATAGGTACCTAGGATTATGCAGCTAAGGTTCCAAGCAACTCCTGTAAACTTAAATGCGCAAGTAGATAGAAACAATAATAAGTTGCATAAATTTAAAATAGATAGGACATGCTACGGGGCTTGCCTTCTTGAGCTAAGTTAGTTTCCGAGGCTTCTGGAGTCGGGTTCGGTTTCTCGACGGCGTCGGCGAAGTTCACTTGAGCTTCTCCGGGACCTTCTTCCGCTTCAGTCACCAGCTCATACGTACCGTCGGCGAGAGTAGTCGTGTCTATATGAAATGCACATGCATGAGTGGACGATGATAACAAGTTAAGATTAAGACATTATAGAGTTGTAATCCAACAACTCAGGTTAAGTGGTGCAGCATCACACTCTCTGTTTCATTGGGCAACCGTTTATAGAGTAGAATCTAACATTTCTAACTACACAAGGCATCATGATCAACGGCACAAAAGAAGCTTACTAACTTCATAAACAAATGGTAGTTGTTTCCGAAAGCAAGTAAATCATAGTTTGTTAATAAATTGACAACTCAGAGAACAAACAGTAATAAATTTAGCAAAAATTACACTAAATAGAATATGAATAGAGTAAGCTATCATGTAAATTTCATACCAAAACATGTATCCATTTATTCAAAACAATTCATTCATTCAAACAACACCTACAAAAAGATTGAATTATACAGGTTAAACCAGAGCAAAACATAAGCTCAAAATTTAAAAGTAGTCTTAAACAGGTATTAATTAGTTACTGTGAATTTTTCAAGATTTTATATACACATAATTAATTCTGAAAAAATAAACAAAACAGACATCAGATTAACAAGATTCATTTTTATCTCCTGTTATAGTCATTAACTGGGGCTCAACCTTTATGTGCAAGCTAAACTATTCAAAAAGATCACTCAGAAATATTTTCATAATTTATCATCAGCATAAACTATTTATTATAATTAAAGTCTACTAAACATGGATTAAATCAAAGAAATAGCCACACATGAGAACTGACCACGAAATTTTTATAGAAATACTATAGTTACAAGAACAAACCACCATAAAAATTTCACTGCAAGATATGGCTTCAATCATTAGTTAAAGAAAAGATAAACAACTAGTCTTTATGTACCTAGTGACACAAATCAATTTGTACAGAAAAAACTTTCAACAAACACCCATCATATTTTGATTCTACTGCATAGAGCTTTTCATAAGGATTCCAGAACAACTGGATTTGCTATTTTACGAATTTTCTACAAATTTATATTGAATTTCAAAGTTTACAGCTAGAAATAACGAAGATGTCCTTAAATCACTATTCATCTGAGTCACAGGCTATTCAAACAACCCCCTGGATTTTCTTAAATTTCAACCCGAGGTCCCTGGCCGGTTTGGGCAAAATAGAGGACCGGCGGCGGCTGGATTTCCGGCGTGTTTGCTCGCCGGCGGCGAGGGTTAGGATGGGGAAAAGGTAAAGGGGACTGAGCCGCACCTCTAGGTGCCCTTGGTTCGCGGGGAGGAGGTCCGAGGCGGCGGCTCCACAGGCACCGGCGGTCGGCGGCGGCGGTTCACGGTGGAGGCAGCGCTCCGGCGGCCGATTCGGGGCGGGCTCGAGCCTAGGAGGACCAGTGTGGACCGTTGGAGCTCTATAGGGGTTTGGATTTGGCGGAGGAAGGCCGGAGCTAGGGGCTCCACGACGACATAGGGGCGGCGGCGACGGCAAACCGCGGCGGCGGCGCTCCGAAGTGTTGGGGGCGGCGATGGAGTGGTCGGGAAGCATCTATGGAAGGTGGAGAAGCTTGTGGGGCACGTGGATTTGGAAGAAATGGGACGGAGGCGGAGGTCCACGGCGAGCTGAGCTCGGCGGCCATGGCGACGGCGGGCGGCGCCTCTGGCGCAGGGAGGAGCTGGGCTCAGCTCTCACGCGAGGAGGGGAGAAGCGAAATCGAATTGGGCTTCGACGACGGTTTAGGCGGTGGTGGAAAGGAATGGCATGGAGACACGTGGGCACAGACGCCGAGACGGCGACGGCGAACGGCGTCACGACGGGAACAGAGAAGGGAGATGGATGTGATGGCAGCTTCGTAAATAAACAAAGTTTCAAAACTCCAGCTCATAAACTCAATTTTTCTCCCTATTCTAAAGGTCAAATAAAAAACTTTTGAATATCAAACTTGCTTAAAATTTCGAGATCTACAACTTTCATTTTAAGCACTTTTCCATTTGAGACTTTGTTTGAAAAATAAAATTTGAAACTTGAATGTACTTGAAAATGTTGTATACGCTTCGGAAATCAACTTTTTCTCCCATTTTTGTGTAGCAACTCGAAAAACTTTGAACACGAAAATTGTTTGTCTTTTGAAAACCTATAAAATTGGTTTCGGGCAAAAAATCATTTGAGCAACAGTTTAAAATTCATTTTTAATACCTGTTCGTTATGATTTGAAAGATGATTTAAACGTTTAACAGCTGTAATTTGAAGAACCCGTCATTTCATGTGTAAAACTTCATTTTCTCCCCTTGACATCAACTAAACTTTGGTTTATCATGATGTTAATGAGATGCCTAATCAATTTCATATGCACACGTGCATCGGTTCAAAAGTTATTTAAGTGTTCTACCCTGTGTTCAAACACACATACATATAGACATTCATGCATACACATGCATTAATTCAAGGTTTCCTAATTAATGATGCATGATTTGGTTCTAATTACCTTAAATTGGCTATTTAAAAACCTGAGCCATCACAGCAAAGCACCGGTGCATTAGATGTACTATGTTCCAGAGAGCATGTTTTGGTGGACCTCAACTCGTCTTCAGCACCAGTTGAACCGACGCTTCAGAATCAACCACCGGTGCATTTGTTGTACTATGTTCCAGAGAGCTTGTTTGAGTTGACCAGTGAACCTCTTCAGCACCGGTTGAACCGATGCCTCTACGGAGCATACACCGGTGCAATGACGCAAGCCTATATACTGTGTCAGAAACCCCAACGGCTACTAATTGGACACAGAGAGACCGGTTGAACCGACGCCTTAAATTTGTCACCCGTCGATTCTTCCGATGGTCACGGTTTTTCTGCAGTGGACTTCCAACGGCTATGTGACCCTCTCCACTCTATATAAGGGCACCCCCTGGCTCATTTGAAGTGCCTTTGACACCTTGAATACCTGAGGCCACCCTTGAGAAGAAGAGAAAGTGCCTTTGACACCTTGAATACCTGCTTTTAAACTACCTCATATTAAATTACATTCTATTGGTTAAGATTAAAGAAATCAATGAGAAGAAAAGGAAGGGGGATGCTGTGTTACTTGCAGTTGCAGCTGGCAACAGGCGGCCTATAGTTCCCAATGTGTCATATGTATATGTAGATTCAGACATTGATGAAGATCTTTACCAGATCATCAAATAATCTTGTGGAGAACTCTGCAGTTCTTCAGATCAAGTTGACAAAGTGATGAGAATCTGGACAACATCGAGGTCATGGCACCGAAGATGCAGGTATGGTGAAAGCAAAGAGTCGAACCAAAAGATGGTTTGGCATGCAGCGAGAAAAGAAATAATGCAACACCAAATGGTACAGTTGTTGTTAAGCCTGCCAATGGTGATGGAAATATTCTGAAGGAATGTGTACAATCTCCTCGTGCTATATTTGTAAATGAAGCTACACTAGATGCCCCAGATTGTTCCCATGAAGGTGAGTGTTGGAATATAAGTGAATTGCCCACCTCTCCCCATCAGCTTAAGCTTTTGGATTGAACTGGTTGGTGCATGCAACTCAATATGGTATCAAAGCCAGAGGTCTCAAGTTCGAACAACGGGGCTGAAAGTCTCAGCGAAGTCTATACCGGGGCGCTGGGTGAAGCCGCGAAGGACCATCTTGCCTTGTAGCGCTCAAGAGAGCCATCAGCCTTGAATTTGTGTTTGAAAACCCATTTGCCTGTCACCACATTGGCATGAGACGGCCATGGAAGGAGATCCCAGGTGTTGTTGGCGAGGGATCAGAGATAGCGATGCGTCCTGAAAGACGGCGGGCATGCGGATGCCGCGCTTGCCGCGAGTCCGCATGGCATGCTGGTTGGCGACGGGCGGCACGGGTACGGCTCCAGCAGGGATGCTCGGAGAAGACGGCGATGTCGGAGTCGAGCCTAGTGCCGGGGTAGCCCCGGACGTCGGCGGGACTGAAGCACCCGGAGATGGCGTGGCAGCCGAGCTCGACGCGGTCGGGGCGCCACGGGCCGCCACATCAGGTGGCGATGCAGTGGGGGCGCCGAGGGCCGCTTCATCGGGGGCCGCTGCGGTTGAGCTGCCAGCAGGGGTGGCCTTGTCGCGGCGGGTGTAGACGATGCCGAACCGTTGGCGCAGCGGTGGAGATGGCGCCGTCACGGGTGGCCGGTGTGAGCCGTCGGGGGGGGGGGGGGGTTATCCGCTGCGACACAGGCAGTGGCCCATCAGGGGAAGACAACCCGCCAGGAGCCCACGAGGCCGCACGGGGCAGCGGTGGGTCAGGGGCCACGGCAGGGGTGGCCGGAAGTGGGCATGAAGCCGAGGGCCCACGAGCCGGTGTGATGGGGGGACCTGCAGAAGGAAAACATGGTGATGGTGGAAAGGGGACTGTCACAGGGTTAGAAAAATCCTCCAAAAATTCAAAAGCCTCGTAAGGTGGTGGTGAGGGGTCTTCGGCGAAGGGAAATGAGGTTTCGTCAAAGACAATGTGGCGAGAAATGATGGTGCGGTTTGTGTGGCGATCAAGACAAACATAGCCCTTGTGGTGAGGGGAGTAGCCAAGAAACACACATAGGGTGGAGCGGGGAGCATTTTATGAGCGGCTGTAGCGGAGAGGTTGGGGTAACACTTGCACCCGAAAACCCTTAGGTGCTCATAGGATGGCTGTACACCAAACAGTGCAAGGTGGGGAGTGGAGAAAGAGAGGGTTTTGGTGGGGGAGAATGTTGAGGAGGTGTGTCGCCATGCCGAGGGCGGCGGCCCAATAGGAAGGTGGTGCACTTGCGTGAAATAGCAGGGAGTGAACAACATTGTTGGTGGTGCAGATAATGCGTTCAGCTTTGCCATTCTGAGCGGAGGTGTATGGGCACGACATGCGAAAAAGAACTCCGTGGGACTCAAAGAATGAGCGAGCACTAAGATTGTCGAATTCGCAACCATTATCGCTTTGGAATCCTTGAACAGGAACACCAAACTGGGTGTGTACATAAGCGAAAAAATTCGACAAGGTAGAAAAAGTGTCAAACTTGAGACGTAAAGGGAACGTCCATAGATAATGCGAATAATCATCAAGAATGACAAGATAGTATTTGTGACCAGAGACACTAGTGATAGGCGAGGTCCAGAGATCACAGTGTAATAACTGAAATATGTGACTAGCACGAGAGGAGGAAGCATGAAACGGAAGGTGAACATGTCGAGCAAGTTGGCAAGCATGGCAGAGACCATCGGTGTTGCTTGATGTGCACTTGATGGCAGCCGAGTAAGCGAGCTTGGAGAGCGCCTCATGACCGGGGTATCCGAGCCGTTGATGCCAAAGCGCCGGGGAGGAAGATGCAAGTAGAGCTGAGGCCGAAGGTAGTAGAGGGTAGAGAGGCCCGAAACTGTTACACCTGGCGATCTCGCTCCGAGTGGGAAGATCCTTCACAGAACAGCCAAAAGGATCAAATTCCACACTACAGTTATTGTCAATGGTAAACTGATGAACGGAAATGAGATTCTTAATAAGTTTTGGAGTAATAAGAACATTATTAAGATGGAGATTATGTGGGAGATGAGCAGTGCCAGTGGATGTGACAGGTACAAGGCTACCATCACCGACGACAATGTTAGTGGGAGAGTAAATAGAGCTAGGGGTAGTGGAAGAGAGAGTACCAGCATCGGAGGCAACATGGTTTGTGGCTCCAGTATCAAAATATCAGTCGTGCTGAGGAGGCTATTGAAGATGGACCGTCTGAAATTGGGCCGCCAAAGCCTGCTGATCCCAGCTAGTGGTGTAGAGGCTGGCGGCAGGAGGGCCCATCGGTGGATTTGGGGCTGGGACACCCCACTGACCGGCCCACTGACCAGGCGGCCCAGTGATGAAGGCGTGAGGGGGCTGGGCCGGCCCAGCAGGCGACGGGCGGGGGGGACCGCGAGGCCCAGGCCACATATGAATGGAGCCTGTCCACGGGTTGTGATAGCTGGGCCAAAAGCCGCCAGCTCCTGGGCCTTGGCCACCAGACGCAGTCAAAGCAGAGGAGGCGGAGTTGCCTCCGCTGCCGGGCCGTCCGCCGGCGTTCCCGGCGCCGTAGCCGCCCCCAGAGTTGCTGCCGCCTGCGCCGCCGCCCCCGTGTTTCTTGCCGCCGCGCTTGCCGCGCCTAGAGGAGAGTCCAGGGGTTCCTTACTGGTGCTGCGGGGGGGCGCCGGGCAGGCGAGCCCCGTTGGAGGAGCCCTTGCCGCCACTAGAGCTGGAGAAGAGGGCGGTGGCGGGGCAGTCTTGGCCATGGTCAGCTCCTCAATCTGAAGATCAGCTCGGACCTACAGGAAGCTGGGTAGGGGGTTGGTGCGGCGAAGGTGGAGGCCGATGGCTTCGAACCATTCATTGAGGCCGCGGATGATGTTGAGGACGAGGGTGCGTCGGAGACGGGTTCGCCGAGGTCGCGGAGATCCTCCGTCTTGCGCTTGTAGAGCCGACAGTAGTCAGCGACGGAGAGGTCGCCTTGATAGAAGTTGCGGAAGTCGGCGTCGGCGTACAGGGCGCGCGTCGCCTGATTTCTGAGAAATTGGGGCTCGATGGCGAGCCAAATGTCGCGGGCGGTGGCACAGCGCTCGGAGACGGTGTCGGCGAGGTCGTCGGAGATGGTGCCGAGAAGCCAAGTCCGCACTTCGCAGTCCATCCGGAACCAGTCGGCGGAGGTGGGAACGGCGATGTCCAATAGGGCATGGCGCTCCAGGGAGTACCGCCCAAGGGTGAGGAGAAAGGACTCGCGCCACCGGGCGTAGAAGGTGGACGCACTGTCGAGTAGAAGCGGGATGAGGGCGCGGATGTTCTGCACCGAGACCGCCTGTGCGTGAAGGTTGAGGAGCGCAGTGGCCTCGTGCTGAGCAACGGCGTCGTAGAGGGGTTCGTCGTCGACGATGACAAAGGAGGCGTCATTGTCATCGTCGCCGGGCGGAGAAGGGAGGTCAGCCGCAGCGCGTTCCCGCGCGGCACAGCCAAGAGTGGCACGAAGACGAGCATCGGCCGCATCATGGTCTGCCTGCGCCGCGGTGGCCCCGCATTCTGCCTCAGCCGCATGGGCGAGTGCAGCGTCGCGGGCGGCCTGGCGGGCGCGAGCATCCTTCGTGGAATCGGCGGGCGTCACCGGCCGGCCATCAGGATGAAAGGCGGCGGTGGCGGCGGCGGCCGAAGAGTCGACATCGTCGCCGGCCATGAGCGGCGTCTGGATGACGCGCTGGAGCAGCGCCTGGGCGGCGTGCTGGAGGGGCGGCGCGCTTGGAGCGGCGCCTGTTGCGGAAGAAAACGGCCTGGGTGAGAACCTAGGCGTCTGATACCATGAAAGCTTCTGTATATTGATTGATTCATGGAGTAGAGGAGATTACATATAAATAGCCTGAGGAGCCAAGGGTCCACAGTCTATTTATATGTAATCTCCTCTGTACTCCATGAATCAATCAATATACAGAATCTTTGAGTGAGCAAACTTTCAGTAGAGGTGAGGAACTGCCAAACGCTGCACTGCATGGAAGAGTTCAAAACACCAGTTTTGCAGCTGACAAAGTAGCCACTTCACAAAACATCTCCACTAAAGAAAATGTGGGAAACACTGATCTTTCTCCAACTGAAAAAAATCAGTGTAGAGCAATTATGGATCTTGTACCACGTTTGGCTGTCTACACTGTTTCATATCTTATAATTGATTTCTATTTATTTACCCAGTTCTCAATGGTTTAGGTAATACTACCTCTGCTGGAGCGAAGGCTGTGGTCGAATTGAAGGGTGGAATGAAACAAATCCGTCTATAAGGGTATGGTCATTCTTAAACTGGGTCTATTTTCTTTCCATGACTATTATACAACTGTGTTATTCCCATTTGTTTTTCAATGCTCAATTCAAGCATGCATGGTGAAAGAAAAAAAAAGCATGAAAGTTAGAAATAGGAAGTGTTAGAATTTTCAGGGCTTCACATCATTTTTGTTTCCTTGAAAAGCATTGAGGAAATTCATTTAATTTTTAATATATGCATTATCATTTCAACAGAAAAGAGAAGCTGGGATGGTCAAATCTTTGTATGGAGTAACCTAGATTTTCCAGTGGACAAATGGTGTAACCAAGATTTTTCAGATATTCAAAAGATGAAGAGAGTGCTTCAGATATTCACTTGTTCCAGCAGGGTATAGTCAGTTCTCCCTCAACATGTTGTTGCATTCATCCATTGGAAAGAAAATGTTTGATAAAATAGGTAAAATTCATATATGACTTCCATAGAGAAATTCATGTATGTTGTAAAGGCTCAAATCACATGCTCTTGATGTATCATGAACATGCTTGGTCAGCGCATTACCCCATGTGCCCTTCAAATAAAAAGAGATCAAACTATGATAGAAAGAAGGTTCAAAGGACACATACTAACCTCATGTTCACCAAAAAATTGATATTCTGTAATCCAACAAGCCTACTAATGATTAGTCATTGGCTTTTGCTTTCCTTCCCCTGTTCCCTACATTTTTCTCCACCACCACAATCAGTAAACCATGAAAGTATCTGCTGCAGTAATGCCAAATCCTATACTATGGCTAGAAGGAAGTGAAATTAACTATTCCCAAATAAGATAACAATACTAACTGAGCAGCTTGGTTATTGTCTTCAGTGATTTCCCCTTTCTAATTTTTGAGTTGTGAGCTTTTCCATGAAACCTATGCAGTCCCCTTCCTAATTCTGACCCTTTGTCCCCTAAAAATCTGTGTGGTAAAAAATAATTAAATTCAAGGTGGGAATCAGGAAGAACGAAATAAAATTGTTTGTACTTTGTTTTCTCTTTAACAACACCCATAGCACCAACAATCAGGGTGTTAGTTTGTCTATCATCTATATTAGTAAAAAGGTAATAGCAAATTTTTGGAAAAACAAACCATGTATACAACTGTGTTCCTGATTTCAAATAGGAACTGAGATATTAGTTATTGCTGTGCACAAACATTCCACTTGTGCATTCCAAAAATCAATAACATAGCATGGCAATGTGATTGTCGTGGTGCTGCAAACCACAGCCGGGTGGCGGAAGGCACCCGCCTAAGCCCAAAGGGTGTGTACTCGGGGGTAAGCTAGTCCTAGTTTGATCTCGCTCAAGAACACGATGAACACAGCAGGATTAGAGTGGTTCGGGCCGCCGAAGCATAATACCCTACGTCCACTGTGTGTTGTATTGCCTTGCCTCGAGAGAGTCCGCGAGAGCTTGTGTGTTGTGTGTCTCTGGAGAGCTTGTTGTGTACAGCGAGCACCTCCCTTTTATATCTCAAGGGGACGCGTACATGGCTGTTGGGACCCCGACAGGTGGGCCCAACGATGTAGTACAAGATAACGTACTGTTCATAATTATGGCGTCGCAAGCGAAGGAGATCTCTCTCCTGGATTCCATTGTCTGCTCCTGGAGTTCCCCGTTCAGTGTGTCCAGGCGCTATCTTGTCGGAACGGCGCCAGGTATAGCCAGCGGCGTTGCCTGCCACGTAGTTGAACGGGCCGCGTAGCTTGCGGCGTAGGCGGCATGATGGAAAAGTGCAGTGCCGTCGTATCCAATTAATGCCGCAGACGGGCTCTGAGCGGGTGTGGCACAAGCGGCTGCACTGTGTACCTTGGTAATACGCGGTGCACAGTGAGACCTGACAAAGGCTGTCCCGCGTGCCGCGGCGACAGAGCACGCCTCAACCATCCGCATTAAATGCGGTGGGTGGGCGAGTCTTCCAGCGGAAGACTCGCGCACGAGCCCGCGCCCGTGCCTCCGGGACACATGGCGGCTCCGGACCCTCACGCGGTAAGGGAGGTCCGGATGGACGCAGGAGGTCCCGGACCCCTATGGGGGGTCCGAGGCCTCGGCTGTCAGCTCGGAGCTTTCCTTCCTTAGGGACACGTGGCGTCTCCGGACCCATCCCCAGGCGGGGAACGGGTCCGGGGCCATTGGCATGGTGAGGAAAGAGCCTGACCCATGGGGCCTGGCTACTCCGTCCTTTGCGCACAGTTACGGATAACTACGCGGGTCCTGCCTTGCCGCAGTAAGAGTGGGTATCCCTGTTACAGGGTATCGACAGTGGCCCCGGGCCCACCTTGGGGGAGGTACGAACCCGCAGGTGGGGCCACTACTGCGATTTGGCTCTGCATAGCTTGAAGCTTCTTACTGCAGGGGTCTTGACCGGCTTTGACCATCCATCGGGTTGTTTGCTGCCTCATCACATCGCAACGGCTTATTGACTCATGCCCCCCCACGCACAGTGGTTAACCTAGTCATGCGCGCGACGCTCGGCATTGTTGCGGCCAGAGTAAACGATACATTTACCATCGGCGCAGTTCCCGAAAAGCTCGGCCACGCCAGCGCTTAATACGCGCACGTCAGCTCAGCTTCCGCCTCGCTTCGCGCGTGGGCGACGGTTCAGATCCCGCCTTTTCACACCTTTGTTGGTTACCCGCTCTCCCTGACAGATGGGCCTGGACCCCCTTGTCATGGGCCGGCGGTTAACACCAGGTGCGGGCGTCGCTTGGGTTCCAGCGACGGTTCCGGGGCGCGCCGGTTGAGTCAGGCTTTATAATGGGGCGAACCGCATACCGCGGTTACTTTCCCGCATTCGCCTTCTCCCTTCCAACCTTTGCGCCCCTTTGCCTTCGAGCTTTCCTTGCCCCTTGCTCCCCGCGCAGATTGCTCCTCGCCTCCACAGAGAGATGGCATCCCTTGTTCATTCCCGCCATTTCCAGACCGAGGAAGAGCTGAACACGGTGTGCCGCCTGCTTGGGTGGAGTGCGCAGGAGACCGGCTGGAGGGTCCGAGCAGGCTCGGTTCCCCTCGGCGACCTCCGCGCCGGGGAATTTGTGCTATTCACCTTGCACATTTCCACCGGCGTGGGGCTGCCGGTCTCTTCGTTCCTGCTGTTGCTGCTGGAAGACTTCGGCTTCCAACTTCAGCACCTTACGCCCCACTCCCTCCTCCTAATGTCCATCTTTATCCATTTGTGCGAGATGTTCGTGGGAGTGCGGCCCTGCGTCATTCTCTTCCGCCATTTCTTCATACTAGTGAAGTCCGGGAGGGCGAAGGATGAGGTGGGGGCGTATTACTTCCAGACAAGGAGCGACCTGCCGACGCCTTACATTCCCGGCCTTACTGGCGGGAGGTGGGAGGAGTGGCGCAGGGATTGAGTGATCGCCACCACCGAAGCTAACGAGCGCCTCGACCTGCCGACCGAGGGACCCGCCACCGACCGTGCATCCTGGAGGGCCAAGCCGATCCTGCAGCCGGATTTCGACTCCGTGTTGGGCAAGATCAGGTCGCTTGCGGAGAGCGGCCTCACCTCGCTGCACGTGCTCGGAGATTTCATGAAGCGTCGGATCGCCCCCTTGAAGCAGAGGTCGCGCCCTGCTTGGAACTTCACCGGCCTCAACGACTGCAGCAGGACCCACCGCGGAGAGGGGAGCGATCTAACCCAGGAAGCCTTGGAGGTCCTGGTGCGGGCGGTGACGGGGGATGCCTTCATCCCGGAGCAGCTGATCCTTCCCCAGGGTGTCGTCCCCCTCTGCGAGGACTCACGCCTGAGGACTGCGGTGCTGGCCACCCTGCCGACTCTCGACGACGGCGGGCTGGCCGCACGCCAGACCGGAGGCGACCCGAACCGTGGGCTCCGGATCCCTGGCGCGTCCGGGGACCAAGCTATTCCGAGCACCGCGGGGTCCGGCCCTACTACGAAGGGGAAGCAGGCCGTGCCCGGCAGTGCCGCCACAAGCTTCCCCAGCCAGGTCCGGAGCAGTCCCGGCGCGTCGTCGGGAGATGCAGGCCGGCGCAGGCTACTCAGGGGCGACGCGGGCCAGGGTAGCTCCTGGGATTCCGGCCCTCGCAGATCCTCCGGGGCAACCGCGCCGCCACCATCACCGCCGAGAGACAACTCCCTCCGGCAGCAGCAGCAGCAGCGGCGGCAGGAGCAGCAGCAGCAACAATAGGAGCAGCAACAGGAGCCGCAGCAGCAACAGCAGGAACAGTCCCGTGTTGCGCCTTCGTCACCGCCACGGGAACAACGGCAGCAATAGAAGCAGTTGTCGAGCCTCCATGGACGCTGGGTTCCCGGCGCTTCAGGGTTAGTATTATTCTGGTCACACTCCTTATTCTCGGTGCTCTGCTTTACGCTGAAAGCTCCTTCTCTTTGTTGCCAGGGCTCCTCGCCCAAGCATCCCTTCCACCATCGCTGGCTTGTCGGCTGGTGCCCAGGCGACCGTGGCCTCGGCGGCGACAGCGGAGGCGACGGCGGGTGCGGGATCCTCGGGTGCAGCGACCTCTGCCAGCCCGGTGGTGTCCGATGCGGTGGTGACGAGCGCGCCATCACAAGGCTCAGCAGCGCCCAACGCTGCAGCGGCGGATGCACCTGTGGAGGGCGCGGCAGATGCAGCGGCGGCGGAGGCGCCAGTGCTGGGCTCAGTCACGCCTGACGCAGCGGCGGCGGAGACGCTGGTGCTAGGCACCGCCGCACCCGACGCAGGTGCGGTGGAGGCGCCGGTGCTGGGCATAGCCACACCCGACGCGGCGGCGGCGGAGGCGCCGGTGCTGGGCGCTGCCGCGCCCGACGCAGCGGCGGCGGAGGTGCCAGTGCTGGGCGCAGCCGCACCCGACGCAGCGGCAGCGGAGGCGCAAGTGCTAGGTGCAGCCGCACCCGACGCGGCGGCGGTGGAGGCGCCGAAGACAAGTGCTGCAGCGGCGAGCACAACGGCTTCTAGGGCTCCGATGACTTCACCGGAAGCTCCCACCTCCAGCTCCGGTCTTGTTGCAGAGGAGGAGTTGGAGGTGGTCTTTGGCAGGCAGCTCCTGCAGCTCCAACTCCCGGAGGAGGAAGCGGCTTCCCTTCCCCAGGTGCTGATCCAGGTCCGGAGGTCGATAGAGGAGGCAACCTCCTCCGCCGAGGCAGCCTTCCGGCGGGAGTGGGCTGCTCTGGAGAGCGAGCGCCAGCGCCTCTCGGACTGGCACACCCGCCTGGAAGCGCACACGAAGGCTGAAGCCTCCCGTGCTGCAGAAGCCCGGTCAAAGCTCAAAGCCGACCAAGGGGCCTATCGAGCCAACCTTCTGAAGGTGTTCAACCGGGAGCTTGCAGTATCGAGCCGGGAGAAGGCCCTGGCCCAGCGGGAGGAGACTTTTGCCTTGGAGATGGTCAGCTTCGCTGCCCAGCGGTCCGAACTGGAGACCAGGCTCGCTGCCCAGCGGTCCGAGCTTGAGACCCGCAGCTAGGGTCTTGAGATCTGCAAGCAAGAGCTGGACGAGCTCTCTGGGAGAGTCCCACGCAAGCTAGCTGGAGGAGAGGGCCAGCAAGCTAGCTGTTGCCGAGGCGGAGCTGGAGGAGGACCGGAAGTCCCTCTCTAAGTGAGAGTCCCACGCCACCGGCATAGAGAAGCAGCTTGGGATTCAGCGCGAGTCCCTCAAAAAGCAGAAGGAGTCGGTGGATAAAGCAGAAGGACCGGCAAAGAAGAAGGCTGAGCTCGAGGGGAGGTCCCGCGAGATGGACGTAGCCAAAGCGGCTCTGGACGCCCGGGTGCAGGAGGCGGTCCAGGAGGCGGTCCGGAAGCACCAGGAGGACCAGCGCATGGGGGCCCAGTGGATCGCTGACTGGGCGACCGAAGCGAGCCTAGCACTGGTGCCATTTGGAATGAGCCCAATCCAAGTGGCAGAGGCGCCAGCATCGATTGCTGATGCCCTTCCAGTGCTGAACTCTGCTTCGGATAGGCTCCGGCGTCTGGAGCCGGTCCTTGCTAGCCAGCTCGAAGCCGAGGGCCGCGAGCTGATCTGGATGGTGGCGGAGCACATCCTGACCAGCCTCCGGAGCCACGACCCGGCCATCTCGCTGACGCCCGTGGTCGATGGCCCTGTAGCGGAGACGGAGGCCGCTGCTCGGGACAGCGTGCGGGAGGTCGTCAACTTCGTCGCCGCCTACTTCAAGCGGGAGCCTGCAGACCCTTGAGCTGGGCATTGTATCTTTTTCCTTTTTGCGTTATGTAAGAAACATTGTACTAGTTGAAAATTTTGAAATAGAAGAAAACTTCAACTTAGCTGTTTGTTAGTTGCTGGTTTGCGGTATGCAGCACCCTGGCGCCCTGGCCCCCTGGCAGATAGGTTCAGTTGTTTGGACCTGTCTGCCACCTGAGCCGTAGAAGATACTCTGGACCTCCTTGGGCATAGGTGCCGCATAGTTTGCAAGCCGAGCGAGCATCTTATTCCTTCCCCTGCGTAGCAGAAAGAACTACAGAGAGAAGAATCAACTTGTTCGCATGGTAGTAACGATACTGCGACTTAGCTGTTTGATGCATGCAGGATCGATCGTTGGTGTCTGGCTCAAAGCAAACGCCCCGGCCCCCTGGGAGATAGACTCAGCTGTTTTGAGTTTGTCTACCATCAAGACTGGACTTCGATCTGCATGAAACCTTTAAAGCGGATGCCGGGACCCCCTGGTAGGTAGGCTCAATGATTTGAGGCTGGCTACCACCAGCCAGGGCTTAACCCGTGTACCACTTCAAAGTTACAGCTTAGTAGCAGGCCCGCGGGACTTACTCTGGATGGGTCCCAGGCTAGTACCAGGTCCGGGGCTCTAGATGCACAGGTCCAGGTAGCTCAGTGCTCATTACAGAGTGGTGGAGTGTGTAAGCTTAGGGTGTGGAACCAGGCTAAGGTGCTACACAGGGCTTCGGACCACTCCAGGAAACAACACGATCTTTCCGGACCTGGCTTCGACGCCCCAGATCCTTCCCAGCAGTGGGTGAGGTCACTGTCGCACTCGATCCTTTGAGATATGGAGCTGGACATGCCGTGTAGGACTTAGGAAGCCAACTTTTGAGCTAGAATGAGGTCCGGGCCCCTAATTACCCGGCTCCAGGTACTAGAGCACTTGTTACAGGGTGGTGGAGTGTGTAGGCTTTGGGTACGGAACCGGCTAAGCGGCTACACAGGGCTCCGGACCACCCCAGGAAACAAGCACCCCCTTTCCAGAGCAGGTCTCTAGGGGTTCGGACCCTTATCCTAGCAGCAAGAGGGTCCGGACCAGTACGACAGTCCAGTAACTCAATACAGATCTTAGTTGTAGCGACAAAAGTGGAAGTTCACGCGGGGGGTTAGGGAAGTAAAATCTCAAGAATCGTAATGCGAATTTAAATTTTGACACAAAGATAGAACTGGGCAAATCTTTCCTTTGCAATCTGATATACATGGCTTGCGCGGTGGATGCCAAAGGCCGGGTTTACAAGGGCGGACCTCTACCGCTCTGGGCCGCGCGTTAATGCTAGCCGACGGTGCGATGGATGCCAGAGGTCGGGTTTACAGGGGCGGACCCCAACCGCTCCGGGCCGCACGCTGATTCTATCTTATTACAAAGGAAAAATTCATTTCGCCACTCTGCCTAAGTGTAAAACTTACGCAGATGTTCTATGTTCCATGGGTTGGGCAGCGGCACTCTATCTTCTGTGGCGAGGCGAATGCATCCGGGCCGGCACACCTCTGTCACCTTGAAGGGCCCCTCCTAGCTGGGGGAGAGCTTGTGGAACCCTGCTCGGTTCAGGATCCGTCTGAGGACGAGGTCGCCAGCCCGGAGCTCCCTACTGTGCACGAACCGTTGATGATAGCGCCGGAGCGCCTGGTTGTAGCGTGCATTTCGGATTGCTGCTCGCCACCTTCATTCGTCAACGAAGTCCACGTCGTCACACCGCAGCTGCTCCTGCATGGACTCGTCAAAAGCCTGGACCCGTGGTGAGCCCAGGTGAATTTCTAGGGGGAGGCATGCTTCAGCCCCGTAGACCAGGAAGAATGGAGTCTCCCAGGTGGCTCGGCTGGGTGTGGTCCGATTTCCCCATAGTACGCACGTAAGCTCGTCAACCCATTTGGCACCATGCTTCTTCAAGCAGTTGTAGGTGCGGGTTTTGAGTCCCCTGAGGATCTCTACATTCGCTCTCTCAACCTGTCCATTGCTGCGGGGGTGTGCCACGGACGCAAAGCACAGCTGGATGCCGATGGAAGAGTCTGCTTTTGAATTGGGTCCCGTTGTCCGCGATGATGCGGTTTGGGACGCCAAATCTACACACAATGGACTTGAGGAATGTGACTGCTGACTTTTTGGTGATGTTCACCACAGGGGTAACCTCCGGCCACTTTGTGAACTTGTCGATGGCGACGTAGAGGAACCGGTACCCGCCGACGGCCCGGGGGAATGGCCCCAGGATATCCACGCCCCACACGGCGAATGGCCATGAGGGCGGAATCATCTGCAGAGCTTGAGCCGGTGTGTGTATTTGCTTTGCATGGAACTAGCATGCTTTGCAGGACTTTACCAACTCAGCCGCATCCTGAAGTGCTGTTGGCCAGTAGAAGCCATGCCGGAAGGCTTTGCCAACAAGCGTGCGAGATGAGGAATGATTTCCACACTCGCCTCCATGGATCTCCGCGAGCAACTCGCGGCCCTCTCCCTGGGAAATGCACCACATGAGGACCCCATTGGCGCCACGGCGGTAGAGATCCCATTCTACCACCGCGTAGCATTTAGCCAATCGTACTATGCGCTCAGCGGACACATCGTCATCAGGGAGGATATTGTCTTTCAGCTAGTCCCGGATCTCGGAGATCCATGCATCGGGAGCTTCCTGAGCAGGTGGGAGTGGCTCTATGAGGTCTCCAGGATCCTCAACAGACCTCACAACCCAGGGCGGGCACCACACGTGGAATGCCGCCGGGACAGCTAGCTTCGAGGTGCTAGCTTTATCCCCTTCACCCAGTTCGGCAGGCTGGGCGGTAGGTCTCAGCAACCGTCTTTCGAAGACGCCCTCGGGCACGGATGCCCAGGTAGATGCTCTCGCGGAGAGATCATCCGCTGCTGAGTTGAGTTCGCGGGGAACGTGTTGCAGTTCCAAGGCGTCGAAGTCCTTCTTGAGCTTCCTCACATGGATGAGGTATGCCGCGAGCTGGGGATTGTTGCAGCTGCAATCCCCTCGGACCTGCTTGATGATTAGCTGTGAGTCCCCCTTCACCAGAAACTACCGGACCCCCAGAGATAGGGCTTGCGTCAGGCCGAAGATCAGAGCTTCGTACTCCGCCATGTTGGTGGTGGCCTTGAACTCAAGGTGCACCATGTACTTCAGCTGATCTCCATTTGGATCGATGAGGACCACACTAGCTCCAGCCCACTTCTCGCGGGCGGACCCGTCGAAGAAGAGTGTCCAGTGGGGCTCGGTGAAGACTGGTGTTCTGACTTCCGGCTCTGGGGGTCCGGCGTTGAAGTCCGGACCCCCATAATTGCTTGGGGAAGGAGTCCATTCCACTATGAAGTCAGCCAAGATCTGGCTCTTGACTGCATGGCGAGGCTGGAAGTCCAGTTGAAACTCAGACAACTCTGCTGCCCACTTGGCGATATTGCCTGTGGCGTTGGAGTTGTGCAGGATCGCTCTTAGCGGATAAGAGGTCACTACAACAACTCGGTGTGCCTGAAAGTAGTGGCACAGTTTCCTGGACGCAATAAGTATCGCATAGATAAGCTTATCCGTCTCAAGATACCTGGCCTTCGCCTCGTGGAGGACCTCGCTGACGTAGTAGACTAGCTTTTGGATGGTCCGGACCCTGGTGACCGGGTCCGGTTCGCCCTTATCCTCCACGTCAGGTCCTTGGGCCCCCAGCGGTCCTGGGTTCCCACTGGTACGAGGCTCCTCCGGACCCCCTTGTCCGGGTTCCGGAGCTTCAAGCAGAGGTGAGGCTGACGGGCCCCCGTGTCCGGGGTCCGGCTCACCATCCTTGGCCGGGGAGACCCTGGTGTCCCCCTGGCGGGTTTGCACCGTCCTTTCGGTGACCAGCACCATGATGACCGCCTCTGCGGACGCAGCAAGATATAGAAACAACGGCTCACCTGGCTCTGGAGCCACCAATACTGGCAGTGAGGTGAGATGTTGCTTCAGTTCCTGGAAGGCTTGCTCAGCCTCTTCGGTCCAAGTGAATGGACCGGACTTCCTCAATAGTTTGAAGAAGGGGAGGGCCCTCTCAGCCAGCCTCGATATGAAGCGGCTAAGAGCGGCGAGAGATCCAGTAAGCTTCTAGACGTCCTTGATGCGGCCGGGAGGCCTCATCGCTTCGATCGCCTTGATCTTGGCTGGATTTGCCTCGATGACTCGATGTGAGACCAGGAAACCCAGTAGCTTCCCTGCTGAGACGCCGAAGATGCACTTCTCGGGGTTCAGCTTCGTGCGCGTGGCGCGGAGCCGGTCGAAGATGAGGGACAGGTCCTCCACTAGTGTTGACCCTACCTTGGTCTTGACCACAATGTCATCAACATACACCTCAACAATATCTCTAATTAGATTACAGAAGGTTTTGTTCATAGCTCGTACAAACGTGGGTAAGGCATTCCTTAGACCATACGGCATGACAATGTAGCAATAAAGCCCATCTACTGTTACAAAAGCACTATGCTTCCTATCCTCTATAGACATCTGAATCTGGTGGAAACCAGAGTATGCATCTAGGAAAGACAAAAGGTCACACCCGGAGGTGGAGTCCACGATCTGATCGATACGTGGAAGAGGATAGGGGTCTCTAGGACATGCCTTGTTGAGGCTGGTGTAGTCGATGCACATCCGAAGCTTCCCGTTGGCCTTTGGGACGACGACCGGGTTGGCCAACCACTCGGGGTGGTGGACCTCCTCGATGAAGCCAGCGTGCAGCAGCTTGTGCACTTCTTCGCGGATGAAGTTCTGTCGCTCCACGGACTGCTTCTGAGGCTTCTGGCGCACCGGCGTGGCGTCGGGGTAGATCCTCAGATTGTGCTCGATCAATTCCCTGGGGATCCCGGGCATCTGCGACGGTTCCCAGGCGAACACGTCGACATTTGCCCGGAGGAAAGCGATGAGCGTGTCTTCCTATTTCTCCTCCAGGTTCCCTGCGATGCGAGTGGTCCTGGAGGAGTCCGCCCCGATCTGGACCGTCTTCACGGGGACATCGTCCGGATCGGACGGCTGAACTCTGGGTGCCATTGCAGGCGCCCTGGGTTGCGAGGGGGATGGGTCCTCCTCGGAACGTGTAGCCTCTGCCGCCAGAGCATGCAACCACTCAACTGCAGCGACGGCAGTGGTGCGGTCGCCCTGCACGGTGAGGACACCGGCAGGGGAAGGCATCTTCAAGACCAAATACCTGTAATGAGAAATGGCCATGAAGCGGTAGAGTGCCGGCCGGCCAATGATGGCGTTGAACGGGAGGTTCACCTCCGCAACATCGAACAGAACGCTCTCTGTGCGGAAGTTCTCCTCGGACCCGAACGTGACCGGCAGTGTGATGCTCCCAGAGGGAACACCGGATATGGGCCCACTTCGGAGAATGGGCGAGAGGGAGTCAGCTTGGACTCCGGGATCTGCAGCTGCTTGAACGCTGCATAGCTGATGACGTTGAGGCCAGCCCCACCGTCGATCAGCACGTCATAGAGCCTCACATTGGATATAACAGGAGCGGTGACTAGAGGTAGCACACCAGCTCCGGCCATATTCTCCGGGCAGTCGGATGGCCCGAAAGAGATGGTGGTGTTCATCCACCTCTGGTGCGGCGCGGCCTTCGGGACCCCCGGCTTCACCGAAAGGACCTCTCGGCGAAGGGTCTTCACGTCCCGCCGGGAGACAAGCTCCCAGCTTCCGCCGTACATTACGTACAGCTTCTTGCGGCGGTCGCCGTTGTCGGAATTGGAGTCGTCGTCGTGGTAGACGCCCTTCAGCTCCTGAGCGGGGGACTGGTACCCCAGCTCCTTCTCTCCAGCAGCGACTCCGCTGTCGGAGGCTTTCTCCTTGCCAGGCCGCTGGCAAGGAGGGGGGAGCCGTCCTTGGAAGACTGCTCACGCCGCCCACTGACCCGCTTCGCGAGCTTCTGGATCTCGCGGCAGTCAGCGGCGCTGTGGCGAGCGGTGGGATGCACTGGGCATGAACCTCCGCTTCCACCTTGCGGGCGAGGGCATTTGCCATGTGCATTCTGGCCCCCAGCCGCTGCTGCAGCAGCCGGCGCCGCTGCTGGCGCCGCTGCTGCAACGACTGGCCCGCCAGAATGTGGCTCCCCGCGACTCCGGTTCTTGTTCTTCTTCTTCTTGCCACCGCCCTGAGCGGTAGCACCGGAGCCACCAGCCTTGGCGTCTCCGTCTTGGGGGGCTGAGTGCCATGCACGGCCCTCAGCGGCCCTGGCACACTTGTCTGCCAGGGAGAAAAGCGTAGTAACGCTTTCCACCTCGTGCGTCGCCAGCTTCTCGAGCATCTTCTCATCACGTACCCCCTGGCGGAAAGCAGTGATAATAGATGCATCGGAGATACGAGGAATGGTACCCCGTACCTTGGTGAAGCGCGAGATGAAGGCCCGGAGCGTCTCTCCGGGTTTCTGCCTCATGGCGTGGAGGTGGGCCTCCACACCATGCTGCTGGTAGGCACTGGCGAAGTTCGCTGTGAACCTCGCACAGAGCTCCTCCCAGGACTGAATCGTCCCAGGAGTGAGGTTCATGAGCCAAGTCCGGGCTGGCCCAGACAAGGCTACATGAAAGTAGCTCGCCATGACGGCGTCGTTACCACCAGCTGTTGTGATGGCGGTAACGTACACCTGCAGGAATTCCGACGGGTTAGTGGTACCGTCGTACTTCTCCGGCAGGTCCGGGCGGAACATGGACGGCCATGCCACCGCGCGGAGGTCCTCCGCCAGCGCAGCGCAGCCCACCCCAGCCACCGGGGCGCACGCCTGTATCCGGGCGTTCACTGGAGGCTTGGGTGCTGCCACGTCCAAGTCGGCATTGAGGTTGCGACCCTCAATGTTGAGACGGCGCTCTCGCGCCCTCTCGACGGAGATGCGGGCATCCTCTCCCGCGCGCCGGCGGTTGAGCTCCACCCGCAGGTCTTCTGTCCGTGCACCCCTCACGGTGGGGGAGCGCACGGATGCCGACGCACCGCCCTGGCGCTGGTGGTAGGTACACCGCATTGCCGGGCGGAGGTCGTTGCCCAGTCCTTACAGAACTGGGGGAGGCCTGAGCCAGATGGAGGAGACGGTCAACGTCGTCCCGCCACTGCCTCAGGGCGTTTGGCGAGGCTGCAGCAGCCGGAGGGTTGCGAAACAACTCCCTAGCCGCCGCCAGCGCTCCGCCGCTCGCAGCCTGCGAGGGGGCCCGTGACGGCCGCCCTGACCCTTGCCATCGAGCAGCGCGCGCTGCCGCCGACGGCGCCTGCCCCACGGGCACGGTTGCCACTGGAGCAGGAACGCGAGAGGCGTGTGGCGTGGAGGACGCCACACCCTCCGTCATCTCCACATCGTCCACACGAACCATGGAGACGAGGAAGAGATGAACTGCCACCAGGTACTTCCCCTACCTGGCGCGCCAAATGTCGTGGTGCTGCAAACCACAGCCGGGTGGCGGAAGGCACCTGCCTAAGCCCAGAGGGTGTGTACTCGGGGGTTAGCTAGTCCTAGTTCGATCTCGCTCAAGAACACGATGAACACAGCAGGATTAGAGTGGTTCGAGCCGCCGGAGCGTAATACCCTACGTCCACTGTGTGTTGTATTGCCTTGCCTCGAGAGAGTCCGCGAGAGCTTGTGTGTTGTGTGTCTCTGGAGAGCTTGTTGTGTACAACGAGCGCCTCCCTTTTATATCTCAAGGGGACGCGTACATGGCTGTTGGGACCCCGACAGGTGGGCCCAATGATGTAGTACAAGATAACGTACTGTTCATAATTATGGCGTCGCAGGCGAAGGAGATCTCTCTTCTAGATTCCATTGTCTGCTCCTGGAGTTCCCCGTTCAGCGTGTCCATGCGCTGTCTTGTCGGAACGGCGCCAGGTATAGCCAGTGGCGTTGTCTGCCACGTAGCTAAACGGGCCGTGTAGCTTGCGGCGTAGGCGGCATGATGGAAAAGTGTCGTGCCGTCGTATCCAATTAATGCGGCAGACGGGCTCTGAGCGGGTGCGGCACAGGCAGCTGCACTGTGTACCTTGGTAATACGCGATGCACAGTGAGACCTGACAAAGGCTGTCCCGCGTGCCGCGGCGACAGAGCATGCCTCAACCATCCGCATTAAATGCGGTGGGTGGGCGAGTCTTCCAGCGGAAGACTCGCGCACGAGCCCGCGCCCGTGCCTCTGGGACACGTGGCGGCTCCGGACCCTCACGCGGTAAGGGAGGTCCGGATGGACGCAGGAGGTCCCGGACCCCTATGGGGGTCCGAGGCCTCGGCTGTCAGCTCGGAGCTTTCCTTCCTTAGGGACACGTGGCGTCTCCGGACCCATCCCCAGCCGGGGAACGGGTCCGGGGCCATTGGCCTGGTGAGGAAAGAGCCTGACCCGTGTGACTTGGCTACTCCGTCCTTTGCGCGCAGTTACGGATAACTACGCGGGTCCTGTCTTGCCGCAGTAAGAGTGGATATCCCTGTTATATGGTACCGACTGTGATAATGAAATGCAGGTATGTAAAGGGAGCCTCTAGGAGAACCCTTACGTCTAACTCTTCAAGAACTCCCTGGCAAATCACCTGAAATAGCAGCACCAAAGTCTGGGATCAGGGATGGCCGGCGATGGCAAAGAACTCCCTGGCAAATCACCTGAAATAGCAGCACCAAAGTCTGGGATCAGGGATGGCCGGCGATGGCATAGCCTCTGGCTTGAAAGCACCTGAAAGCCTGAAACCATGGAGCTGCGCCGCCAGTTCGTGATCCCAACTCCCGTCGCAACGACGCCAGCAACAAGCGACGACAGCAGGAAGCCGTGGAGTTGCAACGCCCGAACAGAGAAGCGGAGACGCCTTCGCCGACGCCGGGGAAGGAGCGGCGGACGATGCAGGGTACGGAGCGGACCTGGGCGGCGGCGGCGATGCGGTCCGGGGCACCCGCGTCGATGCGGACCGGGGCGCCGGCGTCGATGCGGACAGGGGCTCCGGCGGGATGAGGACCTGGGCGGCGTGGGTGATTCGGACCGGGGCGCGGATCTGGACGGAGCGGACCGGGGCGCCGGCGGCGATGCGGACCGGGGCGGTGATGCGGACGACGTGCTCCGTGCGGCGTAGCAGATGCGCCAGTTGCGATGCGTACAGGGGCGGCGATGGGGACGACGTCGCCCAGGATCACAGCCTGCGCAGATCACGGCAGGATACAGGCGCGCTTTGTACGCGTTTTTTAATTCGAATTGGACTCCGATCGGACGCCGCACGTAGCACAAAATGGACTAATGCTGATCGGACGCATGGGATGGGATGGTGGCTGAACGAAAGAAGACGTGCGCGGATCGCACGACCTGGACGGACGACGGAAGGTAGCGTCCCGCTTAGAGAATTTTTAGTAGTAGAGATAGAGTAAATCAATCAAATGGTAAGACAGTATAACGACACTTGCAATTGCTGAATTGCAATAACCTCGGATCCACAATAATATCTGATCCGTAAGCGAGACGAAGACGATGCTTTGACATCTATAAGCATCGCACACGTCTGAGGAATTAGTAGCGAACGTAAAAGGGCGCCTGCATTGTACGCACCAGACTACTGTCTAATCTACCTCAGCCGCGCTGCCCTTGCAACGCCACCGGGAGTGGGCTCGGCGCCGGCGGCGGCGCGGCGGACTCCGCGGCCTCCGGGCCGAACACGTACCGCGCCCACTCCGCGGCCTGCGCGTCCGCCAGCGCCGCCACGGCCCCGCGCGCGCCACCGTCCGCCCACGCCGCCGCGACCACAGCGGCGACGAGCGCTACGACGAGCAGGGGCGCCAGCAGGGACACCAGCCGCGCCGCGTCCTCCGCCGCGATCACCGCGTACGCCGCCATCGTTCCTCGGCAGGCAGGGGGATGCTCTCTGCTGTTCGCGTCTGTTTCAGCTGTTGTCATGGAATGGCAAACTGGCAGCGAACATTTATGGACGCCGCCGCCGTAGCTTTCCCGTGCCGTGCGCAACCACCGCCGCCATGGATCGTGTGAGGCAAGCTCCGCAAAGAGGACGGCCTCGCCCTCGCCCTCTTTTGCTGTCCCGGATCATGAAAAGTTGGGCCACGACGCAAGAACAGCAGCGCGCAATGCGTATGTTTGCTTGTCCGCTTTAACGGAGGGTTCCCTGTCTGCCTGGGAATTCCACCACGGCCATGGCGCTTTTGCGTGCTCCGGTGCTCGTCCCGTGGCCACCGGTTGGTTGGGGCTCCAGCAGTCCAGCGGTTGAGCCTTGAGCCCACTCAGCTAAAGCCATTAGCCTTGTACAGGAGGGCCAACCCAACCCCTTGGGGTAACTTGGGTGCTCACTAAAGCACCTAAGTTAAAATGATGTGCAGTAAAGAGCAAATTACATGCCAAGATTTAGAAGTTGCTTGGCAGTCTGAAATGATAGCTGGACGAACTGTATGAAGTTGAAAAAAAAAAAACATCCAGACTGATTCTGATGATGCCACGTGTTGCAGCAGGGAGCAGCAGTACTGACATGATTTGAATTGTGCCGGTACAGAATGTAATTTGTGAAATTCATTTGAATTACACATTTTTCTTGGACTGTATGCATGAATAGCCATCCTTTAACGGAAAGGGAGCACATGAATGCAAAATTCAGGAAAGATGGCAACGGTTGCTCTCTTTCTTTTTCCCTACTTCTGGCCTTCTGGGTAAGTGGGTATATATAAAATACAGATGAAATCCATCAGCACTAGGTACTAGCCATCTATAATTTCTTCCAGGGGAAAATTCAGTACACAATAATTACGAGCCAAATTTCATAGCATCATGATTTCAACCAAAACGTACATGCTTACCAGCTACTTTCAAGGAAAAGTCCTATAGGCTATACCGCAGACAGAGGGTCATCATCTTCTCTCCCTCGTGTCTCCTTGCCAGCCCTACTCAAGAGCTGGTGCTACTTCAGTCGGATTGCCTTCAAACACATCAGCGCTTGATGATTCGGACTCCTCAGGGAACTCCTGTGTTTGCGATTCCTTGTAAGCAGGAGTGTCTCTGAAATCTGTTGCCCCATCGTTGTAGGTAGCCACCGCAACACCACAAGCAATGAGCTGCACAAGTACGCAACATTGAATCAAAGCTGACTCCACAAATTACTATCGCATCTCATTGCTGGACAGTTAAAAATGTATACTTGAGGAGTTCAACAAGGATGTAGTACAATTCCCAGTAAACAAAAATCAGAATATTTCATTCAGCTATATAACTCAATAAATTAACCCTACATCTTGATCTCTTGAGCAGTCAAGAAACAAATTCATGTTTCTTCTCAGCAGACCATAATCTGCCACCCACTAGCCATTGGAAAGGATCCTTTTTTAGCCCAGATAAGGTAAACAACCGCTAACAAGCAGTGGAACTATATAAACCACCATATACTGAATTTTGAATGCTAGTTATTACTACTTCAGATAAATTCAGATGGGCAATCAAGACTGACAATATCACACTGCAGTTTAAAACTTTCCACTAACGTTTACACAGTGGACTGTTTCCCGGTGCAGAGCAATTCAACGTAGAGCCATGGTGGAGTCCAATTAGCGTTTTTAACTTTGTTGAGCGCTTGACTCATGAGCATGGATAACAAAGAATCAACAAGCAAGAACCAATGGATGAATGGTAGAGGGTGTACTCACGCCGAACACGACGCCGAACGCCCACATATACTGGACGAAGAAGCCAAGGGCCTCCCACTGGGGCCCCTCCCAGAAGTCCGGCGTCTCCGGGTCCGGTAGCTCCGGCATGGGCTCCGTCGACACCTCGAACCCCAGCGGCTCCCCTTCCCACTCCGCGGCCCCCGCCTCCGCCGCCTCCTCGTCCACGTCGGGCGCCGCGACCCCGCCGCGGCGCTTCTTGCCGCCGCGCTCCTCGAGGCGCCGCTGCGTGCGGGACGAGACCCCGCCGCGGCGAGCGAGGGCCACGTGCAGGGCAGCGCGACCGCTCGCGGGGAGAAGGGGAAGCGGTGCGGCGCGACGGCGGACGGCGGCCGCGCCGAACGCCGTGGGGGAGGCCAGCAGAGACATGAGGCTGAGACGGCGGGGCAGCGTGGTGGCACGGTGAATGCGTGTGGTTACGTGGAGAAGCTGGAGCGGGGAGCTCCTGGCTGTGGATGCCTGTCTCGAGCTGGAAGAGCGGGGATGGAGATGAGATAAGATTTTTTTTTGTTTTCTTTTCCTTTTTCTTTTCTTTCTTGGTTTTGTTTGCATTTGCATATAAATGCTACGTTTTCATTTTCCTATTTCCCTGCAATAGAAACGGGGTTGATTTTTTATACATCTATTTCTTCTCAGAACTTTGAGTGGCACCAATAAACCCCGTGAGAAAAAAAAATAGAATTCAGCATGTTTAACCCCAAACTTTTAGAAGAAAAACTGATTTTGGTCTTCGAACCGAACTCTAAAACCAAAGAAATCATCAAGCTATCGATATTATCCATTTTTCACCTTCAAACTTGTTTGGGGAAAAAAATCGTATTTGTCACGCAAACTTCTTCATTTAATCAACCAACCAGAACATCAAGCTGGGGACTATGGAAAATTAAGTTAATATATCTTTGATCACAAACGACATGGAAAAACAAATTTACTATAATTTTTTCATCTTAAAAAATTTGAGCACAAACGACATGTATTTGATCTAACCTTTTGACAAACATGTTTTTTTGAGCTAAATTTTTATGAAATGGAAGTTTCTTGCTGTACTATACTCTATCAGGCCTTGTTTAGATCATGTAAAAATTTGAACAAAATTTACTGCAGCAATTTTCAACCGAAGATTAGAGAGACAAAACATGGTCTAATTATAAAACTAATAACACGGATGGACGGAAAATCGCGAAACAAATCTATTAAGCCTAATTAATCTGTCATTAGAGGTTGTTTATTGTAGCACGATATTGTCTAATCATGGTCCAATTAGATTTAAAAGATTCATCTCGCAATTACACCCGGAGGTTATGAGATGAGTTTTGTCAGTTATTCACGTTTAATACTCCTAATTAGTGGTCAAACGTTTGAAGTTACTATAGCGCTGAAATTTTTTTGAGATCTAAACAATGCCTCATTCTCTTTGACGACTCTTACTCCTAGCATAAGGTTTTGATCTGTTGACTACACAAGCAGACCTGTTTGGAGGAATTAAATCTAAAGTTGAGTGCTAAATTTTAGTATATATTAGTATTTAGGCTTTGTCCAACAATCTCAGCGACATCATTGGATGAGTTGGAGGTAAGAGATAATAAAGAAACAAAAAACTATTCTCTCCTCTCCTCGGTATGTGCAGCAGTGGTAGATGTGCTCTCACAAAACTTCGATTGATGTGCCAAGAGCTAGCGAGGGAATAGTAGATAGCGCAGTTAAATTTACAATCTCTCTCTCCGCCACCTCAGCCAAGGTTGGCGACATCGTCGCCCTCTGGAGGAGGTCTTGTACTTTGCTAAAAAATTAGAGTCTAAACTAAACTTGAACCCACCACATTAGTATTTATGTTTTTACCGTCAGTGCACGGACTTGCTGTTTGTCACTGACGAGTGGGCCTGAGCCATTGCGTTAGTGAGCCAACTGCTGAGGGCAGCAACTAAACTTTCATAATCATCACACAGACATTGATCCTGTTTGGATCCATGTGTTATTAAATAACTCCCAAATAACACTTGAGAGCCAAACATATGTGTTATTTGTGTATTATTTGGCACTAACACACCCCAAAACTCTAACCCCTCTAAGAGGTGATTATTGTGTTACTTCTAGTGGGCCCCACTATAAAAAGAGAGAGTATTGGTTCTTTAAGTACCATTAAATGCTAAATAACACTAGGATCCAAACTAGTAAGTGTTATTCCTTTGGAGGGTTATTTGGAGAGGTTAAAAACTAACACCAACATAACAATAGTATCCAAACACAGACCATTATTATTTGTCACTGACGAATGGGCCTGAGCGCATGCGTCAGTGAGCCAACTGCTGAACCGTGTCCCTAAGTCTAGTCGGCTAGTGGCAGGTGCAGGAAAGAAGGGCCTTGTTTGGCAATGCTAGTTTTCTAGCACACACACTTCCCGAAAAAAGAATCTCGCATGCATGAAACACTAAATGAAGTCAAATTGCAAAATTTTTTAGGGATGTGCGTAACTTTTCGCGATGAATCTGACGACGGTAATTAATCGATGATTTGCTACAGTGATGCTACAGTAACCATCCTCTAATCGCGCGGTCAAATGCCTCATTAGATTCTTCAGGGTCACTAGCGCGGAGTTCTGAAGTTGGTTTTGTAAACTGACTTTGTTTGACACCATAATTAACGGTCAAAGTTATTTACTATTCATTGGTGCTAGAAATCTAGCACCAACCAAACAAGGCCAAGCAGAGGGTCTGAGCTCTTTATTACTCCTATATTCTTTCTCTAGTAGAGTAAGACTAACGATTTAGCCAGTTGCTAGCTGCAAGTATTTCTCAGCCCATTTATATAGTGGTTTAGCTCTCCACTATTAATATATATGACCCACTTGTCTATTTTATAAAAACATTTTGTGCTTATGTCGAAACTGGCTGTAAGCTTACAATCAAATTCTCCTTTCTCTCCTCTTCTCTTCTCTTTCTTCCATCTCAGTATTTAGCCTGCTTATAGCCCAACATAATACTTGCTTGTAGTAGTAGCGTTTCGAATTTATAACCAAAAACGAGATCTGCCCGTGGATCGGGGAGAGAAGCATATAACTATTTGATTTGATGTCCGAATAGTCCATTGAATTACCCATCAATTTCTGTGGACAGTTGGAAAGAATATCAATGGTCGTGCTAGAATTGTCATGCAGTTTTACAATACAAAGCACGAGACCGTGCGTGCGACAAAGGAAGAAAGGGGAGCATCCACCACCCACCAAGGCTGAATAAATAACTATGAACAGAATAAATTGATGGCGCCAACAACAGCTTGTTAACAAGCTATAAACTTGATCTTCACTCCAGTTCAGATCAGTTCACCAATCTAGGCTAATGTTCCTCGAGAGGAAGAGGTTATCGATGTACTCTATAATAGGACTAGAAGCATCAATGTATCTCCTCATCTCCTTCTGAACAGAGAAATCTGCAGGAACAATCAATAATGGGCACTGTTAACACTTGACATAAAAAATATTAGCAGGACATCTGAATACGAGGCTCCTAAAAGTTTGGTAACAGATCATCTACAAAACCTCCAGTCAATTTGGGAAAAATTCTAGGTGCTTTCTTTTAGGAAAAATAAGGATTTCGAAGGTTGATAAGCATTTTGATCCTCCAGAACACGATGGGCGGTCATGTTTGCTTACCAGTTTCGTTCAGCCTCACTATCAACTGCTCCCTGCTTGGAAGAGTGTACATGCCAGCGCCAACAGCCTTTCTGATTGCCCAGCTATGAAATGGCGCGCAGACCTGTCCGTAGGCTGTCGTGGCAGCATCATACAATGAACAACCCCTGAAAATTCAAGTGACAGGGAACAAAACAATCTGTCAATAATTTCTTAAAACAAATGGACTAGTACCTGTCGATCATAGCAATCGACAGTTACATATGCAATAATATCTTACAAGCACCAGTTGGCAATTGGTAAATAGATTTATCAGCAAACAGCCATTTCTAGGATCATGCAGCTGTCATCTAAAAAATGACAGAAGACGTTGTGTACTGGACGACAACATTCAGACAAGCGGCCTAAATGTTAAGACTTGAGTGATGAGATGCTTGTGTTTGGGTGAAATGCAAGGAGACGTACTCGGTGGTGAGGAACTGCTCGAAGAGGGCCTTGATGAGGCCGAGGCCGAGTCGGACCCTGCGCAGGTTCCGGGAGTGGCTGCCCTGCTTCTTCACGGAGTCGTTCTCGATGTCCTTGTCGAGGATGTCGCTCAGGGTGCGGTATGACTTGCCCGCGCCGATGAGGTCGTTCACCTGGATGGATGGATGGATGGATGGATGATTGATGAATGTTCAGTATTCAGCCGGGAAAACGCGGTTACATTTCTAGACGGGACTATTCCTCACGGCCAATAGAGTACGTGAGCAATTTTGTTTCTTTACTAATGAACGCCGACCATTGAATCGTAAAAGAGTGGGCACGCAATCGACAGTAAGTCAAATCAACGCGGCAACATTCCTTCCAGGAGCTTTCTTGAAGGAAGAAAAAAGATTAATATTTTGGGGGTGAAAGGAGAAAACTATAGAATAATCCAATAAGATTTCCGGAGCAACATCGGTGGTCGGGGTGATTGGACGGTGCAGCAAGCAAAAGATCTGAAGAAAGTCAGAAATAACGTGGCAATCTAATCCAGGCGCCGCTCGCACGATTTCACCTCGTCACCGTGCCAAATCTTGGATCTTTGCCCCACGGATCGAAACAACGGCGCGAGAGAAGCAAACGGTTCCAGAAAGAAAATGAAAAAATAATGGAAACATCCGCGAAAGGGATCGATCGCGGAACGGGGTCGTCGTCTGGCGCTTACCTTGGTGACGTACTCGATCTCGGCGAACCTGAAGGCCATGCCGAGGCTGCTGAAGAGTACGGAGACGAGCGCGCATGTGTCGCCGAAGGGCGCGAGGCGGAGCTCCCCGCCGTCGGCGTCCATCCCGCGCGCCAGCTCCTCGAACGCCTCCGCCACCGCCGTGAGCGGCGTCTCCATCCCCTGCCGCGCCGCCACGACGGCCGCCGCGCCCTCGCACAGCTGCCCCTGCGACTCCTCCTGCACCGACGACCAGGGCATCTGCGTCCTGAACCCGAGCATCGTGTCCTCTCGCGGGGAACGCGGAACCGCTGCTGACGACGGGTGCGCCGCCGGAACCGCTGGTGGTGGTGGTGGTGGTGGTGCGGGGGTAGGGGTGGCGAGAGGGGAGGACCGGCGCGCCCGGGGATATAGCGCGGCGAGAGGTGTGCGATGCGAACGCCTCACCTCCGCGCGCGGCTGGCCTGGGCAGGGCTCGGTGCTGGGGAGGGGAGGGAGGGGTGGGGAGGCTGGGCTGGCTATGTATAGGAGGCGCCCGGAACCGGAATTCTGCCGTGGACGGGGAGAGAGGGAGGGAGGATTCGAGGGGCAAAGGCTGCGCGAATCTGGCCCTGCTTTATATAGGCATCTCGTGGGGAATTGAGGGGGAGGGCGAGTCCAGATGGAGTCGTAACCGAAATCGAAAGCGACTGGTGGTGGTCACTGACCGAGTGGTGGCGGACTGGCCAGAAGGGAAACCGAAACAGAACACGAGAGAATCGCAACCTAAATTTTGAGCGAGGGTCACAAGGCGTTTCTAAGAATTACGTTCTCTCTACTACGTTTTTGTTTGGAAAATAGTAGTGCATATTTAGGGTACCCCTTCTGGCCTTCTCAGATTAGAAGATTAGCATGGGCAACGAGCATAAATGCCTCTTTATTTGCTACTTCGGTTTACCTGAACCTCCTCGTACATTTTTGAGCAGCTTTTTTTAGTCACCGTCACAGTTTTAGCGTGGCATACTACTAGAACCATCATGTTTCTTCATGTTTTTTTTGTCAAGTTTCTGCTAACAACTCTAGAAGAACTCACTACCAAGACCGTCTTAGAGCATCTTCAACAGTCCTTCGATAATTTTTTTCTAATAACTAATATTGAGATGTCTCAATAGCAGTTTTAGAATTATTAGGAGAGTTGCTTTCGCAGTCTCCTAATAATCTCATCCCAATACAACTATTTTAATGGGAGAGTTGCAACTCCTCATTTATTTAGAGAGAGAGAGAGTTGGAATGGATTATTAGAATTATTAGATTATTAGATTGTCCCAAAGATTATTGGAAAAAGAAAAATATCAAGTGACATTATTGGAGCACTGTTTTCTTATCAACTAATTTAATATAGTAGTTGAATTGAATTGAGCGACTGCCGGAGATGCATACACTAGCTAATAAAAAATAGTGTTGTTCTGAACCACAACTAGAATTCATAGCGAAATAGCATAGAATTCACTTTGTTCGCTTGGCTGTGGCTAGTGCTGATTTGTTACGAGAGAAAAGTACTGCTGGCTGGTGGCTAATGCTGATTTGGTGTGAGAGAAAAATACTGCAGGCTGGTTGGCTAAAAAGTCAAACGAATAGAGTGATTATATTTATAAAACAACTTTCTGATAAATTAATATATCCATATCATTTTTAAATATGCAAACCCGATGTATGAATGCAGCTTGCAATCAACGAAATAGTATACCACTTTATTCTGAGCGATTGTATATCTTAAGAAAACAAAAATCTGTGCCATCGTATGCCAACGGCGCGCGTGCCCATTTTAGCACGCTCGGAGCCGTTCCCACGTATGCACTGACGTGAGCTGCACCAGTGGACCAGTCTGGAATCCGGACCTATCCCAAATTCCCAATACACGAAGGCCTTGTTTGGCTCCAGGATTTTTTTCAGAAGTCCCTATCACATCAAAAGAAATCTTACTATTTTATAGTATTAAATAAAATCTGTTTATAAATATTTTTTGACAGCTGAGTGCTTTTTCGCGAGACGAATCTAACGAGAGTTAGCAAACGCTGTAGCCAGCCTTAGCGGCCGGCAGTCTCTGCCGCCTCGTGCCCTCGTCTGCGCCGGCGAGGTCGACCGCGCAGGCCCCGCGACAACTCGAAAGCCCGGCAGGCCCAACTGTCCGTTGGATAGAGCTGGCTGTGGTTGGTGCGCACAGCCGGAGCTTAGCTGCACACGCTGTGCATTATTGCGGAAGTTATAGTGGGCTGCTTCTGTACCGCAGAATATCCGGTCCGTCTAATTTGATCTCGTTTGTTAGGTGTTTTTCGTTCGCCTCTCTTGGCCCTACCCTGTTCGCCTCTCTTGGCCCTACCCTGTTCTGAAAGCACTCTGTTGCAACTTGCAAGTTCTCTGTGGGAAAACGGGAGTCAAGGAGATACGAGATAGAGGTAGAGACGAAGACTACGCAGATGGGAATGGGACTACGAGATTCCCGGTCCAACCAAGCAAGAGACTTGTCTTGTCCAGAAGGTAGTTCCAAGCAGGGTTTACCGTTTCGGTCGGAAAGACCGAAATTTCGGTACTTTTTTCCGTTTCCGCTACTCACCGGGAAGCGAATTTCGGTCCGAAAAGTGGGTGATTTCGGTTTCAAATTCAAAAATATGAAAGTCAAATTTTGGTCAAAAAACGAAATTTCGGAACAGTAGAAACGAAATGGTGAACCTTGGTTCCAAGTCGAAGAGATGAAGATCCAGTAAAATGGAGGGTGCCCCGAGCTCTCAGGAGCGCCCCTCTCCGCCGCCGCCGCCGCCGCCACCAACGCCGGCCGGTGACCCACCGGAGGCACAGCAGCGCGTACCCTACTGCGCGACCAGCGGGACCCCTGCGTCTCCGCGCTCGCTGTCAGGGGAAGTGTTGGACCTTCTTTATTGCTCTGGTTCGGAGGAGGAGGAGAGCCCAGACAGGGCATTGAAGAGTTTGGACGTGAAGGCGACGGGAGCGCTGCTTCGTTCGGTCGTTGTCAAACCGACAACACATCGTGTCTCCTACAAGGATGCTCTCACTCTCCTACAAGGATGCTCTCACCGGCATCAGAACATTCAAGCCCCGCTTCAATGCGGCCTCAGAGAGAGGTGAGGGAGGATGGAGCGTGGAAAGGAAAAAGGAGAGAGGACGGCGCCCCAAGGTATGGGCGCGTCTGGGTGCTAGGTCGGGCAGCATTTCCTGGCCGGCTTGAGAGGAAGGTGAGCATTCATGATAGGCTGGGCAAGAAGGTGACCATCGAAGACCGCTTGGCCCTCGTCTTCCTTCCGCCACCAGTCTGCTGCAGCTGCTGCGAGCTAGAGCGGAGAACCGCTGCTTCAACTATTTTGCGAGAGACCACCGCATCGCCCAGTGCAGAGATCCGCCAAGGTGTGTTTTGTGCTCCAAGTCTGGGCACAAGGAGCGTTATTGCAAGGCCCACTTGAGAGGAGGAGGACCAGAGCCGAGGGGAGGCGGAGGAGCGGAAAGGAAGGAGGCGCCGAAGAGGATGGAGTTCATCCCGGGGGAGCCGGAGAGGCGCCTGGCGTGGGTGACTGCCTGCGCGGGTCGCACAGTGGCCATACGAGACGCGGAGCGCGACGTCTCTCTCCACGCGCTCATCGCCGTCCAGTTGGATGCAAGAGTGCGGCTCACCTGCGAGCAGGTGCGACGAGATGTTCTACGACAACTCCACATCCCGGAGCACCTGATGGGCGTCACGAAGATGAAGGACGCTACTTTTCTCCTCCGCTTCGTGCAGCCAGCGCAGCGTAATGCAGCGTTGGTTCGGGGGTTACTAGCTGCCGGCCGTACGCGGCTGCATCTCATGCCGTGGACGCGGCAGTTCGGCGCCACGGCGGCGAGCAAACTGCCTTATCGGGTACGTGTCTGTATCGAAGGGATCCCTGAGCATGCTGCGCACATAGAGGTCCTTAGCAAGTTGTTTCCTCCAAATGCCATTATTGATTAGCTAGACACAGTCAAGAACTCCGAGGATGAGGCAGCATGCGTGTGGGTGTGGTTATCTGTAGCTGATCCGGATAGCATAGCAGTGGAAGGGACGCTTAAGCTTGAAGAACCGGTCGAGTTCATGGAAGAACAGCATAATGTTTTCCTTAGGAGGATCCCTAGCCCGGCAAAGCTGGTTGATTTCGAGGTGCTTCTGCATGTTGATCAGGTGTTAGACCTCACCACACCACCTAGCTCTCCTTCTTGGCAAAGTTTCGAGAGGGAAACAAGTGGTATTTCAGATGACTCTCTGGATGTTGAGTGGCCGGTCAAGCACAAGTTCGTGTGGCGCCTTGGTGTATCAGACAGGCGGCGTTCACCACCACGGCGTGTTTCGGTGCATGAAAGGTTGGGGGACAGGCGTCGAGACCGTTCTCCACCAGGTGGTGGAGCTGGTGGGCAAGATCGTATGCATTACCCCCCACCTGCTTGGAATGCAGCTGCTTGGAACGGCGCAGGAGGGAGCGCGGATGCTGGAGGTAGCTGTTTTGGAAAAAATGGAGGTGGAGCCCATTTTAGTAATCAGGCCGCCGGGGCTGGTGCCGGAGTTGAGGAAGAAGGTGGTATTCTCACCGGGTCAGCTGAAGGGAAAGGACCGGGTCAACAGGCAAGCATTCCAGAGAAGGAAGGGGACAGGTCTGCATATGAGGAGGCAGCTCTCTTTTGCCGTTCTCGTGAAAGTTCGAGCATAGATGTGGAGGCCTGGGACCCAATGGCGGATGTAGCCAATTGCCAGAGCTGACTGGGGCAATGCTAGCAGCATTCTGACCTTGCAGAAGACAGTGCAGGAGGTGGAGCACGCTGTGCAGGGAACCGAGCCGGACCTGTGCGCGTCCGCGGAAGCTGCTGAGGTGATGGGCTGGAGGGAGACCCGATGTTGGAAGAAGCCAATGGAAGTTTGGTGTCTTTTGAACGGCTTGGGGCTGAAGCTGATGTCGAGCCGATTTCAAAGTTTGTGGGTTCTACAGAGACTGTTGAGGCCACGTGCGAGACCCTGATGTTTAACAGTAAGGATGGAAAGGCCATGTCTAAGACCAAGCCTGGTGGGCCGCCGCGGATTCTCTCGGGGGCCGGAGAAATCTCTCCCCCCGACACACCGCTAGAGGGCCTGGGGCAGACCTTGATGGTTGCTGGGCCGGCGGATGTCATCCCCATTGGGCCTGATGTGCTCCTTCGGCTGACTGCGCTTTTTTCTTTTTTATATTTTTAAAAAATAAAAATTTCAAAAATATATGTCTGTTTTGAAATATTTCAAAAATATCTCCCGGTCGCCCCCCCATAGGGCGACAGGCCCTAAGTGTAATTTTTTTCTTCAAATTCGCAACGAGGTCCCTGGCAAAAAAAAAAGAGTCTGTCGCCCCCCACGGGCGACAGGGGCCTGTCGCCCGTTGGAGGGGCGACAGGGTCCCCTTTGCCCTATATAAGCCATGTCCGCCATATGCCACCATCCCCTTTGTCATTTGAGCCTAAAAATTCAGGAAAAAAAAGAGGGGTGAGGAGAAGAAAAGCGGCGAAGCTCTGCTGAATTGCGTACTTGTGATCTACCAGTAACTTCCGTATGAATCCATTGATATTGTATAAAAATTTAATTTAATTAGCGGATTAGCTGAATTAGATTTGGTGCTTTAGAACACTCGTTTAGTATTACAATTTCAGTACTATTACAGACTTGTTTTTAAATTAATTATGAATTAGAATAGAATTATGAAAGTACCTTATTGATATTACAGCATAAGGCAATGGCTGCCTCCAATTGTGGAGGATTTTCATGGACCGAAGAAAAATCTAGTATAATACTTGATATCATGACCCATCTTGTTATCAGTAAGAAGTTGGATCCGTTAGCGGATGGTACGATAGAGATGGTGTTGTCTAAAGTAGTAGAGTTTAAAGATTTCACATTATTTCGAGGTATTACGACGCAAGATGTAAAGTGACACCTGCTAGAACGTCGAAAGATATACATGAGAGTATGTGTAACACCCCGGGTGTTTGCACAGTAATTAAATAAATGTCTGCACAGTAATGGTGTAGGTTTGTTTTGCATCATGTGCTTGAATTACTTAAAATGGATCTTTTTGTAATTATGAAAGGGTATATGTGTAATTATGATTTTATGCAAGGTCCTTTATATAGTTAATTGTGTTTATAGCTTTTATGGAGGGTGTTTGTGCAAAATTTCAGTGCATTTATTGCATGACAACCAATTTTGCTTGTAAGTCTATGTTTGAAGTGAATTTACGTTGAAAAAGACAAATTTCCTAGAATTCAAAGTCCCTTCAACGATTTTAATTTTAACTCTTGAATCTTTGGTCAAATAAATTTTTTTCACAACATCAAAGTTGTAGATCTTGAAAAGTTGAACAACTTTCATGTTGGGCACTTTTCCATTTGAGCTTTGGTTTAAAAGTTATCACTGGTTTACAGAAAGGTCCCTGGAACTTTTGGAAATTGCAAAGCTGCCCTTATGACCATCTCCCCCTCCCTGCTCTGCTTCTCGCCGCCGGCCACCGACAGCGCCGCCCGCCGACGCCTTCCCGGCTTTCCCGGCCATCAATTCGCCGTGCGCTGGCTCCCACGCGTCGCCGGCGAGCTCCTCCCCCTCCTGTTGCCTCGCGCTGGAGCCCCCACCCCTCGCCACGCGCCCCCGCCGAGCCCAGAACCTCCCCGGCGGCCGCCACCGCGACGTCGCCGTGGAGAGCCCAAACCAGAGGCCGAGCTCTCGCTCTTTCGCGCGCCTGAGCACTACAAGAGTCCCAGGATTCGATTTCGCTCGCCCCTTAGCTCTCTCCCCGCGTCCAGACCCCAGAACACGCCGCCGCTCCACCGTGAACGCCGACGAGCTTCGCCCCGCCGCGGAGCCGCCAACCCAGACCCGCTCTACCCCTACATCCCCCACCATTAGCACCGCCTCGACCTCGCGCAGCTCCCAGGCTTTTTCCCCTCGCCCAAACCTCACCAGAGCCGTCCCGCCGCCGAGCTCCGAGCCCGCAAGCCGCCGCTCGCCGTCGACACCCCCTCTCCGACCGCCCTAGCTTCGATTCCAAGCACCCAGAGGTGCGCCTTGAACCCGTGAGGCTCACGCACCCCTCCACCCTCGCCGCCGGTGAGCCCCTCGCCGGGAAACCGCCGGTCAAACCTCGCCTCCCCCTCTGACCCGACCCGAGGACCTCGGTTTTGAATTTGAGAAAGCTCAGGGGGTTGTCTGCGATGTCAGTGACTCAGAGGAATAGTGCTCTGAGGACTTGTTTGAAATAGTTTGCTGTGATCTTTGAAATTCAATATCAATTTGTAGAAAATTCGTAAAATAGCAAATCTTGATGTTTTGGAATCCTCTTGAAGAGCTCTATGCAGTAGAACCATAATATGTTAGGCTTTAGTTGCAAACTTTTGCTGTATAAATGGTTTTGTGTTAATAGGTATATAAATACTTGTTCTTTAATCTTTTTCTTATCTGATGCTTAAAAGCTTGTATTGCTCTGAAATTTTTGTGGTAGTTGAATCATGTTACACTAGCTTTGCTATAAAAATTTCATGATCAGTTCTCTTGTGTAGCTATTTATTTGATTTAATCTTTGTTTAGTAGACTTTAATCATGATAAATAGTTTCTGTTCTTGTTAAATCCTGAAAATATTCCTGAGTGTTCTTCTGGAGTATATTAGCTTGTCCAGGAAGTTTGAGCATTAGTTCTTGTCTAGAACAGGAGCAAAAATTAAATATTGCTAAACTGATGTCTGTTTAGTTTAATTTATCTGAATTAATTCCGTGCAGATAAAATCATGAAAAATTCACAGTGGCTAGATCATCCCTGTGTAGATCTCATGTTAAATTTTGAGCTTCTAATCTGCTCTAGTTTGACCTGTATAATTCTTGCTTGTTCTAGATGTTATCTGAATAAATGATTTATTGTGTTTAAATGGTTAAATGTCTTGGCATGATTTTTACAGGGTAGATTACTTTGTTCATGTTCTGTTTAGTGTAATTTTGGTAGATTTTATTACTATTTGTACTCTGATTTGTTGATTTATTTACAAACCATGACTTAGTTGTATAGGAAATCGCCACCACTAATTTTATGAAGTTAGTTAACTTCTTTTGTGCTGTTGATCATGATGCTTTGTGTAGTTAAATTTGTTATTTAACTACTCTATAAACGATTGCCCATGTTTGTTTATAATGTTGTTCTTGCATTACATATAGATACGACTACTTTGTCAGACGGGACTTACGAGCTGATTCCGGAGTCTGACGGAGGTGATCTCGAAGCTCAAGTAAACACTGCGGAACTAACTGAAGCCCCGAACCAAAGTTCGGAAGAGCCTAGCGCTGAAATAGTTAGCAACTACCGAGAAGGCAAGCCCCGGACATAACCTATACTTCAAATTAATATCATTTACTGTAATATTTTACTTGTGCATTTACAGTTCATAGGAGTTGAATTGAAACCCTAGATGCATGATCCTAGGAACCTATGTACTGAACACTAGAATTGAGTTCGACTACTTGCTAAGCTTATAGGACCGGTAAAAGTCGAGTGATTGCCTGTCACTCGCGAGCTTTATAGGAATTGCCTGTTTACTTTCTGTTATCAATATAAGGACGACGGACGGGGTTGTGTTCAATATCATGACCTCATGTGAGACCCCGTCTGTGTTAAAGAACTTGCTAAGGTCGCGGTGTGTGGTAGTGCTGGTTAAGTTTTTGAAAGTACTAGTCACATGCCGTAAATATGGTACGCGGCAAGCCTAGTAGCCGATTGGACCGGGGAGTGGATATACCTCCCACTCTCTCAGTAGGGATAGGTTTTATTATATGTTGCGCAACACTACGACTTCTAGGGACAAGGTTCGGCCTTGGAGCCCTGTAGTCGGGGAGAGTGGCACTATCCACAAGCCGGAAAGAAAGGTTAACGGTTGTTTGGGAATGACCCGACGGTATTCCAGACGTGTGTGCTAGGTTACCCTTGCAAGGTTGAATTTCGATTCAGAATCGTCCGCCTCTCACGATGAAATGAGACTGCTTAATCTCTTTGCCACACAGAGTAATAAGAGCAACAATATTCTTATTAATCTTGATGTTTGCTTAGAAGTTCCACCATGTTTGGTTAGTAGATGCTTACATAGAATGGTTAATCAACTAGAACCTTGAAAGCTAAAACTTGAAAGTAAGGACATACTCTTTATTGCTTTTCAGCAAAAGAAAACCAGAGCCTCACAAAGCCTTGCATAGTCTAGCTAAGGTGGGCCACTTATACCCGTTGTCGGTTAAGTCTTGCTGAGTATTAGAATACTCAGCCTTGTTGTTGAAACCCTTTTTCAGGTTTGACTTTTGAGGATCAGGTCGCTAGCTTGACCTATCCTTGCTCGTTGCCTCCTGGCTGGTCCGTAGAATGGGATACGTCTTCGGCCGGCAATAACTATGACGATTGATACCAGGCTTGGGCTAGCTTGGTATACTTTTGGCGACGTGTTGTAGTGATCGTGTTTTATCTTCCGCTGTTTAAACTCTGATTCTACACTTATGTTTGTATAACTGTTTTACTTAAGTTGGTTTTGTAATAATCCTTTGAACTGGTTTGTAATCTTTAATATGCCTGTGTTGTAAAATGGTGGTTGTAATATCTCTGAACTCGCCTTCGTGCGGGATATGCTTGTTCGATCCGAGAATCGGTGGTTGTATCGGGACGTTACCCGACAGACCAAAAATTGTTCCGTTTGAAGTGCGTTAAAGCTAATGTTGCCTTTATGGTGATGGTTTACGCACTTGAGCCGGGATAATTTAGGCGGTTCTGCCACAGCTGGTATCAGAGCTACAAGCGTATACCAGAGGTGTTGGAACCTTAAAAATCGCTTTCCGTATAAAAATTGGAACAATAGGGTATTTCGAAAAGCTATGTTGGATTCGTTAAGGGTTGTGCTTAGAACGTAAAGTCCTAGGGAAATTATGGGAATTACTAGGTGGTTATTTTTGTATGGTTTATGTTATCTGACTTCCAGCACTTTACATATTGTCAAACCATACTCACAAGCAACTCTTAATTCCTGTAACGACGCACCTACGTTGAGGTAAGATGGTAAGGATCCTCAGTCAGCTGAGGGAGTCTGACCTTCCCGTCGGTGATGCAAGCCGAACGCTGCCCTCAAGCAGTGGCTTACTTGAGGTGCTTCCAATATACCGACTATTAGTTGACTATATTGGAAGTAAAGTGTGCTCAGTCAGCTGAGGGAGTCTGACCTTCCCGTCGGCGATGCGAACCGAACGCTGCGCTCAAGCAGTGGCCTACTTGAGCTGCTGCCAATATATCGATTTCGGTCGACTATATTGGGAGTAAAGGAACTCGTGAATACGCTGCTGAGTAGCGTATGTTAACGTTGGCCATACGGCGGAAATTGTATGGCTGCCGCTTCTATAGTGAGCGGTAATGTTTGGGAACGCTTTCATGAGTGCTGGCATGAAAGGTTCATTGGATATATATATATATATGTTCTGTCAATCTTATGCAGGTACACTAACCACGATTCGATAAGCTAAGAACGGTTAGAATGTATCGACTAGCTATACAGGGAGAGCCGTATTTATGTATACCACCGTGCTAACCACGTAAGCCCAACTTTAGTTGGCAATTGTTTATTTTGGGAGGACGGTCAGGACGTGCATGCATATTTGGTTGATGTTTGATTAGTTTATAATAGTTGAAGTTGCTACGTGAGCTTGTTAAGGAATTTCTAGTATGAATCATTATAAGATAAGTGTTAGTGTGCTTAAACCATGAGTGAGTGAAACTCTGATTTTAGAAGCATACTTGTAAAATGCATAGGTTTCCTTGGATGAAAAATATGGTTTCGAGTCATGCCTTCCTCCTAAGCCCCATCTTGTTGTTATAAGGATCTTTTCATTCCTTAGAATCTCAAATGATGAACCAGTACCAATTGTGGTTTATTATTCTTTGAGTTGGAATCATATCATTTTGTGAATTAGAGTCACCTTTGTTTTACCGCAGTCTTCTTAAAGCTTTATTTGAGAAGTCTTGAGATAATTATATTACTCACATTTGAATCCTTTTTGATTCAGATGGCGACTTGTTCCCAGATCTTTTGGGATGAGGAGGGAAATGCTCATACCGACTGTCTGTACTGGGAGGGTTTTCCGAGGATTCTTTGGGATTCACTTCGTATCTTCCACTACCCAGATCCACCCCAGTACACGGGACGCCAGTTTTCGGAGCACGGAATTAAGAAGAACAGAGTTAAAATGACCATTCCTCAGCACCCCACCTTGGAGTGGCCACCGATTGAGATTGAGGTGATTGGTTATCGTCTTGTGGATGCGTTTGAGAAAGCAGCTCTCAACGCTATCACCACTTTTTGTGAGCACCACCCTGAGGAGGTAGCAGCATATCCTATTGGTTTGTTTCCAGCAGTCAGTGCTGGAAATGCAGAGTGGCTGTTCAGGGTCACACACTTTGGACACCTGATTGGAGATGTAGCGGATGAGACTATTGAGGCAGTAGTCAGATATATGAATGCTCAGTCTCACTACCAGATACTTCAGCAGCGACACATGGACCAGGTGATAGATCTGGCCCAGAGTTTTCAGCGAGGCCTTCGTCTGAAGGATATTCAGATTGAGGGACTTCAGGATGCCGTTGCTGGGAGGGACACTGCTATTGCACAGTTTGAGCATCAGGCTATGGAGTATGGTGCTGAGATAGAGCAGCGCAACACAGTTATCGGTTTTCTTCAGGCGCAGGTGAATGAGCTGCAAGCAGATTGGGCTGATGCTTTAGCACATGTTGGTATGCTTCAGGAGCAACTAGATGCCCCAGCTGAGCCTGCAGCAGCGGAGGAGGACCCAGAGGAGATTGAGGGAGTATCTGACTTAGATTCCGAGCACGCACTTGCTGAGCTTAACCCTCAGCCGGATGACTTTTCTTCCGGCAGTGTCTCTTCTGTGGGCAACCTCGACGACTTCTAGGCGTCTTAGACTTGTCCTAGATAGTTGTGTTCTCTTGTTGTAGCATATGTATATAGGAAAGATGTTATTGTAAAATAGCCTTAGGAAGGAGTACCACTTGTTGTATTATATGTGGTAAGGATAAGCGATGTTAGGTTGTAAGAACAAGGCTGCTTTGGATGTAATATAAGTAGCGACTACCAAGTTGGAAATCATAATCTTTCTACTTAGCAAATCTCTTTATTTGTGCATCTTCACGCCGTTTGATGAATACAAGAGGTTACAAATTTTTGTGGCATATGTGCTCATCAAATGTTAACATGTTGAATCTGTGAGACTAAATTTTAGTCCAACCCTTTCTATGATCTTTGTTTAGCAACATAGTACATAGCGATGAAGAGCGAATTGATAGATTATTTTCTTTACTCTTTGCTCTCAGCATTGAGTCTCTATACGATGAAGCATGAAGCTATCTAGCCGCTGACCAGTTTTGAATTTTTGTGGGTTGCACATTTATGTGTTGTGCACATTGTGCTACACTGCATCTAGTTACATTTTTGCTGATTTTGTTTTATCCAAATGTATGATCATTGCATGTACCATTGATATTGGGAGCGAGAAATATGTATCTAATGGATGTCTTCCATAATTACAGATGGTTGGTCATACACGCGGAACGCCTGATGGTTTTGGTTGTGAAACTGGCAGTGGATCTCAGCAACCACCGCCACCCCCGTCGAATCTGGCCGAGTTAATGGCCATGCAAACAGAGTTGCTCCGCCAGCTAGTCCAAGGGCAACAAAATCAGCCACGCCAACAGTATGGAGGAAGGGAGGCACAACCAGCGGGTTACCAGGAATTCTTTGGTACCCAACCTCCGTTGTTCAGCAAAGCTGATGACCCATTGGATGCCGATGCTTGGCTTCGGACAATCAATTCCAAGTTTGCTTTGTTAGCAGTACCATGCATTGATGCAAACAAGGCCCCCTTTGCCGCCCAACAGCTGCGTGGTCCTGCACGTATATGGTGGGATAATTATTGTGAAATGCAGCCTGCTGAACATATCATATCTTGGGAAGAATTCAGAACTGCATTCAGATCACATCATATTCCGGATGGACTAATGGAAAGAAAGTTGAATGAATTCTTGGCTCTAGATCAGGGAACCCGCACTGTTCTTCAATATGCACAGACCTTCAATCATCTGTGCCAATATGCGGGCCATCATGCTGATACGGATGCCAAGAAACGTGATCGTTTCCGTCGTGGCCTCAATACTAAGCTCAAGGAACGTTTAAACTTGGTTCAACCCAATACCTATAATGAGCTAGTTAATATGGCCATTACCCAGGAAGATTGTATTGCTGCACATCGTGCTGAGAAAAAGCGGAAGGCACCAACGGGACCCTCGAGTGCCCAGCCACCGAGGTATCGCCTGGTGCAAAATACTCCACCTAGGCCTCCACAAAGAAATGCCCCAGTGGGTAGGTTTGTCTTTAGGCCACCTCAGCAACAAGGAGGATTCAGACCTCCAGTGCCTCAGCAACAGCAACCGCAGCAATTTAGCCCAAGGCCGAATGCCCCACAATTCAATAGTGGGAATAGTAATAATCGATGTTTCAACTGCGGCAGTGCTTCTCATTTTGCCAAGAATTGTCCACAACCCAGAAGGAATAATCCAGGGCAAAACTCTAATCAGAACAACAACAACAACAAGGGCAAGGGCAAGAGGCAAATGGTGCAAGTCCGGCAAGGGCGAGTTAATTTCACTACTCTTGCAGACCTTCCAGCAGGAGCACCAGTTATGACGGGTACTTTCTCTATCCACAATAAACCCGCAGTCATATTATTTGATTCTGGTGCAACACATAGTTTTATAAGTGCCAAATTTGGAGCAAGATTAGGATTGGACTTTTGTCATACTAAGGGATCTTTTATGATAACAACTCCTGGTGGGAAGATAGCTTCCAATCAAATCACTAGATGTGTGCCAATTAAGCTGGGTAGCAAATTGATAAAGACAGACTTGATCTTACTCAATTTAGAAGGCATGGATGTTATTCTAGGTATGAATTGGATGACTACACATAAAGTACTACTAGATATCTCTTCCCGAGCTATCGAGATAGATTCACCACATCAAGGAGCCACCATACTCTATCTACCACAACGAGAATACATTAACTCTTGTGCTTATGCCGCAAAAGAAATTAAACTTGAAGATATCCCTATTGTGTGGGAGTATGCGGATGTATTTCCAGATGATCTACCTGGAATGCCTCCTGACAGAGACATCGAGTTTGTTATCGAACTTCAACCCGGTACCGCCCCTATTTCTAAGAGGTCGTACCGAATGCCTCCAAATGAATTAGCAGAATTGAAAGTCCAACTCCAAGACCTTCTTGACAAAGGTTTTATACGTCCAAGTTCTTCACCCTGGGGATGTCCAGCCCTGTTTGTGAAGAAGAAAGACAATAGTTTGAGGCTATGTGTTGATTATCGACCACTCAATGCGGTCACTATTAAAAACAAGTATCCTCTTCCCCGCATTGATATTCTGTTTGATCAGTTAGCTGGAGCTAAGGTTTTCTCTAAGATTGATCTTCGTTCTGGCTACCATCAAATAAAGATCAAGCCGTGTGATATTCCAAAGACTGCTTTCTCTACCAGATATGGACTATATGAATATCTGGTTATGTCTTTTGGTCTTACCAACGCCCCAGCATATTTTATGTACTTGATGAATTCAGTCTTCATGCCGGAGCTGGATAAATTCGTCGTGGTTTTCATTGACGATATTTTGATCTACTCCAAGAATGAAGAAGATCATGCTGAACATTTGCGTATCGTTCTTCAACGATTACGAGATCATCATCTTTATGCCAAATTCTCCAAGTGTGAATTTTGGTTGGACAGTGTGAAATTCTTAGGTCACACTATCTCCAGTGATGGTATATCTGTTGATCCAACTAAAGTACAAGAAGTGATGGATTGGGAATCTCCTATTTCAGTTCATCAAATTCGCAGTTTTCTTGGTTTAGCTGGATATTATCGTCGATTCATTATTGATTTCTCCAGAATAGCCAAGCCTATGACGGAGTTATTGAAGAAGGGAGTGAAGTTTGTTGGGAATGATAAGTGTGAAGAAGCGTTCCAAACTCTCAAAGCAAAATTAACTACCGCTCCAGTATTGTCTACACCGGACAGTACTAAACCTTTTGATGTCTATTGTGATGCGTCGGGTACGGGACTTGGTTGTGTGCTTATGCAGGACAACCGGGTTATCTCTTATGCATCAAGAGCTCTCCGGGATCATGAGAAGAATTATCCAACCCATGATCTGGAATTAGCAGCTGTCATTCACGCTCTTAAGATTTGGAGACATCATCTTATGGGAACTCACTGTAATATTTACACTGACCATAAGAGCCTCAAATATATCTTCACTCAAGCTGATCTCAACATGAGGCAGAGACGCTGGCTGGAGTTGATAAAGGATTATGATCTAGAAGTGCATTATCATCCAGGAAAGGCTAATGTGGTTGCGGATGCACTCAGTCGCAAGTCGCAATGCCATTGTCTATATGTAGAACCATTCAATGAAACTCTATGCCAGGAAATGATGAAGTTAAACCTAGAAATAGTACCTCAAGGAAGTTTGAACCATATATCCCTTGAGCCTACACTTCATGATAGCATCATCATGGGGCAATTACATGATGAGTGTATCAAGGTCATCAAGGAAAAGTTATCACAAGGTGAAGCAAAGTATAAATGTTTCAGAGTGGATCATAGAGGAGTTTTATGGTTTGAATCTCGACTAGTTGTACCCAAGAATCTTGAGCTTAGAAAACAAATCCTTGATGAAGCACATCTATCGAAGTTTTCGATTCATCCCGGTGGTACCAAGATGTACCATGATCTCAAACAAAATTTCTGGTGGACTCGAATGAAAAGAGAGATCGCCAGATATGTTTCTGAGTGTGATGTCTGTCAAAGAGTTAAAGCTAGTCACTTGAAAGTAGCTGGTACTCTCCAACCTTTATCTATTCCATCCTGGAAATGGGAGGACATCAGTATGGATTTTATCGTTGGTTTACCCACTACTTCTCATAAGCATGATTCTGTTTGGGTAATCGTTGATAGACTCACCAAGACCGCTCATTTTATTCCAGTACACACCACTTATTCTGCCAAGAAGTACGCAGAGATTTATCTCGATCAGATTGTTCGTTTACATGGCATTCCAAAAACGATTATTTCTGATCGTGGGCCTCAGTTTATAGCACGTTTCTGGGAGCAAATGCAGGAATCTCTGGGAACAAAATTGATTCGTAGTTCAGCTTATCATCCACAAACAGATGGGCAAACTGAACGAATCAATCAAATCCTTGAAGACATGTTGAGGGCATGTGTTATTCAATATGGCAAGAATTGGGTTAAGTGCCTAGCACTAGCGGAGTTTTCATACAATAACAGCTATCAATCCAGCTTGCAAATGGCACCATTTGAAGCATTATACGGTCGAAGGTGTCGAACTCCTTTGAATTGGTCCCAAGCAGGGGAACGCAAAATTTTTGGGCCAGATTTAGTCGCTGAGGCAGAGGAGCAAGTCAGAATTATTCAGGTTAATCTTAAAGCAGCTCAATCAAGACAGAAAAGTTATGCAGACAAAAGAAGAGATCCTTTGCAATTCGAGGTAGGAAACTTTGTATATTTGCGAGTATCTCCTACTAAAGGTGTTCAACGCTTTGGCTTAAAAGGGAAATTAGCACCCCGATACATCGGACCATTTGAAATTATCGAAACTTGTGGACCCGTTGCCTACCGACTTCGTCTTTCATCTCAGTTGGCCGCCGTTCATGATGTCTTCCATGTATCACAACTTCGGAAGTGCACCAGAGTACCTACTGAAATCCTTGAACCACAGGATATCGAGATTGAATCCGATCTATCTTATACGGAGTATCCGATCAAGATTCTTGACACCAAAGAAAGAAGTACTAGAAGGGAGAAAGTTAAAATGTACAAGATCCAGTGGAATCAGCATACTGTAGAAGAAGCTACTTGGGAAACTGAAAATTTTCTCCAAAGAAACTTTCCCGACTTTCTTAGAACCAATCCAGGTACCAAATCTTTGCACCCTTTTCTTTCTGTAATCTCGGGACGAGATTCCTTTTAGGGGGAAAGGCTGTAACACCCCGGGTGTTTGCACAGTAATTAAATAAATGTCTGCACAGTAATGGTGTAGGTTTGTTTTGCATCATGTGCTTGAATTACTTAAAATGGATCTTTTTGTAATTATGAAAGGGTATATGTGTAATTATGATTTTATGCAAGGTCCTTTATATAGTTAATTGTGTTTATAGCTTTTATGGAGGGTGTTTGTGCAAAATTTCAGTGCATTTATTGCATGACAACCAATTTTGCTTGTAAGTCTATGTTTGAAGTGAATTTACGTTGAAAAAGACAAATTTCCTAGAATTCAAAGTCCCTTCAACGATTTTAATTTTAACTCTTGAATCTTTGGTCAAATAAATTTTTTTCACAACATCAAAGTTGTAGATCTTGAAAAGTTGAACAACTTTCATGTTGGGCACTTTTCCATTTGAGCTTTGGTTTAAAAGTTATCACTGGTTTACAGAAAGGTCCCTGGAACTTTTGGAAATTGCAAAGCTGCCCTTATGACCATCTCCCCCTCCCTGCTCTGCTTCTCGCCGCCGGCCACCGACAGCGCCGCCCGCCGACGCCTTCCCGGCTTTCCCGGCCATCAATTCGCCGTGCGCTGGCTCCCACGCGTCGCCGGCGAGCTCCTCCCCCTCCTGTTGCCTCGCGCTGGAGCCCCCACCCCTCGCCACGCGCCCCCGCCGAGCCCAGAACCTCCCCGGCGGCCGCCACCGCGACGTCGCCGTGGAGAGCCCAAACCAGAGGCCGAGCTCTCGCTCTTTCGCGCGCCTGAGCACTACAAGAGTCCCAGGATTCGATTTCGCTCGCCCCTTAGCTCTCTCCCCGCGTCCAGACCCCAGAACACGCCGCCGCTCCACCGTGAACGCCGACGAGCTTCGCCCCGCCGCGGAGCCGCCAACCCAGACCCGCTCTACCCCTACATCCCCCACCATTAGCACCGCCTCGACCTCGCGCAGCTCCCAGGCTTTTTCCCCTCGCCCAAACCTCACCAGAGCCGTCCCGCCGCCGAGCTCCGAGCCCGCAAGCCGCCGCTCGCCGTCGACACCCCCTCTCCGACCGCCCTAGCTTCGATTCCAAGCACCCAGAGGTGCGCCTTGAACCCGTGAGGCTCACGCACCCCTCCACCCTCGCCGCCGGTGAGCCCCTCGCCGGGAAACCGCCGGTCAAACCTCGCCTCCCCCTCTGACCCGACCCGAGGACCTCGGTTTTGAATTTGAGAAAGCTCAGGGGGTTGTCTGCGATGTCAGTGACTCAGAGGAATAGTGCTCTGAGGACTTGTTTGAAATAGTTTGCTGTGATCTTTGAAATTCAATATCAATTTGTAGAAAATTCGTAAAATAGCAAATCTTGATGTTTTGGAATCCTCTTGAAGAGCTCTATGCAGTAGAACCATAATATGTTAGGCTTTAGTTGCAAACTTTTGCTGTATAAATGGTTTTGTGTTAATAGGTATATAAATACTTGTTCTTTAATCTTTTTCTTATCTGATGCTTAAAAGCTTGTATTGCTCTGAAATTTTTGTGGTAGTTGAATCATGTTACACTAGCTTTGCTATAAAAATTTCATGATCAGTTCTCTTGTGTAGCTATTTATTTGATTTAATCTTTGTTTAGTAGACTTTAATCATGATAAATAGTTTCTGTTCTTGTTAAATCCTGAAAATATTCCTGAGTGTTCTTCTGGAGTATATTAGCTTGTCCAGGAAGTTTGAGCATTAGTTCTTGTCTAGAACAGGAGCAAAAATTAAATATTGCTAAACTGATGTCTGTTTAGTTTAATTTATCTGAATTAATTCCGTGCAGATAAAATCATGAAAAATTCACAGTGGCTAGATCATCCCTGTGTAGATCTCATGTTAAATTTTGAGCTTCTAATCTGCTCTAGTTTGACCTGTATAATTCTTGCTTGTTCTAGATGTTATCTGAATAAATGATTTATTGTGTTTAAATGGTTAAATGTCTTGGCATGATTTTTACAGGGTAGATTACTTTGTTCATGTTCTGTTTAGTGTAATTTTGGTAGATTTTATTACTATTTGTACTCTGATTTGTTGATTTATTTACAAACCATGACTTAGTTGTATAGGAAATCGCCACCACTAATTTTATGAAGTTAGTTAACTTCTTTTGTGCTGTTGATCATGATGCTTTGTGTAGTTAAATTTGTTATTTAACTACTCTATAAACGATTGCCCATGTTTGTTTATAATGTTGTTCTTGCATTACATATAGATACGACTACTTTGTCAGACGGGACTTACGAGCTGATTCCGGAGTCTGACGGAGGTGATCTCGAAGCTCAAGTAAACACTGCGGAACTAACTGAAGCCCCGAACCAAAGTTCGGAAGAGCCTAGCGCTGAAATAGTTAGCAACTACCGAGAAGGCAAGCCCCGGACATAACCTATACTTCAAATTAATATCATTTACTGTAATATTTTACTTGTGCATTTACAGTTCATAGGAGTTGAATTGAAACCCTAGATGCATGATCCTAGGAACCTATGTACTGAACACTAGAATTGAGTTCGACTACTTGCTAAGCTTATAGGACCGGTAAAAGTCGAGTGATTGCCTGTCACTCGCGAGCTTTATAGGAATTGCCTGTTTACTTTCTGTTATCAATATAAGGACGACGGACGGGGTTGTGTTCAATATCATGACCTCATGTGAGACCCCGTCTGTGTTAAAGAACTTGCTAAGGTCGCGGTGTGTGGTAGTGCTGGTTAAGTTTTTGAAAGTACTAGTCACATGCCGTAAATATGGTACGCGGCAAGCCTAGTAGCCGATTGGACCGGGGAGTGGATATACCTCCCACTCTCTCAGTAGGGATAGGTTTTATTATATGTTGCACAACACTACGACTTCTAGGGACAAGGTTCGGCCTTGGAGCCCTGTAGTCGGGGAGAGTGGCACTATCCACAAGCCGGAAAGAAAGGTTAACGGTTGTTTGGGAATGACCCGACGGTATTCCAGACGTGTGTGCTAGGTTACCCTTGCAAGGTTGAATTTCGATTCAGAATCGTCCGCCTCTCACGATGAAATGAGACTGCTTAATCTCTTTGCCACACAGAGTAATAAGAGCAACAATATTCTTATTAATCTTGATGTTTGCTTAGAAGTTCCACCATGTTTGGTTAGTAGATGCTTACATAGAATGGTTAATCAACTAGAACCTTGAAAGCTAAAACTTGAAAGTAAGGACATACTCTTTATTGCTTTTCAGCAAAAGAAAACCAGAGCCTCACAAAGCCTTGCATAGTCTAGCTAAGGTGGGCCACTTATACCCGTTGTCGGTTAAGTCTTGCTGAGTATTAGAATACTCAGCCTTGTTGTTGAAACCCTTTTTCAGGTTTGACTTTTGAGGATCAGGTCGCTAGCTTGACCTATCCTTGCTCGTTGCCTCCTGGCTGGTCCGTAGAATGGGATACGTCTTCGGCCGGCAATAACTATGACGATTGATACCAGGCTTGGGCTAGCTTGGTATACTTTTGGCGACGTGTTGTAGTGATCGTGTTTTATCTTCCGCTGTTTAAACTCTGATTCTACACTTATGTTTGTATAACTGTTTTACTTAAGTTGGTTTTGTAATAATCCTTTGAACTGGTTTGTAATCTTTAATATGCCTGTGTTGTAAAATGGTGGTTGTAATATCTCTGAACTCGCCTTCGTGCGGGATATGCTTGTTCGATCCGAGAATCGGTGGTTGTATCGGGACGTTACCCGACAGACCAAAAATTGTTCCGTTTGAAGTGCGTTAAAGCTAATGTTGCCTTTATGGTGATGGTTTACGCACTTGAGCCGGGATAATTTAGGCGGTTCTGCCACAGTATGTGAACTAGCGAATCATCCTAATATCATTGGATTCTTACAAAGTTCTTGTAAGATATGGATGCAGTCATAGGTGTATGAGATGTACTTAAATGGTTCTACTATAACACTAATTAAATTAAATTACTCACCCCTACTTAAATTACTCATACTTAAATGCGTAGTACTTAAATAGAAAATATATAAACTAAATGTACTAATCTGCAGATCACAAGTGCTGAATCCGGCAGGGCTTCGCCGCTTCCCTTCTCCTCACCTCTCTCTTTTTTTTCTGGATTTTTGGTGGAATTACCCCGGTCGCCCGAGGGGGGGGGGGGCGACAGGCCCCCCTGCCGCGCCCGTGGGCTGGGCCCAGTGGTCGCCCGAGGGGGGGGGGGCGACAGGCCCCCCTATCGCCCGTGGGAGGGGGGCGACGGACCCCTTTTTTTCCAGGGACCTCGTTGCAAATTTGAAGAAAAAAATTACATTTAGGACCTGCCCCCCTATGGGGGGCGACCGGGGGTATTTTTGAAATATTTCAAAACGGACATATATTTTTGAAATTTTTATTTTTTAAAAATATTAAAAATAAAAAATCCCGGCTGACTCGTCACATCCTGGGCCGTCAGACGAAGATTGTATTTTGGCAAGATCTGACCCGTGCAACACCTCACTCACTCAGCCAGCAGGATCTCCAGTGGAGCATGCAGAGAGTGGGCAGTTACCCTACCTGAAGAAAATTGAGAGGCCAATCCTGGCTACACCTGTGCCAAAGAAGAGAGCTGCGCCTACTAACACCAACACGACTGCGAAAGAAGGATAGAAGGAGCACTCGTCTGGCCAACAAGCCGAAATCTGCACTCAACATGGAGCAGCAGGCAACAACGCTACTTATGAGGAAATGTGGATTAGTGGATGAAACAGAGGTGCCAGACCAGGAAAAGGAGGAGGTGTTCAGAACTCAGTTCACTGAGCCAATCCAAGACAGCACAGTTGCAAGCTACAGGGAGACTTTTGGGCTACAGTCTGTGGAGGGCACCGACTGTCTCGGTGTGTGTTTTGGGTGCGTGCGTGTGTTTGTGCCTGTGCCTTTGCCTTTGCCCTCGTCTCTTGGGGTGTGTGTATTTGTGTTTGTGGAGTCTACTGTACTTTGGGAGAGTCTCCCTTGTGTTCTTTGTGCTTGCTGCTACTGCCGGGGGGATGGCAGCTGTTATGTGTTCTCTGGTTTCTCCAATGAGTGAACAGAAATGCCCGCTTTTGAACTGGAATGTTAGGGGCTTGAACAGTCGAGCTAGAAGGAAAGTGGTGAAGGATTTGGCTCAAGACTACATGTGCACGATCGCAACCTTGCAAGAGACAAAGCTGGAGCAGATCAACGAGGAAGTTATCACAGAAACTCTAGGGGTCAAGTTCAGTAAATAGTTTGCTTATCTGCCAGTCCAGGGAACAAGGGAGGTGCAGTTGTGGCAGTTGATGAGGATTTCTACAGAATCATTCATTCAGAATTTCGTCAGCATTCTGTTACTGTGTGTGTTGCATCAACCCAGTGTTTGTCCGAGTAGTGGCTGACAGTGGTTTATGGGCCGCAAGGGTATAGAGAGAAGATTGAGTTTCTAAGTGAGTTAAGGGATATCAAGACAGTGGTTGGAGACAAGTGGCTTCTAATTGGGGACTTTAATCTTATCCTGGAAGCTGATGACAAGAGCAACAGTAATCTGAACCGACGACTCATGGGGGAATTTAGGAACACGCTCAACTTCTTGGAGCTGAAGGAGTTTACTTTGAAAGGAAGGAAGTTCACTTGGTCCAATGACACAACGCAAACAAGAATCGACCGTGCTTTCTGCTCAGTTGAATGTGATTTAATGTTGCCAACCTCGATGTTACATGCTCTCTATTCCATGGTGTTTGACCACAGACCCCTACTATTGGTTGGGGCTTCTGCAGTACAAACTTATAGGGGGTTCAGGTTTTGAATCCTTTTGGCCAAAACTGGCAGGGTATCATGATGTCGTCCAGCAAACTTGGGAACAACCTGTGAATGTTTTCAATCCCTTTCTCCGGCTACACATCAAGCTGTCCAGAAACAGCAAAAGCACTGAGAAAGTGGGCTAAGCAGAAAATTGGAAATAACAAGCTGCTTCATTGCGCGGCTAGGCAGTTGATCGCTATCTTGGATGTTGTTCAAGAACATAGACAGCTAAGTGCGTCTGAAATGCTGCTGAGATGAGATCTGAAGGCACGTTTTCTTGGTTTGACAGCGATAGAAAAGCTCAGGGCAAGGCAGCAATCTAGATTGATCAGCATTCATGCCAGTGAGGCAAACACCAAGCTTTTTTACCTGCATGCAAATGGCAGACGACGAAAAAATTTCATAAGGCATCTACAGACTGATGACAGGATCATGAACACTCATGATGAAAAAGCCAGTTGTGTGTTTCAACACTTTACAAGCAGAATTGGCATGCAGCAAGGCAGGGGCGTTACAGTGGATTGGGACCTAATTAAGCTTCGCAGATCTGACCTACAACACTTGGAGGAAGAGTTCACTGAGGAAGAGGTCAAGGCTGTAGTGCAAGTAATTGCCCCTGACAAGGCACCTGGCCCGGATGGCTTCATTGGAGTTTTTTACAAAACAAGCTGGGATGTGATCAAAGAGGATATCCTAGCAGCAGTCATTTTCTTCTATAACATGGATGATCAACACTTCAATCTGCTCAACAATGCGCACATCGTCCTCTTGCCAAAAAAGGAAGATGCCACTTCCGTGGGAGATTACAGGCCGATTAGTTTGGCGCACAGCATCACCAAATTAATTTCTACGTTAATGGCAGCAAGGCTTTCGTCCGAACTGGACAGCATGGTTTCACGTGCACAGAGCACTTTTATAAAAAAAGAGAAGTTTTCATGACAATTTCTTGTACACTCAGAATCTTATCAGAGAGTTACATAGGGCCGGGAAACCAACCTTGTTCCTAAAATTAGACATAGCCCAAGGCTTTTGACACGGTGAGGTGGGATTTTTTGCAAGAGGTCCTTCAATAGTTGGGGTTTGGAGCAAGATGGCGAGCTTGGGTGTCAACTCTGTTAGGCAAGTCATCGTCGTCTGTGTTACTGAATTGGGTGAGAAGGCAGTGGTTCAAGCACAAAACGGGGCTGCGTCAAGGGGGTCCGCTTTCCCCAATGCTTTTCATCCTAGCAATGGAACCTCTGCAACTTATGTTCAACAAAGCAACCGAGCAAGGGCTGCTGTCACCTATCTGCAATAGAAATGCAAAACTCAGAATAAGTTTGTTCGCAGATGATGCTGCCATCTTTCTGAACCCGGTGGGTGAGGAGGTGCAGGTGGTAAAGCACATCTTGGAAGCTTTTGGAAGGGTGTCTGGTCTGATCACTAATACTGAAAAGAGTGAGGTGTACCCAATTCGCTGCGAGGGACTTGACTTACAACACATAATGGATGCTTTCAAATGCCCAGTTAAATCCTTCCCTTGCAAATATTTGGGTTTGCCACTACACGTCAGGGCTATTAGACATATTGACATTCAACCTCTGATTGATAAGATGGGTGGCAAATTGGCAGCGTGGAAAGGAAGATTACTGAATAGGGCTGGAAGGTTGAGGTTAGTCAACTCGGTGCTATCCTCCTTGCCAACTTACTTCTTGACGGTGTTCAAAATGCCAAAGTGGGCGATCAAAAGGATAGATAAGTTAAGGAGGAGTTTTCTTTGGAAATGAGAAGCGGAGGCCAAGGGAGGGCACTGCCTTGTGAAATGGACCAAAACTATGAGGCCAAAGAAGTTTGGTGGACTTGGAATTCTTGACCTTGATCTGTTCAGCAGGGCTCTTCGGTTACGGTGGCTGTGGTATCAATGGACAACTCCTAATCGGCCTTGGGTTGGTACTGAGCCGCCTGTGAATGATGTTGATTGGCAGCTATTCAGAGCAAGTACGTAGTGACACTTGGCAATGGAGAAAAGGCAAGTTTTTGGCAGTCAACCTGGCTGCATGGGCAAGCACCGATGGATCGTTTTCCTGATCTTTTCAAGTGGGCATGGAGGAAAAACAAAACGGTTAAGGAGGAACTGCACAAACAGAATTGGACACGAGGGCTATGTGAGGAACGAGAGTACTCTATCCTGCCTGTGATGAGTGAATTGTCAACCGTGTGGTGTGATCGTGCGCTTGGTCTTTGGATTGCAGGTACACGGGCGTCGAGTGTCGACGGGGAGCTGCCGTGGAGGTGTTGTGGCCGATGGACCGTGCGGTGGACGGCGGTGAAGGGCAGCCGGGATCGGAGCTCGGACCGGGCGGCAGCTGTGGCGTCCACTCCTGGATCGAGGGCGCAAGCGGCGACGGAAGGCGGGTTTCTTGGTTTGCGCCACAAAACCAAGGAGGCGGACGGCGGTTGAAGACGCCAAGTCGTGGAGGCATGGGCGTCGGTCTCGGGACTGAGGGAGGTGATGGGCGTCGACGGCGTCTAGGGCCTCGCTGCGGGCGAGGAGGTGACGGGCGTCGGGCGGCGTCTAGGGCCGTTAGAAGGCCGAGGCGGGAACGGCGTGGAGGCGGGAATCTTCCCGCGCGTGAGGTTTTGGCGGTTTTCTCAAAACCGGCCACCTACCGGGGTTTCGCAGACCCTTCAAAACCGCGGACCTGATCTTCATCAAGATGGCGACATCGCGGAGAATACTTCGTTTCGAAGAAAGAACCTCGGCCGTCGGATGAGATCGTGTACAGGGGGTGCTGCAGGCCAACCGGTCTGACCGGTCTAACCAACCGGTCTGACTGGTCCAGCGTACCGGTCTGACCAGTACCGCGGGTATAAATACCCCTTCACTTGTGTTAGGTTAATTGTGGCTTTTGTAATCTGTTCGCGGACTCTGTTCTCCAGGCCGCCCCCCCTGCGTCTCCCTCCCTCTGTTCTTCTCTTTAGAGTAGATTTGTTATGGAATTGTGAGACTTTGTATTGGATTTGATTGGGAAAGGAGGCCCCATCCTCCTTGTGCCCTCTGGGCTTTTGAATCAATCCAATCCCGTCCTTCTTGTGCTCTTTTGTGATGGATTTTCGTTTTGATTTTGATGCACATGATCGAGACGGTTCTTTGAGCTCTTTGTAGTGATTCCCATGTTTCTAGCCTCATGCTAAACCCTCTGGAATCACCAGTGCTTCAGAATTGAAGTTCTTGAGCTTTCGAGAAAACCCCAACCCTTCTTGATCTCCCCTCGAATTCTCGAGTTTCTTTGATCTTTAGGACGAGATCTCTTGGAGATATGTTCACGGAGTAGGGGCGAAGCTATCCCCCAAGTTTATCGATTTTCGTGGTCATTTGGTTGAGATTTATCGTTTGAATCCAAGTTTTCGGGGGTTTTCTTGGTGCCACCGGTCAGACCGGTCTGCTAGTTTTTTGAACAGCCGCGACCGGTCAGACCGGTCCAGTGAACCGGTCAGACCGGTCCAGACAGATCAGTTCTGCAGCTTTCCCGATTCGCTTCCGATTTGCTTCGTGGTTTCGCTCGCTCGTTCGAGGCCTTTTGTGTTGGTTTAGCTTTTCCATAGCTATTCCAAACTCTGGTCAGAACGCTTGAGGGCTTGGGTGATTTTCGGGATATAGGCCGACGGTTCGAATTTCGAAGAAATTTTGATCGGCTCCCATTCATCCCCCCTCTGGTCGCCGGCTTCGGTCCCTCACTATGGAGAATGCAAATATTCGAGGAGATGGCAAGTTTTGTTCAGCTTTGGGACCTTGTTCAGAGTGTGCAGTTATCTGACCAGCAAGAACAAACCACTTGGAGATGGACGTCAGATGGGATTTACACGGCAAAATCTGCTTACAATGCACAGTTTCTTGGGTCATTTAGCACTTTCAGAGCGGAGAACGTTTGGCGAGCAGATGTTGAAGGCAAGCACAAGTTCTTTGCTTGGCTTCTCATCCAATGTAAGCTTCTGACAGCAGACAAGCTACTGGCTCGGCAATGGCCATGTAACCCAACCTGTCCTTTATGCAATCTGGTACCCGAGACAGCATCGCACCTCATCCTTCATTGCCCATTTTCACAACAAGTTTGGGCACTGTTGGAAACCTGGACACAGTCTACCATCAAGAAATCGGTTCAGGGAATTGAAGTCATGGCCTGGTGGGAGAAGGAACTAGCTTATCTACCAAAGAAGGCAGCGGTGATGATCTATTGTGCCTGGAACATCTGGAAGGCAAGAAACAAGAAGGTTTTCGAGAAAAAAACTCTGACCCAGGGGAGGTGTTGCAGGAAATCAAGTCTGAGATGCAGTGTAGGAGTTTGGCCTGCGGAAGACCTGAGTTATCTTCGTTTAATGTTTAGTTTCGTTTTTTTAGTTTGAGAACTACTTTTTTATGTAATATCACCACTGTAAGCTCTCTGAACTTCTGCTTTCTTCTCCTTAAATGACAAAGCGGAGCTCCCGCAAACTTTTCAAAAAAAAAGATCCAGTAAAAAAAATTGCGTACCGTTTTTCCTTTTTCTTTTTGGAAGAACAAACAAAAGTCAAGTTCCAGAAATGAGTTCGTCGTGCTCGGCTCGACAAGTGAGGACATCGGTAGGCTTTTTTGTTGGGCCAGCCCTAGGGTAATTTTTTCTAGTGCGCTTCACAGCCTAAAATTTCGGCCAGACCGGAGTCAGTTGTTGCCTCTCATCCCCTGGCTGTGTGTGTTATGTAGGCTGCACACATTTCATGGCCCAACATCGTAATCTTCGGCTCATAACACATCTGAAAGTAATTGTTTATGATTGTGAATTTGTGCTACAAATATTACAGTATTATCAAATATTAGAGTATAGTATAAAAGAGAGACTATTAGATTTGATTAAATAGCAACCCATATTACCTTACATACTGTACTTAAATTCTTACTCATGGTGATATTGAGATCCTAATCACTCCATGGTAAACCACACTTATCTTATTCCTATATAAGAATATTTGCCATTTTGTGGTGATCTGGCACAATAAAATATAACTTAGTAAAACATTAAGTTAGATTTGCATCGGTGAAAAAAATCAATCTTCACTTAGAAAAACAAAATAAACAAGCGAAAGAGCCTACGAAAAACTGGCAGTTGAATCAAACCAAAGCCCAGTGGCACCACCCCTCCCCTCCCGTCGCGGCGTCGCCATCTCCACCGCTCCACGAGACGCAGTCCGGTGCTGCGACAACCACACGAAACCCACTTCTGAAGAAGCAGATCGCACATATATCGACTCCACTCCGCGCGTCGCCGCCGTCCGACCTGCCAGATCCAGGCGTCCAGATCCCCGAACACTCGAGCGTCCCCCCATGGAGCCCTCGCCGGCGCAGGCGGGCGCGTGGGACCGCGACCGCTCGCCGCCGCCGCCTCCGCCTCCCCCGCCCCAGTCGTCGGCCGCCGCGGCGATCTCGTCGCCGCTCGCCGTCGTCTGCAGCTTCTGGAAAGGTGCGCCTCGATCCTACCTGACGGTTTGGTGCCACTCGCCCAGTGGGCGGTGTAGCTTCGTAGTGGTGAGCTCCGGGGAGCGCAGTTGGACTGGATCATGCCGCGTTAGCTGTGCAGAGCCGCGATTCCTGCTTCGCGCCCGCTCGTACTGGCCCCTAGTGGTTGTAGGTGTTATTAGAATTTGTTGCTAATTTCGACTGAATTGATCTTAATTGCCCTGAAATGTTGACATACATTTGGTATTGCCATAGCCATCCATCCGCATTTGCTCTGCGCACCTTGTCAAATTGATTGCTCCAACTCCAAGTCTTTATGTGAATGGGTCTCTAGATGTGTAGAGCTTGTGGCTCATTACTGTGCACTGGCACCAAGTATGGAAATCAGTTTCAGTGCAGAAGGCTTCAGTATCCATCTCAAACATAACTTCCCATATCTGAGAAGCTTGGAAAATTTTGCTGTCCTAAATTTAGCTTTTCCTATAGAGTTTGCAACATCGCAAAGGATGAGTTAAGAGATTGAGAACAAGTGTTGTGAGCTTCGAACACCGAGTAATTGTGGTTTCTTCTTGTGATATAGTTTAGCAACACTGAGGTAACATTGAATGTGAATTGTCTTGCTCTGTGGAATGCTATCAGTGGTGGTAATTCTGACTCTGGCTTCTTGTGCACAATAGACTTTGATTTGGAGAAGGAAAGAAGCGGTTTGGATGAGCAGGGTTTAAAGATTGCGGAGAATCAAGAGACTAGCCAAAAGAACAGACGTAAGCTGGCTGAGAACACTCGGGATTTCAAAAAGGCATCTTCAGATGATAAGCTGAGTTTGTTCAACTCTTTGCTGAAGAGTTATCAAGAAGAAGTTGATAACCTCACAAAGAGAGCAAAGTTCGGAGAAAATGCATTTCTCAACATCTACCAGAAGCTCTATGAAGCCCCTGATCCATATCCAGCTCTTGCTTCAATGGCTGTATGTTCTTTCAAATATTTTCTTTTTTTAATCTTCGAATTCAATTATCTATTGTACTTGTAAATATACTGTCGAAAACTGGGAAAATCTGTCCTTGCATTTCCAAGGTCGTAAAATTTCATGTTATCATCAAGACAAACAACATTTGTTATCTCGTCGTAATTTCTGAAACGCATATGATAATTTTATATGATTAAATTCTTATATTATATTTCTTTTGTAGCAAATTACCTTCACCTAGCTGTATTCTACAACCCATCAACAAAAGCTAGTTTATTACAACATGGAAACATATAGGCGATAGGTTTTCAAATGGTAAAATGCAGTACCAGTTTTGGGAAAAAAAATGGTGTTTTATGATTTCCTCCGATAAATCACATGTTTTTAACTTTATTTTACATTTGATCTTGAATCAGTTTTCCTAACAAGAAGCTCATCTGCAATCATTAATTCTAGTGCTAAGGATTTCAATGCATGCAGGATCAAGACCAGAAACTATCTGAACTTGAGACTGAAAACCGTAAGATGAAACTGGAGCTTGAAGAATATCGTGCTGAAGCTGCGCACTTGAAGAACCAGCAGGCAACAATTAGGCGACTTGAAGAACGAAATCGCCAACTAGAACAGCAGGTATGCTCTGTTTCCATTCAAATATCTGCTCTATTTTCTTATCTTTGAAACTTTCTTTCATGTCTAGGAGATCAGTGCTAAAAAATGAGTTTCTTCTGTCCTGTTCGTAAATAGTGAAACATGGCAATTCATGCATAGAATGATGACAAACAAAATGCTAAATTTCTCCTAATTTCAATGTGTAAGTACTTTTGTTTGAGCACCATATTATTCAGTGTTTTAAAGGTGCCAAGGCGACCCAAGGCGAGCTGGGTATGCCTGGACGCCTAGGCGGCGACTAGGCGACAATCGTGGCTGTTACCCAAGGCGAGCTGGGTCCGCTTGGACGCTAGGCGACGCCTTTAAAACATTGATACTATTAACTAAGTTCTATTTCATATAAGTATGCTTCTATGCGAGTTACTAATTGGTGTACTGAGTGGTGGAAATTTCTTTTGTCTACCAGTAGGTAGCCTTTAGACTTAAGTCTGGTAACTTTTTATAAAAATAATTTAGAGTTTTAGACTAGTTCAGATAAGTTTAAATGCGAACTTTATTTCTCATGGTTTTTACTTTCAATATTTTCATGTTCAATTAACCTGCTAATGATTTTAGATGGAGGAGAAAGTGAGGGAGATGGTTGAAATGAAGCAGCGAAGCATGGCTGAAGATAGTCAGAAAACTTTGGAAGCCCTTAAAGATAGGTATGCCTAATTAACAGTAAATATGAAAATGAATTGATATGTTATCACCCCAATTGCAATGTCCTGACACTCAAGGCTCACTCGTATACCTTGACTCATACCACATATTTTGACCTTTATGTTCCTGTAATCGTAGGGAGCGGTCATTGCAGGACCAACTAAGGCAAGCTACAGAAAGTGTAAAGAATATGCAGAAGCTACATGAATCGGCGCAAAGCCAGTTGTTTGAGCTTCGCACTCAGTCAGGTCTATTTCTAAGCTGTGTTACCATGATCATATTCTGAAATAGTTGGGATGGCACAATATATTCTAAATGTTCTAGTGAATTGAAGCATCTCATTTCATTCAGAGGAGGATCGAGCTGCAAAGGAGGCTGAAGTCAGCCTTCTGATGGATGAAGTTGAACGCGCTCAAGCACGATTAGTCAGTCTTGAGAGGGAAAAGGTAGCCCTGCAATTTGCAATTCTACTTTCATGTTTCTGCTTGCATAACTTTTCTATGTGGATGGTTCTAACATGTGGCACTGTGTCAGTTTGTTATGATTTATCGGCGGCCACTTCTGTTTTTCATGTTTTCCCAAATACGTGCTGTTTATATGTGGTAGAGCTACTTTTAGAAATCGTATGGGGTTTTATCCCACCCACCTACTCGACAAACCAACCAAAATTTTCCTGGTGATTTGCATCCAGTGTAGTGGGGGTCAAATTAACCAAACTAGAATTCATGGACCAAATAGCCCCTTCATTATATATAAGTTAAGAAACTAGCCATATAAATTTTCAAGAAGTAATGCTCTTCAGTGTGATCTATATCAAGGCATGGACCTTGACCTAAACTGTGTGACGTCAGTAATCACCATCAATCTGAAATGCCCTAACTTCATGGACAGAGTGAATAATATATAGATGCGCTGATCAGAAATCTGTAAAGCTATTGCTCATTGCATGACCCCCCAAATACCATTTTGTAAAACCCTTTTCCCTTTTTCCTGCAGGGGGATTTACGTTCTCAGTTGCAGACAACAAATGAAGATGCAAGCAAGAGTAGGTCAGTTATTTTTACCTTATTTTGCCTGTGTATTTCGTGTAAACTTTCAGTAGTGCTGCTTTTTAGCAGTGTTTTTTTTTTGAAGTTGATCTTGTTATCTGAACTACATAATTTTGTAGTGATTATTTGGAATCAAGTGATATACTTGAGAGTTCCTTGAACGCGAAGGAGAAGATTATCTCAGAGTTAAATGCAGAACTTCGCAATATTGAAAGTACTTTATCAAGTGAGAGAGAAATGCATGTGAATGAGCTAAAGAAGTTGACTGCTTCACTCACCGAAAAGGTACTAACTTCTTAAAGACTGCTATCATGTGTAAACTCAGTAACTGGTGTTCTTGGATCAGCAGAGTATTCTTGTATAATTTTGTTTATTGTGTGGATTTCTTGAAGTTGTAAGGGGCTTATTTAGAAAACCTTCATTTTATGGGTCTCAAGTTCTTTTTTTTTTCCTGAAAACGCGGTAGAACTTCGTTCATTTTATTAAGAAAGAGAGAATAAAATACAAAGCAGGGATCACAGGGGTCCCCAGAAAACAACCCACACCCACTTACACAAATAAAGCTGTTACTTATGTGCCACTCACGGGAGAAAAACAACTTAAGCGACCTTGACAGAAATTCATGAAGTGTGTGGGCTCCAGCTGAGCACCAAAGGGTCTTAAGTTCTTAACCTGTCTAGTTAGTCAACCCCTGTGATCCATTTTCCAAAAAGTAGTTCAGTAAATTCTAATTTATTTGCTGTTGTCATTGTTCACCTGCTATGTTGTTGTTGTTGTATTAGTTATCTTATTTGATTCCATGCAACTAAACTGTACTTTTTCTTGAAAATTTTTGTTGATTCATTTTCCATCTGTAGGAAAGTGCTCTTATGGAGTTGAAGAAAGAACTTCAAGAACGACCTACACAAAAAACGGTAGATGATCTCAAGAAAAAGGTTCAGATTTTGCAGGTATTGCAACAGAAATACATCTGCGTACCACAATCATCACAATAAACCCTCTTTCTTTTGAGACCACCATCAGTGTGCCAATTCCTAAGTTCTTAACCACATCTATATTCCATTTATAAAAGTGGTGATTCTAGAATGATATATTTGTGATACAGTTATATGGAATTTACCACTTTGTCATTGCTACACGTTACTCCACTATCTTTTGACTCTTTGGTTTTTATTTATGCTAATACCAATATTTTTTTTCAATAGGCCGTTGGTTACAACTCCATAGAAGCTGAAGACTGGGAACTAGCTACCAATGGTGAAGAAATGAGCAAGCTGGAAGCATTGCTTCTTGACAAGAACCGGAAAATGGAGCATGAACTAACACAACTGAAGGTTGGTATCTGGTTCAGATGCTGGAAGCTGTGTTTTTTCTGTTTAAGCTATTCTTTCTCTAAGGGCATCTTTATCTTCTGGAACTGGCTGATAAGTTCTATTTTAAAAGGTTAAAATATCAGAGAAGACAAGTCTTCTTGAGGAAGCTGAGAAAAGGATAGCTGAACTAACTTCAAAGGTCGAGGAGCAGCAAAAGTTGATTTTGAAACTCGAAGATGACATATTAAAGGTTGTTTCACATGGTCCTTTGATAACTTTCCTAGAACCAATTAATCCTTGATTTCTTGAATATTCATAAAATCTGTAAGGTGTCATTTCTTTTGCATTCAGGAACACTGTAGTTTGAATACTGTTATAATTCTGTAACGCAAAACTTAGAAACCAGAAGGTTGCTATATTATTGTTCTACTTTCATCTTTGAAAGCACCTACAACTAATGTTTCTTATCTTTTGTGCAGGGTTACAGTTCAACCGATAGAAGGGCTTCACTGTTGAATGATTGGGATCTCCAAGAAATCGGCTCTAGTGAAGCATCGGAGGTAATTACTACTTAGGTTCACTTATCATGTCTAATCATAATTCTGCGTGCCTCTTGTTATCTGAAGATATGGTTGCTGAAGTTTTTTTAAAGAATATTTGTATTACAATTGGTCCCTGTAGTAGTGTATATCAAGTGCATAAGTGTATATTGGTACACAATACACAAACTTTATCAAATGGATTTGGTCCAATCTGAATGGCCCTAGTGAGAGGTGTGAATTCTGAATTCCCTCATCGCGTTTTTAATTGGACTAAACCCAATCGGGCCTAACTTCTGGTCCGAGGGATGTGATCGTGAATGAGATTGTGGATATGTCCATCTGTACTGTTCTGCACAGGATATTTCCTCATCTTGTTGCCTGTAACTGTTTACACATCATGATACTTCTTTGATCCAATAAATACCATTGATTCTGTACTAACAGTTTGTTAATAAAAAGATCCACTGCATCCAAATTTAAAAGATCCAGAGTTAATGCTCTAGCAAAAGTAATATGTAGCATCTCCCTTAAAAAGATAGTTGCTGATTAGCAACATATGCAGATTTTTATTACCTGAGTCCATTCTACAAAATATATAAATGTGCCAGATTTTGCTTATGTTGAACCTTTAGATTTGTACCAAACATGTACTATTAGCAGTATAGTTGGCTATATATGTATGTACTGCAGCTAAAATTTTAACTGCATAAATATTTTATTTTGAGGAAACATCTCTTAGGCCTCTTTCTAAGGTTGCAGTTTGTTAAGAGGAAAAATGAAGGCCTGTCAAAATAGATGATTATAACTCTGGTTGTTTAGCTGCCCTTGACATGCATAATGGGATGGGTGCTTTTTCTCAAATTCGTGCATATGTTTTTTATTTTACAGGGTACTGATCCAAGGCATGCATCACCAGATCAAGATCAAAATTCTATGCTCAAAGTCATCTGCAACCAGAGGGATCGCTTCCGTGCACGACTACGTGAAACTGAGGAGGTATATTTGATGAATTTTTAGAAAATGGCTGCATCATTTTAGTTTGAAGTGAAATTGGTTGTCTAGTCCTCAGATAAGTACATGCAGCATGTTTCACAATTTACAATGCCATTGGACGACGGTTGAGATGACTGGTTTTGCTCAACCGGTGATTACACTAACCCTTAGAATAATATTTATAGGAGTGAATACCAGATGACATGGCCATTTGCCTCGATCATCTTCCAAGCTTTGGCTTTGTTATGTTTTTTGCGGAATTTTTCTCATACCCAATGATGAGTCGTCTTTGCTATGTGAAACATGACGGTGCATCAGCATGGCTAATCATCATTCTTTGGTATCATAGGAACTGAGGAAATTAAAGGAGAAGTATGCGATGCTGACTGTAGAGCTGGAAAAAACTAAAGCTGATAATGTCCAACTTTATGGAAAGATTCGATATGTCCAGGACTACAGCCACGACAAGATTGTTTCCAGAGGACCAAAGAAGGTTTATCATAAATCTTTACAATATAAATTGTGTTATTCATGTTTTCTAGCATTTGACCGTTGCTGTGTTGTTTCAGTATGCCGAAGATATTGAAAGTGGTTCTTCAGATGTTGAAGCAAAGTACAAGAAAATGTATGAGGACGACATAAATCCTTTTGCTGCTTTTTCGAAGAAGGTATATATGTGTTAACATATCATTAGTAACACCTGTATGTATGGTATTGCACATAGTTTATTTATACTTTCCTTTTCATACACAGGAAAAGGATCAACGATACAAGGAACTTGGTTTAAGAGATAAAATCACTCTTAGCAGTGGTCGGTTTCTCCTTGGTAACAAGTATGATACTCTCTTCTTTTCTTTGCGTAACTCAGACTCTCTCCCTCCCTCCGTTCTCCCTCTCCTTTAGTTTTTTCATCCAGTATGCTGAAATTTGGTAATAACCATTAGGTGGTTGTAGAGACAGACAGAGATGTCTATATTTGACCACTTACAATTATGTGATTTTGTTGTCAAAATATTGTGTTGCCCGAACATTTGGAAGTTGGAACCTGAACCGAATAATAGCAACCCCTGTGACTTAGGTGTGGGTTCCTTAGTAATGATACAATGGTAGTTATTGTGGCCCTAGCTTGAAATTACGCACTGTCATAGCAGTTATGCTCAAACTTCATATGTTGGGTCATCACACAATGTCTAGAGCTGTGACTTTTTTTCAGTTTATTTCAGCTTCGTAGTGTTGAGAAGCTTGTTTTAAATAGATCTTTCATGATATACATGATTGATCAGATATGTTTGTTCTGCATGAGGCCAGAGTTTCTTTACTTCCGTCACCAAGTGGACTGGAATGAGAAATTTATATTACAGCTATTTATGTCTACTCGCAGATACGCCCGGACATTTATATTTTTCTACAGCATTGGATTGCATCTCCTTGTATTTACATTGCTGTACAGAATGTCAGCTTTGAGCTATCTCCAGTAAGTTCCCAGTCCTATAACAATTTAAGTTGAGCTGTTACAAACCAGATTTGACCAAAGTTCCTGAGCATTTCTAATATGAATTATTTACACAGCACGACTCCTGGACATGATGAAATCATTCTGGATGCTGGCAATCAGACACTATCGCACATGCTCTAATTCAAGCTGAACTTCCATGGACAGTATCATAGAAGCAGATACATTCTGGGTTTTGATCTGTAGAATCTTTGCATAGGATCATGACTGAAATTGCAATTTTTATCTGTTCCCGTAGGAGTCTGGATATGTTTCTGTAGATAAAAGTTTTTCCAGTTTTGGGGGCAGGGGTGGGCAGGGCATGGACTTTGAAGTCTCTGTATACTGTTGTATTATTAATTGCCATTTTCTTGGTAAATGAAAGCACAAATTTGGCCACAAAAGGTAAATCATACCGTCACATACATTGTTCTTATATATATATATATATATATATATATATATATATATATATATATATATATTACATACGCTCGAAAGACAGTATCTTCACTAGTAGATAGATTTGTATTCATGAGTGATAAGTTATACTCCGTTGCACGCTTGATTTCAGATCCACAAGGCAGAGATTTGATTGCGAATCCCATCAACATTAAATGAACTTCTTTTCAGTTAGCGGTATTTTAGACGCGTGTGCAATCAAAGTAAAAACTATGTAAGCACATGTCAAGAAATAATTACTGCAATCTTCGTTTCAACTACCGGTATTTTTTTCTGAAAAAGAAATGGGGTACTTTAGATGCGTGAAATTAAAGTAAAAACTATGAAAGCACTTATAAAGAAACAAGTACTGCATTCTTTTCTGTAAAACATGGAACAGTGACCGAGCAACACATCCAGTTCTTTTGAACTGAAAGACATACAGTTCCGTTACGTGGTTCTTCACTTGTCACTGCCATCAACCTCTGCCGCTTGACCCTATGGCCCTCACAAGCGGCAGCGACAGCGACCGAATAGCCCTGGCTTGCGGCGAGCCAAGGATTACTCGGAGTTGAGTACCAGCAGACCTCCATCCAGAAAGAGACGAGGTCGTGGTCTCGACGTCTCCCCTGTGGCTGTGACCGCGGCCGAAGCCCCAATTGATGGTGTGGGCCGTGGGGAAGGCACCAAACGGGCAGCCATCAGCTCACTGGCCGCCGAATAGCCGCAGCCGAGCCGAGCCCGAGAGAGCCTCTCGCCAGTCGCCGGCACGGTAGGCGGGGGCCCGGGAGGTACACGGAGGTGGGGGCCCACTCGGGGGGAACCACCGGTCGTGGCGTGATCGCTGCGTACGGGCCATACGCGACTCATGGGGTCGATGCGGCCACGTCGCCGCGGATCGGAGGAGAGGAGCGCGCGGCGTCGCCGTGGGGGTGGGGCCCCGGGGTCGCCGTCGGCGTGATCTGGCGTGCCTATCTCGCTATCCGTCAAGTTGGGGTGGGGTGCCGGGGTGGAGCGGAAGCCGGGAGCCATTAGCCTTGACACGTGGCCAGCAAGTGCCTAATGAGACCAATGGAGAGGATCAGGAGGTGATACCGTTATTTCTTCACCCTAATGGACCCCCAGCTTCAGCTTGGGTGGACATGATCTTACATTCTTACTTCTGGACATCAAGACATGCTACGCCCGGACCACTTACATTGACTTTTTTTCTCTCCTAAACTCAAGTTAGCGTTCCACTCTGCTTTAGCACCTTATGAGCATAGCTAATAATACAGCCTTCTGCTGCCTGTAAGCAGCGGTGGAGCTAGGGGGTGCTGGGATGCTCCAGCCCCCCTATCCCTATACAGCCCATGCAGCCCCCCAAAGCTCTCCTACAAATTTCAACAATGAATTAAGAGGATGATGTGGAAAATGAGGAAGAAGAGAAGAAAAAGAGAGAAGGGAAGGAAGAAGAAGAGGAAGATAAGCCCCCCCTAAGTTCAAATTCTAGATTCGCCATTGGCTGTAAGAATTTTTGCAGCTCATCTCTCAGCCTAGCTACTTGTATAGTGGTTTAGCTTTTCACCATTAATATATGACCAACTTGTCTCTCCACAAAATTTCTTGGGTTTTTGTGTTGAAACTGGCTGCAAGTTTACAACCTGTTTTTTCTCTCTCTTTTCTCATCTCTCCTCCACCTCAGCATTCAATTTTCTTACGGTCCATCATAATACTTGCTCTAACATTTTTTTTGGTGGTACATGGTCTTCAGAAGATCCGACGACATTGCTAAGGCTAAAACAAAAGCGAGCCACACTTTTACGAATACACTTGCAACTCGCACTCCCATGTCATGTGTTCCATATCCATATATAGCTGCACTTATACATGTGGGAGAACAAAATTCCTTTTGCCAGAGTTGTTCGACCATTCAAAAATAAATGGCCGAGCGTATGTAGGAGCGGGGGGGGGGGGGGGGGGGGGAGCCAATCATTGTCGGTTTCGCGTGTATTTGTGTGCGCGAGAAAAGTTAGTGACCTTGCTTGATGGGGACTACTTACATGGGTCGACATGCTATCAACGTCCACGAGAAATTCTTCATAGCTAAGAGGGATTTATCATATATTTCTCGCAAGTAGGGGAATATATATGTGTGTGTGATATCTAAATTCATTTGTAAGACAATACGAACAATAGTAACATCCATTTTGCCTTTCCGAGAAGAAAAATGATGTTTCCTTTTGCCTTTCGCTAAACTCATCCATTTTGCCTTTGGCCACTACCGAGGCTCTTGTAACTAACAAACTGTGGTATCTTAGGTTCTAGCTTTGACTACCTGTGGGAGCGAATATTCTAGAATTTAGCGGCGTTGTACATTCAGTAGTAGCGAGACGTCTGTGGTGATTTCGTCAATCTTGATTATTTTCCGGCTGTCTTTGAAGATACTTATAGAGGTAGGATTTGCGTACGTGTGTTCATAGGGGTGAGTGTGCGTGTATTGTGAGTATCTGAATTGAACTATGTAATAGAAAAAAAAGAACAAAGAGTTTTATGCTTATGTACCTTCCTTAGGGCGCAAGAACATGTGTTTAAAAGACATTTTTGTGTACCCTCCTAGGCATATATTGACCAAATTTCCATCCATCTCCCTCAAAATTCGGCACTCCAAAACAGCTCCAATTAATATTTTTTGCTTGAAACGGTAGTACATTCGCTACAGTTATAGTATTGCACCAAGGTTATTTTTGTTCTAGAATTGCCCATGCTTATAAAAATTAAAAGGTGGAATCTTAACATAACTGCTTTCCCGACAGAAATATGCAAGTACTATATAATTTTCCCGAATCCCGATACAAGCATGTACCACGCTTGCTTGCCACCAGACTGCTGGTGGCGGGCGAGACCACCTTCCTCTCAATATTGGTAAAATTTACACACATTTATTTATGGGATAATTAAACATGTAGTCGCAACAAAAAATGACGTGGTTACTTTAGTATTGTGCAACTGACATTAGGTATCAACTTTTATTTATCTTTTTTAAAAAACGCAATCTGCGGATTGATTTGAAAGTCAAACAACCAAGGAAATCGGTTGTTTTAAATGCTATTTATGGTTCTAATCTTTTCCTCCAAATTTTGAGGTATTCGCACATGATTCACATCTAATATGTTGACAGATAATTTCAAGAGGTACTGATGGGCATGGTATGACCGTATGGGAGCAAACGGCGAAGACAAGTCAGCAGCCTGTGCACATACATGATGGATTGATGGTACACACTAGCTGCTGAGTCACCCAATAGGCCAACATCATAGGCAAGAGATAGGAAGGAGAGAGAGAGAGAGTTTAGCTGGAGAGGAGTCCGCGTCATCGTCCACACCTCATGGGCCCCGCCGGAAATCCAACTGCGTGACAGGCAGCCCAATAGCATTCCAGCCCAGCGGATTCCGCGCGCTCCCCAGCCAATGAGCTTCGAGATAAGCATTTTTCCTTGGGCCCACCGCACGCAGCCCTCGCTCCTCCTCGCTCCACGTAGCCCAAAAGCTCATTCGCGGGCCCCACATGCCGCCCGCTACGCGATCACGACTATTGGCACTAACCGTCACTGGTTGGTGGGTCCGGATTCCCCGGGCCAGGTCACAATTTTATAAAGGAAAGGGCTTTGGAGCTCGCCCCCCACTGTTCCCGTTTTCGTCGAGCTCGCGCTTAACCCCACCGCCGGGAGAAGACGAAGTGTTCGACGAAATGACGAGCGCTGGATCGGCGGCGGGCGCCGCGCTGGGCGCGCGCACGGCGCGCTCCTGCGACGGCTGCATGCGTCGGCGGGCGCGGTGGCACTGCCCCGCCGACGACGCCTACCTGTGCCAGGCCTGCGACGCCTCCGTCCACTCGGCCAACCCGCTCGCGCGCCGCCACCACCGCGTCCGCCTCCCCTCGGCGTCTTGCTCCTCCCCTCCGCGCGACCCCGACGCGCCCGCGTGGCTCCACGGCCTCAAGCGCCGGCCTCGGACGGCGCGGTCCAAGCCAGGAGGAAGCGGCAAGCATGAGGCCACGCCCGCCTCGATCGCCGCGGCCGTGTCGGCAGCGGTGCCCGACCTCGAGGCGGAGGAGTCTGGCGCAGGCATCGTGGGCGACGACGACGACTTCCACGGGGTGGAGGATGAGTACGAGGATCTTCTGTACCGCGTCCCTGTGTTCGACCCCATGCTCGCCGAGCTCTACAACCCCGTGACCGACGAGGGGGAGCAGAAGCCGGCCTGCCTGATCTCGTCTCTCGCCGAGACGTCGCCGGAGTTTGCCTCCGGCTCGGCGGAGGCGGACGGGCTCTCCGGGTTTGACGTCCCGGACATGGAGCTCGCTAGCTTCGCCGCGGACATGGAGAGCCTCTTCATGGGAGTCGAGGACGGGTTTGATGATCTGGGTTTCTTGGACGAGGAGAAGCCTCAGGTGAACGTGGACCTGGGTCGCATGAACCTCGAGGCCACGGCGACGCCGGCGCCTCCGCCGGAACTAGATGAGAAGAAAAGGAAGCGGCCAGAGATGATACTCAAGCTCAACTATGAGGGAGTCATCGCCTCTTGGGTCCGTGACGGCGGATCGCCGTGGTTCCACGGCGAGCGTCGTCCTCACCTCGATCCTTACGACGAGTCCTGGTCGGGCTTCCCGGTAATTAAGCACTACGGCTCAAGCATGGCATCTACAGTTCTTCCATTTCCACACACACTGCGTCTTGGGATCCGATCATCCAAATAACCGATCGGTTGCCTTCTGCCGCGGATCGTGTGCAGGCGGGGTGCAGGGGAATCCTCGGCGGCGCCGTGACCGCGGTGACCGGCGGCGAGCGGGAGGCGCGGGTGTCGCGGTACCGGGAGAAGCGGCGGACGCGGCTGTTCGCCAAGAAGATCCGGTACGAGGTGCGCAAGCTCAACGCCGAGAAGCGGCCGCGCATGAAGGGCCGGTTCGTGAAGCGCAGCTCGCTGCCGTCGCTGCCGAGGCCCCCGCCGCCGCCGCAGCAGCAGAAGCAGCCGCCGCGGGCGATGATGCCGCACGTGGGCGCGCACGGGCGCTTCCGTTTTTGAGACTACTCGTCGTGCATTGCAAAGCATAGTATATATAGTATGTGCATGATGCATGGTGCATGCATCTTCACGTACAGTACACGTACATGTGATCTACAAGTAAACACTACAGATAGTATCACGTAGCATGTTCTTTCTACTCTACTTTTAAATGGGGATGAACGTACCTAGTGTTAGTTTTGAGCAGAATCCGTACGTGCTAGTTATTAGTTCTCCCAAAGATGCCTTACAAGTTACATTAGTCACGACTGAAATATTCGTATCCACCACCTGTGCAGAATCTAATTAATGTGCAAAGTAGCTAAGGATCGTTAAGTATGTTAATGGGCGCATAGCTAGGTTGGGTGTTTCTCTTCTGTTTGTAAAGAAGGATATACTAATTACAAGGGCGTGTGAGATCAAAGTGATGATCTGATATACTATGTGCGTGGTTTGCTTCTTGTTTCCGATTCTGTTTCGGATCTTGTGTGGCCATGATCGTGGCAGAATGTGCTGTTAATAAGTCTATGCTGCTCCGAGAAAACGTTTGCAGTTTGATCAATCTCCTCGATCGACGATCATTGTACGTACTGTGATTTCCTACTGGGATAAGGAGTTTTTTATGTGTACACCTTTGATCTGCGTGTTGTGTAATTCTTTGATGCTTAATTTATTTGATGCGGCTATATGTCCTCTCGTATTCAACCTTACTTAATTGGGACATTTTGGCCATTGAGGATGCCAATTATTCGACTTATCCTATACCTAAGCCAAGGTTACCTTAGCTTACTATGGTTAGCTTCAGATCCATATACCAACATACTTCCTCTGTCCCAAAGTAAGTGTAATATTAGAATTCAAATTTTATTCCACAAATAGTGTTTTAGACTGTAATGAGATCTATGTAATTAAAGCAATACAAGTACCAAGAAAGCATTGTATAGGAAAACGCATAGAGTCAATCAAATATTTATTAGTGGATACTACTTTCTAGTTTCAATGCATATACATTCATTGAGGATCCAAAAAACCAAATAAATAACACGGTTTTCAATCACAATTGCTAGAAGTAATTAGGTGTTACAAAGTTATTTCTTTGAATGTGTAATGTGTCTGAATTTTTTTAAGGGTTTTTTGGATTGACACCATTACAATTCTTGTGCTTTGGAGAAGTACCATTACTATTCGCCTATTCGGAAAGATACCATTACTATTCTTGTTTTGTCACAGCAACACCATGTTCTACATATGGGACGGCCTCGGGCCCACCTGCAGGCGTACCCGGCGGCTCCGTAGTTCCGTATGGGCGATTTTGCCCTCGGCTCAAGTGGATAACGTCCCCCACGGGGACTCTGTCTTCCTCCTTGCCCTCCCTCTCTCATCTCGTCTACTCCCCGTGTGATAGGGATTCGTCGCCGGCGACTGGACGCCGCGGCGGCCGTTGACGCCACCTCTGCCGTCGACGCCACCTCCGCCGTCGACGCCGCCTACGACCCCCTCCCCGACCCTGCCGTGGACGCCGCATCCGCATCCGTCGTCGACCACCCGGCCGTCTACGCCAACTCCGCCTCCGCGCGTGTACCTCCGACATGGCCGCCACAGGTTCAAGCTCTTCGCAACGGGGAAGGGCTCTCCCTCTTATCAACTGCCCCAAATGCCAGGCGCCGGTTGCTAAGCACAGGAGCAAGAACGACAACATCTACTACCGGTGCTCCAACAAGTGCGGTCAGTTCTGGTTTGAGGCAGCATATGAGCTGTATTTGCGCGATAATCAAGCACGTCTATTGGACAACTCAATTGGTTCTGGGCACATACAAGTAGTTGGGCAGGCTCCTGATCATGTTGTTCAAGGAATGCAGCAGGTTAGTGGGGAGTTGAAGATTGTGGCACTTGATCTGAAGATGCAGCTTGCTGACATCAAATTGAAGATTGGCAATGTGAGGAATGAAATCAAAGAACTGAGGGATGAGTTCAGGAAGGGTAATAGGCCAATTGTGGTGGGCAATGCTGCTATCATTTTTGTAGCACTGTTAGTTGTTGTCATGATCTCTATGTACTGGAAGAAATGAAGCTACATGTAATGTAGCTTTGGATCCATGTAGCTGTGTTAGCTTAGAGTGCAGCTTCATGTTGTATTTGGTTGTAATTGGAGCTAAGTTTAAGGGGTGCCCTATATTTTGTTGTAATTGAATCTATGTTTCTGATCAATTCTAACCAGTATGGTTGGACCCTTGTCTAATCGGAGCTATGTTTGATTCTGTTGTTGGGTGTTTAATTTTGACAGCATCTTTGTCCTTTCTGTGCAAATGGAAAGCACCAATTGACATCACTTGTGTCTCAGATATCCAAATCACAGACTTAACAGAATTCTAGTACACAGACATTACAAGTTTTGTGGCCAGAAGCATAAGGAGACACATTACAAGTTTTTGTGTCCAAAAGCACAACATAACCTTACAATTTTTGTCCCAAAAGCCAAAGCATGGAGGCATATAACACAACACTCTCATGCAAACTGTCCTTCAAACACTAATTTTCGGATGCTGGTGACAACAGTGGGAGGTGTGTTTGCCTCTGCCCTCTTTTGCTTCTTCTTTGCAGGGGTCTTCTTCTTTTTGGGGGTACCTTTCTTTTTCTGTTGAGTCTTCTGTTTCTTCACGTTGGAGGGGCCAGCATCATCTTCTGTGCACTTCTTCCTACAAGTTACAGATGCAACAATTACAGTACCTGGACATGAAGTAATTGATTGTTCAAGTTCATGCATTTTGTGCCAGAAATCTCACCTTTTATTCCTGCTCAACCCTTTTGCGCCATCTTCACCAACCTCTGGCTCTTTGCAAGTTTTTGCAAAATGGCCTAGTGCACGGCATCTGCTGCATTTAACCTTTTTCTTTGTGGTTCTTTTTTCCATGCACCCTCTAATCCTTTGCACCTTTGGCCTCCCTGGTCCTCTGCCCAACAATGGTGGATGCACTTTGAAACCAAGATCCACTTGAGGCCACTGGGACCTATCTAGTATTCCCTCAACTCTGGCTTCATAAGCTTTCTTGAACCTAGCCACTGAGTAGTACTCATGGACATAGTCTTCAATTTTGATCCCCCTATTAGACAATATCCAGGCCAAAGCATGTCTACATGGCTTCCCAGTAACTTGCCACTCCCTGCAAGAGCATTTGTGATTCTGCAGGTCCACTGTGTGCCGTTTTTTATTGTTCCAATGGTCCAAAAGGGTGACTTCAGCTATGTAATCATCACTTACTATAACTTTTATGACCTTAAGCTGGTTGCTAATCAGATTCAATTCTTTCATGACATTAGGCAGAATTCCTTCTGGCCACTGCCTAGCCAGTTTCTTTCTCAAGTATCTCTTTCCATTATGAGCTCCCTTAGCTTGTCTACTAGTTCATGCAACAGCAACCCTTTGAACTTCTTCACTTGAGCATTGAAACTCTCTGACACATTATTGGTCAAGTAATCACACTTGCTGTTTTCAGAGAACCCACATCTATACCATATTCTACTGTGGTGTGTCTCCAGATACTCAATTGTGTCAGGTGCAAACTCAAATATTTTCTTCATGTGCCACTGGAACATTCCAGTTGTGTAGTTCCTAGCAGCTGGATACAGGTGATCAGTGAAGACATCACCTATGTACTGCTTCATAAAATTCTGGTACAGGTGCCTCATGCATTCCCTATTTTCAGCATTAGGGAATACAGTTCCAACTGCTGTCTCTAGACCTTTACAAGCATCTGTACAAATAACTAGGTTTGGAACATTGCCAATGGCTCTGTGCAACTGTTCCATGAACCAAACCCAGTTGTCCTCATTCTCTTTATCAAAAATTACATATGCAATGTGATACAGCCAATTGTGGCCATCTACACCAGTTGCGGATGCCAACTGTCCTCTGTACTTGCCATACAAATTGGATGCATCAACACCTATAAATGGTCTGCACCCCTCTAGAAATCCATCAATACAAGGTCTAAGAGCTACAAACATTCTCCTGAACCTTTGCTTCTTCTGAACCCTCTCACACTCTATCTGCACTATGCTGCCAGGTGATGACTGCTCAATCTGAGCTTTCCAGTTGAAAAGAAGCTGAAAACTCTCCTCATACTTTCCATGGATCTGCTCTAGTGCTACCTTCATGCCTGACCATGCTTTGGAGTACTTGAGCTTGATACCATAATCCCCCTCTAATTTTTCCTTACAATCCTTTGGACCTTTAGTTGGATTTCTCTTCAGCCAATCCCCCAACCTATCTGCACACCAGCCTTGTGTTGCCATCCTCCCTTCTCTCAGTTTAGTAGTTGGACAATTGTGCTTTGCAGGCAATACTTTGATCTGCAAATAAGAAAAAATATTATAAGTAATTTATGGTAGGACAGTGCAAAACAGGAATACAAAATACAAGGACAATTCACCTCTATTGTCTTGCCATGAGAGATTCTTGAAGCATGTATGCGCCAAGGACATCCTTCAGCTTTACACTTGGCAATGAACCTAGTCTGGTCTGTGATGACCTTGTCAAACTCAAACCCTGTCAGAACTGCATAATGCCTAACTGCCTTCCTAAATGCAACAATATCAGGAAACCTTTCTCCCACTTCTATCTTGGGGTTTTCTGGATCATGGATAACCTGAACCTCCTCTGGATCTGCATCATTTACCTCTGCCTCAGGAGGAGTTTCTCCTTCAGCATTGGGAACCCCATCAAATTCATCAGCATCATGAAAAGAAGGATATTCATCATTGTTAGATGATTCTGGGGCTGAATTGTTAGCTGCCCGAGGAGATGGTACAGGCATGAACTGAACATCATCATCAACTCCAACATACTCCTCACTATTGTCAAAGATATCAGGCTCCCTGTCAGCCTCAAGCTCAGGATCTGGATCTATTGGTAAAAATTCTGCCTCCCCAGAATTATGGTCAATTGGATCGGCAACATCATTACCAAGTCCAGCTGGCATGTCTTTGCTATTGGGTGGGATCTGATCAGGGTTATCATCACCAAAATAAACAGGTGGGATCACACAAAGTGGCTCTAAAGCATCAAACTCATAAGCCTGTCTATGACAACTGTCAAAAACCCCAACAATAAAGTCGCATTGCATCTGATCCTTATACATTTCGAAAATGTCATGCATCTGCAAATCATTCTCTAGCTTGACATCTTCCCCCATCCTTTTGTCATAGAACCATACACTAGCAGACTGACTACTGGACCACTGGAACTCATTGCGCAGGCTATTCATCAGCAAATCGAAAGAAAAAGAACCTACTTCAACATCCCACTTAATCACGCGTCCTTTTGTGTATGCTTTTCTACCACTACTGTCTGTGGAACTGAATCCTTCAACTTTAAGAGCTAGTGAGAACAATGAAACCCTAGCGACAAGAGAAAAATCCCGAAATCGAATCAATCACTATCGATAGACTAAATCCAAAGCAAATCTCCTGATACCGTTCTCACAATCATTCACTAAGCAACTAAGGAGGAGGAAGATCCATACCCGCTGTCGTCGTTCGCCATCTCCACCGGAGAGCGCAACGGAAGGCGCGGCTGCGGATCACCCATTGCGGTCTACAGGGTCCATCGCAACGGCCTTCGGATTGGTTCTTCTCGCCGCCGGCGCCAGAGTTGGATTCGCCGCCGTCAGCTAGGGTTTGGGGAGCACAACGGCGAGGGAAAGGGGAAGGACAGAGGAGGACGACGATAGGGGTCGGCCGCGGAAGACAGAGGAGGCCCGACGCCCTTTACCTCTAGAGCCGGGGGCAAAATGGGCCATACGGGAAAACGGACGGGGGGTATACGCCTGCGGTTGGGCCCGAGTCCATCGGATACGTACTCCATGGTGTTGCTGTGACAAAACAAGAATTGTAATGGTATCTTTCCGAATAGGCGAATAGTAATGGTACTTCTCCAAAGCACAAGAATTGTAATGGTGTCAATCCAAAAAACCCTTTTTTTAAAACTACACTTATATTGGTACGGAGGGAGTATCTGTTAAATCGTGCCTCTGTTTCCTCGCAAAATGAAAGTACTTGTGTACTATTCCATCCGATCATACTCCCTCCTTTTCTTGTTGTAAAGTGCTCACACAGCACAGTATTCAAAAGTTTTGAATCCTTGACCAGCAATTAGCTTTTAAATCTATATATTGTACCATACAACTTGTTACCTTTGGATTCATATAGGAAATGTACTTTTATTTGATGTCAACTTTATGATTAGTGTGCAACTCTATTTCTACACATTGTCGTTCTTATTGTATCATGTGTCAACTTTATGATTAGTGTGCAACTTTATGTAATAGTGTCATGTTGCGGCGGATAATTTCTATCATAGAATCGGACGATAGAGCTATTGATATATATTTTTTATAATGTAAGTAGTGATTTTGACTATTGCAGCAGTTAATTTTCAATGTTGCAACGGGGCATTCAATAGCAAACTTCTTATCGGACGTCCTAATAGCTTCAATAACCATATATCCTGTCATTTTGCCTTGCCTTGGGTATGCCAGTCAACTCAACATATTGATCGTAGGGAAGTAGTCAGCCGTGCGTCAGTTCAAACCGGCGTTGCTTTTCATTCGTTAAGCATAAACACATCGATCTCTGTAGCACGGCGCACATTGTTTGAATTTCATCCAGCTGTATTTTCAATGAAATCTGCAGCACCTGAGCAAGTATTTTCAGTTTTAGCCAACACTGCCCGCTACACACGCCCAACAAAGGCAACAAAGTTTTAGCACTGAACATTCATCCTGTAATAGAATGATAAACATTCATCCACAGAAAAACTACAAATCATACATGTAGTAAACTTGGGAGTATATCAGGTGCAAATGCACAAGTTCTGGATTCTGAGACCCTAATACAAAAACTCGATGAGCTACTGCTCTAGGCAGTCTTACAGTGCGAAGAAAAGAATTGCCTCTGTGCAACAAACATCCTCTGCTAATCACGTGAATTCCCACATCCTTACCATACAATGATACACCAAAAAATCAATTCTACATAAGAAAAAATTAGCGGCTACATACAATTGATGTACACGAACATACCATTTACAAAACTAGAAACAAACTATTTCTCAATACCCTGCTGCAAGTACTGAATTAAGTCATATCCTGCGGTAGTCCACTTGTTGTAAGCATCAGCACATGTCCGTACCATGAAGTTTGCGGCCTCACGCTCATTCATCTCTGGATGAAACCGCTTCCGAAGATTATTGATAGGATCTCCCCTGCTAAAGCAAGGAAGCCCACTGTCCACCATCAGGTTCACTGTAGTTAAAATCCCATTCATGTGCCTCCTTGCTGCTAGGTACCCTTTGACACACAATCTGAAGGGGCAATACTCGAATCAGAATATCATAATGTTCATATCACAAAAAATCGCGAACTGCTAGAGAGAATTTTTCACAGCAGAGAATCAACTTATAAATAGTCTGAACCATATTTCAGAAACTACTGATCAGTTGGTTCCTATCATGAATGTTTGTTCTTCAGTATGACATCCACCCTCAATCAAGTTTAATCTGATACTACAACTCGATGGTAGCAAAAGTGTATACAAGTGCATGGATAAACTCTAATTTTTTGGAACTGTGCAATATATGCCTACCTGAGAAACTGGTTCCATGTATCACTCTTCATAGTTCCAGATGGATCCAGCAGTTGTGTCATCTCGTGGCTTAGCTTGAAATGTGCACTCTCAAACCCCATGTTACCTCCAGGTGAAATCTCCAAAATAAAACCAAAATCAATATGAACTAATCTCCCCTGGCTGCATAAACAAAGTGATGGTTAAGCTGCAAATTCTAGATTCAACCATTCATTTTGAAGAGCTGAGTATGCCATACCTATCAAAGAGAAGATTGCCATTATGCCGATCCTTCGGTTGAAGAAGTAAGCTAGCAACAGCATATCCAGCACTACTTATCATAAACATTTCTCTAGCAGCTTCGAAAGAAGGCGAACCTACAGGACCATAGTCTTGCTGAAATATCTCTAGTAAACCACCATCAGTTGTTTCACCCATTTGATTTCTACTACGAGTATTTGGGACCACCTGCAGTAGCCTTGGATTAATAGTGGAAACCAAGAACTCTAATAACCATTGGGCATAAAGGAATATTCTAACATATCAACAAAAGCAAAGGACACTAGCACATCATGAATTATTAGCAATGCAAATAGGAACTCTGTTGACTTATCTCATAGCTAAAGCAATTCGCCTCACATTTGAGTAGAAACAAAAGGCAATAAAACACATAATTTTCGCTTAGTGATTCCGTAGTCAATATAGTTTTTTTTTTAAAATAAAAGTCGCAAACACATGTTCACCTCAATTATGCCTCGCCCTGGTCCAGTAGGCAAAACACCGTATGGAAAAAGATACAGGTTTAATCCGACAGCTTGAAATACATCCCTCAATAGAGCAATAACTTGCAGCGCCAGCACATCTTGTCTACAGTCATCACCAACCTGTCATATCATTGAATCCAGATTGTGTTAAGAACAGTGGATGATATCTAGCTAAATGAAGCAATAGGACTGCCACACTACAGTTCAGATAGGGTAAAGTCACAGTTTAAAATGAAAGTACAATACTTTTTCTTTACAGAATTAACTTTTGGTGCCTTTATCTATATCTATTTCTAAAGCACGTAATGTTTCCACCTAAGTTTTTGGTTTGGTCCTCCTTGTGTCATTGACAGGTGGGCCTTAGTCCATCCTGTATGCGAGACGAACCAGCCCTCGGTCCACGACTCGATCATGTAGATCCCCACAAATTAACGCACGAACAACTATACGTACCTGATACTTATACCAACTTTGTTTGTAGCAAGGCACGGGCATAATTGTCTAGTATACTCGAATATGACTAACTTTTCTGGTCAATCATAAAGTAGGTAATCTTATAATCCTAATATTAATTAAAAACAATTATATTTAAAACATGCTCTTGAAGATAGGAAGAAGAAATGAGGTGTTGTGGATGCTTTTGTGGGTGACACCTATCAGTGCTGCATGGTACCCACAATAGCAAGAGGAGATTAGCTCTTATTGACAGTTTGTTAGGATCTTAGTTTGTGGGATAAGTTAGTTCAATTTGTTGGTTAATTTGTTACATCAGATTTCTAAGTGCCATCTCTATGTCAAGGCTTTGGCAATCAGGCTAATCTAGCAGAATAGAACCCCAATTCCATCTAGCTGTTCAGAGCCTCTCATGAGAGCAAACACGCTCCAACTTTCTGCTAATCCCAAACCAATCCACTAGCCATATCATAAGGATTACAGATCCATATATGATCAAAAGATATCAAGAAGTAAAGTTTTTTTAATTTCTTGAATAGGCAAGAGAGCTGCACATCATTCTATTACAGAAAATTAAGAAGCAAAGGATGTTTGTGCATATTAACTGTAAAGGAAAATTATATTTACCTTAAAAATGCAAGCCTGTGGTTTTACATCATTTGGGTCCCCATCACGGTCAACAACGTTAAAAGTAATCATTATTGGAACTTTTGCAGCAGACTGGAGAGGAATACCACTGTCTAGCTGTATACCCCGTACAAACTTGTTTGTTGCAGTAGGTAGGTAGAGGTCATCACCTGGAATCGTAATCTTCTCCAGTTCCCTGCATGAAAGTTCAAAATTATATAAAAGTAAGTTCTCAATTTTTATTTTTAGAACGTTACAATAACTCTCTAGAATTACCTTCTTATACCCGCTCTGCGCTCTTCCTTGGGTAGAGGGAAAAGAACACCAGAAATAGAGGTGACCTTATCAAAAAAATCAAACTCTCTTTCAAACATGTCACGAGCCTCTGGAGTGAAACTTTCAATAATTTTGTCCTTAACAGCAGGAAGCAAGGATTGGAATGCACTGCCCTGAAAAGAAAAAAAATGCACATCACACTTGTGACCTTGAAAGCATAGAAACAATATTGTATGATAAATGTAATCAAATAAATTGCTGCAAACTTCATTATATCCGCAAACATTAACTATTACAAATTACAAAATGCTCACTCAGCATCAAATATTGGAAATTCGGAGGCAGGCAACCTTTTGAAACTTTGACTACCGATAAATTTTAAACTATATTTTGGAAACATGAAAAATTATGTGTAGATTTTCCTTGAATATTGCATTAATAACATCATAACAGCATATCTTGTGCAATCACCTCTTTGTGGTGCGCATTCAACTTGTCCTTGCACAAAATTATCATAAAAAGAAATCCCAAAAGAGTTTATGCAGTGGCATATGAAGTGTTGTATCACCCTTCAAAATTTCAACTTCACACTAAAAATTATTGGAAGAAGCAAAATAAATTTGCTGGTGACAGTAATTAGTAACACTTATCATTTCTTATCCCTGTTTATTTTCATCTATCACTAGCCAGAATTTTCACATTTAGTCCCTCTTCACATAGAATGAATCTGAAATAAAATTGTACACAAACAAAGATAAGTTTTGAATTCTTATTTCAAAATACCATAGTTCCCTTTGAATCCACTTCGCCTACCACAAACCTGAAGAGAAAAGAAAATATAAAAATAGTACATACTCCCTCTGTCCTAATATAAGTGCATTTTAAGGACCGGGAGAGCAAATTAATGTAGATAGCAAATGACAATTTTACCCCTATTCAAAGGTTACAGATGAACTGAGAATAGCAAAAATGATTGCAGGCGAGGGGAACTCGAGGTGGGATGCTGGCCATGCGGGAGCTAGAACAAAAGAGTTGAAGAAACCAGAGTGTTCTGGGTGCTTCACTTTTTTAATTAACAAATGGGCCCATAAATTATTTTACTCCCTATACTCCGTACACAGGCTGGCATATTGGACGTTTAATTTGGGAAAGTTTTGAATCTTATAAGTGCAGTCAATATGGGACGGAGGGAGTACACATGATTAGTCAATAGTACCAGTATGTTTATTTTCACCTACTAAGCTACATTCTTCACTCCATGTTTAAATCTCTTTCTCCGTATGCACAATAAGCCCATAACATTGCATTAATTGTTCCAGTCCGTCATTTATGGAACATTACAGGCAGTGATAACTTCAAGAATGATGGAATTAATTCAATTTCTTTAGGGTTAAATAATCTCTGACTGGTTAGGTATTGGTAACTATCACCAACAAGGCAATGACACTTGACCATAATTATGGGGCATCAAACATTATTAATGAAGCTTCAGAAAAGGACCACAATGGAGAAAAACAGCATATGCTTTGTTAATGCATATTTTGATACAAAAAAGAAAAAAGAAAATGGAGAATCCAGCTAAAGAAAAAACAAAAATCAAACCTTTAGAGCGGCTGCATCTTTTTCAGATTCATCAACATATTCTCCCTGCATTTCAAGTTGTCCAAGACCAGAAGAAATCAATGAAAGAGTTTCACATAAGGAATAAGTTACAGAATAGAAAATAATTTTAAAGAAATGAGGGAAAAAGGAAAGGACAGGGTAGTCTAGATATAACACTATAACAGAGTAGAATCTAAATAAATTTCACCTGCAGATGCCATATTAAGATATGAGCAAATATATTACTTCTTCGAGTAGCTCCAAGCAAGTACCCTTCAACCAGTTTCTGATGAGTCAAAAGGCAGGAAAAATGAGATGCATATGTCAAAATATTTTCAAGAAAATAATATGGCTTCTATAAGCAATGATAAAGAAAAAGATGTAGACTGAAATTTCCCTAATCATCATTGATAACAGAAACATGCATATCACTCAAAGAATTCTCACTTGTTCATCATATCGGAGCGATTGCACCAACTGTGGCATAAAAAAGGTAACAGTCTCAGGTGGGTAAGTCTCCAAGACACGAAGTACATATGCCATAACACGCGGATGTCCTTTATAAGGAGGAGTAAGAAACTCCAATGCCTGTGTAACAGAACATGGAGCCCAGTGTGGTAGTTGCTGTAACAGCACTGAATTTTCATCTATTGCCTTTGGAGTAATGAAAAAAGGCAATGCTTCAGGAATTGTACGAAGCTCCAGTAACCGCGTCTATACAGAAGAAGAGAGAATATGATAAATTATATCGACATTATCCAGCTTATCAATGAAAGAAATAAGCAATTAGAAAGATTTCAAATATGCATAATAAGTCGCTCAAAATCAGTAACCAATCATATAACCCAATTGAAATTGATGTTGCCTAAACTCACTAGTATATTAGTTTTTTTTAAAAAAAAACTCACTAGTATATTCCTACAGGATTATATCGAATCTCTACACACATGGATGGAACATGATGCAAAGAAAAGATATTATGAAAGATAACTTGTGAAAAAAAAGAAACCTAGTAGCAATATAATATTTGAAAAGGTAGCTATAGGAAAGAACCATACTTGTACCAACTGAGTGATCTCGGATTGCATTGTTGCATTTGTGGGAAACCTCAAAGGCATAGAGAGAGCAATTCGAGGATCAACGGCAAAAGCGGTTCTAACATGATCGATCCATTTATCTGAGCTGATTTTACCACGAAACATCGTAGTATCTCTGGCCACACATAACATGAGACACATGTGAATTCAAACTCAATAGGACCCATATATAGAAACAAAAGGAATAATAGAACTCAAGGTAGCATAGTTACTTAGTATTTATTGGTTGTGCCCAGACTTCAAGCCTGTCCGCCTCATTCTGAGAAAGTGTGAGAAGTAATTGCTTACGCTTTTCCCTTGCAGTTGCATAGTTGTCAACACAGCCCCAGACAGGATGGATCTGATCTGCCTGCAACCAAAGAAAAATGACAGGGAGATAAAAGTTCAAATTTCCAAAAAAATTATAGGGGATGCGTGGGAGAAGAGAGGCATTTTTTATTCTCTGAATTGGGGAAGATATCAGCGAAGATAATGGGGAACAAAATTGTCGTTCAGTCATACCGTATTATGTTCACCTTCTCGTCCCTGTGACTTTGAAGCAGAGTCGACAGGATTGCTGCTGCGCTCATTTTGTAGAAAATGGACAAATACTGACACTGACTGAGCCTCTCTCTGAGCATATGATTTGTTTTGAGATTCATACCATTCAGGTGCATAAGAAAACCATCCCAAAGCAGCACTGAAAAGACAGGCAAAGAAAAGTACATCAGGAAAGCACAAAACAACAAACTGCAGCTGAAACAAGCATGAAAAAAGAAAATAATGAAACGTTATAGCATGCATATAATGGAGAATTGAAACCTAATGGATAGAATTATACAAGTATGCAGAAACAATGCAACGAAGAAAATTTTACCGGTATACCCTGTCCTCTAACAACTGAAGCCCCATATTACACTTCTGTAAGTTAGACTGAGACTGGCACGAGCAGAACTTCAATCCAAGGAGCATCGCAGTAAAGAAAGTGCCAGTAGCAGCAGGATGGTGAGAAAAATGAGTTGGAGACTTCATTGTTCCTTGTAGCATCCGACCTAGAAGTAAAAGTTGTTCAATGCTATCATGCCGAACCACCTGCCAGAATAGCACCATGTATAAGGATGCAAAGGTCCAGATTTGAAGGATAGATGCAAGACACTTAGACACTGCAACAAGAGAATGTAACTTAGGTACAACTAAAACATCCATCTATTGCTTCTGCAGAATATTGTGGATCATTGCAGTTTAATTCTTACTTGAAGAAACAATGCAAGTTAGTTTCTTTCATCCCACAGGTGCAAAAGACTTATTAGGGATCATGTGAGTTTCTTATCAATCCAAAAATACATCTCTGACATGAAGTATGAAACAAATATTTACCAATACATAAACATATTCTAAATTTAGTCAATTTATTATGAATCTACTTATAAAATATCAGAGTGATGTTGAATCTATATGCACACCGACAGGAGAATTCAGAAAGACAGGCATACAAAAGTTCTAGACAACAAAACAACTCTTGAATAAGTGATGGATAACAAAGGAGATAAAATGCGGACAATTTAGGGGGGGAAATTATTGTATTATTCGCTTTTCTTTTCATGTATGTCATCTTAATCCCAGTCCAAAAGATCATATGCAACAGCCAACAAGCTTAACGGAAGTTGTCTTGTACAGATCACAATGCCATATTGATTTTCTTCGGTGCAAAAAACTTCCATGCTCCACGCTAGTATGCAACCACAAATGGAATACACTCCGATAACACAGAAAAAAAAGGAGATATTAAGACAAGGTGCAACAACTGCTATGTCAGAACAAATGAAGATGTGCTGCATGCACACTGGTACCATTATTAGCCATAGAAAGAAATAGTAGAAACTCATCATAACATAAATGAAGAAAAGGTGAGCTTATACCTCAAACCGATCGATAAAGAAGCCAAGCCAGAGTCTATGAGCTATTATTGCTTCGACTGGATCCTTTTCTGGTGGTGCCTCAGGCTCACCAGGGATAAGATGCGGCCTCAATTTTGCATCTGGGCCACAGTAATTCATATCTGATGCAAACAATCCACGCTTTGTATCTATGGTCCACAACCATGCATCAACAAGTTCCGCAAGCACAAGAGGCCCTAAAGAAGGTGCTGCTGATACTAGCCATGTCCAGATATAGATCCCAGTCTCCATTGAATCAGGGGTAGAAATATAAGCAGGACACCAACATAGAAGCCGTATAAGCTGAGAAAATCCTTCCAGATTTGCTCTAGAATCAGACATCTGCATGTTACAATATAGGAAAGTACAATCAAATCCATAATTAAGGAAACAACAGGCCACCTAGTTGCAAAAGCGACTTACCATATGATCAAGAAGTAATGCTGTAGCCTGAGAACATGTTTCACGAAATTGTGAATTATCTATTGGTTGTTTCTCCGCCGCAACAACGAAGTTCTGAAGAAGACTAACAAACTTGGATACAAAAACTTCATCAAATGACTGATGAGGCTGTACAGACAGCGTACCAGGAGGAGCCATGCCCATGTTTATGCCTCCCATAGTACTGAATAACCTTCTCATACCAGCAATCTCACCAGCATGGTTGCATTTCACAGTTGCACTCACTACTGCAGTAGAGAGTACTTCCAGAGTGAAGTCAGGTGCTTCTTTCTTGGCTCCTGATGCTGCAGCAGCAGAATCCATTACTGCAGGAACATTGGCCGTCCTAATGCCGTTCCAATCATTCTTTCCACTACAAATACGTATCTCAGATAAAAGTGAGACAACATCGGCTGTATGCTGTGTTCTTTGTACTCCGCTTGGCTTGCAAAAATTTTCCTAGACAATGCAATCAAAACCCTCATCAATAGCTATATAAAGCATTGGGTGAAAAAAGAGAGAAATCCATATGCAATAACCAAGCACAAACTTCAGATATTATTAACAAAAAATGGACAAATGCTAAAAATTGTGGCAGGTTATTTTGATTCAGAAAAAAATAAGTTCATAGATTTCTAGTGATATAAAAGCTAATCCAAAGGTGTTTCCCTTGACATGCCATATCTAACAAATATAATCTATGTGAGGTAATGGCCTCCAAAACAATAGAAAAATACTTACCAAATAGCAAGAACTTCCACTTGTTTATTACTGAAAGTAGTATGAACTCTTTTAGATTAAACAGAAAGAAAAAGAAAAAAAAAAGGCAGGAGTATGCTATGCATGCGTGCACAAACAAAGAGTTAATCAAAGTAGCAGCAGAACCTGATTAATGAGCACAACTAAAGAAGAAAAGAAATTGTTCCTAATGAAGTTCAAAAACATACTACATAGGAAATCTAGGAAAAAAGATCTACATGATCCGCAAGCTTAACCTCAACCAGACAAGAAATTGGCAACCGTAACATTGACAGGACATTGACCATCTACTAACAAGAAATAAAGCACCAGCCTCACACAAACTCAGAACAATGTTGCTGGGAACAAAAGTCAGACTGAAGAATATTATGTTCACTAAACCTGTATAAGGCCTTGAGTGGTACACGGAGCATATGAAAGAGCACTTGTTAACCATTCCCTAGCTATCTTTTGATATAGTGATCGTATAGTTGCAACCCAAGCAGGATCGCTGACTGGGCCAGAGGTCAACTCATTGTGAACAGAAATAAGAAGTAAATCCAAACATGAAGAGTTCCAGTGGACCTGAAATTCAGAATATTAGAGTACATCAATGTGTCTCAAATCAATAATATTAAAGCATGATGAGCCAAATAAAAGGTACCTGTGGGAACTTTTCCTTCAGCTGTGTTAATAGCTTAACACTCACATCACGGACATGTTCATCCCTCTGAGACATGCTCTTTATGAGGAAGCAAGCATGATCAGAAAGAACTGATTCTCTAACATCAGCTCCTTCACCTATATCAGATATGCGATCCTCCTGGTCACCAAAACAAAAAACATAAGCAACTTGCACACTAGAAGTACCAGTTTATTGTTAGCTCTAAGATGTATCTCAATAAATAAATACAATGCATCATCAATGAATGGATGATGGAATATCTCCAGGTTAAACGGAGCAGAACACAAAGAAATTCAATGGTGCGAACAAGATCCAAAATAGATTGCAACACAGTATACATCTTATAGTTAGTGCCCCATTATATTGCTTGAGGGAGAAGTAAAACACCTCTTCAACAATGGATGATTGAGGCATGATTTCTTTATTTCAGATCAACAGAAGTAACAATTGAACGTGTTTAATGTATCCTTTTGCTACAGCACATTTCCTAACAACTTGCTAGCCCGATAATAATCCTCGATGTTAACATGTGCTCAGTGCAAAAGAAAATGTGAGAACCAACTAAAAGCTACCCAGACAGAGAAATGACCTCGATTGTAGCGTTTTTACATACAAATTCAACAGAAAATAACAGAGTAAATCACAATGGCAAGCAAAATTTCTAGTTTGCCACGTATTTCAAAGTAAACAATGGGATACAGGATAGTTTATCACATGCAAAAGATGTTCCAAAAGATTGCTCAAGTGAGTGTACCAGCCATGACAACATCGTTTCGAAAGCTCTATGCACAACTGCTGTCAAACACTGAGTTACTTGCGGTGTCAAGTTTGGAGTAAGTAGATATTCAAATACACAGCTGAATGCACTATTTGATTTATTCAATGTAGATGTAGCTGAGAGTATGCCACCATTGCAACTAAAACGCAGTATCTCTAGGAAAGCAACTGCAAGGAGGTACGTAGCTTTTACTCCTGAAATTAAAGTAGACAAGGATTAATGGGATACATTAACAAAAGTTCATCTGCCTACTATACCACTTAAAGAATGCCAGAATATGTTAATAACAACAATCCAGTTTAGTTCTAACAAGGGAAATGAATGGACAAAGGAGTATCCTCTGCTTCTCATTTTGTTTCCAAAAATAGCAGGTTTTACATGTATAAATTGTTCCCCCAAAGGAATCCATTTGTACAGAACATGCAACATATAAAACACATCAGGCACATGGTTCTAAAGGTGTCGCCTGGGCAATGCCTAGGCGTCCAGGCAGACCCAACTCGCCTTGGGAAACAGCTACACCTTGTCGCCAAGGCGTCGCCTAGGCGCTGCCTAGGGGTCCAGGCGTACCCAGCTCGCCTTGGCTCGCCTTGTCGCCTTTAAAGCATTGATCAGGCATATTGAAAAACTGAAGCTGAGGGAGCATAGCTTATTTATTTGCATTACTGTTTATGCATACCAGAAAGACTAAAGTTTACAGACCTTATACAGAACATTATAATTAAGGATCTCCACTGCGATTTACTTTGGACACATCAATGTATTTGATTGGAGTGCAATATTGTTTTTCCCCAGAATAATAACCAAATAAGCTGTGAAGCATTCATCAGAGGATAAACACTGACCTGAAATAGTACTCATAGCCGCTACCTCAACTCGACCTCCCAAAGCAGCAGAAAGTGCAGTTCTCTGCCCAACAGCAGAATTTTCATTACCATTACCACGACGACTACCTGGGTTGTGTAGAGCATTTAACTCTAGCTCATCTTCAAGCCATTTCACAGAACTCACAACCTGAAATCAGGAAAGCATACAGGATGTTAACACCATATTAATCACAGTAAGAGTACCATTTTTGTTCACCAGTTCCAGGAAAGGAATTTCAAATTTCTAATAACATAGAAAACAAAATGTTCCTAGATCTATGCCCCCAATTAACTTACCAGAGGAGGTGTTCCTTGCGCAATACGTTGCACTGCTACAGACCATTGGCTATTCCACATGTATGGTCCAGCTACAGCTTGAAGGGCTATAGCACTGGTGCTTTCCATATTTAATGAAGTGGAAACTGATTTTGAAGGTGCCTCATTTTTCTGTATGGGTGGAGCTAGGCCAAACAATACAATGTAGAACCAAAGGTTTCGGAATAATTTCAATAATGATGGCTCAACAGTGGACACGGGATCAAAATCAGAGCATATTTCAGCAACTGCGGGAAGTAATGGACCCATCAAATCAGCACCACTCCTGCTTTAATGAAAATTAACATCAATGCAAACTATGCTTCAGCTGACTTTATTATGACAAATAGACAAACACAAGACATAGTAAAATCATGTAAAAAAAAGAAATGAACCAAAATAATACAACATACAGAACCATGTGATAACAGATAGCACCACGAGTTAGTTGCTCTCTTTGCATACTAGTCACTACTCTTCACTTGGAAACCAACAAGACAGCCATTTCTATCTTTTGGTTGTTAAAGCATAAGGTGGATGTCCCTACAGCTTGTCTTGGATTAGAATCGAGACAGCATGTAAAACTTCCTTTCAAACACAATACTTACCTAAGAACAGCCAAACTAGCATTTATTTATTACTTTGATGTTTTGGTACCCTCAATATATGAATTCAAGCAAAGACCATCATAATACCTTCGCCAGAAAACAGAACATATTTGTTGAAAAGTATTCATATAAAAGCAGAGATCAACAAAGACAGGTATGCATGTGCATGACTGTTCATTTATACAGAGGTTACAAGTCTTATCAATATATAGCCTGCAAGGGTGGCCCCAAGGGAAGGCAGGAGCACCGACGGTGGCAACAGATGAGGGCAGTGATTAGTTTGCATGCTTATCTACTTACGCTGCTATAAGAAAGTTGCATTAGCTGCCATATGCCTGTTTAAAGGGTTATGTCTTTGTATTCGTTAAGCAAGAGTTGATCAAAGAATTTGTAGTTCTCTCCAACTCGCCTTAAAGCCTAGATTAGATGCCACCGGAGAAGATCCCCCGCTAGCCCCCTTAGACCCACACGCAACCATGCACATAACAAATTTAAGGAATGTTTTAGTCCAGAGGTAGCACTTCAAGATGATTTTTTTTCCATTCTGACTGGGCATCTAGCAGTAACCGGAATTAAGATAAACCACCATCCATAGATTGTTGCTTTCCATACAAATAACTCCAGCATGCAAATCAATATGCAGATGTAACAAAGAGTTTGTTTACATCCAGCAAAATAGTATATGTAGGAGAGAATAATGGCTTGTATTCCTCTAAACCCTAGAAGGGTGGGATATATAGATCCTATGCATGGGCCTCTAGATGGGCTTCTATACATGGACTCACATATACACCAACACCCCCCCCAGTCTGAACTACCGGCGCAGCGGTGTTCAAAACTGAACAACAAGAAAGCCAACACCCCCCACAGTCTGAACTACCGGCGCAGCGGTGTTCAAGACTGGACAAGAAGAGAGTACAAAGGGCAAATACCCTCCCGCAGCCACAACTAGCCACCGGCTACGTTGAGGCTGGAGCGAAACTCCGAGAAGGTCGAGGAGGGCAGTACCTTGGTGAAAATGTCAGCAAACTGGGAGGTAGTCGGAACATGGAGTATCCGAACACCCAAGAAGTGGTGGAGCTGACCAAGATCCTTCATAGCAAACTCCTGCTGCAGATAGGAGATGACGCGCTCAAGCAACTGCTGACTGGAGGCTGTGAGCACAATATCATCAACATAGAGCAGTAGGTAGGCAGTCTCATCTCCACGGTGGTAGATGAACAGAGAAGCGTCAGCCTTGGCCTCGGTGAATTCCAAAGTCAGCAAGAACGTGGCGAACCAAGAGTACCAAGCCCGAGGAGCCTGCTTCAGACCATAGAGGGACTTGTTGAGCCGGCAAACCACATCCGGATGACTCGAGTCCACAAATCCCGCTGGCTGAGAGCAGTACACTGTCTCTGACAGAGTGCCGTGAAAAAAGACATTCTTCACATCCAGCTAGTGCACATGCCAAGAGCGAGAGAGCGCAAGCGAGAGGACCGTGCGCACCGTAGCGGGCTTCACCGCTGGACTGAAGGTCTCATCATAGTCTACACCAGGCCGCTGAGTGAAACCCTGGAGAACCCAGCGAGCCTTGTAGCGCTCCAGTGTGCCATCAGCCCGACGCTTATGCGTCCAGATCCACTTGCCGGTGACCACATTGCAACCAGACGGACGCGGCACGAGATCCCACGTCTGGTTGGCAAGGAGAGCCGCATACTCCTCTTCCATCGCGCGACGCCAGTGAGGATCCGCCAGGGCATCGCGGACAGAGGAGGGTACCGAAGAGACCCGCGGCTCACCCTCGGTGGCGCAGAGGGTCGCGGCCTGAGACGCCATCCGCCGAGTCACCATGGGATGGATATGCCGAGGATCCCGATGGATGAGTGGCGGGTGGTACACCTCCGGCTCGACTCGAGAGCGAGTCGGCGGAGGCGGCGGTGGCGACTCCGGTGTAGGTGGCGGCGGCGACGACTCCGGTGTAGGCGTCGTTGGAGCCGCCGGTGCCGGCGTTGAATGACGCCGGTACACCTGCACCGGCTGAGCGTACCGCGGCGGCGCCGGAGTCGGCGCCGGTACAACTGCACCGGCTGAGCGTACCGCGCAGGTGCAAGGGGAGTAACCGGGGCCGCGCGTAGCGCAGCAGGTGGCACCGGGGCCGCGCGTAGCGCAGCAAGGATCACCGGAAGCGGTGCCGGTGTGCCGGGAAAATCTGCAGGGAAAGGAAAGACATGTAAAGGTGGCTGAACCACCGGGTCAGTCGGAAACAGGGACTCCAGCTCGGGGTCAGGAGAAGGTGTGGAGGTGGAGTAGGGGAAATCCGACGTGTCGGGAGATCAGGACGCGACGAGAGGTGATGTCAAAGCATCGGTACCCCTTGTAGTCAGGGGAGTAACCAAGGAACACACACCGAGTCGAGCGGGGCGCCAGCTTGTGAGGAGCAGTGGCGGAGGTGTTAGAGTAACACGCACACCCGAAGACCCGAAGGTGGTCATAGCGAGGAGGGGTACCGAAAAGAGCGTGGTGTGGAGTGGGAGCAGAAGAAGCAGTGGACGGAAAACAGTTGAGCAAGTAGGTGGCGGTGTGGAGGTTCTCAGCCCAGAAGCGCGGGGGCGGAGAGGCCTAGATCAAAAGGGTGCGCACGACGTCATTCGTCGTGCGAATCATCCGCTCAGCCTTGCCGTTCTGAGGAGAGGTATACGGACAAGACATACGCAGCTGAACACCCCGAGAGAGGAAGAAGGAACAGGAGGTGGAGTTGTCGAACTCACGCCCGTTGTCACACTGGACGGCCTTAATGGTGAGGCCGAACTGAGTGGACACCCAGGCAAAGAAGTGGAGGAGGGTGGGGAAGGTCTCAGACTTGGCGCGCAAAGGAAAAGTCCAAGAGTAGTGTGAGAAATCATCGACCACCACCAGATAGTATTTGTAGCCAGAAAGGCTGAGAACAGGAGAGGTCCACAGGTCACAGTGAACAAGATCAAAGACATGCGCAGCATGCGAAGAAAAAGAAGAAAAGGGAAGTAGAACATGACGACCAAGCTGGCACGCATGGCAGAGGTGCTCAGCAGGAGCCGTAGTACAAGGAACATCTGTACTACGCCTGAACTGAGCCAGAATGTCGCGGTCGAGGTGACCAAGACGACGGTGCCAGGTGGTGCAAGACGGCGTCGCGGCAAAAGCGGCAGACGAAGAAGAAGACGAAAGTGCTGCAGCGGAAGAAGGAAGACAAATGGTGTAAAGGGGCCCCGTGCTGTCATACCGGAGTAGCGGACACTGGGAGGCCGAATCCTTTACAGTGGGTGACCAAGACGACGGTGCCAGGTGGTGGAAGACGGCGTCGCGGCAAAAGCGGCAGACGAAGAAGGCGAAAGTGGTGCAGCGAAAGAAGGAAGGCGAAGGGTGTAAAGGGCCCCCTTGCTGTCACACCGGAGTAGCGGACGCCGGGAGGCCGAATCCTTTACAGTGAGGCCAGAAGAATCAAACTCGATGGAACAAGAATTGTCAGCTGTAAACTGACGAATGGAAAGAACGTTATGAACCATCTGAGGAGCAACAAGGATATTGGGAAGAAGAAAAGAACCAGAAGCAGAACCCATGACGATGATAGGAAGGCAAGACCCGTCACCAACCATGATGGAAGAAGGATGGGAGGAGTGGGGGGGTCGGACAGAAGAGAAGATACCGGCATCTAGGGTGGTGTGGAAGGAGGCGCCCGAGTCGGCGATCCACTCCGTGCTGACCGGTGGCGTCAGCCCCAAGGCGCTGAAGGACTGCGCCAGTGCGGCCTGGTCCCACCCCCCAGGCCAGATCGGCTGCTGGCTGGGCTGAGCGGGCGGGGTCCAGATCAGCGCGAACAGGGCCGCCGGCTGGGGCTGAGGACGATGGCCCCCTTCCTGACCCTGAACCGGCCCCATTGGGAGGCGCCCTGGCCACGGGGTGCTGAAGGATGGGCAGGGCGTACCTCCAGGGCCATGAGCAAGGGTTGGAGTCGGAGTGTCCCGACAGCCTCCAGCAGTACCACCATGGGCAGTGCCGCCAGCACCACCACCACCGTGTCCGCCCCGCCGATGACGCCGGCGTCCTCCGCCACCCCCAGTCGGGCCGGTGAGAGGAGCACCAAGGAGGGGGTCGATCCGGGGTCCAGATCCAGAGGGCGGAATCTGGTGGGAGGACGAAGCGCCGTGCTCGGTGAAGGGGACGACGGGCGGGACAAGGAAGTGATGCTTCTCCGCTGCGACCCGACGAGCAAGAGCGTCGGCCGTAGCAGCGTCGACGGCGGCCTGCTGCTTGCGGAAGGCGGCGACGGAGAACGGCGCGTCCGTGGGGGGCATACCGAACGCCATGGCCAGTGCGGCCGTCGCGGGCGCAGGCAGGGGCGCGGCCGTCGCGGGAAGAGGGGCCGCGGGCGCGGCCACGGGTGCAAGGGGCATCGTCAGTCCGTGCCAAGGAGGAGGTGGGCCACGCAGCTGCTGCTGGAGTGCGCGCACGACAGCCAGCGCGCGCTGCAGCTCGGCGGCGACCGCACCCGCGGGGGTAGCAACAGCTGCGGCAACGGCAACAAGGGCCGCGGGGGCAGCAGGGCAGGCCGCAGCGAGGGCCGCGGGGGCCGCGGCGTCGGGCGCCAGGGCCGGGGCCAGAGGAGGGAGGGCCGCGCCAGCCGCGCCCGCGTGGGCAGTAGCGACAGCGGCAGCGGTAGCGGCGGCTGGCACGCCCGCGCCCGCAGCCGCTGCGCCGTAGGCGGCGGCGGCGCTGGGCGCGCCCACGGCCGCGGCGCCCGCGCCCAGGGCGGCGGCGGCAGCTGCAGGCCGAGGAGGCCCAGGCGCGGGCTGCACGGCCCCGGCGAAGGCGAGTGCCCCACGACCAGGGGCGACGGGCGCAGCAGCAGGGCCCGCGCCGGCCGCGGCAGCAGGGCCCTTGGGGGCTGTAGCAGCCCAGGACGCCCGGAACAGGGGGGAGGCGCAGGAGCAGAGGCGGCGCCGAGTGCCCCCGCGGCGTCGGACACGGCCAGGGCGGCGGCGGATCGGGGCGGCCAGCACTGACGGAGCTTGAACTCGAATTTCGAACAAATGAGGGGGGCCACTCTTTTGCTACAGTAATGAACAGTATCCATTTTACTATTCACGTAGTGGGAATTTTCATTGGCCAGGGGGGCCAAAGCCCCCCTTGGCCCCAATGAAGCTCCGCCCTTGGCGGCCAGCCCTGGGGCCACGCGCCAGGGGCAGGGACCACGGCCAGCGCGGTGTTGGCGTCGCCCCCTGCCCAGGAAACGGATCCAGGGGTAGGGGCGCCCGAGGCAGAGCCGCCAGGTGCAGGGGCGGTGTGGGCCGGGGCGGGGGGGGGACCGCCCGCGGCGGCTACCAGCGCGGCGGCGGCGGTGGGGGGCGGTTGCGCAGCGGCGGCCTGGTGCCACGCGCGCTGCGCCCCCGGAGCAGAGGCGACGGCCCACACGCGCGGCTCCCCTGGAATAGAGGCGGCGGCCAGAGCAGAGGACCCGGCGCCAGCAGAGGAAAGGGGAGGAAGGGAGGAGAGGGATGGGGGGGCGCCGGCGGCGGCTGGAGAGTAGGAGAGAGAGAGAGAGGCTAGGCTAATGATAGCATGTAGGAGAGAATAATGGCTTGTATTCCTCCAAACCCTAGAAGGGTGGGATATATAGATCCTATACATGGGCCTCTATACATGGGCTCACATATACACCATCAGTATATATGACATTTTTTTGACTCGGTAAAATTGAGCTTCCTAGAAAATTAATATGATTGATAGAAACTAACTGCAAAGTACCTTACCTCCCACTTTTAGATTCAGCGACTAGCCCCACATCTGAGCAGAGAGACAGTAACCTATGACGATAATCAGACCTAAGTTTTGTGCTTGTGAGCTTGGAGGCAACAAGCAGAAAGCCTGCAGGAAGAGTCTAGAATATTGTTTGACACAGTTAGCATGGAACATAGAAAAGTAAAAATCACACTTTGTAAAAAAAGGTATGCAATCAATTTCTTACAGAACTCATCAGTCATCACATACCTCTGTACGCTCAATAGTTGCTTCTGATGGCACTGTGTTGTTTTCTGAAGCCCCTAGAGCTTTAACTTTGTCAAGATAGCTTCTTGTCATCAAGACAATACTCTCGCGATATGACTTTTCAAAACCCAAGCATGCAACACGAGATATTGCATCTAATAACTGCAATACTTTAACCAAGTGAGTTCCAAAAGAATGCCTTCGATTGAAATGAGAAGCTGCAAGAAACATAAACTAAAAATGCAAGCCAGAAATATGTTGATGAGTAAAAGACAAAGTTCCATACTCGTAAGCGCAGTGAACTTGGAGATGAAGCGTCACCCTCTTCTAAATGTTCAATAAAAAGGGGCAAAATCATGTCTACAACTTCCCATTTTTTCAAGCAAACACATAACTCGGCCAGAAGGCTTATGACATTAAGTCGAATAACTGGAACTGCCTCTTTTCCTTTGCCATCCTGGAACAGATTCACAGTCAAGTAAACAAGGACTGGAATGTTATTCAATGCTACTGCAATGCATATGTTTTGTCATTTCAAGTAGTCAGGTGAAGTCATATAAAATCTGCCAGCAGTAGGTAAGCTTAATTTTGTGACAGAACAAATGTTCAGTCCCAACTATAGATATAACTTTCAGAATGATCTCAACCTGGCCCTATATTTACCAACCACAAATGAGGGGCTTGCAATCGGCTATCATGCTAAACTGTCAAAATCAAAATAAAGACCAACTAAAATGATAGCTGCTGACTCTGCTTGCAGCTTAAAGTATAAGAAACTTAAAGACATTATTGTAAAATGAATCCCACAAACGCACCAGGTCACATCACTGAAATATCAACAACTGTTACAGATGTCGTTCTAAAGCTGCATGGTAGCTTCGAATAGTTAATGAATGCTGGTTTTTTAGCAAATTTACAGAATTATACATGACTTGATCCATCTATCTATTCACACAAAACTTAACACTATCAAAACACCCCTGCTTAAAAACAGGTTAGATATATACATATAATCACTCAAGGCTCATGAATCATGATATAACCAAGTGCTGTTGTTAAACACTCAACTAGCCTGACTGCCATATCCAAATAGATCTAGGACACACATATTGCCATATCGAAATATCCAAAAGATCTAGGACACACTATGTCATGCCTGACTATAACTGAGATTGCACTGAGAAAAATAGTTGACAAAACGCACAGGAGCAACATCTAGTTATGTTGATTTGTGGATATATTGTCATAATATATAGCACCAAAAAGATCCTGGGTTCCAGCAACTCTTCCAGTCTGCCTAGATCACAGAACTTTCATGAACTAGTTAAGAGAAAAGCAAAGGGGAATACCTCCTCCTCATAATCGTTCCGCTCGCGAACATATGCAGCTAGACGCATAATGAATGTGTCAACAAGGGCCCTATCCTTCGTCCAGCCAAACTCTATTATCTCACAGCTCAACTTCACCACTGCCTCGAATAAAGCCCCAGGGCTACTGCCTGTCATGTCAGCCTGCATCAAATAACGACTTCAGATTAGATCATGTATCATGAACACAAAAATTTCTTAGTCCAAGCAACACAAGTGAGAAAGAAACATGCCTGTGAACACGTGCTCACAACAAGCGGTTTTAAAGGAATCAGCAGCACCGGCAGGAGCTGGCCCCCACGTGAGACAGTTATCTGGCTGACCCCATTGAGCAGGGTGCCAAACAGCTCCTCACAGATCTTCAGTTTTCGCCAGGATGACAGAATGCATGACTTGGTGGCGTCGATGAACCAAGCTAGAGTCTGCTGGAGCATATCCTTGGAAGACTTGCTATCAGTATCCATGGTGGAAACGCTTCGCACCAGCACCACCACTGCAGCTTGGCAGCACATCAATTTGGTGTTTATCCTTGCCCTCAGCTGTGCTCCCTGCTCCCTCCAATCCCGCTTTCTAATCTGCAAACCATTCACCACGACAATGAGCAAACAGCAATCGACACACACACACACATAGGCATGAAATGGAGGGAAGAACCTCACCTTGAGGAAATCCGTGAGTGATCGGACTTGCCGTGCGGCAGCATTCCTGACCTTTCCGACCTGCTCAGCCTCTAGCCCACCCTCGCCCCCAAGCATATGCACAATGAGCCTGAATGCGACCTCCTTTCGCTCCAGCTCCTCGACCTGCTCCTCCTCGAACCTCCGCACCACGTCCCTGATCCCTCCGTTTTCCTCGCCCACCGCTTCCTCCCCTTTCCCCTTCGTCCTTGCTGGCGCATCCTCGGAGGCGGGAAATTCGAGGAGCAGCCGGGCAGCGACGGGTGCGGCATCCACGGGGAGGAGCGGCAAGGGCGCCGCTGCCGCGGCGGCGGAGAGGAACGCGCGGGCGAGCGGCGCGGAGGCCGGGTCGGCGACGTCGATTGCGGCGAGGAGCGCGGCGGAGAGCGCGGACGAGAGGGCCGGGGAGCCCGGGGCCGCGGCGAGGAGCGGGAGCAGCCTGGATAGGAACGGCGCCGGGGCGAAGGACTGGGGCCAGAAGGCCGGCGAGAGGAAGGCGTGGGACTTGAGGAAGGACAGGAGAGGGGCCGGGGGCGCCGCATCGGCGCCGGCGCTGGCGCCGCCCGCCGGGAGGAGGCGCGCGAGCGCGAGGAGCGAGTGGAGGTGCGCCCTGGACGCGCGCTGCGGGGCCGCGGCCGCCGGGGCGGCGGCGCAGCGGGAGGAGAGCCACGCGAGCTTGTCGGCGAGGAGGAGATCCGGGTGCGCGGCCACCAGGTCGCAGAGCTCGTTGAGCGCCTCCATGCCGGGGAGGCGGGAGGGGGGGCGTCACCGCGGCGGCAATGCGGTGTCAGATCATGGAGGCAGATCGGGGACGGCGACGCGGGCGGGGCGGAGATGCGCTCCCTCCCTCCCCTTGGTTTTTCCCTTCCACTGACGCGAGAGCGATTGGTGGAGCCGAGGACCGGGGGGAAGCCGGGAAGGGACAGACAGAAACACGGAGACGGAGAGCTCAAACACGGAAGGTGGGTGGACGGCTCGTGTTAATTTTCTCGGTTGACTGGGCCGCCGAATGTTTGGGGCCGGGTGGGCGGCAGCCCCGGAGCCAGTCAGGCAAGGGAAACGAGGAAGAAAGGCACGCGACGTCGATGCGATTCCCGGGCGCGGGAGTTCGCAACGCGAAGAGGTAGACGGGGGGTGAGGTTGCGGGAGCCTGTCGCGAACTCGCGATTTCGACGCGGGGCCTGTGGTGTTTCATGTGATGCATTGATGCCGCTGGTGTCCACGGCATGCGGTCCGGGCGTGTACGAATCTGGGTTATCACTGCGAATCTTTAGCATCTATCCTTCTATATGCTCTCGTTTACGTTGGATACACTTGTCTCCTACTTGGAGATGCACTAGTTCTGCAACTGCAATTGTCCAACTGCTATCTGTAAGGTCATTCCGACACTCTGACAAGAATTGCCGGGATGTGCGTAGAGCTTAAGAGACAACAACCAGGCAGGGGCAGGTTTAAATTAAACATGAATTTGAACAAATCCACGATGGTACAACTTTTAAGACAGATTTTGCATCAATCAGACGAATTTCAGAACCCAACTCTTCCCGATCAAAACAGCCGCCACCAACCCATCACATCACATCATTTCAATTGCATTTATAACCATTGATTCATCAACCACATAACACGGCAGAGGCTGCTGTTGCAATAAGTTCGCATCACATTTCCCTGCTGGCAGTCACCATTCACTCATGAAATGAAAATAATGAGCACAGCGTTCAGGAAACTCTTTGAAACTATATCATTTTCAATTTCAGTGACAGACCACGAATCTTGCTTGTGACAATGTGTCTATCCTATAGCTACAGTGAAAAAACCTTTGACCACAGGTGGCGATTTTACTCGTGCTGGGTTGCACACTCTACCATGTACCATAAAATAAAGATATTCAGCCGAGCGCATGAGACCTCAGTCGGAAGAAGGAAGCACACGATAAACAGAGAAACGCATCGTCAGTCATATCACTAGTTTTACTTTGCCACACTTCATCAGTTATCTACACTAGACCATCTGGCGATGCCTTGTTATTGTAGTTATTCCCCAAAATCATTCCTCTCTCTGCGGCCAAAGCCACACCTGCAGATGTATTCAGGAATTGGGCCCTTGTCCCCAACAACCCAAGGATGCTCCGCCGCAGACTGCAAGGTGATACGATCCCCGGGATCTGTATAGTAACCATGCAACAAAACAAAAAAGAGTATCCGTTAACAGAGCACATCTGGTACCAAAACTCCAACATATTAAAATCATATGGGTCTTAAAGAAAAAAAATAAACCTTTGCAGAGAAGCCTTTGGATCAAATCAGCAAGTTGGGGATTCATGTCGCCAGGTATTTGCACAGGATCATTGGCAATCTATTTGGTAGCAATGACTCAGTGAGTTTCGTGTATTCACATTCATATTAAAAACAAGGAAAGGAAGGAAACGTCTTTCAACCTTATCATAAGTTTCCTGCAATGTATCTCCAAGAAAAGGATAGTGCCTAGAAATCATGCAATATAAAGTTACACCGACTGCCCACGTATCGGATGCCCTGCCATGGTAGGCTGAACCTGCACTAAGGTAAAGAGAAACACTTCACCATATTTAGCAAGTCTATACCCAGTACACAAACTGCCCAACAATGTTTCAGTACTTCTAACTCAATGAAGAAGAATCTGGGCTGTTGTACTTAAGCTTATTTGCAATTCTGCAAACATTTAGTTATAAAAATGGAACAGTATCTTGCTACCCCAAAATCACTGTTGTATTATTAGAAAACTTGGTGATCAACAATTTTAAAGTGTGGCATTTACAACTTAAATATTAAACCTAGGTAGTTGTACCTTGACAGCACTCCGGAGCGGTGAAAACAGGTGTACCGGGAGATCTCCAAAGCATATCATCATCATCCTACATTGTAAACCCATGAGCATCACCGTATCAATTTATCAGTAAAACAACAAGATACAAAATTTGATAATCCAGAGGAATTCGCCACAAAAGTATGCACATACTCTGAAAAGATCAAGGAGGTTTACTTGTGTTTAAGGAGTGAAACAAGTTTAACAAAATAAAACTGTGAGCCTACTGCGCAATGAACATAATTCCAAAAGAAGAAGAAGGAAGCATCTTGTCAACTCAATTTATCCTAAAAACCTCAGGAAGACAGAAAGAAGGTTATTGTTTGAAAGTGTTAGATGAGAAACTCTGAATCTACAAAGACAACTGTTTATAAGAGTATGTGCAATTTAGTGATACAAAAAAAAAAGTAGAACACTTAAGTATTTCAAGGCTGAATTCATTCAACTAAAAGTATCATTGTTTCCTAACAAGAATAATAAAATCTCACTTAGATACACAAAGTTGCATGATTGTCGAACTACCTCAAAAACCTGGCTAACACTGAAATCTCCTATCTTCACATTGCCAGAACTTGTAACCAAGAGATTGTCTGGTTTGATATCACCATGAATAACGTTCTGTGTATGAAAATGACAAGATTCAATGTCTTATTCAAGCATTCAAGCTGGGAAACGCACAGCATAGACTAAAGTGCATAGCCAAGAAAAACGCAGCACATGTATATTGGCACAATACGTTGAAAATGGAAAAGAGAAACATTTGATTGGAGTCTAGAAACTGTGGGGTTGACATTCGCAGGCAAGCAAGATCTATCATGCACCACAGTGCACAAATAAACTAAATAAGAATTTTAGTGCTGTTGTGAATCGTGATTCATACCGGGATTGTACCGTGCAGGGGACAACCAGATGGCGTTACTTCAATTAGGGTATTACATAGTTGAGATGAGAGAACAGAAGGGTTGATTGATATAGCAAACAGTTTAGATACCAGAGAAAATATTTTCTTGATAGAATAAAACTCAAGTACACAGCTTACTATTAATGAAGATTGGGTTTCTATCATCCTCCATTTCTAACTCTAGTTCCCTTTGATTTCCTAGCCCAATCTTTAAGAACTTACATGGACTCAATTTAACTAGACTTCGCCTTCCTAATCATCTTCCTGAGTCCTAAGCAAAACCCTCCTCAACTCTTGCAGCCATCCAGGCATCCACGCCTGACACAAATATGACATTCCCTCAACTCTATGCTTAAACTGATCTGTTAAATGAACCTCATTGAACAATGTAATATCTAGAAGCATTGTTGCTCCTGCCTGTTGCTTGCATTGCACACTGTTGCTAGGGCTCAAGCACATTACAGGAAATTAAATAATCTGTGTGACAGATAGTAAGATAAAGCTTTACAACAATAACATCAAAGTTTTGATGCATGCAGCATGCCACCATCCTAAATGTTGCGCTTTGCCTAGTACTTGAGAAATGACATTGTCAGATTTTTAGCTAAATCCAATCATTCCATAAAAATAACAAATAGCTAATATTTTCCAATGCATGGTAATGAAATAGAAAATAGGAAGCTAAAACAAGATCGGCACTTGCAATTTGCAAAGAAATACAGCTTCAGTACCAAGCATAGGCTAAGTTCACAGCCTTCAGAAAAAAGAAGAAACAAAGAAAGCGGGTGGATGGTGGTGGTTTGTAAAAGAGAAAATTAGCACCCTAGAAAATTGTTTTTAACATGATATACCTCAACTTATTATCATCGGTGTCTCTAACTAGTAAAGTTTGACATGGCACAGTATTCAACTATGAATACCAGATAACAGAAACCAAAAAAACTGAAACCTTACATGAGAGTGAAGATACATAAGACCATATATTATGTCTCGCAAATAATTTCTTGCAGTAGCTTCTTCTAAACCATTATCACAAACCATTTTTCCTTCAACATACTCAAGAACTGGCAATTCATATGGAAAAATGTAAATACCAAATATATAAAATACATATTAGTAAAAAATAAGAAAATAATGATAAGAATATATTTGCATACCCATGTAGAATTTATCTATGTTTGGATCATTGATCACTTCGACAAGATTTACAATATTGGGATGATTCAACATTTTCATTATGGATACCTGCAAGCAATTAGATAGCATACACAATAAACAATGTAGTTAATTTACATGTGCCAACATAGTGCCAGTGACCTTCTGCATTTTGAAAGGAAAATTTCCATTCACAGAAATTGCTGAACCTCTAATCCACTTGCATATTAAAAATGTATATCGATTTAACCTCTTGCAACAGCTCAAGACTAAGAGTGAATTTCATGAATTAGGAACACAAATTAGCTACAATTCAGCCTCTTCATGGTAGTTACCATGCTAGCATTCATCAGGCGAATTTAGCGGAAGGATAATTTTCAGCTAGACAAAAATACATGAACTTTGTATCATGGTGAATCCATTCCTCCTTAACGGATAAAGTTTCTATTGTACAATGAGTGCACACTTAATTGGTAATCAATAGTCAGATAAATGCATTCCCAATATGTTAGGTGGTCATTCTCATATGTTAATTGCTAAGGAGCTGGGTAACAACTAGTTTATTTCTCTTCAAGTAACCATAAACAGTGGGTGCCCCAGAAACAAGAATTTCCGGTGCAAAATGAAACTTTTGTTCCGGTCAGTCTAACCAAATAATCATAAACATTAATTCTTTTATCATATTCAAGCATTGGAAAGAACAGCATCAATTAGCATTTCAAATGCTTAGCGTACATATTGAGTGTGTAATAGGTCCTAGACAGATAGCATCTTCAAAGAAGCCACAACAACTTTAAAAGAGAACTATGTTACACATGCATGAGGAAAAAGAATACACGTATTACATGTAGTACTAAGATAACCAAGTTACTCACCTCCCGAAGAACATCTGTCATTGCAGTTTCTGATCGTACAACACGTACTTTCATCATGTAAGGCTTATTCAAAACCTGAAAGAGAAGGGAAAATGCTACAATTCCATCAGTTAGACATCAGCACATGCACGCAGCACACATGCAGGTGTTAACAGCAACAGTGCTGAGCAAAGAAAAGGGGATGACTAGAAGATAGATTTAACAGCTGGTTAACGATTCACTCCTGAAGCAAGCAAATCAACTTGCAGCAAAAGTATTACTGATAGCTACCAGAATGATAATAATGTTATGCAACAAGAATACGCAATAGTGAAAGCCTGTTCTCATGAAAGGGTTTCATTAAAAAAAACACACATTTAAGTTACATACACAAGAGAGTAGCATAAAGCAATACCTTCACTGCATATAGTTTCCCATCTTCCACGTTTCTGTATAGAACCTTTTGAAGCACCAAAATAAAAGGAATTTAGACATCTACTCATAAAAAAATAATAATAATAAGCACATCTAAGGTACCTTACCACTTTGCCATAGCTTCCGGAACTAATCTTTCCCAAGTGAACATATTGATTAACCATCTTATTACCATTTTCATCCTAAGCAAGGCAAAAGGGACAAGGTTATTGCAGTGATCAATGCAAAAGGGAATGCTCTCACAGAACTTGCTAACCTTCATTTGTCATGCAAAATCCAATTATTAGAACTAAACGGACAATAAACATAGTCGGCCTCTTGGGTAGATAGTCAGAACAGTGAAACCAATGCCTCAGAAAAGTGAAACCAATGCCACATTTAGTTCTTAGATCACTTTCATATGTCTCATGTGTATTTTTAACAGACCACATATGTAATGAACATAGGTTTCTCCTATCATGCCATAATAAGTACGGATCGATTATTTACCATTCTGAAGGGAAAAAAGATAGATTAATTGTTTATCAATCCAAAAAAAATGATTGCTTATTCACCACCCAAAAATGGAAAGAAGATGCACAGGTCAAAGTCTATCATGGTTTCAGCAGGAATCCCCACATCAAAATTAACATCGCTACAGAAGGAGAGAAGCTGCACGATGCAATATCTGGTGCTAGCATTAGGCGTTTTGGGCGTGTTTGGATGCCTGTTTGACCCCCTGGGCAGGCTGACGGCATGCAGCTACGGGGTGTTTGCTTGCCTGCGCGGATGTGTGAGCCAGGCTGAGCTCATGCGACCATACCACTCGAGCCAGGCTCACTGGAAACATAGGATTCGGGCGTACCCACCGGGCCTGGTTCGTGCAGTGCATGAAATGAGCTGCGTGCATAGGAGAATAGGCTGTTAGCTGCCAGCTGTGCAGGCAACCAAACAATTTCTGTGCTGAGCCTGCCTATATGGAGACGGGAACCAATCAAGAGGCTGCTGCACCTGGCCAGCCTGGCCAAGGGGAGCCTGCATCACTGCAGCGAGCCAGGGTGCGGTGGGAAGTAAACCAAACACACCCTTGTTTTCTTCCAGGAAGTTGTCATGTTGGAACCTTAGAAAAGGGGTGAAAATGTTTAATTCATTCATGGTGGAGTTAAGTTTAATCCAGTTCAAGAGAGGCAAAATAGTAGGAACGGCACAATGTACATCTCTAAGTTTTGGCACCACAAATGTTTGGCCAGCCTACTTTTGATAACTACTAATGAGCGTGAATAATATTCAAGGGTGCCAAAAGGCAACTTGTTTCCAGAAGGGTATTGTGCAGTTCCTCAGTACAAAGAAGTTCCCAATAAACCAAAAGCTCACTTCTTTTCCCAAAAGATAACCTAAAGCATCGCCAGATGGTAAGAACATGAACATCAAAATTAATGTGTGGTGTTGGTTGCCTGAGATGAATGGAAACCAACTTCTTCTAAGCATCCGGACTAGCTCAAGCACATATATGTGCATGGTGTAAGCTAGCTTGCAAGAAACCAGTGGGTAATGCTAGGCAGGACCTAAATAGGCATATCCTCTTACATAGAACAATAGCTGGACAAAATATTGAAGCCTACAAAGATGGTACCTCTGAACGAAATACTTTATTTGTCTCTTTAACTGGGATCTCTCTACATGCAAAGCCAGTTTGAGCTCTTGACTGTATGATATCTTCAGAACTCTTCCTTGGAGGTCCATCATCACTTCCATCAGGATAGTCATTACCGCCTTCATCGTACAAGCATCTATCTGGATCATCTCCATGGAAGAAGCTTCCATCAAGATTATCCCCGTTGTATAAGGTTAGATCAGGATCATCTCCAGTATAGAAGCTTTCATATGGATCTTCAGCGGATTGACGTTTCAGCAATTCTTCAGAAAATGTGCCATCAGCATCCCGAGGTTGAGGAACAGACGCGCTGGGCTTCCTTAAAAAGCTAAAGCAACTACAGCAGCCTATGTCGGTTAGGTCCGCCATTCAGAAAGGGTAGGCACAAGAAACCCTGGAACAACAAAACAAGTAACAAGGTTAATAACAGACCGTCAGGATAGGAAAGCAATCGGCAGGGGCGGACCCAGCATAGAATATGGGTGTACACAAGTACACCCGATAATTCTTGCAAACGAAATCGAAGTTAGTAGGTAACAGATTGTAACTGGATTCAGATCAGAATACAAATAGTTTTGTTAGGGTTAGGGGTGCTCCGTCTCGCACAGCAGAAAGGAAAGAGAAGGGGCGGGTATACCTGGAGGATGCGCTCATCGCCGGCAAAGGGCTGGGCGAAGACACGACAAATGGCGCCGCCGCTCGCCCAGTCGTCGCCGCCGGGGAAGGAAGAGCAAGGAGGAGAGAGTCGGAGAGAAGGGAAAGCTTTAAGAAACAGAAGGGAGGAGATGAACCTGAGCGGGAGCCGGGAGGGCTGTCCACGAGCCGAGCTGGAGGCCTGGAGCAGCCCGAGCTGAGGTTGCTCTAAGCATGTTCGAGCGTTTGGAATGTAGTTAGTATTTTAATTCTTAGGGAAACATTTTTTAGAAAAGTTTTTCTGGTTTAGGTTTTGAAACGGAGGAAAATTGTTTTTCATCCCTAAGGAAAGGCTTATGTTCCTTCACAAAACATAGGGAAAAAACATCCAACAAAATTCAAAGAAAAAATTTCTACGGCATTTCATTACTGAAGAGTAGATCTAACTATATTATTATGCTTCATGATTTATTGCCGATGGGTCTAAAATCTCGTCAATTTAAATAGTAACACGTGGGAGTTTTGAAAATAAGAATAAGAAGAATTAGAAGAGGATGAAAAGGGATATGACTATTATTGGGGGAAAAGAAGAAACATGAGAAGGGATATGACTATTATGGGGGGAAAGAAGAAACAAGGAGGAGATTGAAGAAAGGAATATATGAGAATTTATTCTTATTCCTTAACATGTAAATCTAGTTTAAATAGAGTGAACTGTTGGAACCTTGTTTCATTAGTATTTGTGAAGATTTCGTATTTTCCTACGATCCAAACGACCTAAACTTTTCATTCTTGTGTTTTGAAATTCTATAGTTTTCCATATTTTACTCCACATGATTCCTACATTTTTTTCCATTCTTATATTTTGTATTTCTACGTTCCAAACAGATCCTTAACTTTTATGAAAACCACAACAGAACGACTTCACAACAGCAATATTGATCATATATAAGGAGACGCACATATAAGGCTAGTTCAGTACAAATTTAATGGCATTAAATGTTATGCTACATCAATAAATTTGCTAACATAGCAGGATCACACGATGAGAGATAAAGGAGAGTTTTCATGGATGTGAGAGAAGTTTCATTCTCATAACACTCATTCGGTTTGGTTACCAAGTTCATAGTTTTCCTAATAGTGCAATGAAACTATGCACTAAAATTGGCCTAAAAGACCAATTTAATTCGATAAATAAAGGGAAAGAGAAGCATATTTGAATATTTATCTTTATTCCCTCTATTTTCTTTTAATAGTTCTATCTCCAAAATTTATTGTGTTTTGATAGTCGCATAGAAGTTGAAATCTTGGGAATAATATGGATGGTCGTTAACTTCTCTTTAAAAAATATTAGTGTACGTATATAATAACATCGAAAACGAGGAGTCATGATTAATGAGATAATAAGCAAGGTTCTTCTCCTTGATCTTTATACCAAAATAAAATAGAACTATCGGAATAGAATAGAGCAAGTATTATTATGTACATATTTTAGCTTGTGCATAGCTGGCTAGCTAATGCAAGACTCGCCTCCAGCTATGTAATTTTAACTATCGATGGATGGAAATTTAATTAATAGAGGTAGCAGTGTGCACGCATATGCGATGCAAAACTGAAATACTTGAGCTTCATCGAATACCTCAATATCGGATCTTGGAGCTCGCGAGCTCTAGCTTAGGTCAAAACTTGGCTTGATTCTAAGTATAGTGCTTAGCTTTCTATCGGCGACTTCCACCCTCCGCCTTCCATCGGCGCCGCCGCCCCGAGTCCGCCGCCATCCACCCTCCGATGTTGACCCAGATCTAGGGTGCGCCGCCGCGCCACCTCTATTCGTCGTCGTCCTCCGCACTCGCCGCCGGCCCCTCCGAGCACCACCGCACCCTCCAAGCGTCGTCGTCGGCGCCTCCAAGCAGTGCCACCTCTCCAAGCGTTGCCGGCCCCTCCAAGCGCCGCCACGACCTCCAAGCGTCGCGACCCCTTTGAGCACCACCACCACCACCTCCGAGCGCCGTCGCGACCCCTTCGAACGCCACCACGACCTCCGAGCGGTCGCCGCCCCTCCAAGCGCCCCTGCCCCTCCTAGCGCTACCGGCCTCTCCAAGCGCCGCACCAGAGCTGGCCACACTAGATCTAGCTGGAAAGAGGGTTTAAAGTAGCTGGAAAGAGGGTTTAAAGGAGTCAGATGATTGGAAAAGTGCATTTATTGTCAGTTTAACCTTTGCATCCAAAAACCTCTTTGGTTAGAGTTATTCAGAGTTAGTCATGAGCTACATACTAACTCAAGCTTCTAACTCAGCTAAAGTATACAAACAGAACATATATCCACTTATTTATGAACTAGCCGTGAAAACTTATTACTGTTGGATTAAGTTGAACCAACGATGAAGCTTCATTTGCAAAGCCCTATTCTATAGCGGTGGCAGAAGCTTCATTTGCAAAGCCCTATTCTATAGTAGTGCCACCACCTAATATATTTGTCGGTGGAGTTCTCGGTCAAGAATTTTCTCCGCGAGGTGTTTTCAGACTTGTTATCTTCCCTACCGACAAGCTTTTGCACCTCGCCACCATCGGTAGTTTGCTCCTACAACTATTATTGATTTGGTGATCTATGTCGGGACTCTGAATTTTCTTGTTTTGTGTTCTTCTCAACTAATCTAGCTTTAGTTTGATAAAGCAGCAAGTTCATTGTGAGTGCCTAGTTTTGATTTTGTATTTAGTTCGCTTGTCACGAATTGATTATGGGTGATCGATATTTGAATCTATATAACCTATATAGTTGGGCCCCACTACAAACTATTAACTTCTATTTCTCTCAACTCACATTGCGCCACATGCCCACATCATCAACAAAATTGTGTCCATTCGATTTTATGTTTTTTAATCTTTTGGACTCCACTCAAAATAAATACTCACTTTGCTTTAGTTCTCATGTCTTTCTATCTCCTTCCCTTATAGTAAGTGCTCCACTCAATAAATGATCACAAAACTCATGTACTTTTTCCACCAGCTCGTGACAATTAATATAATCATCTGAAAGTTGCTTGTTGATTATTCACAGTCACATATGTATCGTTATGCATGCATGTAGAAAGCAAAGCAACCGAAACAAAACTTTAACTAGCTTACACATGAACATCACGTCACACTATCTTTATACTAATTTTGTTTTTGCACGAAGTACACACATCTTCTGTGCTCCACTAAAAAATAATCACTTTATTTAATTCTCATGTCTTCTTTTATCTCCTTCCCCTACAGCAAATGCTTCATTCAAAATAAATTGATCTCATGTCTTTCTTTCTCCTTCCCCTACATAAAAGGATCTTGATCTCACAATGTTGTAGACTAGAGGGGAGATGAATATGTTTTTATTTGAATTTTAACCCTTGACCCTACTGACACTGTCTGGACCGGATAGATCGGTTTATCAGACCGGTCAGACTAATTTGATCAGGCAGATAGGCACCAGCAGGGAAAATCCCCTTCTTGAACTTGAACCTATACAAGACTTGGTGTATGTATTGGGCAGAGTATTTATAGCAATAAACTTAGTTCCCTGCACACAAATACAGCACACCGAAGTAGATCGAGCGGAAGCACAATTCAAACTCAAGACTATAATGCAAGGTATATAAATCAAATCAGAATAGAGATGATGCAAATGAGACACAACGATTTGTTTTACCGAAATTTGGATTCACCCCGTGCACCCATGTGTGAATCCTACTATCTGTTGAGGAAGCTTATGGCAACCACAAGGTCAAGCTATCTCCTCCTTCCACTATATGATCATGTGCCCTCGTGGCACACAATCGCTGCTACAACAAACTTGCCGCTGCTCACCACAATCTTAGGAGCTAGCCAGCGATGCCTAGCCATCTAGGACCCAATGCTCTAAGAGTAACAAATGCTTCAATCAAGTTGGCCGACGCAACCGCAAGTGCTCAAAGTTAGGGCTTTTTCTCTCTTGCTTAAATGGCTCTCGAGGAGGAGTGGATTCAATCAACCCAACTCAATGATTTGACTAGAATCAAGCAACTCTCGCAAAGAGATGTTGGGAAGGACTCTCCAAATAGTCACAAAGCTCTCAAATGTGTTCTGAATGTAATGGCATCAGCACCCACGAATGGATGAAGTCAAGGGGTATAAATACCCCTCTCACAAAAATTAGCAGTTGCCCCTGTCAATACCAGACCGGTCAGAACGTTTGGTTCAAATTAACCAGTCATTAAGGCTAACCCAGCTTAGACCGGTCAGACTGATCCCCTGGACCGGTCAGACTGATCCCCTGGACCGGTCAGACCAGCCCCGCACTGAGATTAGCAACAAGTTATATTTTTCTCGGGCTACTCTCTCTAGGGACCGCTATGAACACTTTTGGTATTATCTAAACAGACTGATGTTGCATCCCCTTGATAGTACGGTATACCTATACTCAAGTGCACAAATAAAATATATAATCATCACAATAATCACTTGAGCTTCTCGTCATGATCATGCCGACTTTTCTTCGATCAATATCGTGAGGGCATCAACATCTTTATTTCTTTGAGCATACCCGTTTTGAATTAGTGAATTTGAGTCTTCAATTGTATATGAATTCAATTCATCATTGATTCACAAGTCACATTCTTTAATCAAATAATGACACTCTTCAATATAGAGCTCTTCATGACTCTAGGATCTCCGGCCTTTAACCCATATCGGTTTCTTTGCTCCCACCCAAGCCGTCGCTTGTGTAGCCTCTTAAAACACGCCTCTCCGTCCTCTACCTTTTTCCTAGTCGTCGCTTGAACTCATATTGATTTATGTCATGCATGAAATCTTCTTTATCAATTTGAATTCTCAATTCAATCTCATACGCAAGCTTTCCAATTTGAGACATTATATATGCATAAACTCATGTCTCATTCATTTGATTGCTTCCTTTGATAATAATATTCATCACATATGACAACTTCTACCAAATTTGAAACTATGCATAAGCATATCATGTCTTATTCACAAATTCTTTACTTGTCATTTGAATCCCATCATAAGTCGAACAAGCCTTACATATTAGAGTCTTCATATCAACCATGAATATCTTTGCTCTAAATCTTTCTTCTCAATTTGCTTGTCACTTATACAAAGTGTGGATAAACATACTTGCTTGCAATGTCTAAGCCTTCTCATTTAATATTAATTCCTTAATTGAATTCTTGCTCATAATCTCATGCAAACAAGTTAGTCCTTTAATCGTGTTGTCAATTAATACTTCAAAACCCACTAGGGGCCTAGATGCTTTCTCTACATTTCTCTACTTTAAGTGTTCCACTCAAAAAAATGATCTCAAAGGCAACAAAATGGGTCGTCGGGTTGAGAACCATCCGCCTTTCTGGCTCTCTATAAAACGTTTGCATCGCTGGAGGAAGAACGGAAACCATCCGCCCCGAACCATTCTACTCCGCCTCCAATTTCCTCGCATTGCGCCTGCCATGGCAGCACTGACCTGCGAGATGCTGTTAGTGTCTTTTGCAGCCTTCCTCACCTTTCTCATTGTTGTGCTCTTCTTCGGCAAAGCTATGCCCTCCTCTGCAGGGCGAAGACCCCCTAATCAAGATGATTTTACACTATACATTTCCAAATTTAACCAAAATTATATGACCTTTTCTTTATTAGGAAAATTTATCTTTTTTGTTTTTAGCAAGCTCGATCTAAGTGCTTATTTGTCTTACTACATACTTTCCATAGCGTTTTATTTAAAAAAATATTGTGTCTTTTATTATAGTTTATTGAAAAGCTCTCTCAAATCATGCAACATCGTGTGTGGAATCACCTAGTGTATTATAGTTCGTATTGGTTATTCTTAAATCTTCGTGCCTTTAGATGGTAAGAATTAGATTATTAATGACAAAATAGCCACTTTGATCCTTCAACTTTGCTCTAAGGGTCAAGTTGGTCCCTCAACTTTCGCAAAAACCAATTTGGTCCCTCAACTTTTATTTTTAGCCCAAACTTATCCCTATATTGATGTGATGCTACATAATACCATGAGATAGATGTGAAAAGTCATTTTTACCCCTTAGCTCCTTCTCATACTGTGACACCCCGGCCCAGGGCTTAATAGGATTAATAGGATACTCATACCAACAAGTTGCAACTTCTTTTCCGGAAGCCGGTCTCCAAAGAACTCCGAGGTTAAGCGTGCTTGGCCCGGAGAAATTTGGGGATGGGTGACCGACCGGGAAGTTCTTCCCGGGTGCGCACGAGTGAGGACAAAGTGTGCAGAAAAGATTAGTGTTGGTCTATGAGGACAGTCTATGTCCTAGAAAATAGCCAGATGTAAGCGGGCCCAGCCTCAGGGAGGCGGGACGTTACAGAATGGTATCAGAGCCGACTCTCGCGGTTTCACGGGCACGTACGGGCGTAAGTGCGGAGACATGAGCACGACCGCGTGGGGGCGCAGATGCCACCGGCATGTGCACGGGCGCGTGGCGGGTCAGTGCGCGGGCATCTGGGATGCGCCGTTGGCACTGGACGCACGGACGTGGCACATGGGCTTGCTGGCACTGGACGTACGGGACGTGGCCAAGAGAGGACGTTCCTGGCTTGGGATTGACCGACGAGGACGTCGGTCTCTTAAGGAGGTGAGCATGTGACACCCGGCCCAGGGCTTAATAGGATTAATAGGATACTCATACCAACAAGTTGCAACTTGTTTTCCGGAAGCTGGTCTCCAAAAAACTCCGAGGTTAAGCGTGCTTGGCCCGGAGAAATTTGGGGATGGGTGACCGACCGGGAAATTCTAAGTGTGCAGAAAAGATTGGTGTTGGTCTGTGAGGACAGTCTATGTCCTAGAAAGCAGCCAGATGTAAGCGGGCCCGGCCTCGGGGAGGTGGGACGTTACACATACTCAATTTTCATTATTGTATAGTTGTAATTAATCAATAATAGGTCATAATAGATCTATTGTTCTGTCAGCTGATTTGATGTCTCTCGTATTTGTTGAAATGCCCTTTCGTATTTAATTTTAGTCTAGATCACATAAGAATATCATGCACATGTTTGATTAACTTGTTGCACCACTACTAAATATGCAAATTGTGAAGGAGAGGAAATAGCCAAGGGTAACAATGATTTTTAAGCAGTAGTGTCATGGTATTACAAAACATTATATTAATATAGAGACAAATTTGACCTAAAAACAAAAGTTGAGAGACCAAATTGATCTTTTTGAAAATTGAGGGACTAAATTGACCCTTGGAGCAAAGTTAAAGGACCAAAGTGCCTATTTCGCCGTTATTAATAGCCACAAACCAAACGCACGATACCCCTATACAGGAAACTCACAGCATTGAACTATGAACCACGTATTTAGTGAATAACACAGTATCTACGGTATGAACCACGGAGACACGTTCTAATGATGAATTACGGAATAACATGGTTGACTGCACTATTCTGCCACCGGTATTTTTTAGATAAAGGGGTAAAATGCCCTAAAAACTATTGCCTGTTTGTTTTGCACTACAACTCCTAACACTACAAAAGAATTTTACATACATGAAGTATTAAATGAAGTCTATTTGTAAAACTTCTTTCACGGATGGATGTAACTTTACGCGACGAATCTAGTGACGGTAATTAATCCATGATTAGCTACAGTAATGCTATAGTATCCATCCTTTAATTATGCGGTCAAAGACTTCATTAGATTCGTCTCGTAAAATAGCGCAGGGGTCGTGGAGTTAGTTTTATAAACTGACTTTATTTAATATATTTAATTACCAGTTAAAGTTGTGCTAATGACTAGCGTAGCACAAACCAAACATGACCAAACAGCGGAATGGAATTCTGGGTTCCAAACAGCATGAACTTTTTTTTAGCATCAAACAGCATGAACTTCAGCCAGAGCAGAAGGATCCCGATCCCTGTTTTTTTTACAGCAACCCTCATCCCTGTTGACCCTGGGCTTCTCTTCCGGTTTTCCTCCGATCCAAACAGACCAATCCGCATTACGGCAAGGCAAATGTCTCGCTGACAACCCGGGCGCACCCTCTCCAACGTCTCAGATCGTCCTGCCCCAGCATCGAACGGCCACCACCCCTCCTACCACCTCACCCCGCGCCGAGGCTCATCACTCATCAGATCTCCCTTCCCTTCTCCTTCCCTCGTCCAGTGCATACCCCTCTCCCTCCCTCTCTCCCCTTCCCCCCTCTCCAGATCCACCGCCTCCTCGCCGCTCCTCTCCGCCGCGGCCAGGACTAGAGGGCCACGGGCTTCGCCGCCGCGGTGGACGGGGACGCCAGGCCGCGAGGATGCTGACCAAGTTCGAGACGAAGAGCAACCGGGTGAAGGGCCTGAGCTTCCACCCGCGGCGGCCATGGATCCTGGCGAGCCTCCACAGTGGGGTGATCCAGATGTGGGACTACCGCATGGGTACCCTTCTCGACCGCTTCGACGAGCACGATGGGCCTGTCCGCGGCGTCCACTTCCACGCTACCCAGCCGCTCTTCGTCTCCGGAGGTAATCAGCTAGATCTCTCCTCATCTCGGCCGTCCGGTGCGTGATTCGTCATGGCTGTAGACGTCTTTTCGGATGCTTAGCCCGATTGGAGGCGCGCGCGGGTTTCGTGGTCGTCTGATGTTTGGGCGATCCGTCGATTGTGTAATCCTGGGCGCTTGGACTAGACTTGTTTATAAGTTCTAAGATTAGATCGTTTTCGGTGGTAGGTGTAGTGATTAAGGAAATAATGGTTGGTATACGATGGGTTGGTCGGATCTGGTGCTTGTTTTATCATCTTGGCTTACCAGGATCCGCATGATAATTAATTCCTTTGTACTTATATTTTCCTGTGGCCATGATCCTAAGCAAGAGCTGGAATACCTGATTTCACAAATCACGAATGCATTCACACAAGCACGCACCAAAACCAATACCAAAACCACTGCAACTTGTGAAACTAACACATCCTTTAGTGCATTTACCATTGTTACTTGTAAAACAGTTAGACTTTGACATGCCATGTTTGAAAAATATGGATCTTCTAATATTCTGGTTACTCTGATGGGATGCAGGTGATGATTATAAGATTAAGGTCTGGAATTACAAGACACACCGCTGTCTCTTCACACTTCACGGGCACCTTGACTACATTCGCACCGTGCAATTCCATCATGAGTACCCATGGATCGTAAGTGCTAGTGATGATCAGACAATACGGATCTGGAACTGGCAGTCACGCACGTGTGTGGCTGTGCTGACTGGGCATAACCACTATGTAATGTGTGCATCTTTCCATCCCAAAGAGGACCTGGTTGTATCAGCATCACTTGATCAGACTGTTCGCGTCTGGGATATTGGAGCTCTGAGGAAGAAGACTGTGTCACCTGCAGATGACATCCTCCGTCTCACCCAGATGAACACAGATCTATTTGGCGGTGTTGATGCTGTAGTGAAATATGTCTTGGAAGGCCATGACCGTGGAGTCAATTGGGCCTCGTTTCATCCCACTTTGCCACTCATTGTTTCTGGGGCAGATGACCGGCAGGTGAAGCTATGGAGAATGAATGGTAAATCTTGTTACTTCCTGATCTTTCCTTTGCATGTGTTGTTTCTATTTGTGTGTTAGCTGAATAATAACAATTCAAGTATGCATAATTTGATATTTCAACATGACAGAATTACCTAATTGTATATATATATATTTGTTATCATGGTTCCTTTTTCCGTTGTGTTCAACATATCTTGCCTTCACGGAAATTTAGACCATTTAATCCTTAGTATGGATATTACAATATGATGTAACTTCTTGCTGAATGCAACAGGCATGCCTCACAATAGTGATTTCTTGATTCAGATTTTTTATTTAAATATTGCATGCAAAATGGTTCCACATGGTGAAGTTGGCACACACAATTCTGTTACTCATTAGATACTTCCATGTGTGGGAAAAAACTATGTACATTATTTTAATGGAAATATTTGAAATGTAATAATCTGCTTTTGCCCTTTATTACAGACACCAAGGCTTGGGAAGTTGATACTTTGAGGGGCCACATGAATAATGTGTCTTGCGTGATGTTCCATGCAAAGCAAGACATCATTGTGTCTAACTCAGAAGACAAAAGCATTCGCATTTGGGATGCCACAAAGAGAACTGGTATTCAAACATTTAGGCGGGAACATGACCGTTTCTGGGTTCTTGCTGCTCATCCTGAAATGAATCTTCTTGCTGCTGGTCATGACAGTGGCATGATCGTGTTCAAACTAGAGAGGGAACGCCCAGCCTTCTGTGTAAGTGGTGACACTGTTTTCTATGTGAAGGACCGATTTCTCCGATTATTTGAATACTCTACCCAGAAAGAAGTTCAAGTGGCTCCCATAAGAAGGCCTGGATCAGTTAGCTTGAACCAGTCACCAACGTCGTTATCATATAGCCCAACCGAAAATGCTGTCTTGATCTGTTCTGATGCTGATGGAGGCTCATATGAACTCTACATTGTTCCTAAGGATTCAGCTGGCAGGTCTGATTATTTGCAAGAGGCAAAGAAGGGAGCTGGTGGTTCTGCAGTTTTTGTGGCGCGCAACAGGTTCGCAGTCCTTGAGAAGAGTAGCAATCAAGTTTTGGTGAAGAATCTGAAGAATGAAATTGTGAAGAAAAGTCCCCTTCCAATTGCGACTGATGCAATATACTATGCTGGGACCGGTAACTTGCTGTGCAAAGCTGAAGATCGTGTGGCCATCTTTGATCTTCAGCAAAGACTGGTTCTTGGTGAGCTCCAGACTCCTGCTGTTAAATACGTTGCTTGGTCCACCGATATGGAATCTGTAGCACTGTTGAGCAAGCATGCAGTGGTTATAGCTAGCAAGAAGCTTGTCCATCGTTGCACATTGCATGAAACCATCCGTGTGAAAAGTGGTGCCTGGGATGAGAATGGCGTGTTCATTTACACTACATTGAACCATATGAAGTACTGTCTTCCCAATGGAGATAGTGGGATCATAAAAACCCTTGATGTTCCTATTTACATAACAAGGGTTGTTGGGAACAATATTTTCTGCCTAGATCGTGATGGGAAGAACAAGTTGATTGCAGTTGATGCATCTGAGTACATTTTCAAGCTCGCACTTCTCCGAAAACGCTATGATCATGTTATGAGTATGATTAAGAACTCCCAGCTATGTGGACAGGCTGTTATTTCTTATTTACAGCAGAAAGGTTTTCCAGAAGTTGCTCTGCACTTTGTGAAGGATGAGAAGACCAGATTTAACCTAGCTCTTGAGAGTGGTAACATTCAAATTGCAGTTGCTTCTGCAAAGGAGATTGATGACAAGGATCACTGGTACAGGTTGGGAATTGAGGCCCTGAGGCAAGGAAATGTTGGCATTGTGGAATATGCATACCAACGAACAAAGAATTTTGAGAGGCTTGCTTTTCTGTATCTTATTACTGGCTATTTGGACAAGGTGGGCTTTATGTGCAAAATTGCTGGACAGAATAATAATTTGATGGGACAGTTCCACAATGCGCTATATCTTGGGGATGCTAAGAAGAGAGTTGAGATCTTGGAGAATGCTGGGCAGCTACCGCTTGCTTATGTTACTGCTGTTACTCACGGGCTCACTGAAATTGCTGAGAGGATCGCTGCTGAACTGGGTGAAAATGTTCCTTCACTGCCTGAAGGAAAATCTCACTCACTGCTGATTCCCCCTGCACCTCTTACAGCCTGTGGTGATTGGCCATTGCTGCGTGTGATGCGTGGAATTTTTGAAGGTGGACTGGATGCAACTGGAAGGGCAGAACTTGAGGAAGATGATGAAGCTGCTGGTGCTGACTGGGGTGATGAAGATTTGAATATTATTGATGCAAGTGAGGTGGTGGCAAATGGCGCTGATGGTTTTGTTGATGCGGAGGAGAATGAACCAAATGAGGAGGATGGTGAGGAAGGTGGCTGGGACCTGGAAGATCTGGAACTTCCACCTGAAACAGAGACTCCAAAAGCTGCTGGCAATGTTCGCTCTGCTGTATTTGTTGCTCCTACACCAGGCATCCCTGTCAGCCAGATTTGGACTCAGAGATCGTCTCTGGCTGGGGAGCATGCAGCTTCAGGGAACTTTGACACAGCAATGCGGTTACTTAACCGCCAATTGGGTATCAAGAATTTCGCTCCCCTGAAGCCCTTGTTTCTTGATCTGCACATGGGCAGTCACACATATCTGCGTGCACTTGCTGCTGCTCCGGTAATACCAGTTGCTGTTGAGAAAGGATGGAATGAGTCTGCTAGTCCTAATGTGAGGGGCCCTCCTGCACTTGTTTTCAGCTTCTCACAGTTGGAAGACAGACTCAAGGCTGCCTACAAAGCCACAACAGAGGGCAGGTTCCCAGAAGCACTGAGGCAGTTCCTAAGCATCTTACATACCATTCCTGTTATTGTGGTGGACTCACGGAGAGAAGTTGATGAAGTGAAGGAATTAATTGAGATAGTGAGAGAGTACGTTCTTGGTCTGAAAATGGAACTCAAGAGAAAGGAATTGAGGGATGATGTTACCCGTCAGCAGGAGTTGGCTGCTTACTTCACTAATTGCAAGCTTCAAAGAGTTCATATGAGGCTTGTGCTTGCAAGCGCTATGGCTCTTTGTTTCAAGCAGAAAAACTATGCTACTGCAGCACACTTTGCAAGGATGCTTCTCGAGAACAGCCCCCAGGAGGCTCAAGCAAAGAAGGCTCGGCAGGTGCTGCAAGCTTGCCAGGACAAGAATGATTCTCACCAACTGAACTATGACTTTAGAAATCCTTTCGTTGTCTGCGGTGCTACATATGTTCCTATCTACCGTGGCCAAAAAGATGTTTCCTGCCCATATTGTGGATCCCGGTTTGCACCTTCCATCGAGGGGCAGCTTTGTACCATATGTGAGCTTGCCACAGTTGGGGCAGATGCATCAGGCCTCCTCTGCTCCCCTACACAGTTGAGATAAGCAATGGAAGCTACAAGCCCCTATATTCTTTCTAGTGTCAAAAGTTCGAAATGTAAGACTTTCATCATATATTTTATCAGGAACTTTACTGATTGTAAGGAATAAGTATTATACATGGTTTTATCGAGTTTCTTACCATTTTTTTGTTTGCTAGAGACTCCTGTGATCACTTGCCATATGATTTAGACTTATGATCAGCCCGTGTAAGCTATGCTATACATTGATGTATGCAAAATTTATCTCGCTCTTTACCGCTCTTTTTCGATGTCTCAGGTTGCATTGAATCTGTATCCGGAGCTAATATTTGCTTGATACGTTGGTTTTATGTGATATATATGTTGGTTTCTCTTCATCAGATGGATTTATGGAGCCACCCATTTCGGTCCATCTGGTCCTGTGTTGATTGCTCATCTGCTATAAGCGGAGGCGAGAGCCTAGATGGGGCCGTGTCTGCGCTGAATGGATCGAATGTCATGGGCACAGCTGCCCTCCAAAATTTTTTTGAAAGAAAATCTTGTTATTTAGGACTATTAAATAAAATCTGTTTATAACTTTTTTTATACGTATGGATTGTAAATCGCGAGATGAATATAATAAGTTTAATTAATTTATAATTAATAGATGATTAATATAGCATTATTATTGCAAATTATGGATTAAGTAGGTTGATTAGATTTATCTCGTGATTTACAACTTATCTCTGTGAAAAGTTTTGTAAACAGATTTTATTTAATACTCCTAAATACTCTTTGATGTGACAGATGTAACAAATTTTTTGGAGGGAACTGTGGCTGTGTTTAGATCCGTAAAATAGTGGTAAAAAGAGTCACATCGAACATTGTGGCACACTGTAGCATTTTTCGTTTGTTTGTGGTAATTGTTGTTCTACCATGACCTAACTAGGCTCAAAAGATTCGTCTCGTCGTGTATATCAAAACTATGCAATTAGTTTTTTTATTTATCTACATTTAATGTTCCATGCATGAGATAAAAAATTTGATGTGATAGGTGAATAGTGAAGTTTGGAGAGAGAAATTTTGGAAGTAAACGCAGCCAACATCGAGGGCTATAAATTAGCGAAGAGGGTTGCAAAGCGAGCTGTGAGTGTAGCAAAGGGTAAGGCGTATGATGACCTGTATCAGCGGCTAGGCATGAAAGAAGGGGAGAAGGACATTTATAGGATGGCTAGGATCCGCGAGCGGAAGACAAGGGACATCAACCAAATCAAATGCATTAAGGATGGGACAGATCGACTGCCAGTGAAGGATGAGGACATCATGGATAGATGGAGAGAGTACTTCGACAAATTGTTTAATGGGGAGAGTGAGGGCCCTACCCTTGAGTTAGATGACTCTTTTGACGATACCAACAGACGTTTTGTGAGGAGAATTCAGGAGGTAGAGATCGGGGAGGCTTTGAAGAGGATGAAGGGAGGTAAAGCGATGGGCCCTGATGGTATCCCCATTGAGGAGTGGAGATGCCTAGGAGATAGAGCAATAGTATGGTTAACTAAGCTTTTTAATCTCATTTTTCGATCAAACAAGATGCCGGAAGAATGGAGGAGAAGTATATTAGTACCTATCTTCAAAAACAAGGGCGATGTTCAAAATTGTACTAACTACCGTGGGATTAAGCTGATGAGCCATACGATGAAGCTTTGGGAGAGGGTTATCGAGTATCGCCTAAGAAGAGTGACAAGTGTGACCCAAAATCAATTTGGGTTCATGCCTGGAAGGTCAACCATGGAGGCGATTTTCTTAATACGACAATTGATGGAGAGATATAGGGAGCAGAAGAAGGACTTGCACATGGTCTTCATTGACCTTGAGAAGGCGTATGACAAAGTACCGAGAAATGTCATGTGGTGGGCCTTGGAGAAGCACAAAGTCCCAACTAAGTACATTACCCTCATTAAGGATATGTACAAGGATGCGACGACGTTTGTCCGGACATGTGATGGCAACACCACTGACTTTCCTATTAACATAGGCCTACACCAGGGGTCAGCATTGAGCCCTTATTTATTTGCTTTAGTGATGGATGAGGTCACAAGGGATATACAAGGTGAGATCCCTTGGTGTATGCTCTTTGCTGATGATGTGGTGCTAGTTGACGAGAGTAGAGCAGGGGTTAATAGGAAGTTAGAGCTGTGGAGACGCACATTAGAGTCGAAAGGGTTCAGACTTAGTAGGACCAAGACCGAGTACATGATGTGCGATTTCAGCGCGATTAGGCATGAGGGGGGAGACGTTAGTCTAGATGGACAAGTGGTGGTCCAGAAGGATACTTTTCGCTATTTAGGATCGGTGCTACAAAAGGATGGCGACATTGATGAAGATGTTAGGCATAGAATTTCAGCTGGCTGGTTGAAATGGCGACAAGCTTCTGGCATCCTTTGTGACAAGAGGGTGCCACAAAAGCTAAAAGGCAAATTCTATAGGACAGCAATTCGTCCGGCGATGCTATACGGTGCTGAATGTTGGCCTACAAAAAGGCGACATGTCCAGCAACTGAGTGTAGCAGAGATGCGGATGTTGCGGTGGTTTTGCGGGCACACAAGGAGGGATAGAGTCCGGAACGAAGTTATTCGGGATAGGGTCGGAGTGGCACCAATTGAGGAGAAACTTACCCAGCATCGGCTGAGATGGTTTGGACATGTCCAACGAAGGCCTCCTGAGGCGCCAGTGCGTAATGGGGTTCTTGAGCGGGTCGATAATGTAAAGAGGGGTAGAGGTAGACCTAAACTGACGTGGGATGAGTCGGTTAAGAGAGAACTTAAGGATTGGAATATCTCTAAAGAGATAGTTTTGGATAGTAGCGCTTGGAGACTAGCTATTAATGTGCCTGAATCTTGAACTTATTTCTTTCGAATTTCATCTCTAACCTACCCCAATTTGTATGGGAAAAAAAGGCTATGTTGTGGTGATGGGACTTCTAATTTCCTTGTTGCTTACTTCATCACATATTCACATATATAATGGTACGGTTCAAGGCTGGCAAATATACCCTTGCCATGGTGTACGGTTTTGTCCCAACAGATTCGAAGGGTGCCCTGTTCTTACACGAATTCCTGGGGGTTAAACAAGTGCTGTTCTTTTGTGTTCGTTTCCGTGTTTTGACAAACTTTGGGCGTGCACTAACAAAGAGGGCGACCGTACTTGTCTTGCACATTCTACACCTGCAATTCTCTTTGTAATATGAGTTTTTGCCGCGATTTTTAATGTTAGAATCTCATTATCTGTCCACTGTCGCCACGGATGATGCATGGTTAGTTTTGTGTAGTTTTGTTGCAACACCACCTTTCCGCAGACGCTGAATGTATTATTGTAATCCCTCCGCTTCTTTCTGAATTTTCTGAATCCTTGCTTTGTATGATTGTTTCCACGGATGAATAGTTACGTGCGATACTGTATTTACGTTCTAATAAGTTCGTGGTTTGTGCCTCTGCATACGTTTCATGTACTGCTTTAGAATTCATCAACGGGCGATGACTCGGAGCAAAATTTCCATATGAAAAAAAACTCAGCCAAACAAATTTCAACTCAGATTTTCGTATATTCACTCTCACTCAGAGCGAAATTCAACAGAGATTTTCAAGCATTCACTCGCATGAAGTTCAGCTCAACCGAACAAATTCCAAAACCTCACAAGGACGGATCTTGTTCCTTTCGGTACCAGAGATCGGACACTACTTGAAAAGGACCTCGAGCGTTGCTTTCGAATCAGATTGCTTCTCAACAGAAAAGAGATGGGCGGGTCAAGGGAATCCGTATCCGATCGGCGAAAACGACTCGGGGATTATGCAGACTTTCAGAGGACGTATACCACTCCATCCGCGCCTCTGTTCATCTCAGTTTCAGGCAGCTCAATTAAAAACCGGGGAAGGTTAAAGTCCAAGCAAAGTTAAGAAGCAACACATTCTCCCAGAAAACTCAACGGGGCATGATGAGTGAACCGGCAGAAACATTGAAGGTGACGCAAAACCAGCCTGTAACTGCACCCAGGCCAAAAATTCCAACAAACTCCGTTTATTTTCAAGGCTGCCAAGACTTTTTTTTAGGGCAAATCAGAGAGCTTCATTAATAAGACTCAACATTACAATCCTTGTTAGCGACCTCCATCAGCCAGTTCGGGAGATCACCAACCCAGGACATCACCGGTGAAGACGCTGATGGCCTACGTGCACACAAGTGCGCTGCCTCATTGCCTTCCCGGTTAACATGAGTACAAATAAAAGAAGCAAAAGAAAGACTAAGCTCTCTAATTTCATGCCAAACGCCAGCGATAACGCTACGAAATCCATCATCTGAGCGAACAAGGGTAGCCACCGTTGCATTGTCTGTCTCCAGGACCACCCTTGTGGCCTCCTGCTCGGCTGCTAGGATCAGCCCGTCCCTCACTGCCAAGGCTTCTGCCATCAGAGCATCTGAAACACAGGGGTAGAACCGTGCTGCAGCTGCCCGGACACTCACGCTGTGATCACGTAGTACAGCCCCAGTACTTCCGGTCGAATTACTCAGTGAGAACGCTGCATCGGTATTGACTTTCATCCATCCAGAGGGTGGTCCTGACCATCGCACTCGGGTTACCTCCTGCCTCGAGGACGTATCTGTACCAGAGCCAATGAAGTCTTCAAGCATCGAAGATATGTGCCTAGCTGCTGCCGCCGAACGCCATTCCTCTTTGCCATGCTTCCTTGCATTATGTCCTGTCCACAGCGACCACACCCTGCAGATGATCAACTCAGCTGAACTTACAGAGCAATGATCACCTGTTAGCAAGTCCTTCACCCAAGTCGCCTGATGTAGCTTTGGAATTTTAATCCCTGTCAGCTTCTTCACCTCGTCCCAGAACATCCTTGCCACCGGACATTCAAAGACTATATGAAACAGAGATTCAGTAGCAGCTCCATAGGTATAGCACGCAGCTTCCGGTTCCACATGCCAAGACTGAAGCAGTCTACTAAGGCCGTGTGTTGTGTTAGTTCCACGTGTAAAATTTTTTGCATTGGAATCTTGTTAATTTGAAGTATTAAATGAAGTCTATTTATAAAACTTTTTGCACAAATGGGTTGTAAATCGCGAGACGAATCTAATGATGCTAATTAATCCATAATTAATCAACAATTAGTGGATGGTTACTGTAGCACAACTGTTGCAAATCATGGATTAATTAGGCTCATTAGATTCGTCTCGCGATTTACAGCTCATCCATACAAAAAGTTTTGTAAATAGACTTCATTTAGTACTCCATGCATGTGTCGAAACATTCGATGTGATGTTTTTTTTGCGTTTACGGGATTTATGAGGTGTGATCTAAACAGGGCCTAAAGTGAGATTGTCTGACAGATCGTGATCGTAAGACTGTGTTTAGTTGGTGAAAAAGTTTAGGTTTTGGTAAGCACATTTCGTTGTTACTTGACAAATAATATCCAAATATGAACTAATTAAACTTAAAAGATTCAGTTTGTGGTAATCAATTAGATTGTGTAATTAGTTATTTTTTTAACTATATTTAATGTTTCATGCATGCGTTCGATGTGACGGGTACTGTACAATTTTTTTTTAGAGCTAAACAAGGCTTAAAGCTTAACTTCACGGAACAGCACAGCAGTAGCTGCAACTTGCGTAACTGACAAGCATCAATACGTGTCATGCTCCCAGGAATCAGAATTCAGGAACCCACCTAACCGAGTCTTCTGTGCAGCAGCCTTTGTTCTGCTGCTGCGCTGGTGATGCCACCGTGACTGTGTTTAGTTCGCGAATTTTTTTTTAGATTTGAGTACTATATCACTTTTGTTGTTATTTGACAATTAATACCTAATTATAAAATAATTAGATTTAAAAGATTTGTCTTGTCATTTACAGTTGAACTACGTAATTAGTTTTTTTCAATTGCATTTAATAGTTTTTTTTTCAATTGTATTTAATGCTCCATACATATATTCGAAGATTCGATAACAAATATTATAGGAAAATTTTTGGGAACTAAACAGAGCCCATATGAAACCTAGGACTGGCCAGTGTCAGTGTGTCACCATCGCCCAGAACTGACATCGGATCACCGCATCCGGTGGGGCCGTGATCGGCCGATCTGTTACGGGCGCTTCTCCACATCAGCGGATCACACGCGCTTCATCAAGCACGGCAATCTCCGTATAATCTGAGTGACAGCAGATGTGATAGACTGACCGTGTTCATCGATCATTCCTAACGGGGCCGCAGACTGAATCACACGCATATTCCACGCGATCATGGAACAATCCAACAACAAGAGCACGAGGATGCAGCAAGAACGCAACCCAGCCATCATTCTTGGCTGTCGGCAGAGGTAAACAATAGCAGATGGATCATCACGAACCGAGACAAAGACTGGGAAATCAAACGATCAGACTAACTGCATTGCATTGCGCGCGAGCGACAAGGAGATGAGACACAAGATACACCGCCGGAGGTGAACCCCTCCGGCGACCTCCAATAGTAAGGTAGCAACACCACGACACACCGCCGGCCACCGCCGCCATCTTCGCCCCGCCGTCCACTCAGACTCTGCTCCTACACGCTCCCGGAATTAGACAACAACACGAACTGAGAAGAAACCCCACATCAGACAACAGCTGGAACAAGAGCAAAATGTTAGCTAGCGCCTGCTCTGCACCCCGCCGTCCACCTGGCCTGCCGGCGAGAGGTCCGCGCATCACACGAAGCCGACCTCGGCGAACTGCGGGCGCGCCGCCTTGGCCGTCGCGGGCGCGCCGGGGCGCGGGCGCGGCGCCATCCCCTCCGGGAGCGGGTTCTTGCGCGGGCGGCCGCGCGGGCGCGGGATCTTGGGCGGCGCGTGCGGGTCCCGCGGCTTGGGCGGGCGGCCGCGCCGGCGGGGCGCGGCGGGCGGGGGACCGGCAGCCCCGGGCGCGCCGACGGGGCCGGCAGCAGGGAAGCCCGGTGGCCGCACCTTCGGGGGCCTTCCGCGCCCGCGCTTAGCGGGCGGCTGCGGCAGAAGCTCCGGCGCCTCCTCCTCCTCGTCGGCGCAGTCGTCTTCGTCGACGCCGCCGTCAGCTGGCGACTCCGGCGCCGGCGGGGCCGGCGGCGGGGGCGGGGGCAGCGCGTACTTCCCCCCCGCGACGGCGACGAGCTCCCCGGCGGTGGACATGCGGGAGAGGTGCGCGGCGACGAGGGCCGGGTGCGAGGCCGGCAGGTCGCCGCGGGCCTCCGCCTCGATGCGGCGCGCGATGGCGGCCTGGCTGGAGCCGTTCTCCTCCGCCAGCGCGGCGATCGCCGCGACGATCATCTGCAGGGGGGGGGGGGGGGGAGGCACGGCACGCGCAACGGAGTCAGTCAAATTCGGCAAACCGGCGCAGATCTGGCGCAAAAGGATCGAAGCAGAGGGGGAGGAGGTAGGGTTCGGAAGGCGGCTCGCCTCGGGGTAGGAGGGGGGCACGAGGTGGGAGGCGGCGGGGGGCGAGCCTCCGCCGCCGCCACTGGGAGTGGGAGTGGGAGTGGCCATGCCTTGCCTGCCTCGGCCGCGCCTGGCTGCTGGCTGTCGCTTCCTCTCCCTCTCCCTCTCCCTCTCCCTCTCGGCGTGCCTGTGCGTGGGGGGGAGTGGGAGGGAATTGAGGGGGCGCAGCGCACGGGAGGAGGGGGTGGAGGGGGGCCGCGACGACGCGGATCTGAGACCGGGGGCGCTGCCGCTGAGCGCTGAGGCCTCAGGGAATGCAAGTACAGTTTCGACAAGGAATCTGTCGGGTGGTGTGGTACCGGGGCGACCCGGCTCGGGGCCGCTCTCCAACTCCAACGGTGGGTTCGGCCTTTCGGCTCAGCTCGACCGTTCCGCACTTAATTTGTTTTTTTTCTTTGGGCGGCTGACCAGACCAAAGACCACGGCACTAAAGTGCGGTGCGGTGGAAAACTGATGGGTGCAAAAGAAAGAAAAACTCCGTGGAAGAAAAGAGAAAAAGGAAGTTTCGGGGAAATTGTAAAAAGTGAGGAATTAAAGGAAGCACGACATGTTACGGCGAACCATTTTCATTGATTTCATCAGGTGGATAAAGAAAGAAATAATGAAGACGTGATGCGAGTTTAAAGGAGTGTTATCGCACACATGGAACCGTTCATGGCACCAACCTTTCTCCGTCATCATCCATGTAAACTTTATTCATGTTGCTTCGTAGACATGATATGCTCTAATCGAACAAATTAACTGGCAGCGTGATTAACATGCTGCTAAAGGTACCGTTTCATGTGATGTCGAGCTATTTTTTATGATGTAATTGTGTAAGGGAGGACAACTGCCTATAAGCAGGGGTGATGCCACGGTATGCTAGCCTGGTGCACAGGCCCGGGATACAATAAACTTTTACCATTAAATTTATAAATATTTACCATATATCATAAGAAAAATTTGTTTGTTACCTAATGGGTGTACAATCTCAATTTTTATGCTAATTCACAAAATGGTAAACAAAGGTAAGCTTGTAGGAGAAAAATAGAAAATTATTATGCTAAAAACAATGGCTATTATTCCATGCGCATTGTTAAATTTCCCTGGAGCTATCACTAGTTGCTTTTGTTTTTTTATGGGACTAGTTGCTTTTGTTATTAGAGCCCTTGACTCGTCACTGCCAGCTACTGCCATGATGCCTTTATTCTCTCGAGTTGATAAGGGGATTTTAACTTTATATCATTATAACGATTGCCAACTCCTGAGATAGCATTTTTATTTTTGCAATTATAGAATCAGCACGGAAGAGAGAAAATGTTTACATTTTTACCACTCTTGCCCCTGTGGACGCCAGCGCGGCGGTCCAGCTAGGCTCCACGTCAGCTCCAGCCCCCCGCGCTCGACCAGAGGCTATTTTGTCCAGCCCGCGCGCCCAAACCCGGCCCATTCTCCACTCTCCTCTGCTCTCCCCCCGCTCCTACAGCGCCGCCGCCGCTGATGCGACGGCACCATGTCGTCGTCGACTCGTCGTGCGACTGGCCGAGAACAAGTTCGTGGTCGTGCCCGTAGCCAAGGCCCAGCCCGTTGTCCTGGCCAAAGTCGTGGTGGTTCTGCCCCAACGCAAGCTCCGCGTTTTGCCCGTGCCCGAGGACCAGCTTGTGGTTCGCCATCGCCGATCACCGCTTTAGCAAACCCACAGCTTTGAGTAATTCCTGAAAAGGCATCAACCAAGTCGAATTGAGCCGAATGAGTAACGAAGCACATGCATAGATAGTGAATCCCACGGATTGAAACCAAGAAAAGCTCAAATCGAATAGAGGATGGTCAAAGAACAGAGCAAGAACTCACTAGAAATCGCTCAGCCTCCAGCCATCGCTCAACGCCGCCCGGCGGGTCGCTGACCTGCGTGCGGACGGTGGTGCCCATGGCCGCAGCAGCCCGAGCGAGCCCCGCGCTGCTGTCGCGCAAGTGGCGCATGGCGGCCCTGGCGAAGCACTAGCGCATGGAGCTGGTGCTCCGCGGCACCACCGCGGAGGCCGCCGCGAGGCAGAACGTGCTCAGCAAACGCGGCTCCAGCCTCATCCTCCACGTTGGGAGGGATGGCCGCGGAGCCCCGAGCCGCACTGCGCGCTGGAAGGGCCCTCCCGGCCGCCGCTGCGGCGTGCTGCCATGTCCGACCATCGCCCTCCGCTGCTGGGGATGCTCCGCGATGGCGGATGGCCGGCACCTCGCCGGCCGCGCTTGGGGGGCGCCTCGCCGCCGAGGATCCAACTGCAGGGACAGAGACGGCCGCGGGGGGCAGCGCCGCCGGGCACCCGAAGGAGCAGAAGAAGCCATGGCGGCACGGGGAGGCGCGGCCGGGAGCTTGCGCGCGAACGAAGAGCTCCTTCTGGGCGGCCGGGAGCTCGAGCGGGTGAGGAGGAGCGACGTGCGCGAACGGAGGAGCTCCGCCTTCGCGCGCCGCTCACCAAGTGGCTGGTGTCGGAGGCGGCGGCGTGTCGGCGGCGGCACTGCAGGGGCGGGGCAAGGTAGTCACGGAGCAGAGGAGGGGAGAAAGAGATTGGAATGGGCCGGGTTTGGGCGCACGGGCTGGACAAAATAGCCTCTGGTCGAGCGCGGGAGGCTGGAGCTGACGTGGAGCCTAACTGGGCCGCCGCGCTGGTGTCCACGGAATCAAGAGTGGTAAAAATGTAAATATTTTCTCTCTTTCGTGCTGATTCTGTAATTGCAAAAATAAAAATGCTATCTCAGGAGGTGGCGATCGTTATAATGGTATAAAGTTAAAATCCCCCGTTGATAAGTACTGTGACGAGCAAGCGCCAGCCATGGCGTTCTGGCAGTCTCGCGATTTCCTCTTCTGCGGCGTGTGCGGCACCCTCCTCACATTCGACTCCGTCCACTCAGCGTCGTGCCCTCTCTGCGGCTTCAAGCGCAAGGCCAAAGGTCTCCTTTCTCCGCCGCCTCCTCCTCCTCCCCTGGCGCTCCGACTGATCGCTCCCCCCATTTTGCAGAGATTGAAGGGAAGGAAACACGGTACACCGTCACCGCCGAGGTAAAACTCACGGCTCTCTTTCTGTAGCAGTCCTGATGCTTTTCTCGTCGCCTTGTAGAACGGAAACGCATATCTAATGTGCGAACTCTGTGACTGTGAGAAGTATTTTCAAGTATATGATGATCATGTGATGGAACAAATCGAGTCGGGTTAAATTCAGTGAATGATTTGTACGATGCTTGCATGCCTGGCTATTTTTTCTTTTTTTTTGATAGAAATACTTTAAAGGAAACACCTAAAGTTTAATTAGGTGCAGCACCCAGGGTTTGAATTCTGGGTGGGAGCACCCGACCAGTGGCCTTTGCCTTTGCCATTTTTTCTTTTTATAAAGTTTTCTCAGCACCTGTTCATTTTATCAAAATTTCCCCTGAAGGAGTCTATGCCAAGTTGACAACCAAGCCGCCATAAGGATGGGGGGTGGTGCTGTTCGATCCGGTGGATCATCTAACCGGCCCTTGAAAATGACCCTAACGGTCCCCAAATCCAAACTGTGAATCGGCTAAGGGTCATTGGATCGGAACCCACAGAACCAAAGGGTCGACAGGTTCGACCCGCACACAGGCCCCAGGACACATAGCGAGAAGTGGTGCCTCTATTCGTTGCTGGCATCATTGCCCTGCTGCGAGCAGGTCATTTTCAATTGAAGAGTTTTTGTTGTCTACATGATCTGCTTTGGCAAGTGAATGATCTAAGCAAGGTACTTGGCGGCTATTGGCTGACGGCTTCATTTGATCTGTGGATGGATTGATCCACCCGATCCATTGGAGCACCAGGACAAAGCAGGATAGTACAAATGGATGAACCGGTGTTCCATTCTAACTCGTCTTTGGTCCCTGGAGCAACCATCCCCATCTTTAAGCTGCCAAGCCAGTGGCTTTAGAGTGATTTTTGAGAGAATATTAGATGTACAATACACAGCATAGCAGCATACGTCAAGCTCCCTACATTATGGAAAATTTCCTTGGGGTAGGACTTATAGTGTAAATTTAGCACAAAATGTCGTGTAGCAATTGAACTAAGCACTGATGATTTCTAGCTTTGCGTGTATATGCTATGCTGACCAAGGATTATAGGGATTTGTTATCAGAATCAGACTAAGCTTTCACAGTTTGCCGTAGTTACTAAAAGGAAATTTCAGATTTCTAGACTTCATACTCTGTTCTTTTGTCTAAGCAGGCATGAAGTGTCGTCGCATGTTGAACATGGCTGGCATTAACCCTCAATATGCTTCTGGTCTTTAACTACATGCTATTCGCAGGATATTCGACGGGAGCTAAAGATGGATCTGTTAGATGAGGTGTTGGTGGTACAAAGACCTGTGGTAAGTACTCTGCCCTTCAAATATGGTCTAAGTCCAATAAGTTCTTATTATTCTGGGCTCTTCACAAATTCGATTTCTGCATTAGGTAACAAGATCCTGTCCGAAGTGCAACCATTCAAAAGCTGAATACCACTCAATACAGGTTAGCAACTGATCCTTCAGCACTGGATGGCAATTATTTACTTGTTTTTCATTTGCAATTCTGTCTCTGACACCTGAAATTGCAGACGCGTTCAGCAGACGAGGGAGAGACGGTATTCTACGAGTGCACTAAGTGCCGGTACAAGTCCAAAGAATAAAATAGTTGCAATATGTTTGCCCAAGTGTATTACATGGATGTGCACACTCATGCTTTGTGCCAAACTCCTTTTTGACGGAACCTCTGTACTGAAGATTAGACTTTTACTCGTGTATTTTTTTTTTATCAATGTGAACGTACCGTAGTAAGTGCTACTTTTTTCCGATTTCGTCCTAAACAACAATTGATCAAGATGAAGCTAGCCTATCGGCAATGGCTTGTTTTAGTTCTAATAGACTGACTCTAAATAGACTGACTGCAAAATCATGTTTGAATAAATCATTAACAGCTAACTCTACTAATGCTTATGTGTAGACAGTCGTTGGATTGTTACTGCCAGGGGAGTCAGATACATGACTGACTGCCAGCTGTCAATTCAACGATCAGTATATATTCTTGGGCAATTTCCTATATTCTTCTATGATGTCCCTGGTTTGTGAACAGAAACTGGTAAGTTAATGTGCAGTTATTCAAGTTAATACTATCACCAAGGAAATAGCGAACTGCCATCTTTTTTCGACCGGTTCCATGGCCACCAAAATGTTGTGAACAGTTCTTGCCGCAGAGAAATCCTGCTGGCTGCCAACTTAACGAGCCATTATATGCCAGAATGGCAAATTTCTGAAACCCACCTACATCTTGAGGGGTTGAATTCTGAACACAGTAACCTTGACCAATCTTGGCGAACCCAAGGCTGATAATGGGGCGGGAAAGAAAAAAACAAAAAACAGCGCTCCTAGGTCTCATGCCAAATTTGGTCAAGGATGATTCGCTGACGATGGCATGGCAATTGTCATGAAAACAAGGTAACAGCAAAACTGTACTTGGCTCCGCGAGATGTAGGAACAGCCTCAATAAGAACAGACCATGCCTCACTTTGATCTGCAAAAATGACGCTAACAGCTCAGATAAAACAACATTTCAAGAGGAGAAAATGAAGTGCAAATAGAAGAGGTGATATACTTACATGTACAAGACCTCTACGTCACGCGAGAACCTTGTAAACTGTTGGATTACTCCAAATGAGTCGATCCAGATTTAGATTGACTGCTACGTTTCTGATCTCGGCGGCGGATTGTCCTTCAATCCCTTGGTGAGCAAGTCATAATTGATGGAAGCAAGTTGTGACAGATTCTGCAGTGGGAAATGATGTTAGAATAATGTCGTGGTACAATCTTCTAGGCAAGCTGTCAATGAATAATGCCTTAAACGTTCAGTATCTGGCTCATGGGTACAGCGATACTACAATCACAGCAACACCACAAAAAGTGATATAAGCGACACTACAATCACAGTAACACCACAAAAAGTGATATTTACTACTTGCTCAAATATGGACTTTGCCTATTGCTGAGATGCAAGACAAATAGAAGAGTGATGTGGCTAAAATTGAGAGGGTACTAAATGAAAGGAACAAAGCCTAGTGAAATGATAGGAGGTTGTCATGCTTCAATCACTATCAAGACATCATAGGAAATAATTGCCCAGTGGATGTAGTCTTACCTTGAATGAGAAGTTGCTGAAAGAATAATTGACATTTGCACTAGATTCAAAATCATTGAGGCCACCGCTGTCCTCCCCCTATTGCACAATATATGAAACAGTTAGCAACGCAACTTAAGAACATAAAGCTAGATCAGCTATTCAAAATACAGTTTTCTTTTGGCTTCTCTTTTTCTCTACTTCCTACATTGGTAAAAATGTTAAGGTTTTTATTTGTTGCTCAGCAACTAAATAAGAAAAATACTCATACCATACCATGTCATCTTGGCGGTTGCTCACACAACTACTGCTTCCACTAAGGCTTCCATTATCACTGGAATCCTCAAACTCGTATGCTTCGTATATGTTTTCATCTGACGGATTCCAAGAATAGCGACTAGTGAAGTAGCTAGTATCAAATGCACTATCTGAGGAGGGAACAAAGGCAGCCTGCAAATGATTTTCTGTTATTCCTGGTATACATAAACAAGATGCGCTACAAGTTTGAAGAGTCCTTTCTCACCTTCTGCCTAGCAAGGGTATCCCAGCTAATGTCTTTGAAAAAGGGATGTCTTTTAACCTAAAAGAAACAAGATTCCAAACATCATGTTCATATCATAGCCTTTAACAAATTTACAAAAAAAGGTTGTATGTAGCATCTTTAAAGTACCTCTGAGGCACCATTTGCCCCTAGTCGTTGATGAGGATCTTCTGTCAATAGTCTGGACAAAAATTTTGTAAGATCTTCAGAATAGTTTTACTTCAATCGTATCAGAAAATAACTTGCTGAAATAATTAGAAAAAATGAGCATGAACTAATGAGTAGCACTGCAATAGAAATTTGTATTGCTGGTGGCATATGACTGTCACATACAAGATCCCAACATACATACTTGCGAAAAGTCCTACCTCTGAGGAAGCAAACTAGAATAACTTAAAACAACAAAATACAACTGAAAGGGGACAGAATATAGGTTGGTTTGCCGCCATTATCCTATAAATACACACTGGAAATGACAAGCTATGTAGAGTCTCATGGGTAACTGCCCCAAGAGTAAAATTACAAAAGTACCCTCTAGTTAACAGTTTGATGCTCCCATTCTCAGAATCTAAAAGATAACATTATCCGAAACAAGTAATACTTAAATGATGATTTAATAATTAAAATATGGCACACCATATTAAGTTCTCTTTGAAGCATAGGTTGAAAATTATGGATGAAATGCATCGGTAGTCATGCATGGTATTTGAAGACTGTATAGGAACAATAAGTTGAAAAGAATGCTGCAAAGAAAAAGAAAAAATGCAGCACGAGCATGCAAAATTATGATATGGTTAGCTCTAAATTATGTGTGCCATACTGCCATAAGATCGGTTCAACCAAAGCACAATTATCTATGACATAGACATTTTTAACAAGAGCTATAACATGGAATCCTATAGCAAGCAATTGAGTGCTAAAAATGGTTTGAAATATTTCTTACTTGTCAATTAAATCTTGTGCCTCCACACTCATCTCTTCTGGGACATGTGGCCAAGGTATTTTGCGATTCAAAATATTGTCAAAGATTGTCTACAGCACAAATATAATAATAATAATGTTAAGCCAAACCAAGTTTTTCAGATCATTGATCCATAGAGAAAATATAATAGTATATTGGTAAATATTTGCTCCAATGAGCAGCACACGTTAACAAGGGATATTTACTTCCAGAAAATATCTAATAAGCCCTGGCTGTCTGCAACTGTGTTAAACTGATCATTTGATGTTATGACCATATAAAAATTTACTGGAAGACTGATAATCTAGCTGCAAAAGAATCATTCACTTAATGTACAATACCTGGGGGTGTTCTGCGTTGAAGGGAGGTATACCAACAATGAGCTCAAAAAGAATTACACCAACAGACCACCAATCTGCACTGCAACCTAGGAGGATATACAGAATGACAGAATAGTTAGTATCAAATAGGTAGTAAAAAAGTGAATAGGTACACAGCCTAAACAATGAATTTGTTCAGCATTTACCATGTCCTGTCCCCAAAAGGATTTCTGGTGCTAAATAATCAGGAGTTCCAACGGCAGAACGATTTTGTCTCCGAGCTCGGTGATCCATTTGCTCGAGTTCACTCATCTGAGGCTCATCATCTCCATACAGTGAAGACCCACTAACAGCAGGGCCAGACAGATCATCTGTGCTGTTGATCAAACCAACCTTGGACAACCCAAAATCTGTCAACTGAAGAAATGAACATTAATAAGCAGCATAAATAGAAAACACAATAGTACAAGTAACCATGTCAGACTAAAACAATGAGTTTGCACGTCCACAGAAATATAAAAGGCAAACGGTACTGAATTAGTGACATGAAAATTGAACAGTAAATAACACCAGATATTTGACCTTTTGTGAAAACTACAACTAAGTGCCATTTTTCTTCAAGAAAAACATAACCTCCACGATTTGAGCATAGGCCTTCTATCAGTATTTAAAGTCCAAAAGAAAAATATGAAGGCATCACAAACTTTCTAATCATCCATCATGATCTCCAAAAATGACTGACCTCAATAGTCACATGCATATGCTGGCTATTCTCTCCCAGGGCAAATGATGCACATGCACCAGGGCTAAACAAAAATTTAATTGTGGTTGACTCAATTTTACCATGTAAGTTGTACTAGTTTTCTTCTATACAATAGTGTCTACCAGGGTCATTTCTAACCTGGCTTCACCCCTGTTCTTTCTTATTAGAAATCTAGTACATGATGTTCTACAACTGCTATTAATGACGGGATAATTAGTGGATTCCTCCAACCCTAGATGGGTGGGTATATATAGATCCTATACATGGGCCTCTAGATGGGCCTCTATACACATGGGCTCAATATACTCCAACACCCCCCGCAGTCTGAACTACCGGCGCAGCGGTGTTCAAGACTGGACAACAAGAAAGCTAACACCCCCTCGCAGTCTGAACAACCGACGCAGCGGTGTTCAAAACTGTACAAGATGAGAGTACAAGTAGAGCACAAAAGGGCTAATACCCCCCCGCAGCCACAACTAGCCACCGGCTACGTTGAGGCTGGATCGAAACTCCGAGAAGATCGACGAGGGCAGCCCCTTCGTGAAGATGTCAGCAAACTGGGAGGTAGTCGGGACATGGAGTACCCGAACATCGCCGATGGCGACTCTGTCGCGCACGAAGTGTAGGTCGATCTCCACGTGCTTCGTCCGCTGATGCTGGACGGGGTTGGCGGAGAGATACACGGCGCTGACGTTGTCGCAGTAGACGAGCGTGCTCTTGGCGAGCGGGCTGTGGAGCTCCGCCAAGAGCTGTCACAGCCAGGACGCCTCCGCCACGCCGTTAGCAACAGCCCGGTACTCCGCCTCGGCACTGGAGCGGGAGACAACCGGCTGCCGCTTGGACGACTAGGAGACTAGGCTGCCGCCCAGGAAGACGGCGTAGCCGGAGGTGGAGCGACGAGTGTCCGGGCAGCCAGCCCAGTCAGCGTCTGTGTAGACCACCAGCTCAGCAGAGGACGAGCGGTGAAGTACCAGGCCGAGGTCCACAGTGCCACGGATGTATCGGAGGAGACGCTTCAGCGCAGTAAGGTGTGACTCCCGGGGATCATGCATGTAGAGACAGACCTGCTGAACAGCGTAGGTGAGGTCCGGCCTGGTGAAGGTGAGGTACTGCAAAGCACCGGCCAGACTCCGGTAGGCTGTAGGGTCAGCCACCGGATCACCCAGATCAGCAGACAGCTTCGCCTGAGTGTCGACTGGAGTGGAGCAGGGCTTGCAATCAGTTATCCCAGCCCGCTCCAGAATATCGAGGGCGTACTGCCGCTGGTGCAGAAGACCAGACGGGCGAGACTCAACAGTGACGCCTAAGAAGTGGTGGAGCTGACCAAGATCCTTCATAGCGAACTCCTGCTGCAGAGAGGAGATGACACTCTGAAGCAACTGCTGACTGGAAGCTGTGAGCACAATGTCATCGACATATAGCAGCAGATATGCCGTCTCATCCCCACGGCGGTAGATGAAGAGAGACGTGTCAGACTTGGCCTCAGTGAACCCCAGTGTCAGCAAGAACGTGGCGAACCGAGTCCCAAGCCCGTGGAGCCTGCTTCAGTCCATAGAGAGACTTGTTGAGCCGGCAGACCATATCCGGACGACTCGAGTCCACAAATCCCACAGGCTGAGAGCAGTAAACAGTCTCTGACAAAGTGCCGTGAAGAAATGCATTCTTCACGTCCAGCTGGTGCACAGGCCAAGTGCGCGAGAGCGCAAGCGAGAGGACCGTGCGCACCGTAGCGGGCTTCACGACCGGGCTGAAAGTCTCATCATAGTCCACACCAGGCCGCTGAGTGAACCCCCGGAGAACCCAGCGAGCCTTGTAGCGCTCCAGTGTGCCGTCAGCCCGACGCTTATGCGTCCAGATCCACTTGCCAGTCACCACATTGCAACCAGACGGACACGGCACGAGGTTCCACGTCTGGTTGGCAAGAAGAGCCGCGTACTCCTCTTCCATCGCGCGACGCCAGTGAGGATCCGCCAAGGCGTCGCGGACAGAGGAGGGTACCGGAGAGACCCGCGGCTCTCCCTCGGTAGCTGAGAGAGTCGCGGCCTGGGACGCCATCCGCCGAGTCACCATGGGATGGATATGTCGAGGATCCCGATGGACGACTGGCGGGTGGTACACTTCCGGCTCTGCTCGAGAGGGAGCCGGAGGAGGCGATGGCGGCGACGGCTCCGGTGTCGGCGTCGCAGGAGCCTCCGGAGCAGGAGGCGGCGCCGATGTCGACGCGGAACGGCGCTGGTACACCTGCACCGGCTCAGCGTACCGCCGCGGCGCCGAGCGACGCCGGTACACCTGCACCGGCTGAGCGTACCGCGCAGGGGCAGGGGAAGGCACTGGGGCCGCGCGTGGCGCAGCGGGAGACACCGGGGCCGCGCGCGGCACGACCGGAGGTCCGGGGGCCGCGCGTGGTCGAGGAGGACGGAGACCAGGGCCCTGATGTTCTGGACTCCGGCGGCCTGGAGGTGGAGCTGGGCGACCATGGGGTCGGTCGGGTCGTACCGGGCTCCAGATCCAGCGAGCGGCGCCTGGCGTGAGGAAGAGGCGCCAGGCTCGAGGTCGATGGGCAGCTGGCCGGAGGAGGCGCAGAGGAAGCGCTCCACCTCGGCGACCCGGAGAGCGGAGGTATCGGCCGCGGTGCGCTCGCGCTCCCAGGCGAGGGCAGCCACGTGGACCCGCTCCTGGGCCGCCGAAGCCTCCGACTTGGCGGCGAGGAGGGCCGCGGCGAGAGCGGCGTCGGCCTACTGCCCGCGGAGGGCGGCGCATCCGCGGGCGACATCCCGAGGCCAGGCCATGCAGCATCAGGCGCGGCGTCGGCGGCGGGCTGCTTGCCCTTGGCGACAGCGGCGCGGTGGGCCGCAGCGGCGGCGGCGGGATCCTGCAGCAGCGACAGGGCGGCCTGCAGGGCGGCCGGATCGGCGCCCGCGGCCTGCAGCAGTTGTGCCGCGGCCCGCAGGACAGCCGGATCGACGGCGGCGTGGTGGGCGGCGGCGGCCTGCGCAGCCTCGGCGCCTCCCCCAGCGGCAGCAACAGCGGCGCGCTCGGCAGCCACAGGATGGGGCGTCGGCGGCCCAGGGGGCACCGGCCCACGGGGAGGAAACCCAGGGGGCGGCCCAGTAGTGGGTGGCCCAACAGGGGCCGGTTCCTCACCCGCGTGAGGCAGGGGAGGCGCCAGAGCGGCGGCCGCCGTGCCCCCAGCAGGCGGATCCGCGCCGGGCAGCACCGCCAGGGCGACGGCCGCGCGTCCAGCAGGGTCGACGGCGCCAGATCCGCCCGCCGCGCCCGCGCGCGCACCAGCAGCGGCGGCGGCGGCGGCAACAGGAGCAGGCAGGGGTCTCCAGGCGTGCTAGGCGGCGGCGGACGGGGCGACGGTCCAGGCGGGGCTCGGAGCAGAGGATGGGAGGGGTGGGAAAGAGGAGAGGGAAAGGGAGGAGGAGGCCGGCGGCGCCGGCGGCCGGCCGGCCATGAGCCGGCGGCGGCGGGCAGCAGAGGAGGCGGCTGGAAAACAGAGGCGGCTGGAAACCTAAACCTAATCTACTGATACCATAATGACGGGATAATTAGTGGATTCCTCCAACCCTAGATGGGTGGGTATATATAGATCCTATACATGGGCCTCTAGATGGGCCTCTATACACATGGGCTCAATATACTCCAACAGCTATGAACCATTATAATTATGCATTTGGATTGCATGAACAAAATATACCAAATTGCTGATACATCAAACATCTACAACCAGTCAGACGACACAAATTCGAGCTTGCCATCGAAAAGCATGAGGAATTAACTTTAGTTTGTCCATATCTAACATGAAACATAAAATATATAACGAGATAAGGTTTAATGACCATGTGCATGCCTCCACATACCTTAATATGTCCATCATGGGCTATCAACAGGTTGTCAGGTTTTAGATCCCTATGAACTATGTGCATAGAGTGCAAATATTCCAAAGCTAGTACCTGCAGGATGAATTGATTATGAGACAGAGGGAATGAAAAGGGTAGAAAACTATTAGATACCATAAACTTACAACTTCTGCAAGATATACACGAGCAACATCTTCATCCAGGCATCCCAAATTCCTCAGTAATGAGTAAAGGTCCCCTCCATTTAGGTACTCCATGACCAGATACAAATTCTCCCGAGAGGTAAATGAATAGAAAAAGCGTACCTTTCAAAAGCATGACAACTTTATAATCAAATTATAGCATTCCAAAACAGGGTCAGATTTGTAGGTTCACTTACCACAAAAGGATTCCTTACTGTAATCAAGATATCACGTTCAGCCAATATACTCTCGACAGCATTTTTCCGAATCATATCTGCCTTCCTAAGAACCTGCTTAAAGGAAGAATCTTGTTAAATAAGTGAATAAAATAGCAATGTATGCCCTGAAATGAAAGGAAGCAAGGTGCCCTGAAGTAAGTACGAGACAAAATTTCTACTATAATTATACACAAAAGTAAGCTGAGAAATGTTAGAGAAATTGGTGCCATGGTATCGCTTGTTGCTATAAATCCACCTATGTTCAGCAGAGCCAGATCCTCTCCTATGTTGTTTGGACATAGCTGATTGTTAGTGGTGACAGGCTAGGCAGGCCAGCATAAAAAATCCAGCCATTCTGATGGAATGAATCCCAGAAGAAAATTGCTCTTGTTGTGTTGCTATTTGCTAGACATCTTAGACTACAAAGCTTGCAAGAAGCAAGCATCGTCGTTAGCATTAAATTCACTTCAGCCTAAAAGCTATATTGCAAAACTTAGCACAGGAACAGCACAAACATGACAGGGTGTGGTCTGAATCTGTAATTGACATTATCAGGTACCAATTCATGAGCTCTCTGACGATATGCAGTAGAGAAAAGAACATTGTAATCTGTTGCGATGTCAAGACAAAGCGATGACCATGATCCGGAAACTCAATTACAACTTGCAGCACAAGAATGCTAATGTTTAATTGGATAGTCAAATGATAATGTGTGAACATATTTATATATGGTGCAAGGTGATCTCTAGGAATACCGCCGTGTTGCTATGTCAAGACAAATAAGTGATAGCCATTTGGCTTGAGTGTAACTTCAGGTGAACTGTTAAAAGAATTGATGGTGCAGGAACCAACCAGACTCACATTGTGGATCCACAGGTGACACTAGGACATCAACATAGTTGGATAGGAATCACAGCACTAAGAAATATGTGCACAGGACTTGAAAACAGAGTGATTGGACAAACCTACTGTTATGAAGCAATAAAGAAAAGTTTCGACTTTTGGGCCTGGACCACTTGCACAACTTCCAAGGTATGAACCACAAGACCAGTGCCTAATGAAAAGCGTGCATGATTGCATGAAAGAAAAAAAAGATCAGCCAATGAATACCTTTATAGCAAAGAGGTCTCCGGTAGTTCTTTTCTTGGCCAAAAAAACACGTCCAAATGCTCCACGACTGATAGGTTTTATGATTTCAAAGTCATCAATTGAAGTGCGATCCTTGACTGGATGGACAGGACTTGCGCGCAAGCTACGAACAACATCATCTTCTTCATCCATTATAGTGCTCGCTGAATCAACCTTGTCCATATCAACCGAATCACATAGCTGCAGGTATTTCTCCCTAAAGGATTATAGAAGAAAGTAACATCACCGTTGATAAGCTTCGAAAAACAAAGTGACCCGCAAGAATAACTATTATTATCTGGTCAGGATATTAATTAAAATAGTAGTCCAAATAAGAGTCTCACCGGTGCAGTTTTTCTATTCGTGTTCCAAATGTTTGCACTGTAAGGGCCTCATGCTTCCTGCGGTTGACAATTTCTTGAAGATCTTCTATGCATGTGACCATTTGGGATAATGCACTTTCTTCATCCAGAGGAGTATTCGCGATGCATCGTGCAATATCAGAAAGTTCAACAATCTGCATAAATTGAAGGAAGTTATTATAGCAACTCTTACAATTTGATGTCTAGAGTTCAAGATGGAGTCAGATATCCAGAATATAATGTTAATAACTGAATTCATTTTCCTTACAGCCAAACAAGGAATAATATGAACACAAGAATAAGAACCTTTTCGACTAGTACTGAGATCTACAGTTTACTCTTAACTCTTAAGCTAGCAAGGCCTGTGAAATTACACTTCTCAGATAAACCATCATTTCTGCATGACTCATGTGTCTGATTCATGTATCCCTTGTGTTGCCGACTTCCCATCTAAATCTCACAAACTCTAGCATTACCACATATCACAGCAGTTTTACATCTGTTCTTTCAGTGGGCACACCCACCAGTGCAGAGGACATCTCAAACTATCAAGCTATCACCGATTGACCATGTCAAACTTCCTTCAAATAATTCTCGGCACCCTAAGTCAGTATATTTCTGAAACTTGCAAGGTATAGTTTCACTGTTTCTGCATTCTAGCGAGAGTTTATCAGTCACACCACTTTATAATAATACACTAGCATTTCCATCAACTCTTAACAACTCACAACCATGGATACGAAAGACTCAAAAAACTAACAAACCGACGCCTAACAACTAAGCTGTGGACACCTAAGAAATCCAACTTTCACTCCTAATAAATAGCTAGCATTTTCATACACTCTAACAACTCACAACCATGGATAAGAAAGACTCAACAAACTAACAAAGTAACAAACTGACACCTAACAGCTCAAGCCATGGACGCCTGCTGCTGCTGCTTCCGGCATGTGTAGGACTTGCCAACAAAAGCGTCCACAACATATTCAAGCTTCATGGCAGGGCCTAATTCCATTGGCTTCGTCAATCCTAGTGAAAATACACCACAAGGCAAGGAAATTTCTAGGACTTCCACTCAATGCCACACTGACGTGACATGTGGGTAATTGGGGAATGGAATGGTTTACGGAGTCTCATTGAACAGAGTGGTATGTCCTTAATATTTCATAGACTATCAACAAGTTACAAAGATCAAATTTCAAGAGGTACACACAAGGTATGCCAACAGAGTTGCATAATGCGGTTTCGCTACAGCCCTACATCCCTACCAAATGTGAAATGTCACAAGGATTAGGATTTGATCATGGTGACAAGGGAAGGATTAAGTGAGATATCAGAAGATAATTGTGTTTCTCTAATTCTCACACCTTTAATTAAGAAGCCTGCGTATTAGGACAACAGTACTTAAACTAAAAGCAGCACACATGATATATGGCATATTGATAAAATGTACCAGCATTTAATGTGGATAGCATGCAGCCATCGAATCAAATATAATAGATTTTAATACAATAAACCTATCGAATATTGATTGTTTTAAATTGCATTAAGCACCTGCTGATACATGTTCACTTACTTTTGCCAAGTGACATGCATCAGTTGTATGGAAAAAAGCCAACTGCCAGAAACAACAGACAAATAAAACGACCTAATCTGTTGGTTTTGTTGTGGTCAATAGCTTGCACATTACGCCAGTAAAAATAGTTACATAGATGCTACGTCTCTATTCACGCATCAAATGTCAAATTTGTAGCATAATGAAGGTAGCAAAAGAGAAAAGAGATAAGCAAAATATAGAAACTGCATCTCTTACCTGTGGAAGATCATCACTCTCATTAATTGCATTTTTACCAGCTAAAAGCATGTCTATATGGTTTGATCTTGGAGTCGTTAATGGAGATCTAGGAGTCATACTTCCCGCTGATGATGTGGTCATCCCATGATCAGATTTTGGTCCAAAACGAGTCTTGCATGTCATTGAAGGGAGATTTTTAATGTCATCCAATGAAATAGTGTTATCAGCCTCTTGGAGATAGTCAAGCATATCGGCAGATCCTCTTCTAGACCAATCGGAGAGTTTTGGAGAGGGACCATCTGATTCTTCATTGATGCTTGAATTTGAAACTTTTGCAACATCTGGGCTGCCTGCAGCATTTGGAAGATCTTTCTGCGAATAAGATTCTACCAACTTTTCTAATGTTTCTGCAACTCTGATTAAACGTTCATCAACACTAACACCTTTTTGATCACACCTGTCAGCAACTGCACAGACCCTGGAATGATCTTCTACATAATGTGTTGGAACATATTCTTCACATATGCGACACATTATTGAACCCTCTTCAGAAATATTTGGCTGGTCAGACCAGTGTCCCCATGAAGTTTTATGTTGATGCTTGGAAGGAAGCTGTTGTTGTGGTATAGATTCGACTGGACTGCTTAATTCAACATGGCTACTAACTGTAGTGTGTGCATCTGTTTTCTTATTAGGTGATTCTGATTTAGTAGGGGTAGATTCTTTTGGGGCCTTTATAACAGGTGATGGAAAAGGTTTCCAGGAAGACATCCGTTCTTTGGTTGGAGAATCAGCCTCTTTCTTAATATCTGTATCAAGGGGGGGAAGAAGCCTAACAGGCTTTATCTCCTGGCTGCGCTTCCATTTCAAATTATGCTGCTCCTGACTGTATGATTTTCTTGCATCGCTTTTACTGGCTCCGGATGTTGTGTCATGCACACCTGGTTGAGCTAAAATCTGTCTGTCTGCAGACTGTATAATCTTATCACGCTGATCAATAACAACTTCATCCTCAGCAAAGCCACTCTCCTTGTGGAACTGGAGCAGCCTTGTACATCTTGTAAGTATAAAAAGCATCCGCGTGTACAGTTTCTTCAGCACGCCCATTGGGAGCTCCTGACGATGATCATCCAAATCTTGCACTATACCTTCACACTGAAGCCAAAATTCCCCAGGTGTCATGACACAACAGCTTCGTGCAAGTATTAACAAATCCTCCAAGGTTTCTTTCCATTCCGGATGAGAGTCTGCATACTTTTCCATTACACTAACCAAGTCTCCAGCAAATACTGCCAAATCTGAATTTACCTCTTCCTTTGCCTTCTCAAATCTCACCTGGATAACTTTTATCACCTCCTGCACAGATAACAGGAGACAATATTATTATTATTATCATTTAACAAATCTTGAAAAACTAGAATGTGTGAAGGAGAGGGGGAAAAAGAAGACATCAAATACATATAAATCAACAATGGCTTTTGTCCCACACGGACCGTGGACTGGGATTACCTTTAAGTTGTAAATGCCCCGAGGTTTCAAAAAAGGAAAAGGGCGCACCCCTTTGGAATTCAGCTCATGTGAAAAACTTTTTATATCTGCGGGGACTCTCTTCCTCGGTGCACTTGTAGCCTGCATAATGGCTTTAAAGCGTGGAGACTCGGATTCCTTTGGCGTCTCACACGGATCATATGCACACTAAAATGCAAGGAAAAGAGGCAACAGTACATTAGCCATCGTTTACTTAATTGTAAGTCATAGAAAATAAAAAAGAAACACATGGAAATATCACTACCGCAGCCTCTGGTATGTGAGTTGGTGTCCTCAGATCTCCTGAATGGTTCCGCAGTGCACTAGTTTTAGCTGTGTATGAGATGGATTAGATGGCCATATATCAGAGAGACTAAAAAAAATAAAAAATAGAAGAAGACCTCCAAAAGAGGGAAAATTAATGGAGAAAAAGAATATGAACACACAAACAAGATATCTCTGCTACAGAAGAAGCATTTGACTCCAATTTTTATCGATCAAATCTGCAGCTGTCAGATAGTGTAATCTGGACAGCCCAATGGGGCAAAGCAAGACTTGTTGCTTGCAAGCCTAACATAAGCATAATGCAGTTTCATGTGGGATATGCAGAAATATGTAGGCACAGGTCACATAATAATCAGCTAGTTGGAGTAGAAGGAGATGTGTAGTTGTCGTAAAGCATTTTCACTCAACCATAAACTACCATCCAGTGTGCTGTGATTTCATTTTTCGAACAGTTCAGTTTTTCTAAAGCATAAACAGAAAATTGACTTCCACAGCTTCTATACACGGTGCTAAAATATCAAGGAAGTTATAGCGTAAAAGTCAAACAGTGTTTAGCATGTGCTAGAACATATCAATCAAGCACAGATCCAACAAACTGTATATATAGGAATAAACAGGGCTCATGAGTTCATTAGAAATGCCTTATATTCAAGCACCAAAAAAAGCAAACACCAGCTAACTCCACTTGTGAATAATAACTCTCTCTAGCTTGTGGATTTGACATTAAACAGATAGAAACTTTCTTATTTGCACCAGTGTTTCAAGTTCCGTAAATGGATACCACAAAGCATGATGAATTGTGTAATCTAAACTTCTAACAGCTTAAGACTATGTCAACTGTTTGTCTCAAACAGTTAAGCATTAGAAGGATCGTCGAATAACTAGCGTTTGCTTGCTCATTGTCCCTCTTCCCCTGCCTCGCTCAACATGGTAAAATTCTAACCCCTAGCTTCGACAAATCACTCACCAGCTTACGGGGCTTGCTGGATAACCCTAAACTAAACTGCCTTTTGAATGGAAAAACAGGGACAAAATTTTGCTAACCTTTTACAGCGCTCTTCCCTTCTGCTCCCAAGCTCGTCCCAGCTGCACTTCGCATCGGCAGCTCGGCCGTCTTCCCCTTTCCACGGCTGCTACTCGAATCCGCCCACGAGCTCACACCCTTTCTCCCGCCGACGCCGGCTGATGCAGCCGACGGCTCCCCTTGGCCCTGCCCGCGCGAGAGGTTGCTGCTCCCGAGCGCAGCGGCCATGCGCTGCCCCTCCTGCGGCAGCGGCCCGGATCTCGTCTTGATCCGGTTGAGCCCCAGCGAGGACGCCAGGATCGGCGACAGCGCGGCTGCCGACGCGCCGCCGACGCCCCCGCCGCCCGCATCCCTAAGCTGCGCCACGGACCCCTTCCTCCCATCACCTGCCGGGCTCGACGAGGCCGACGACGAGGCGGCTTTGGGGGCAGCGGCCGCGGAGCCGAAGAGCTTGTCGCGCTTCCTAGGAGTCTCCGATTTAGTCTTCTTCTTGTCGGATCTGGAGGAGGACGAGGACGCCGGCGATGCCGCGGAGCCCGGGGCCGGCGCCGAGGTGGGCGTGCGCGGGCTGTTGCTGCCGTCTGGGCTGGACGAGGACTCCGAAGACTTATGCCGCGACGAGAAGAAGCGGCCCTTGAACACCATCGCGTCGCCCCGCCCCCTCCCCGCCCCGCCCGCCGGGGAGGAGTTCCGTCGAACAGGTGGTGGAAGCGAAGCGAAGCGAGCGCCAGAGACGGACTGGTAGTAGAGACTAGAGAGGACAGCGTGCGAGCGGGGACACCGCAAGGAAAATGCTGGGACCAGTGGGGTGGACTCCGTGTAGTGTTTCTTAACCCTGCGGGACTAATCACTAACGGCGTGAGATATGCCGTGAGTTGAGATAGTCTATAAAATGCAGATACCCTCTAAAATATATTTTTTTAATTACACAGTATAATTCGAACACCCACAACGCACGCACTCATTTCTATAAATACACGTACGCAAATCCTACCTCTATAAATATCTTCGGAGACTGAGTCGTCAAATCCTCGAGATTGACAAACACACTTGATTGAGAGGAGGTTACGAGTTCTTAGCTGTGATTCCCGTGCATCTAGCCCTGTCCTACATCCTCTGGAATCATGAGTTCTTTTGAATTTCGATTTCTTGAGTTCTAGAGAAAACCCCAACTCTTTTGATCTCCCCTCGAATTCTCAAGAATCGTTGATCTTTAGGACGAGATCTTTTGGGGATATGTTCACGGGGTAGGGGCGAAGCAATCCCCCAAGTTTCGTCGATTTTCGTGGTCGTTGTATCGAGATTTACCGTTTGAATCTAAGTTTTCGAGGGTTTTCTGGGTGCCACCGGTCAGACCGGTAGGCAAGACCGGTCAGACCGGTCTGCTCTCTTTTGCACAGCCCCGACCGGTCAGACCGATCCAGTGCACCGGTCAGACCGGTACTGACTGTTCGGATCAGCTGTTTTCCCAATCGCTTCCGAATGGCTTTGGGTTTTCACTCGCTCGTTCGAGGCCTGTTGTGTTGGTTTAGCTTTTCAATAGCTACTCCAAACTTTGGTCAGAACGCTTGAGGGCTTGGGCGATTTTGGGACATAGGTCGACGATTTGAATTTCGAAGAAATTTTTGATCGGCTCCCATTCACCCCCTCTGGTCGCCGGTTTCGGTCCCACAATTGGTATCAGAGCTTGGTTGAGATTTTCAATACCTTAACCGGTTCGAAAACCACTCGGCGACCATGGCGAGTCTTGGTAAGATCCCGGTGTTTTCCGACGAGGATTATGCCTACTGGAAGGTTCGCATGAGAGCCTTCCTGCAGAGCATGGGAGCCGATATCTGGGAGATTACCATGAACCAGCTTTACGAGGTGCTTGCTGTTCAGACCACACCTCTTCAGGTGACCCAGCACGAAACGCCAAGGCCGTCAATGCCTTGTTCGCTGGCGTTTCTCGTGCGGAGTTCTCACGCGTCCAGGGTTTTTAGGAAGCCCACAAAATTTGGACGTGCCTTGAGAACTACCACGAGGGTACACCTCAGGTGAAGGCCAGACTGTTCGAGACTCACCGGCGTGAGTACGAGAACTTCACACAGGAGCCGGGTGAGAGCATTGACCTGATGTTCAGTCGTTTTCAATCGATTGTGAACAAGGTCAATGCGAACAGATCTGCTGGTGCCCTTGAGTACACAGAGCACGAGAAGGCTCTCAAGTTGCTCTACGCACTTGACCGCTCTGTGTGAGATCTCAAGGTGAACACGATCATTGAGTCTGCAGGCTATGAGACTCTGACCGTGAACGAGCTTTTCAGCAAGCTCAAGGCCACGGAGGTGGATAACCAGACACGAGCCAAGCTCAATGGTGCCCCTCCTTCCAAGAGTGTCGCTCTTGTGACTGGCCCAGGTGGATCGAGCTCTAACGCTAACTCTGCTCTTGGCTTTTCTCTTGTCTCTTTGCCTTCTGTTTCAGATGAGCAGCTGGAGACGCTGGGCGATGACGATTTGTGCCTCCTCATCAGCAAGTTCTAGCGCGTCTACCACAACAGGCAGTGGAAGAAGAACCCCGGGTGCTACAACTGCGGCGATCTGAACCACTTCATCGCCAATTGCCCCAAAAAGTCCGGCGGTGGCCAGAACAACTCCTTCGACTACTACCGCCACCGCGACCGCGGCGAGGGAGGCTCCAACAAGGAGCATCGGCGACACAAGCACCGTAGTCGTGACCGGGGAGGACGCTTCGACAAGGAGTCGCTCAAGAAGCGCTTCCAGTACAAGGCCAAGAAGCGGGAGAAGGCCTTCCTGGCGCAACTCTGCGACCTTAACAAGAGCTCCGACACCGACCGCTCTTCTTCACCGACCTCCGACGATGACGACAAGAAGAAGAAGAAGCGGGACAAGGAAGCCACCGGTTTCATCGGCCTTTTCTTGGCGGCCGGTCGGCGCAAGAGCTTCTGCACCATGGCGGGCGAAGCCAATGGTGCTCGTGCGTCTTCGGGTGGACACGCTACACCGACGCACTCCGGCTCTTCTCCTAGATCCGAGAGCGATTCAGAGGTAAACTCCACGATTGACCTGCTTGATACAGAGGTTAGGGAGTTGTACGCCGCTCTCGACAACCAGAAAAGGCTTCTTAAGGAAGCAGCTAGAGAGCGTAGAAAGATTAGGGCTGAGCTGGCTTGTGCTAGGGAGAAATCTAGTGAGGATGAGTGCGCTGGCTGCATATCTCACATGAATGATCTTGTTGCTCTCCGTGCCAAGCATGATGAGAACGTCGCGAACTTAGATGTTGTTAAGACTTCGCTTTCTGACGTGTCTCACAAGCTAGCCAAGGCCAAGCATGAGCTTGAACTTATCAAGGACGCTCCCATTGTTAGTGATGTGCTTGAATGCGATGAGTGTCCTGTCTTCAAGTCTGATCTAGCTTCTTTGCAGTCCATGTTTGCTACTGTTGTTTGTGAACTAGAGGAGCTTAGATCTAGGCCAGTTTTGCTTGGTGCTTGTAAGCTTTGTCCCACGCTTGGGTCGGAGCTAGAGGAGAAGAACGCTTTGGTTAAGTCTTTTGGAAAAACTAAGGTCATAGAGTCTAGCCCACCTATTGACTGCTTTGTTTGCCCTGGTTTGATCTCTGATTTGGATAATCTTGCGGTAGAGAAAGCCAATCTGGAGAATGAGATACCTATCTTAGGGCGATTCTGAGTTGGGTTTCTAGTAGTGAGCCGCAGTTGGGCATGATGATTAAGCAGTTCAAGTGTGGTGATGGGTTTGGGGTCGGTTACACATACACGAAGTCAGACTTTGACAGGTTGTATGGTAAGATCGGCAAGGCTGCTGGAAACACTGCTAGCACGAGCACGCAGCCTTCGCTTGTTGACCCCGCGGATGGTGTGCTTAAAGAACCACCGAAAGCACGTCCGCAGAAGCAGGTTTGGGTTCCAAAGCCTAATGAGTTGAGGAACTCCCTCGACACGCTCCCTGCTGCCACAGCCCAGGTTGTCCAGAAGAAGAGGGCTGCTCCTCCCCGTCCGCAGGCTAGGCCTCCACTTCCCAAGCGTGAGGTGAGGTACCACTGCGAGTTCTGTGACAGGGAAGGTCACCTGGAGGAGTTTTGCTTCAGGAGGAAGCGGGCTGTGAGGAGAGAGCAGGAGAAACGGAACGCAGACATGTACTCTGCTCGGGTGCATGGTCCTTCTCGGCGTGGTGATAGGCGAGATGCTAGGGCGCGCCGTGTAGGTGGAGGTCAGGGAGACGGTGGTGGTTACCGTGCTCCAGTGGGTGGTCGCTTTACCGGTCGTGCTCTTGGTCGTTTTTAGTACGGCTAGGGACCACGGGACCGAGGCTTTGGAGGAGGTTTTGAGACTCCACGCTTTCCTCGCGGTGGTGTTCGTCAGTCACGCGGTAGACGGGACGGGGGATACGCTTTGTCTGGTTTTGCTAACCCTTCTGTAGAGCAAATGGCTCGACACTGGTTTGCTTCTCACTTTGCTAACCCCAGTGTTGAGACATTTGCTCACCCTTTGTCTCACTACTGATGTGCAGGTCGGAGACTTGGAGAACAGGTGGATCATGGACTCCGGTTGTTCGCGCCACATGACCGGAAATGACAAATGGTTCTCCAGCCTCACCCCGATGCGCTTAAAGGAGTACATTGTATTCGGGGATAATGGAAGAGGAAAGGTACGTGGACTTGGCGATGTTCGGGTTTCTGATCGCTTTACCCTGAGAGAAGTTGCTTTGGTTTCGAATCTTGGCTTCAATTTGCTTTATGTTTCGAAACTTCTTGATGAGGGGTTTGAAGTCGCTTTAAGGAGGGCTGTTCGCGTGTTTTGGATTCCAGGGGAGATTTGGTTTGCCGGATTACACCTCGCGATCGAGTTTTCTTAGTTGACTTCTCTGGAACTCCTTTTGGCCCTTCTCATTGCTTGATGGCTGGTCTTTCTTCTAATTTATGGAAGTGGCATAGGAGACTTGGACATTTGAGCTTCGATTTGTTGTCGAGACTGAGCTCACTTGGCCTGATCCGAGGATTGCCCAAGTTGAAGTATGAAAAGGACCTTGTTTGCCATCCGTGTCGTCACGGGAAGATGATTGCCGCTTCTCATCCACCTGTTAATCAGGTGATGACCGCTCACCCTGGAGAGTTGCTACACATGGACACAGTTGGTCCTTCTAGGGTGATATCCGTTGGTGGGAAGTGGTACGTGCTTGTGATTGTCGACGACTTTTCTCACTATTATTGGGTCTTTTTCATGAGAACCAAGGATGAGGCTTTCGAGTTTGTTCGAGACTTGATCTTAACGTTGAAAAACGAGCTACCCCAGGCCATGCGAGCGATTCGCAGTGATAATGGCACAGAATTTAAAAACGCTCGTTTTGACGCTTTTTGCAGTGATCAAGGTCTTGAACACCAGTATTCTTCTCCATACACTCCACAGCAGAATGGAGTTGTAGAGCGGAAGAATCAGACGCTGGTTGATATGGCGAGGACGATGCTCGATGAGCATAGGACTCCTCGCAAATACTGGGCTCAGGCGGTTAACACCGCTTGTTACGTGTCCAACCGCATTTTCTTACATGCTTTCATGCACAGGACTTCTTATGAGTAGTGGTTTGGACGCCAGCCCCGTGTTGACCATCTCAGAGTTTTCGGTTGCCGGTGCTTTGTGCTGAAAGATGGAAATCTTGATAAGTTTGAGTCTCGCTCGTCTGACGGTGTTTTTCTCGGATATGCTTCTCACTCTAGAGCGTACCGTGTGCAGATTATTGATTCTAACATCGTCGGAGAGACTTGTGAAATCACTTTCGACGAGACTGCACCGTGCAATTCTTCTGTCCTTCAAGTTGCAGGAGATGATGAGCTCGGCACCTCCATCTTTGAAGATGAGGAGGAAGAAGCTGCAGATGGCGAGGCTGAGACTACCACGCGTGCTATGGACCCAGCAATTTCTGCCACGAGCTCGGATGATGACGACGGCCCCGACCCGACTACGTCTACTTCCCGGGGGCTGTTCGAGGAGGTGACTCAGGCTACACCAGCTGCACCTGAGGAGACACCAGTTTTGGTTGAGGAGGAGGCGACTTCGACACGGGAAGCACCGCGACACATCCAGCGTCGCCATCCACCTCAACAGATGCTAGGTGATCTCAACGAGCGAGTCACAAGGTCCAAGGTAAGAAGTATCGCTGGCTTTGCTCATTCAGCGTTTGTTGCCTCTTTTGAGCCCAAAGATATTGGACACGCTCTTTCTGATTCTAATTGGGTCAATGCCATGCATGAAGAACTTGAAAATTTTGAAAGAAACCAAGTTTGGGTTTTGGTCGAGCCTCCACCTGCTTGTAATCCCATCGAAACGAAGTGGGTTTTCAAAAACAAGCAGGGTGAGGATGGGTTGGTTGTTCGAAACAAGGCTCGTCTTGTTGCCCAGGGGTTTTGCCAAAAAGAGGGTATTGATTTTGAGGAGACTTTTGCCCCTGTTGCTCGTTTGGAAGCTATTCGAATCTTTCTTGTATTTGCTGCTTCCAAAGGTTTTAAAGTTTTCCAAATGGATGTGAAATCTGTCTTCTTGAATGGTGTCGGTACCCTACAACTGGGGTACCCACTCCTACTGTGCCAAGACTCGCGTAGTTATCCGTAACTACGCCCTAAGGAGCTGAGCAGCCGGACTCCTGGGTTCCGACTCCATCTCACCGGACCAACGGTCCCGGACCCGCTTCCCGTTTGGGGACGGGTCCGGTGTCACCACGTGTCCCAGAGGTGGAAATGCTCAGCACCTGTGGCCGCGGACCCGGACCCCCGCAGGCGGGTCCGGGACCTCCACGTGCCTACCCGGACCCCCGTGAGCTCTCGGCTCAGCAAGCTGCTCGGGTGGGGTCCGGAGCCGCCACGTGTCACGCAGACGCGGGCGCGGGCGCCAGCCTTCCGCTGGAAGCTCCCTCACCCACCCGCATTAAGTGCGAGTGGTTGAGGCGGGATCTGCTGCCTCTGGGCACGGGGCAGCTTTTGTCAGTCCACACTGTGGATCGCCAGATACCGAGACAAGCATTAAAGACTCAGCGCTGCGCGCATGAGCGACGAGTCATGATGACCAGCTACTGACTGAAGCAACAGTGCACGCTGCTACAGTAGACTGAGTCAGTAGTTCGGCGCTTCATCGTGACCTCGACGCGCGACTGCAAAGGCTAGACTCTACTCTGACAGGACAACTCAAGACCATCCCTGGTCAGAAGCTACGCACAGAAGCCGACGACAAGATCTCCGGATCTGAGCCATTGAAGGCCAAAGTGTAGTTTATAATACATCGCCGGGTCCACATGTCGGGGCCCCGCTCAGTGTACGTGCTCCCCTTGGACATATAAAAGGGAGAGCACGCCCGCTAGAACACAGGAGGTTCACACATCATCTCCACAATACAGACTCAAGCTCTCGCACCTCCTCACGCTTGTGGGAAGGCAATACAACACACAGTGGATGTAGGGTATTACGCTCCGGCGGCCCGAACCACTCTAAATCCTGCTGTGTTTCTTGTGTTCTGGAGGGAGATCGATCTAAGACTAGCTACCCCCTGAGTACACACCCTCTGGGCTAGGGCGGGTGCCTTCCGCCACCCGGCCGTGGTTTGCAACACCACGACATTTGGCGCGCCAGGTAGGGGCGCTAGCTGGTCGCATTTCATCATCTTCTTCGTCCCCATGGTTCGCGTGGACGACGTGGAGATGACGGAGGGGGTGGCGTCCTCCACGCCACATGCCTCTCGCGTTCCTGCTCCAGGGGCAACTGTGCCTGTGGAGCAGCCACCGTTGGCGGCGGCGCGCGCCGCCCGCCGGCAAGAGTCAGGGCACCCGTCAAGGGCCCCCTCACAAGCTGCGAGCGGCGGAGCGACAAATCCCAGCTCACAGCATACCTCACTCATGAGAGGAAGCCCGCTCCGGCGGAAAGCCGACTCCGGTCGCACCAAGCCGCTCCGGCGGAAAGCCGACTCCGGTCGCACCAAGCCCGCTCCGGCGGAAAGCCGGCTCTAGTGGCTCTCTCCGGCGGAAAGCCGACTCCGGTCGTACCCCCGACTCTACATCTCTGTAAGTCCTACTCTTAGAGGCCCAGCAGGGAATAAAATCTTTTCCTTTGTAACTATGTGGTACTTCCGTGTGGTCCAGTCCGGTGAGCCTCCCCCGTGGAGGGGTCCGGACCTCTGCGAACCAGGTTCAGGGAAGCGTATTCACCCTCCGGGGAGGTCCGGAGCCGTGTAGCCGCTTAGCCTGGTTCCGTACCCTAAGCCTGCATGCTCTACCTCCCTAGGGTGAGTACCGTAGTACCTAAGACTGGGGGCCCGGAGGTCCGGACAGCTCCGGCCTCATAAACCCGTGTTCTGGCTTACATCGCACATCTCATGTATATCTAGTTATAAAGGAAAAGTTTATTCTCAGTTCGCCTCTAAGGATGTTACATTCCAATTTCGATCTACGCATTCTGTTTGCGCTAACCCCCACGTGGCTTCTTACTCTTGTGCGGTGATTGTGGTCCGAATTGAGTTGGCTAGTTAGTGACTTAGCTCGAGACCCCTCATGGAAGAGAGGGGTTCGGACCCCTGGGAACCTGCAGGTTCAGGGAAGCGCACTCATTCTCCGGGGAGGTCCGGAGCCGTGTAGCCGCTTAGCCTGGTTCCGTACCCTAAGCCTGCACGCACCACCTCCTGTGAATGAGTGCCGTAGTACCTAGGACTGGGAACCTGGAGGTCCGGACTTTCTCTTAACCTAAAGGCCGGCCCCTTGAGCTTCGTTCACTGAACCTAGCTATCCATCTCAAAGGATTACAGCCAACAGGATTTGGGACCCGTGGGCACGCTACTAAGCATCTACCTTGAGTCATGTGCAGGTCCAAACGTGATGATGCAGCAGGTGACCCAAGGGATGGACGATGCAGGGCAAGACCCTTGCGGCGCGCACCGCTGGGTGCCAGAAGCAGCCAAGTTGCTCACAGTAGTGGCCCCACCTGCGGGTTCGTTGCCTCTCCCGAGGCGGGCCCGGGGGCCACTGTCGGTACCCTACAACTGGGGTACCCACTCCTACTGTGCCAAGACTCGCGTAGTTATCCGTAACTACGCCCTAAGGAGCTGAGCAGCCGGACTCCTGGGTTCCGACTCCATCTCACCGGACCAACGGTCCCGGACCCGCTTCCCGTTTGGGGACGGGTCCGGTGTCACCACGTGTCCCAGAGGTGGAAATGCTCAGCACCTGTGGCCGCGGACCCGGACCCCCGCAGGCGGGTCCGGGACCTCCACGTGCCTACCCGGACCCCCGTGAGCTCTCGGCTCAGCAAGCTGCTCGGGTGGGGTCCGGAGCCGCCACGTGTCACGCAGACGCGGGCGCGGGCGCCAGCCTTCCGCTGGAAGCTCCCTCACCCACCCGCATTAAGTGCGAGTGGTTGAGGCGGGATCTGCTGCCTCTGGGCACGGGGCAGCTTTTGTCAGTCCACACTGTGGATCGCCAGATACCGAGACAAGCATTAAAGACTCAGCGCTGCGCGCATGAGCGACGAGTCATGATGACCAGCTACTGACTGAAGCAACAGTGCACGCTGCTACAGTAGACTGAGTCAGTAGTTCGGCGCTTCATCGTGACCTCGACGCGCGACTGCAAAGGCTAGACTCTACTCTGACAGGACAACTCAAGACCATCCCTGGTCAGAAGCTACGCACAGAAGCCGACGACAAGATCTCCGGATCTGAGCCATTGAAGGCCAAAGTGTAGTTTATAATACATCGCCGGGTCCACATGTCGGGGCCCCGCTCAGTGTACGTGCTCCCCTTGGACATATAAAAGGGAGAGCACGCCCGCTAGAACACAGGAGGTTCACACATCATCTCCACAATACAGACTCAAGCTCTCGCACCTCCTCACGCTTGTGGGAAGGCAATACAACACACAGTGGATGTAGGGTATTACGCTCCGGCGGCCCGAACCACTCTAAATCCTGCTGTGTTTCTTGTGTTCTGGAGGGAGATCGATCTAAGACTAGCTACCCCCTGAGTACACACCCTCTGGGCTAGGGCGGGTGCCTTCCGCCACCCGGCCGTGGTTTGCAACACCACGACAAATGGTTTTATCGAAGAAGAGGTTTATGTGAAACAACCCCCTGGTTTCGAAAATCCCAAGTTTCCAAACCGTGTTTATAAACTTCAAAAAGCTCTTTACGGTTTGAAACATGCACCTAGAGCTTGGTATGGTAGATTGAAAACCTTTTTGCTGGCTCAGGGCTTTAAAATGGGATGTGTGGATAAAACTTTATTCCTCGTGCGGTCTGGCAATGACTTTCTATTAGTTCAGATATACGTGGATGATATTATCTTTGGTGGCTCTTCTCACGCTCTTGTGTCCAAGTTTTCTGAGCAGATGTCCAGGGAGTTCGAGATGAGCATGATGGGTGAGCTGCAGTTCTTTCTCAGGCTGCAGATCAAGCAGACTCCTCAGGGCACTTTTGTCCATCAAGCCAAGTACACTAGAGACTTGCTGCGGAAGTTCGACATGAGCGACTTGTCTCCTCAGCCGACTCCGATTAGTACATCTACGGCGCTTGATGAGGACTTGGACGGCGAGGCGGTGGACCAGAAGGAGTACAGGAGCATGATCGGCTCCCTCCTGTACCTGACGGCGACGCGACCGGACATCCAGTTCGGCGTCTGCCTCTGCGCGCGGTACCAGGCTTCACCGCGCACCTCCCACAGGCAGGTGGTGAAACGCATCTTCAGGTATCTGAAATTCACCCCTGAATTTGGTCTTTGGTATTCTGCGGATTCTTCTCTGGTTTTGGTGGGCTTTTCTGATGCCGATTTCGGTGGGTGTCGGTTGGATCGCAAGTCGACATCCGGCACTTGTCAATTTCTCGATACATCTTTGGTGTCTTAGTCCTCTCGCAAGCATGCTAGCGTAGCGCTTTCTTCCACAGAAGCCGAGTATGTTGCCGCTGCTAGCTGCTGCTCCCAGATACTTTGGATGAAACAAACCTTGCAGGATTATGGCTTGAGTTTCGGTAGGGTTCCCATCTTTGTAGACAACATGTCAGCCATTAGCATTGCAAAGAATCCTGTCCTACACTCCAGAACCAAACACATAGACATCCGATTCCATTTCCTGCGAGACAACCATGAGAGAGGACACATAGACCTGATCCATGTCCCTTCAGAGAGACAAACCGCTGATATTCTTACCAAGCCGCTAGAGCAAGACACTTTTGCTCGCTTGAGAGGGGAGCTTGGGGTTTGTTACCCCTTTTGATCGCTGACTTTTTTTTGGTTAGTTTTGTAGGTCTTGTTTGCTCTTCTTTTTGTTTTCTAGGTTTGGTAGTTGCATTGTGCATTTGCATTGTACATGTTTGCATTTTACATTGTCTCACTTACACTAGCATTCTTGTATACATTGCTATGATCTTCTAGTGCCTGCTAGTGTAAGTTGATAAACTTGATCATGTATAGCTTGCTCCACTGTGTATATGACATCATCTGAGTTAAGCTATTTTTGATTTGAAAGTCTGAAAACATGATCACCCTGTCTTGACTACTAGCATGTTAGGGCGTGTTGATATGCTTTGCTATTTTGTTCATGCTAGTGTGGCTTTTCGTTCAGCAATTCATAATTGAAATGATCTTAATCTGATAAAATTGCTTGAACTGTACTTGAAATGGATTGAAAAAATCCAGGTGGGATTCCTTGTCGCACTGATCGAGCTTTCGGGACGGCTCACTTTGCACTTGTGAGAACCCGGGTAAGGCTGTGCATGACTGAAACGAGTGCTTTAAGCTTCTGATTGTCTTTTGGCATAGACTTGACCTCGTTGCTAAGTGAAGCATGACAAGCTTTCAACCCCTGGAATTAAGAATTGATTGCTATAAATTTGATGGAAAATGAATGTTAACAACATCTTTGGCTGGGTTGGCTCACCTGTATGAGTTTGAGTAGCACTGCTTTCCATTTCCTACTTGTTAGTGCTAGATCATGGGTGATGCTTTTATTTCTCCTAAACTGAACTTGCCTAGCTCTAGACTGATTTGATATACCCTGTTGAGATAGATGCAGGTCTAGTTTATGGATGCACACGTGCTTGTGACTAGATGTTGCTCATATCTTTGTATCCCTGAATGCTTTCACTTACACCTCCTGCATCGCATTCATTGCATAGCATCTGTTCAGGGGGAGTCTGCGCTTCAGGTGGAGCTTTAGGTCTTTTTAGGCTTGATGTGTGCATGTGCCAACAAGGGGGAGAATTAAGAGAAGTGATCGAACAAGGGGGAGACTTGTTTGATTTTTGAAAAAACTTGTTGTGCACAGGGCTTTGAGAGTGCATCATTTTGGGAGAGTTGCACTTGTGAGAGGGAAAAACTTTTCTTGGGGAGTTTCTGCTTTGGTTTTGGCTCCTGGTTTTCTCGTTTTCCCTCTGCTTCTTACATGACTGCGTCGAGCGTTACCTATGTCTTTGAGGAGTCATGTTTTGGCTTTTGATCGATTGTGTCGAGCCGTTGCCCTTGTCTTAGGGAATCGATCTTTGCTTGAGTAAGTGACTGTTCTTGCCTTTCTGAGCTTTCCGTCACTTGCTTGAGTTCTTCTCTTTCTGTTTTCTTCTTATCACTTCTCATGGTTCATTTGTGGTGTGTTGACAATGCACTCATCAAGGGGGATATTGAGGAACGAGAGTACTCTATCCTGCTTGTGATGAGTGAATTGTCAACCGTGCGGTGTGATCGTGCGCTTGGTCTTTGGATTGCAGGTACACGGGCGTCGAGTGTCGACGGGGAGCTGCCGTGGAGGTGCTGTGGCCGATGGACCGTGCGGTGGACGGCGGTGAAGGGCAGCCGGGACCGGAGCTCGGACCGGGCGGCAGCTGTGGCGTCCACTCCTGGATCGAGGGCGCAAGCGGCGACGGAAGGCGGGTTTCTTGGTTTGCGCCACAAAACCAAGGAGGCGGACGGCGGTTGAAGATACCGAGTCGTGGAGCCACGGGCGTCGGTCTCGGGACTGACGGAGTCGACGACGTCTAGGGCCTCGCTGCGGGCGAGGAGGTGACGGGCGTCGGGCGGCGTCTAGGGCCGTCAGAAGGCCGAGGCGGGAACGGCCTTTAGGGCCACGACGTGGAGGCGGGAATCTTCCCGCGCGTGAGGTTTTGGCGGTTTTCTCAAAACCAGCCATCTAACCGGGTTTCGCGGACCCTCTAAAACCGCGGACTGGATCTTCATCAAGACGGCGGCATCGCAGAGAAGACTTCGTTTCTAAGAAAGAACCTCTGCCGTCGGATGAGATCATGTACAGGGGGTGCTGCAGGTCAACCGGTCTGACCGGTCCCTGGCACCGGTCTGACCGGTCTAACCAACCGGTCTGACTAGTTCAGCGTACCGGTCTGACCGGTCCCGCGGGTATAAATACCCCTTCACTTGTGTTAGGTCAAGTGCGGCTTTTGTATTGCGTCCGTGAATTGTTCTGTTCCCCAGGCCGCCGCCCCTGTGTCTCCCTCCCTCTATTCCTCTCGTTTGAGTTAATTTTGTCCATGGATTGTTGAAACCTTGTAAGGGATTTGATGGGGAAAGGAGGCCCTATCCTCCTCGTGCCCTCCGGGCTTTTGATTCGATTCAATCCCCTGGTTTTGTGCCTTGTGCAATGGATTTTCGATTTCGTTTTTGGCACACTTGATTGAGAGGAGGCTACGAGTTCTTAGCTGTGATTCCCGTGCATCTACCCCTGTCCTACATCCTCTGGAATCACGAGTTCTTTTGAATTTCGATTTCTTGAGTTCTAGAGAAAACCCCAACCCTTTTGATCTCCCCTCGAATTCTCAAGAATCGTTGATCTTTAGGACGAGATCTTTTGGGGATATGTTCACGGGGTAGGGGCGAAGTAATCCCCCAAGTTTCGTCGATTTTCGTGGTCGTTGGATCGAGATTCACCGTTTGAATCTAAGTTTTCGGGGGTTTTCTGGGTGCCACCGGTTAGACCGGTAGGCAAGACCGGTCAGACCGGTCTGCTCTCTTTTGCACAGCCCCGACCGGTCAGACCGGTCCAGTGCACCGGTCAGACCGGTACTGGCTGTTCGGATCAGCTGTTTTCCCCAATCGCTTCCGAATTGCTTTGGGTTTTCACTCGCTCGTTCGAGGCCTGTTGTGTTGGTTTAGCTTTTCAATAGCTACTCCAAACTTTGGTCAGAACGCTTGAGGGCTTGGGCGATTTTGGGACATAGGCCGACGATTTGAATTTTGAAGAAATTTTTGATCGGCTCCCATTTACCCCCCACTGGTCGCCGGCTTCGGTCCCACATAGACTGTATATGGTGACACAACAAACAAGTAGCGAGGTAGGAGAGGATGCGAGCAAACGGTGTGGCTAGCAAATGCGATTGGATAAGCCGACCCGCGAAGCCAAACAACATAGTCATATCCGTACATATGTTGCGTAGATCACATTTACCTACTACCCAAATGTGCAAGTTTGTATAGACGAACCGGTAAGCAAACAGAAAATAAAAGGCCAATTCGGTGCTTAAATCTGCAAGCTCTTACCCGTGTAGTTTTACTATACGTGCACCAAATGCTTGCACCGTGAGTGAGTGTCTGAGTGATGCTTCCTATGGTTGATAATTTCTTGCATATCTTCCATGCAGGTAACCATTTTGGATAATATATGCACCTTCTTCATGCTGAGACATATTTGTTATTTGAGATGCGTCGTGCAAGATCAGCTAGTTCGACAATCTGAACAGTAAGGAGGAAGTCACTAATAACTCGTTGTAGCTACTCTAGATGCCCAGAGTTGAAGGTGTAGTGAACTATCCCGTATTAAAAAAATCATCAGTACCCAAAAATAACTTCCACAGCAGGTAACAAAGGGGCTACTGGGACTTCAAGAATGCAAACCTCTAGGTAACCTGATATCAGAGTAATAATTTACAGTAAGTTCATGAAACTTCATAGCAAGGGGTGGATCCCCATAAAATTTACCATCCCTCCATGGCCCAGATCTGGAGTAGACTTCAGTGATAAGCCAGCAGTTACCATCTGAAGTTATTTAACCTAACACTAATTAGCTTTCCTAAGTATCAAGGTGGATAAGATTACCTAAGATTCAGTAAGTTGGCGGCCAGAGCCTGCTCTATATGATCCAGGCATGCACAACATCCTTGGTATGCAGAAGGTCAGGCTTGATAAGTGAGATGATGAAGGAATTCTTTTCTTTCCAAACCTCACACCTAGAACTATATGTATGGTCTGAACCTTCTTACCACGCGAACTCTCTTTATTTTCTGAAGCACCTCCTGATATATATATCCTCATATTTTCAGTGCTCGATTTAATGCAGTTGCACTGAATAATTGATTTCCGCATTGCCATAAATGACAGACAAAGAGAATCACATGCGAATTCGACTCTACCATCTCTTTCTAGTGTTTCTGCAACTCTTTTTAGACGCTCATCGATGCTAAAACCTTTCCGGTCGCACCTATCAGCAACTGCACAAACCCTTGAGTGATCCTCCACCCAATGTGTAGGGACATACTCCTCGCATATGCGGCACACTGACACTATTGAACCCTCTTCGCAAAAATTTGGCTAGTCTGACTCATCACACCAGTGTCTGGTAGCCTGATAGCCAGCAGGGGCTCCATTTCCTGGCGCACAGGGAACCTGCATTTTGGCCCTTGTTTAGTTGCATAATTCAAAATTACAATTTTTTCCCGGCATCTGCATGAAGACTTAAATCTAGACGAAATAAAAAATGCATTGCACAGTTTGCCTGTAAATCGCGAGACGAATCTAATGAATCTAAGTAGGCCGTAATTAGACGCTAAATCGCTACAGTAATACTACAGTAAACACCCTCCCATGACGAATTAATTAGTCATATTAGATTCGTCTCGCGATTTACAGACGAGTTTTGTAATTAATTTTATAATTAGTCTATATTTAGTACTTCAAATATAGAAAGATTCACTTTCAAAAACTTTACACCCTACAATTGGTTTCAAAGTGAAGAGACTCGGGTTCCTTCGGTGTCTCGCAGGGATCTCAAATGCGCAGCCGAACAAGATGTTGACGCGGTTACGCGGACATGTATAAGCATCACCTACTAAGGTGTCAAAAAAAGCGTATTAAAACCTGAACAAATTAAAAAAAAGGGAACACGAATATGATCGCCACCTTTTGCTGCGAGAGACCGCTGCTCCCGAGCGCGGCGGCGAGGCTCTGCGCTCGCCGTCTCGCCTTGAACCGATTCAGCCCCAGCGACGACCGACGGGCGACGACGACTGGCTAGTGCCAGACTGGCAGTGGGCCAGTGGTTGGAGTTTCCGGTTCCTGGTCTGCAACGGTCAAAGATTCCCCGGTTGATGAATAAGAATTGTTTTTATCGTTGTTTTTTTAAAAAAAAGAAACATCTACGGCCGGATCTTGATTTCTCCGTTCTAGAAGTTCGAATTTTCGAACTCTCCCGTGCTCCGTTCATAACTTCGCCGCCTTCGTTGCCGCGTTGTCGAAATCAACTCCCGCTGCCTTCGAGAACGCCTAGCTCCCTCCCTTAATCCCTTGCACCCCAAGCCAAGGATGCCCATGCCCGTCGAGTCCCGCTTCCACGCGCTCGCCGCGAGCACGCCATGGCCTTCTCCTGCGCCGCCGAGTGCGCGCTCTCCCTCGCCTGCGCGCGGTGGGCGGCCCGCCGCCTCTCCCTCTCGGGCGCCGACGACAGCGCGTCGTGGCCCGCCTCCTTCGCGCCCTTCCCGCGCGCCTGCCGCGCCGCGCTCGCCGCCTACGACGACGACGTGCCACCGCCGCCGCCGCTCTGCCCGCCGTACCGGCTCCACCACGACCGCGCCCGCGGGGAGGTCGTGCTCGCCGTGCGCGGCCTTGGCCTCGCGCGGCCCGAGGACTATCGCCTCCTCCTCGACGCCGGCGGGCCCCAGCCCTTCGCGGGAGGGCACGCGCACCGCGGCCTGCTCCTGCAGGCTCGTGTTCGTGGGCCACTCGCTCGGCGCGGGCGTGGCCGTGCTGGCGGGCGTCGTGGCGGTGAGGTGCTGGCTCGGGAGGCTCAGGCTCCGCCGCAAAGACGTGAGGTGCTACGCCATGGCGCCGCCGCGGTGCATGTCGCTCGGGCTTGCCGTCGAGTACGCCGACGTCGTCCACTCCTTCGTGCTGCAGGCATGTCCGCTGAGTGCTCAGATTGCTGCCTCTTAGTGCTTCTTTGTTCCTCTCAGGTATCCATTTCTTTTGAACAATGATACAGAAACTAACAAACTTTTGAAATCTTGAAGTTGCAGTATCAAAACTCATGCAAATACATTAGATATTGCTTGTAATATTTTGACATCCATGATCGTCCTCATCATGCGCAGTTGTGGAACCTCTGCAGGATGATTTCTTGCCCAGGACTCCGGCGCCCCTGCAGCACATTTTTGGATCTATTTTCTGGTAAACTTGCTCGGACGCCTTTCAAAAAGCCATGTTCTGAGGGATCATGCTTAGTTCCTGCTGTTCATTACTAGTTTGCCTCGCTCATTTCCTTTTCCGTTTTGCAGTTTGCCGTGTCTGCTATGCTTCGTTTGCATGAGAGACACCTTTGTCTCAGAAGGGAAGCTCAAGGATCCAGCTAAACTCTACGCTCCTGGCACGGTGTTCCATATCGTGGAACGAAAGAATTGCAGGTATCTCCATTGTCTCTAAATCTGCTAGCGTCACTTGGAAACGGGGTCACCGGATGATATCGTAGTGGACTAATGAGGCATATACCTAACGGACTCGATCTGATTCGTTACTTGCACAGTTGTGCACCTCTCTACTCCTCTGCATAGGATTTTAACAAGCTTCTGAACTATCATATACCTTCTGAATTTGCACCTGTGATGTAATTTGGGCATCATTTGTCCACGGTTCTGGATTCTCCAATTTATGTGTCTGGGTCTGTTTCTTCCTGGTACATTTCCATAGACAAAGAGGACCACTTTGTGCAATGTGAGAGGGGGGGATGATTCTCATGAGCCCTTCTCATGAAAACCAACATGTTGGGTGATTTTCATGCTAGTACAGAAAATGTTTCTCCTAATTCCCTGCAAGAATTTGAAACCAAACCAACTGTTAAACAGGTTTCTCCACTTTCTGCGGAAAAACAAAATCCATAACATCTGGTTCTTAAAATTTGAATTATGGAGTCTTGCTATTTAGCATTGCAGCCACGTGTCTTTCTATGCAGATGCGGAAGATTTCCTCCAGAGGTCAGAACAGCAGTTCCAATAGTGGGCAGATTCGAACATGTTGTTCTGTCGTGCAATGCTGCCACCGACCATGGAATTATTTGGATCGAAAGAGAGGCTCAGAAGGCTTTAGATGTGAGTTCATACTATGCTTGCATGTCTCCGGTTTACCTTCTATATATGTCGTGATCATGTAAATTGTGACATTACTTCATCTGTTTTGACTGTCATCAGTTGATGGAGCAAGAAAAAGAGTCGACATCGCCTCCGGCGCAACAGAAGATGCTAAGAGCACAGGAGGTGCAGTCAATCGACGTTGAGGAGGGAACGATTGGCCTTCATAGTATTGAGCATCTGGTGTCTCTTGAGGAAGAGACTTTGCAAGACAATTCCGAGTCGTCATCATCGGACTTTGATAGCCCTAGGACCTCAACAACGTCATGCAGCGCCTCATCGTCACCGAGGAGTGAACCATCTGAGTGGGATGAGCTTGTGGGGGCTTTCCTGGGTGATCGTGAACATGATGATGACCTGGGACACGGCAATGGTGGAATACTGTGTAACATCCTTTATGAGGGGGTGTTTAGTTGGTGAAAAAGTTTGGATTTGACTACTGTAGCACATTTCGTTATTATTTAATAATTAACGTCCAATCATGGATTAACTAGCATAATTAGATTCATCTCGTAGGAATCAGTTAGACTATATAATTAATTATTTTTTCAACTGCATTTAATGCTCCATGCATGTGTCCAAAAATTCGATGTGACGGGTATTGCGCAAACTTTTTTGGAACTAAACGCATCCTGAATTATAAACCTTTTCGTTGTAAATAAGATAAGACTATTGCATCTTGCCTACAAGTATTGCCAATATGTAATCGGCCAATATATTAGTTCAGTTCAGTGCAAATTAGTCTTTGAGCCAAAATCAACTGTTGTTCAGGCATGGAGGCCCATTTGCTATCTTATTTCCTAGCTCTCATGAGTAATTTGGATGGCAACCAAATTTTAATTCCTATTTAGTAGTGGAGTTAATTGGTGACCCTCTTTAGTTCAAAATTTTATACTATTTTTCAAATTAAAATCAATTGGATGTGTACCTAAGAGTCACCAATTAACACCCCTACTATTCAGTGCCCATATAAAAATTAAGCAGTGAAGCATGGCTGACTGACAATAATCTGAATAGAGGATTTCATATGGTTCCATTTTGCACCATATAGCTAGCTGATCCTGATTCCTTGAAGGCTTGAACTATCCCTCTGAAGTCCTGGCAGAGAGCTTACCTTAACCTGCACCATGGAGCTCCTCCTGTGCACCATCACGCCCAACGGGAGGGAGATTAGCCCCATCGCTTACGCCGCCCAATTTCTAAAGGGAGTGGTCGAATGGTTGAGGTGTTGAGGACGATGACGATTCTCCTCAGTGCCAGCTTCCCCCTCTTCACAATCCACTGACACCCTAGGCTAGAATAAATGCGCGGAGCACTGCCAATTTCTCGAACTTCAATCACTGACGCGGGGGCCCGGACCCACGCGTCAGTGACCAGGAAGAATGTCAGAGAGGCCTCGTCCAATCTCTGTGTTGTTACCATTCACATCAAAACGAATCGCCCCAAAGCAACCCGCTCGCCCTCCAAAGGCTCCAATCCAAAAAATAAACACTTCGCAAGCCCGGTGGCCGCCGCCGCCGCCATGGGGAAGCGCGGCAACGAGTCCGACTACGAGAGCCTCCGCGACGCCCGCATCGCCGAGAACAAGGTAGGCGCGCGCTTCTCCCCGGTTCCCCGTACTTGATTTCAGCCCACCGCATGAGGAAGTTCCGCGCGGCGCCACTGATCCTCGGGGAACCCCGTGCGGCGTGCAGGCTCGGTTTGAGATGCTCGGGCTGCGCTGCGCCAAGGAGGAGCTCAACGCAATGGTCGCCCCCGCGCGCCGCAGCTACACCTACAAGCAGTACGCCACGGGCCCGCCCCGCCGCTCCCCGCGGCTGAACGGGCAGGCCGTGAAGCACCAGGCGCTGCCTCTCGCAGGTTTGCCGTGGCGTGCGCTCCCTGCCTCTCCGTCGGAGGTTGTTCCGGGTGGTCTGAGATGGGAACGCGTTTCTTGTGTTGTCTCCTAGGGGTTCTGGGCAAGGCGATGGCTGTGGTGGTGGAGGAGAAAGAGGAAGAAGAGGGGGAGGAGAGCGATCACGGTGCGCCGGCGGTCGTCGACGAGCAGATGGACACTGACGGCAAGGGGATGGGGGACGTGTACGACTCTGTTCCTATGGAAACTGCCATTTCTGCAGGTACTCACACCTTTGCTGAATTGCTCCAACCATATATATACTTTATTCAGTATGTACTTACTGCTGAAGCTAATTATTTCTTTTTATTCATTAACTTTTAGTTGCAAACATTGTTTTATATTATTGAGAAAAAAAAGCATGGGATTAGATTATCTATACAGCATGCTGAGAAAATTTGTTTGTGTGATCAAATGCAGAGGAGGTCGTGCAGCGCGGATGATTGCGTGGAATGAGACCTGAACTTGCCGCGCTCAGGGAAAACAAGAAGCAGCGACGATCTCTCCAATTTTTCCCCTATCCGTGTCCAGCTCGTCTGCTAATAGCCTAATAGCAATCACTTTGACTAATCTTTTGCAGGCATGGTGTGTGCTCGCCTACCACACTTCTGCTATATATTCAGCTAAATATCCGTGTGTAGTTTAAGTCGATTCCTGGAGCATGGTCTTTTAATTTTCTTGCCGGGTCTCTGTTGAACTCTTGCGGCTTGGAATGTGAGTGGATTACAATGCATTCACCACACGCGCGTCATGCATTTCAGCATTGAATGGGTATGCTTGGAGAGGACTACGGAGTACTTCGAATGGATTCGGGAATGGATTCCTCAGGGAACTTTTCTCGTTTTGCTGTTTGAAATGGAGGAAAAGTGATTCCCGTTGCGTAGGAAAGGCCTTTGTTGCTTCACAAAACGTAGGGAAAAAAGACATCCAAATAAACCCAAAGGAAAATTTCCTGCAGCGTTTCGTTTGGTCGAGCTGGCGCTGCCTTGCAATGCTGCAACTACTGTACATTTTGTTTTACCTTGTTGCTCACTGTTGTTGCCCCCGTGAATCTTTGGCTTCACGATAGCAGTCCCTTTTCATTGCTTCCGTGGTCTAGTGAAATGGCAATGCTTGAGAGCTAGAAAAACAGAAAAGTATGGGGATCATAAGGATGGGATTGTGGGAAGAGGGAAGAAACAAGAAGAGGAGAAAGGAGAAAGGGATAGATCGTGACCTTCATGTATTAGTTAGCATGGAAACCCAGTTTAATTATAGTGGACACGGTGGGATTTGTATTATAGGGGCACTTGTGAAAGGTTCCATCATTTTCATACAATCCAAAGACCCCTATATGTTTCTATTCTCATATTTTAAAATCCTTATTTATTTTCACTCTATCACATTCGTATATTTTCCTCCATTCCTTAGTTTTACATTTACATTCTTAAGGGTATGTTTGTTTGAGCTGCAATTTTTGGAGTTTTTTTTCTTCTGAAAAGCTGTTGCAAGCATTTTGCTCCTCAAAAGCTAATAATAGTCATGTTTGTTCGAGCTCATGGACGATTTTGAAGGCTCGATTTCGGAAAATTCAAAAGTCAGATGACTTGGCAAACAAACAGAGTCGATAGCCTTAGATTATGCTTTTAACTTTATGAAGTAAAAAAAACTATAAATAAGTTTTTTTAGCTTTACATATAAACTTAATTTTTCTGAGCTTTTGACTTTTCTGTTAGCTATGTGAGAAGTTCGATGTTTGTTTGATCTTCTATCTTTTTACACTGAGAAGCTGCCTAGAAGCTCAAACAAATAGGGCTACATTCCAAACAGATTGCGAAGGGCTTATGCAGCATCTTCTTCGTACTATGATTCAACAACTTCTTCAAATAGGATTCGACGCCTTTTTTGCCATGTCTTCATCACACATTCATCCGATAATGTTCTTGCCATGAGCTAAAACAAAACGTTAGTATATTGAGTTATATTTTGTGTAAATGCTCATTGTCTTGTCTATCTAGGTCGTTACAAGATATAATCCCATAAACCTTGTCTCCGTGGTTTTGAGGGGCCCAGCTCATGCCTCATGGTACATGATCTCAGGCTACCCGAAACCCGATCCAACCCGTTCGAAAGAAATCCAACCTGATTAATGTGTGGGCCAAGCTCGAGCTTAAATTTGGGACCCGACACAAAAAATGGGCTAGATACAGATTAAATACCAGAATTATGTACACAAAAAATCGTGTTTGATCCGACCCGATCAAACCATATTTCAAGTTGGGCTCTAATAAAAAAATTGGCCCGATAATCAAGTCGGGCTGGGTACGGGCTAAAAAAGTAGCGGGTCTTTTTACCCGACCCGACCCATAATTAATCAGGTCTACCTCATGGTATGCCATTGACACGTGGCCTATATTATCATATCCTGCGTGTGGCTGATTCATTATTTCCTAGGTTTGATAATTATGATTTAGCTTTTAGTTCTAGAAAATAATCAGGATTAGCTGCCTTCCTTGGCATTTAAAAAAAATTAGGGGGGGGGGGATATCCACCTCAAGCGTCTTGGGGAAAATGGTAAAATTTTGACGGTAAAAAACGTTCTGCCAGTAGTGCACACACTGAGCATAAAATAGAGCCGTTTGTTCACCTTTTGCCATTCAAACTTCGCACATCTCACCGCTGGTCAGCGCGGAGCGCCTGAGCCACCACCCACTAGACCCTGTCCCCAATCAGCCAATATTTGCAAGGCAAGGCCGCCGCCGCCGCGATGGGGAGGCTCAGCGCCAAGTCCGACTACGAGTGCCTCCGCGACGCTCGCATCTCCGAGAACATGGTAAGGCGCAAGCATCTTCCCCAGATCCGATCTCCACCGGAAGAGGAATTTCTTGCGGCGCCACTGATTCTTGGCGCGTGTGCAGGCCCGAATGGAGATGCTCGGCCTGCTCCGCTGCGCGGGGGAGCTCAGCAACATCGCCTGCTCCGCCTCCAGCAACCGCGCGGCCGGGAGCGCGACCCCCCGGAATCGGAAGCCCCCCAGGCCGCGGGCGATGAGCATGACCCCGCTCCGCCGCTCCATCCGCCTCGCCGCCGCGACGCCGACTGGATCCCCGTCGACGAACCGCCGCTCCGCCCGGTTGAACGGGCAGTCTGTTCAGCACAAGGCGCTGCCTCCCAAAGGTCGCCTGCCGAATTTGCTGCTCTTCCCTGGATTCTGGCCGTGTTGTATGTGATTGGAAACGACTCAAACAAGTTTCTTTTGTCGTCTTGTAGGAGCTTTGAGTAAGTTGGCGGCGGCCGCGGCGGAGGAGACAGACGATGACGATGACGATGACGAGGAGAATCTGGCGTTGTTGGTGGACAAGAAGAGGGTGCAGGCGCTTCAGGAGAGGCGATGCGACAGCAAGGGAAGGGGAGGCGTGTACGACCCTGTTCTTGGGATCTGTTGCCATTTCTGCAGGTACACTGGCAATCTCCCACCATTGCGAACATGTGTTGGTCGCGTTTATGACCGGTTTTGTGCTCTGGTCGCGTTATTGGGCGGGATTAGCGTCTTTGTGCAAGCAGTTGAGAAAACTCGTTCTTCTGTGACCGAAGGCAGAAGAAATTGTGCGGCGAGGAGGACTGCAAGCGCTGCGGGAAAGGTGATCTGAAGCAGCCGTGCTTAGGTAAAGAAGAATCCGTGAACATATCTCCTTCCTTTTTCCCCAATCGTGTCCTTGTGTGTACTTGTCTGATCATGGTCAATACTCTTGTAAATTTGACAGGAAAGACGGATTGTTCATCTTGTCATTCTTCGAATGGGATACTCTGCCGTGCTTGCCTGAAAGTTAGGTACGGCGAAGGTAAGTGAACTCGCTCGACGTTGTCAAGAAATGCCATGGTTGAACTGGGGCTGTATGTATCATGCTCAATGTTGTCAAGAAATGCCATTGTTCTTGGAGGTTTTTATTGGCCTGCTAGCTGAATTAAACTGCTTTAGCAGAGATGGAAGAGGTGAGGAAGAACAAGGATTGGATGTGCCCTCACTGCATTGAGGAGAAGGGTATCAAGAAGTTCTGGATATGCAACAGGTGAGCTTCCCCAACCTCGTTGGACCAGAGATTCAGAGGCCTGAAATGGTGCTGTCAAGATATGTTGAATTTTCCATGGAAAAAATATCTCCCATTGCTTACTTGGTAACCTTGGTCATACAACATTGCAGCTCCTTCTGTCTGAAGAAGAGGAAGATACCACCAACTGGGATTGCCATATACAATGGTAATTCTGTTTCTACTTCTGTTAAATATGTGTGGCAAATGCTGTGCTTCCTTTTCACTTTCTTTGTCATTGCAACAGCAAGGGAACAAGGATACGAATCAGTTGCGCACCTTCTCATGGACAGGCTGAAGCGACAAGCATTCTGACAATGACTGGTTTTCACATGTTCAATGCTTCAGTGATTTAGTGATGATGGTTGCGACTGTAGTGGGAGTTCTGTTTTCTGGTAGTTTAGATGTTAAACATCTTATCCTCTTAGTACAAGTATCTCTGTTGAAATGGTACACTTTTGCGCCCAGGAATGTGAAGTTAGGAGCTCTACCACTAGATGGTAGACATCTTATCCTCTTAGAAGTGTTTGCTGAAATGGTACACTTTAGCGTCCAAGAATGTGGCTTCAGAGATCAGACAGTAACAATGGTAGTTGTAATGGGCCAATTTCAACTTGTCTATTTATCGTATCCGTGTTGTGTACTTGTGTTGAGGAACAGAGCAAGGACGAGTGATTTGAACGTAAAACGAAGTCAATGCTGCTGCATGCTTAGTCCGTGACTTGATGACAATTGTCATTTTACAGTATCTGTGATAGAACCAGCTACATGTTATCAGTATAATGTTTCAACTGGTCTTGAATTATATGGTCAGTTCATATCTTCAAAATTGTAACTGTCTTCAAAACAAACTCCCAGCTAGCTATGATGAGCTGGAACGTGAAAAAAAGACATAAATATTTGTTTCATTTTAACATTTTATAACCATGCATGGATTTTTTCTAAGCATGATTCCAGTTTGGATCATACAGAATTACCCATGTTCCCAACTTTATTTATATTAAGTTTTTTTAGTTTTTCTTGGCCGAATAAAGTTGCTTGCATATTCAAATCTCAGTAATTTTTTTGAGCAAATGAAATCTCAGTAAATACTAATAAGCAAATTGTTCATTCTTCATTATGCAAGGGGAAAAGTCTACTTTGCCTCCCTTAATTATCGCAAAAGTCTGATTTTCCTCCCTCAACTGCAAAACCGGATATCCACCCTCCCCCAACTATCAAAACCGTTTGTTTTACCTCCCTCAATAGTTTTATAGGCGGTTTTACATTTATTTTCATATATTTTTCTCTCTTATCTCTTTTTCCATTCAATTGAGGCAGCAAATGTGGTTTAAAAATCATAAAAATTGGCGTAGCGATAGAGAAGAGTAGGAAGAACCTAATTTTGCAAAGTTAAACCTAAAACAATTTGAAACTTAAAATTTCAAAAAATAAAGAATTGAAAATTTATTTAATTTTTAAGACATCAAGTGAGCTCCATATTGGACAAAATTTGAATTGTATGACACATATTAGAGGTAAATAACTAGAGAATTTTGTGAGTATAAGAGCAAGGTTTATTATGAAGGGTCAAATTTGAGCAAAATTTTATAATTTTATTTATTTTCATAAGTACAAAATATACTCAAGAATTTGCATATGTATAAATCAAATATGTAAATAAATAAAAATAATTATATTTGACTTAAATTTGACCCTTTCTAAGAAGTTTAAATTTTTCTACGGAACCTATACTCCCAAAATCTTTAATTATGCACCTCTAACATGTATCAAACAATTCAAATTTTGTCATAGATGGAGCTCATCTTAATGCTTTAAAAGTTCAATGAAGTTTGAATTCTTTATTTCTTCAAAGTTTGAAATTTCAATTTTGTTTGAGTTCAACTTCAAAAGGTTACAAAATTGTGTTCTCTACTCTTCTCTACCACTATGCCAATTAATATGATTTTTTATCCACGTTTGCTATCTCAATTGAGTAAAAAAAAGATAAAGAAAAAATCTATGAAAAAATGTAAAAACCGCTTGTAAAACCGCCGAGGGAGGTAAAACAAACGATTTTGATAGTTCGGGGAGGCTGGATACTCGGTTTTGTAGTTGAAGGAGGAAAATCAAACTTTTGTGATAGTAGACTTTTTCCTTATGCAAGCTCTCTAGAGCCCTTTTTTCTTTTTTATATTTAAAAATAAAAAAATTCAAAAATATATGCCAGTTTGGAAATATTTCAAAAATGGGGGCTTGTCGCCCCACCACCGGGCGACAGGACCCTTCTGTAAAATTCTTTTTACAGATAAGTCCCTGGAGGAGGGAAGCGCGAAAGGAGGGACCTGTCGCCCCCCCATTGGGCGACAGGGGGGCCTGTCGCCCCCCACCAGGCGACGGGCCGCTGCTGTCTGCAACCTCCTGCTTGCCTTGGGCAATGGGCATCTCGTCAGATTGTAAATTGTGATTCCCATGACGAACTCACAATTAGCATTGAATTTCCTTGCTTGTCGTCTCCCACAAGCATTGAGCACGCGTCCCATCGTCCTCCCGCTCACGTGGCCCAAGGCAAGTAGGGCAACGGGCATGTCGTCAGATTGTGAGATCTTGTTTAGCTCACAGATAAGAAAATTTTTGAAACGGAATCTTGCTATTTTGGAGTACTAAAGGAAGTCTATTTATAATTTTTTTTTCATGGATGGATTGGAAATCGCGAGGTAAATCTAATGAGCCTAATTAATCTATAATTAGCGGATGGTACTGTAGCACCACTGTTGCAAATTATGGATTAAGTAGGCTCATTAAATTCGTCTCGCGATTTACAACTCATCCGTGCAAAAAATTTTGCAAATAAATTTTATTTAGTACTTTATACATATGTCTAAACATTCGATGTGATATTTTAGGAAACAATTTTGGGAACTAAACAGACCCTGAATTGTGATTTCCATGACGAACTCACAATCAACATTGAATTTCCTTGCTTGTCGTCTCCCACAAGCATGGAGCACGCGTCCCATCGTCCTCCCGCTCACGTGGCCCAAGGCAAGCACGTAGGCTGCAGACAGCAGCGGCCATCGCCTGGTGGAGGGGCGACAAGCCCCCCTGTCGCCCAGTGGGGGGGGCGACAGGCCTCTCCTGTCGCGCTCCTCTCCCTCAGGGATCTATCTGTAAAAAAGAAATTTTACAGATAGATTCTGTCGCCCGGCCACGGGGCGACACACCGGGTGACAAGCCCCTATTTTTTGAAATATTCCCAAACCGTCATATATTTTTAATTTTTTTATTTTTAAATATAAAAAAAGAAAAAAAACCCTCTCTAGAACTTTAGTTGGGCCAAACATGGCCTAGTTTACTAAATTGGGCCGGCCCGGAGGCCGACGCAGTCCGCATAGTTGGGCAACTTGAAACCGGCCGGAGCCCGACGCAGTTTTGGACCTCTGCAAGCAATGCACCGCCGTCTCGCCACCGCGGCCGCCGCGCCGGCGCTCCGGCGGCTCTCGGACCACAGCGCGCCTCCCCGGCCTGACTCAAAGCTCGCCTTCCTCCGCTCCGAGCTCGACGACCTTTCCCTCTCGTCATCCCATAAACCACCATCACGACCTCCACCTAACGACCAATGCCAGGTGACAGAAAAGCCAAGAAGCGGTCTTGCTCAGGCCGGAGGCGCACCAGCCGCCGTGGACATAGCGCATCCGTGGCCGGAGTGGGTTGCGCTGATGGAGCTCCTCCTCCGGCGGGGCAAAGTCGATCCCTCCGCCTTCGCCGCCAGCTCGCCGTCTCCTAAGGACGCCAACGCTGTCCGCACCGCCTGCCTCCGTTTTGGGCGCGAGCGGCCTGAGCTCATCAGGTGAAGTGGCTTATCTCGGAGGAATCTTGCTGAGGTTGAGTTCGTGGCCTGGGTTGGTGTGCGGATTGAGGCCATTGTCTCTGTTGGGAGCTATGGTTTCAGCTGCACGCGAGGTGTCTGTGGAAATGTGATAGCTATTTGCTTCGCCTCCTAGTTCTTCGTCAGGCACTCCGGTGGTGCATGCAAGGTGGTTTATTACCATATTGGTACACATTTTGGCAGTTTTTGCAGCATTTTGGCTAACAACGTGTGCCCCTAAGATGTGCTAAATTGATCATGCGCATTTCAGTAGCAACTTTCAGGAGCAATGCTGCCTTAATAGTGACATTTTTGGGTTAGTAACCAGGGAAAGCATATGGTGCACAAATTACCAGTCTATCACTATAGTGATGTGTGCAATTGCAAGACATTTCAGCTTGCAAAGTAGTAATGTTATCATTTCTTTCGTGAGTCCCATCTTTCAACTAAAGGACTTAAATGGATGCACTGCAGCTAAAGTTGAAAGCCTTTTGTTGCAGGCATATATCAAGATGGGATATTCAGGTCGCCTTGCGATGTGGTTGCCCCAGCATTGACAGGAAGGTTGTAAATTCTGGGAAGCGATTGCGGGCTTATGTAGGCCTTGATGAAGGAGAGGTAATTACATGGAACTATTTATTGAAAAGTTATCTGGTTGCAGCACGTTTTTCATTTCCCATCAATTTAAAAAGTACCTTGCACTTATAATGTTCATGGAATAGTCATTTTTTCCCTTCAACTTTGCCCCAATGCTCAAATTCATCCCTCAGCTTAAACCAACCTTTCCAGTGTTTGGGGTCAATTTCACCCCTCGTCCAACCAGTCTAATCAGCAATGAGTCACTAGGTTTTATGTTGGCCATGTTCAAATGTAAAAGGACCCGTCTACCATCCTTAATATTCCCCATGCTTGTTCGTCTCTTGCCCCCTGTGTCACCTTCCTGCCTGGCCATTTAGCTGATCTGCCATGCTAATATGCACAACAAATCCATCATTAGTGCTAGTAAAGAATTTTATGTCATTTTCTTTTACCATATCACATGTACACGTGGTTTATGAAATTTGCTCCAAAAATATATGAACTGATAAAAAAATCTTGTCAATTCATGTCTGCTGGTTAGGGAGATTTGTCAATTCAAATCACAGAGTAGGCTAATAACATGGCATGCCACATTAGACAAGGGACAAATCTGAGCCCAAAAGAAAAGTTTTTTTTTTTAATCGAGGCCATCCCCCATTTCCATTCCAAGAAACGGAAATACAGAAGTTTGAGAACGCCCAAAAGAAAAGTTGGAGGACTAAAATGGTTGGTCTGATAGTTGAGGGACAAATATGAGCCTTTGGCAAAGTTGGGGGGATGAAAATGGCTATTCAGCCTATTCGGAATATAAACACAAATTCTTGGGTAGGATCTACGTGTCGATACTGGAATTAGACACACAAAAAGGCCTAGAAAACTAAGCACATGCACAAGTTATTAGGCACGAGTAATGATAATATAACTGTATGTGATCTTAATATGTTTGTTTTTCAATTGCATGTTTGAAATAGTTGACTGCAAAAATATGTTGTGAAGGAATAAAATGGATCACCTATTTGAACTCATCAGTAACCCTTCTTTCACTAAAATCCATTGCACACTGGTGATAGCATGTATAAAATGTTTGCAATATGGATTTTACACTCCGTACTTGAGAGGTAGTTAATGAAATTAATCAACGATCATATTTCTTTGTGGCGAGGGGGAAGTTCACTTGGCCTGCTGCTGATGCAGTCTGGTTTTCCAAACCCATTGGATCAGTACTTTTATCTATGCTTGAAAGTTTGAGTGCTTTAATTCTGTGACATTAATTTATGTAGCATTAGCTTATCCTGACAGGTTTGCAGTCAATGCAATTTAAGAGGAAGTTGCGAGAGGGCATATGTAAAGGCCCGGAAAGAAGAAGTTGGAAGGACTGTGGATGTTATGCGCATCCTTTTGACTTATGGTCTTGATGTTATTACTGACAATGTAGAGAACAGAGCATGCCTGAACAAAACTGCCAAGGAATCAATAAAGAGCCTACTAAATGAGGTTGTTGAGGTCGATTCTAGGGGACCTGGTCCCAGCACAGCTAAATCTGGACAGTGCAAAGGTCAATCAGTTTTACCCAGGAAGCAGGGTGATTGGAATTGTCCCAAGTATGTTTGAAAAGATAATATTTGTGTTCTATAAGACTAACCTATCCACTCCGTTACAATGCCTTTCAATTGTTGTCAGATGTGACTTCCTGAACTTTGCAAAGAATATCAAATGTTTGCGCTGTGATGGAGAATTCCAAGAGAGGTATCAGTTGTTGCATGAAGACCAAGAGCATCTACCTCTCAAAAAGGGTGACTGGATATGCAAAAAGTGAGCTTGCTTAGCTCCAGGATCTCCTGCAATTACTTTTTCTCTCTTGTACTGACCTTACATTTTTAGGTGCAATTTTTTGAATTTTGCAAAGAATACAAGATGCTTGCAATGCCATGAGAAACCAACAAACCGTTTGCTCAATCCAGGAGAATGGGAATGTGTATCGTGAGTGCCTATTTCCACTATGCTATTATATCTGCTTATCCATTGAATTGTTTTGGTGCCTACTGCCAGTATGAGCTTATAATCAGAAAAAAAAAGTTTCAAATGTATGACTATCCTTTCCCTACCATAATGTTAACTTCTAGTATTTGTCAGAATATGGAAGGTAATTATATGCTAAATGTTCAACAACAGGTGTAACTATGTGAACTTCAAGAGGAATGCATTCTGCTTGAAATGTTGTTGGAAAAGACCAAAATCTCTGAACAGTCAAGATAGTATCGAATCAAGTCATGATTTAGAGCATAGTAGGAATCCCTCTATTTCATTTGTTCAAGATGGCGTCCAATTGAAGAATTGGCAAATTCCAAAGAAGAATGATCCATCTGATGAAGATTCAGATTTCTGGAGTGACAATGAAAGTGATGATAGCAAGGCTAACAATTTGCTCCCGCTACAGGACTACAAATTCCTTGAGAGTTTTCCCATTACTGGTGGCAAGACTGCTACTTCCCAAGATCCTCTTGCAAGGGAGAAATGGAAGGATGAAATGTCCAGGAGAAACAAAGGCCTACTAACAAAGGAATCACAAGAATGCAGTCGACCTTTTAGGTCTGTTCGTCTTCCTAGAAGCATGGAGTTGGTTGATTCTGATGATGATATTGCCTCATGGTTTTCAGGCGGAGCTAATAATAAAAATCTGGAGAAAGCATAACCAAATTTGTAATGGGTGTGATTTGTGGATGCCCCTATGTAAAATTTGCATCTTTAAGAGTTACTAAAATTTAGGCAAAAAAAGTAGAAAGTAAAAGCTCACTCGAGACCAATATGTTTTGGAGTTCCGTTATGTACTGCCCAGTCGCATGCTATGATTTTGCTATGGGTTTATGGGTGTGATTGAGCTGCAGAGTGCCATTTTCTTGTTCCGCTGGATGCTGCTTAGTGCACCGGCAATAGCAAAGTAACTGGCATGTGGAATAATTGTAGGTAAACGGGTAGGCTACGCTAGTATCACTACCGCATATACCCAAGATGCTTGCGAGTAGAAGATCATAGATCGTTACCACTAGACGCGCAGCACAGCGGAAGAAGTCGCGCGTCGATGTAGAGGAAGTAGTCGATCACGTCCCACGAACCGAGCTCCTCGTACTTGATCCCAACAGCCGATCAGCGCAGCAGTCGCAGCAGCGCCTCTATGGAGTCCACACGTACGGGGATGAAACGCCGGGCGTCGGTGTGCTAGCACCGCACGCACGGCAAGGGCGGCGGCCGAGAGGGGGGGGCTAGGGAGGTGGTGCGGCTCACATGGTTGTGTCGCCCCCCTCCCTCATATATATATAGGGCGTACTAATGAGCTTCCATCTCATAGGCCCATTAGTAACTCTAATTCCTCTTGGATCAATATCCTCTTGGGCCTTTAAACCGTATTGTGATGATGGGCTCTTGGGCATATCACCAACAATAATATGCCTTGCAAATACTCCCTTTGTTCCAAATTATAAGTCATTCCAAGAATCTTGGAGAGTCAAACCATCTCATAGTTTGACCAAAATTATAGAAAGAAGCACAAAAATTTATGACACCAAATAGGTATACTAAAAAAATATATCTAACAAAGACTAATGATTCCTAATTGGTATCATAAATGTTATTATTTTGTTATATAAATTTGGTCAAATTTGAAAAATTTTGTCTCTCTAAAATTCTTGAAATGACTTATAATTTGGAGCGGAGGGAATACATTTTTTCCCACGGAGTAAGCTTGGTTGCTTGAAGACGTGAGTACAAAGAAAAGGTCTCGTGAGTATGAGTTCCAAGTCTCTAGCTTTGTGAAGTAAAAGCAAGATGGACAGATGGTAACAAATTTCAAGTCAGAAACTTGTCTAGATGATTTGTTAGAAATTTGTTATTTTTATATTCCACAAGTCACAAACAAAAGTTGAGTTTGGACAAAATATTTTACAAGATTGTGTATCATTATATCATCTATATGTGTGATTTTTTGGTGAATTTAGACAACTTTTTTGTCGTGGTTTCTACAGATTTTCATAAAAGAACAACTAATGGAATTTGCTCCAAGCTGATGCTACAAAATAAAAGGGTGTGGAGCAGCATCCCACCCCAGGCGGCACCAGATGATCTTGGCACGAGGACATCATAGAAGCAGATGAGATTGATCCTCCACGGCACCGCACTATGCTCAGAGATCCAATTCAATAACGTTGCGGCTCGTGAGCATGGCTGCAGTGGGTAGCCGATCACGGTGAATCAGCCACAGCAAGCGTCCCAATGCCACGACGATCAGGACATCCCACATCCCGGGCGGGGGGGAGGGGCTGTACATCAGAAAAGGGCGAGCATGCAGCAGCAGCTGGCGCTCAGCTATAGCAAACGGAGCTCAACCTCGGGTGTAGAAAAAGCTCCCACTGATCACCCAACCTTGAGTCCAAAACCGTGATGTTGGGTGGCCGGCAGGAGTACAAGGCCGGGAGCAGCTCAGCTAGGGGCTGGTGATCAATCCAGTGGTCAACCAAAAGCTGACCAATTGACCATCTTGCCATCGCCTAGGTACATCTTGGTAGAGGTTCTGAATTCAGGTAGTAGTTGGCGTAAAAGCAGACCAAGGCATCTTTACATGTAAACGCAAAAAAGTCGTAAACACATTAAAGTGAAACAAAATTTTGCTAATTTGAAACACTAAATGAAGTCTATTTACAAAACTTTTTGCATGGATGGACTGTAAATCGCGAGACGAATCTAATGAGCCTACTTTATCCATGATTTGCAATAGTGATGCTACAGTAACCATCCGCTAATTATTGATTAAACATGGATTAATTAGCATCATTAGATTCGTCTCGCGATTTACAACCCATCTATGCAAAAAGTTTTGCAAATAGACTTCATTTAGTACTTCAAATGTCCTGTTTACATCTTTACACATTTTTGCAAAATGAACTAAACACACCTCAAATAGCAGTAACCAAATAATGAGCATCACCAAAATCACGGCCAGCCCCGGACCCATAGCAAAATGGAACCATTTCTGCCAATTGTTGACAGGATCCTGCGAGAGCTTGGAAGGGAATTTAGACATGTTATTTAGGTCTTGTTTAGATCCCAAAACACAATATGTAAAATTTTTGTAAATCATTTGCATGGTGTACTAAATGTAGTCAAAAAATAAATCGCATTACACAAATGTAATGTAAATCGCGAGACGAATCTAATGAGCCTAATTATGACGTGATTAGATACTAAATTACTACAGTAGTGCTACAGTAAACGTACTCTAATGATGGATTAATTAGGCTCATTAGATTCGTCTCGTAGTTTACAAACGAAATCTGTAATTAGTTTTGTAATTAGTCTACATTTAATACTTTAAATATTAAAAATTCTCTTGCAAAAACACAAAAATGCAAAATACAAAGTGATCTAGTACTGATTAATAGGTAAAAACTTTGCTGAAAATAGACAAAAGGCTGACAGGTTGGAGCAAACTGTCCTCTTAAACTGCTCCACTTATTCTTCGCTTCTCTCTGTCTTGTGCCGCCGCCCCCTTGCCAGTTGTATTCCTTTTCCTTTCTGGAGCAGTTCCGTTTCTGGAGCTGCTCTGTGCTCTCACTTCTTTCGTCTTCCTCTCGGCCACCCTTGGAATTGGAAGACGACCTCACGCGGGGCTTCGAATATTCCTTGTCTTCTCTCCTCGGTTTGGCACCAACACCGCCCTTCGGCTCCAGTACGCGTCCTCCACTCCTCCCATCTCAGGAAATCGCCGTTGCAGCAAGCGGAGCTGGAGGAAGCGGAGGGGCTCGCGATGGGGTCCGAGGGACCGTCGGCAACGGTCGTCGGTGAGTAGCAGTCTCTGTTCATCATTCCTCTCGAGGTGCCTTGTTGTATATAGTGGGATTGTTGTTACTCGGGCTGGTGATTTAAGTGACGAGGTGGGATCTGTGTGCCAAAAGGTCATGGCTTTTGGATTCCTGATCGGATTTGGGCGTGCTTCGAGCAAGGGAGCAGGGAGCTGGGCGGGATTGGGCTCAGGGTCACCCGGGGTTGCTGAGTGAACCCGATCCGGCAATGCCTCGGATTCACGCCATGTGAAGTTTGCTTTGGCCGCAACTTTAGGTGATGCAAGGTCACCATTTCTATCGCCATGTGGTGTAAGAAACTATTGTGCAAACTATAGTTTCTTGGAACAAGGATTTTACTTTGGGTTGGGATTGTAGTGCGACAATGGAATGTTAGGGTAAATTTAGCATCTCCCTGTAGTTGCTGGTGAGGCCCAATTGACCATTCCTTCTAAATATGATCATTATGATGTGTGTTTGGTTGATACTTGGAAGGCTTGTTTCTTCGTGGATAAGCAAAAAGGTTCGATTCTTTGATTATTGGTCCAACTCTAGATGGGTGTGTTGGCTCAGGATTTGGAGGGGGCCATATCATTTTTGTTGAGCAGTCACACTCATCTTTTCTTGGAAATCATTACTCATGAAATGGCTTTGTAGTCTGATATTTTTTTATTTTTTGTTTGTAAAAATTTCTGAAAAGTTGAATTATATATTCATTTGGGTACTTGTAACATGTAATCCATTAATCCATAAGTGCAATCTGTTAATTGGCACCGAATTTGGGACCATTTGTATAGTAATCTTGTGATAATAAATCCTTATGAGTCTACACTAATGGTTTCGGAATGAGTTATGGTTAGCTATTTCTGACCAGCATGCCCCTGATAACCAAAATATAATTCTCCACATTCTAAAGGAATGAGTTGAAAATTACTACTAATGGTTTCCTTAAGAATTAATAAATAGGATCCATTTGTAAAATTTTCTTCCATGTGGCTTGGAGGCCTTCTTGGCAGTGATACCCGATTCCCATATTGAGCTTTATCTACTTGTTAGTCCTACCCTTAGCTGACATATCATTTTCCTTCTTCTTTTTCTTTTGGTTTGCCATTCCTTGATGGAAACTGCACCAATCCGCAACTCACCATGATTAATCGGTTTTCCTGAACCTAGTGCATATTGAGTTGATCTGTGGCCTTACGTACATAGAAGAGCCTCTGTGATCTTGCTCAAAGATTTACAGATAGTATCCACTTTTGCTTGCCAACAGTAATAGATAGACATTAACTAGCAGTGGATTGTTGAACATACTAGTAGGACAAGTATAGTGACATAGCATGAATACATCTTGCTGTAGGGTTGTTGATTTGGGTGTCTTCAATTAAAGTGGTCAAAGTAATTCAAAATTGTGTGTGCACATGCTTTCGTAGGAGGGGGTGGGGTGATCAATTCAATGGTCCTAGTCTATAGTCTTCTTTTAAACCAGTATCACAATTTCACAACTATACTTACTAGCTGATAGTTATCAAGCATGAGTCCTATCAAAATTAGCTCCATGTCATGTGTTCATGGTTGACCTAGTCTTCCATTACTCTTAACAACATAGTCCTTGATAGTATCTTATCATAATCTGTCAGCCTGCTATGGCCGACCGAAGGTATCTTATCATAATCTGTCAGCCTGCTATGACAGCAATGTTGATTTCACATATTACATAATTAGAGTTGAAATATGTTTAGCAGCCTTTTATGTGGCTTATTTGGAATGTTTAAATTCATTCTCCACTCAAAGCCCCACTGCCCCCAACTACTTTGTTTCAGATGGCTTATGTTTAAGTTGTTGGAAGTCTGAGATTATTCGATGTGCACTCATAAGTTGATTGGGGATTATATGATTGGCCCTTCATCTTCATCTTAGAGTAGCTACAAATTCTATTTGGCTTAAAAAATAACTATCTGCCACCTGTTTATAATCTGACAAAAAAACTCTTCTATGTTGCCCCAAATGTAAAGTGGTATTTGTGATACTAAATTTAGTCATTTGGCTCTCACTCTCACAAAATGATTCCTTCGAAATAGTGAGGGCAAGGAAAGAAGGGATATTTTCTAGCTTTAATGCCTCCGCAAGTATAGATAATGTTTCTTGTGGTTTATTAAAGTTGCGGGCTTGCGGCTATTGGACACTCAGCCTTCTTGCATCAATAGTTCACCATTGTTTTATTTGTGTATTTATGGCACCATTCCTCAAAAGGTATGAATATGATATTCCCTACATAAAACAGGCCCAGTATAATGAATTGATACTTCAGTTCTTGCTATTCTCTAATTTTTTAGAAATATACAGTATGAATTGTTTTGGAAACTGGCATAGTTCCTCAAAATGTATTGGAATATGCTCTTCCGCACATAAAGCAGGCTTGGTACAATGCCTTATATCTGGCATTCCTTATGTTATAGAAATCGACATATGGATTGTTCTAGAGATTTTGAAGTCTCACGGGTAGCTGATGACATTCCAGTAAATTACGAAAATTATTTCATCCACAAGAATGATGAAATTTTGATTCAGAATATCCGCTAAGCATGTTGCTAGTCACCTAATAATAATTTAGTTCATACTTTGTTGTACTATGTTTTCTGCAGTTCCCAGAAACTTCAGGCTGCTAGAAGAACTAGAACGTGGTGAGAAGGGCATTGGTGATGGAACAGTGAGCTATGGGATGGATGATGCTGATGACATTTATATGCGGTCCTGGACAGGAACTATCATTGGCCCTCCCAATGTATGCTGCATAAATACCCATAACTGGATACATACATTACATTTGCTTTATTATGCTCAAACCTGAGGACTTACTGCATTTTTCTTGCAGACTGTTCACGAGGGACGAATCTATCAATTAAAGCTTTTCTGTGATACAGATTATCCAGATAAACCACCAACTGTTCGATTTCAGACTCGAATCAATATGACATGTGTGAACAAAGAAACTGGATTGGTACTCATACATTTATTTTCATTCGTGCCAACCTATGAGGCTGTTTTTAATGATGTTAGGCCTAGTACTTAACTAGTAGCTTTTCTAGGTTGAACCAAGTCTATTTCCTATGCTTGGAAACTGGCAAAGGGAACATACAATGGAGGACATCCTAACCAGCTTAAAAAGGGAGATGTCAACTCCTCAGAATCGCAGGCTGCACCAGCCTCAAGAAGGTTGTTTTTTTCCCTTATCATTATTTCAATAGCTGATACGTGAGAATGCTACTGAACCTAACTACATGAAGGGATCTACCTTGAATATCTGAAATCCTTGTCAAGAGTAGCTTGTGAAGCCACAACATAGTTCACTTGTCAAGCCAGCAGCTGGCAGCAAGGCCAAAAACAGGAATCTAGTACTCATGGTCATAAGCAATCTTCTTCATCATGCGCTGTAATCAGTATTATTTAGTTACGGAAACCCGCGGGGTAAATTTATGAGGTTAAGTGTTTGTGACAATTCTCTATATATTGCCCCTGCATTCTTAGTTTCGTTTCTTCTCTGCAGGTAATGAAGACCAAAGAGTAGAGCAGAAAGGGCTGCCTCATAGATGTGCCATCATGTAACAGATGTGCATTGCAATGTACAGCTTGAGTTGAGTAGCATGACTGCATGGGATGCAGAAGTGAGGAACCTTCACAGGAAATTGTGTAATTCATCCAAACTGCGCATAGAGTTGCAATAAAGTATCGAGGACTCTGTTGATTTGCCTGCGCACCATGTAACATGTTACCCCATTCAGGTTCAGTGAAAGACAATAAGCTTCACGTCGCTCGTTCTGCCTGTTTGTAAACACTCTGTAGTCTGTACCGTCGGGTTATCTGTCTAGGCCTGTTGTTCTCTACAGGAACAGCGTATTGATAAATATCACAGCCTGGTTAGTTGTCATTGCTCTTTCTATCCTATGTCATGAAGTATCTCGATTGCTTTTTGCCCAGTTTTTCTTAATAACCAAGAGTTGTACGGCGTGGCCTCGTTTCTCACTTGTTCTCATATGTGAAGTGGCAGTGATCCTGCCTTGGGTTCAGAAAGAACCGTGGACAAGAGCATGCCGAGAGAGTCAGTTTCATCGCTGCATGCAAGTAGTAGAATTCAGACCAGCTGTTTGCATAAAGATCTGAAACCAATTTCAACCAACCATGTCCGTATATATCCACAAACTTATCTCTGAAAAGCCGGATCTTCAGTGTGCGGTCTGCTTGTCCACATCGATCTAGAGGCTGCTGACATTTCAGCTTGAGAAAGCTCCTCTCGCGAAGGACATGGACGGGCAGGAGAACGTGTAACACCACGCCTAGCGGACAATCCGCTTGGGGACGGCGGACGGTCAGTGACGGTTCTGTTTCACCTGCTCCGTGACCGAGGATCGTTGGTCGCCGCCACGTGTCGGCCATCGAGCCTTCCCCGGCCACCCCGTACACTGCATTGAAGGCGAGCACTATCCTCCTCACCCACCCGCGCCCACTCCCTCTCTCTCTCTTGGTTCACTCTCCCTCTCCCTCCCGACGCCATGGGCGACGCTTGAGCGCCCTCCCCGTTCGCCGGCCGATTTCGCGAGCTCCCCTCCATGGATTTCAAATCCATCGCACCCAGAGCTCGACCACCTCCCTAGCTTCCTCCTCAATCCCTCAAACCATAGCCACGACCCCTACCTCGCCGGGAATCTCGGATTCCCCGGCCGTCGGTCTTAGTTTGGTCCAAACTCGACCTCACCGTGGAACTCCATCGTCCGAGCACCGTTTACTTCGCCCAAGGGCTCAAATCGATTGTAAGTGAGTCTATAATGCTCATGCTCCCCTCGTTCCTCCACGTTCTTGTTGTTTCCAAGCACGTTCACGACGATGTCGTTTTGACCGCCACGGGCCGCACGTCGCCGACTAGGTTAGGCTTGAGTTCTTCGCGTGCATCACCCATGTCCGTGTGCGCCTCATTCAGTAGATGGTGTAGTGCTATCCTCGCCGTCGGTCGGGCCACCGTCGGCGGGAACGGCGCGCCGCGCTGCCGCGCCGGCATCACTGGTGGCAGCGCGCGGTGTCAAAAGATATGAACTGCGGACGGTCCGCCTAGGAGGGCCGGACAGTCCGTAGGTCAGGTTAGAAGTTGTCCAGAGACGTTGTTGTCTCTGATGGTTTCGCAGAATTGAACTGCGGACGGTCCGCTATTGGAGAGCGGACAGTCCGCCGTAGAGTCTAGAATTTTGTCCAGAGACGTTGTCGTCTCTGGTGGATTGACAGAGCTAAACTGCGGATGGTCCGCCAAGAAGGGTCAGACGGTCCGCAGTAGAGTTTAAAATTTGTCCAGATGCGTTGTTGCCTCTGGTGGTTTTGCGGAGTTAAACTGCGGACGGTCCGCTGTTTGAGAGCGGACAGTCCGCAGTATAGATTTGAAATTTGTCTAGAGAAGTAGTTGGTTTTGGGGGGATTGCAAAAGTGTGTTGCGGACAGTCCGCTACTAGGGCGCGAACAGTCCGCCAGTCAGTCTAGAAATTCTCTGTAACACCCGGTGTTAATTTTTGGTGCTGATCTTGTGTTTAGTCGCTAATCAGGGTTAATCACCGTCATTAGCATTAATCGAGTTCGCATAGTTTCTTTCGACTTAGCTACGTTCGCTCTCGTTTTTCTTTTTGATCCGAGCCTCAAATCAACTTACGCACAAAAGCAAAGTTGTAGATCTTCTCCTCCTCTACAACTTTTATTTTGGCCAAATTTCAAGTTTCTATACCAAAGTTTGAGTTTCGGACGGTCAAACATGAGCAAAAATCGGTCAAAATTCATTGAACTCCACTGTTGTGCTCCTGTGCTCGCCACGGTGTCGCCCCGCGCCCATGCCGGCGACTGTGGCCGTCGGCGCGCCTCCTCCACGCGTCGGCCGTCGCGACAATCGACCGCCGAGCGAGCTCGAGCTTATCCCGTCTTGGTGCCGTCTCCGTTTTTTCCTCCCTTCATCGTCTTCCTCGTGCTCACGCCGAGCCGAGACGAGCAGAGCCCATCGCCAGCGTTCCTCTGACCAAACCCGCCACCCCCGCTTCGATTCAGAGCGCCCCAAGCCGCCCCACCTCACCCCGGATCTCCTCCGCCTCTTCCCCGAGCCTGACCGACCCCCTTCCCGGCCGATTCGGCCTTGCACCACCGCGGCCGCCATTGTTGCCGCCCGAGCTTCGCCCCCCTCCCGTCGAGCTCCACCTTCCAGCCTCCCTCTGCTCCTGCCTCACGCGCGCCCCGCATCCCGGCCGCCCTGGCCGCGGTCCGGCCGAGCCGCGCCGCCGGCCGGCCACCGCCGGCGGAGGCCAGAGCCGCCGCGAGCCCGCCTGGCCAAGCGCCGGCCATGGCGCGGCGAAAACAGGGGAGGAGGGCGCTGGGAGCTGGGCTCCCACTGGCATGTGGGGCCCGGCTGTCAGCCCCCCTTTTTGTTTTGTTTTGTTTCAAGAAATTGTTATTTCAGCTGAAATTTAATAAATGCATAACAATTCACAAAAAAATGCGAAAAATGCAAACTAAATTTTATTGGGTTTCTTAAGTTAAGATCTTCAGAGGAAAAATACTCATGCATGCGAATTGTCATTTTTGCCCCTGCTAAAATTTTGGTTTGTGCGTAAGCTACTTTAAATTGTCCCTGCTGTTTGGGTGCTCTAAAAATTAGGAAATTTATTTAGTAAATTAATTTTTGTATGTGTAGTTCACTGAAAAATTTTCAGGTGCATAGCCTATGTTCATGTTTGTGGATCTATTGTTGTTCAGTTTATTTTACTAGGGCAAAAATAAATGTCTTCTTTTTGCAACAAAAGTTTATAAATTTTTCTTGCATGTGATATCCAAGTATTTTCATGCTAGTAAAATTTTGTTGATTTATTCTTGTCGGTACGTTGAGTTCCTGCACGTGTTTCACTCCTAGCCGCAGTTTTCCTTTTTGCGTTGCCAAATAATCTTCTTTCGGTGTTATCATTGCATCATGAACACTTGTGTCATTTCATTGCACCATTTTAATTATTGCATGGCATCCTTTTTCATACGTGTAGACGTCACGAGCGAAGCCGTCTACGAGTTGGTCGCTGAGCCGATGCAAGAACCGCAAGCCGAAGCAGCCGTCGAGCCAGATCCAGAAGTCGTTAACCCTGCTGATTGGCAAGGCAAGCCCCGGAGCATGACTCTTATTTTAATTACTCCATGTTATATTTAAAGTATTGTGCATTTACGTTCAAGGAATTGATTGGAACCATAGATGCATAATCTTGGATACCCAGTGTCTTTACTAGTTCAGTTATCGCTAGCACTGCTATGCTTAAGTAAACTCGGTAGAAGACGGGTGATTTCCTGTCACCCGCGAGATATAGGGTTGTTACTTCAGATAGTTATATGAGAAATAATGCTATGAGAATGGAAATGGAGACCGGGCGGAGAGAAAGTTGGACATGACCATGGAATAAAGGAAAGTTGAGTCTCCGCCTGTGTCGATTGAGGACCATACCATTGCTGGCCGTGCTGACCAAGTTTGAACAGTACTAACCACATGCCGAAAGTAGGAGGTAGTCGAAACCGGTAAGCTCAGTACCATATGTGCACCGGTAGGCGGACTTGATACTGTCTTCACCAGTGGAGCTAGTATACAAACTCATGGCTGACCCTTCGTTGGTATCGGTGGGGCTAGCAGTCCCGGGTCGCAGGGCAGTTCGGCTGTTCGGTGTGCATATGTGAAGGGTTGCCACGTAGGATCCGACGGGGCCTATATGTGACGTGTGTGTTAGGTCCACCTTGCAAGGTTAAATCAGATCGATTCGCCGTGACTCGCGGTTATGAGAACCTTGGTCACTTCGTCGCATCGTAGTAAAGAAGTGGAATGAGATTGGAATGGAAAAATGGAGTTGTATGTTGCTAAAGATTAATGTGATCAGCCATGTATGCTCTAGAGAACTAGGCAAACCTAAGTTATAGCGGTCAACTCAATTGGCACTAAAATATTGAAAGTAAGGATCCAATATTAGCAGCTTTTCTGCAAATCAACTCCAGAGCCAAACAGCTTTGCATGTCTAAATAATGGGCTAAGTATACCCATGGACGGGTAAGTCTTGCTAAGTATTAGAATACTCAGGCTTGTTGTATTATATTTTTTTAGCAGGATGCGTTCCGGAGGACTTCGAGGAGATCTGCGCCTCGTGGATCGGTCAACCACTTCCTCCGGGTTGGTCAGTCGAGTGGGTCCCGTCTTCTCCGCGAAGTTCGGGCAGGTGAGCCTCACATCAGTGGGCAAGATGTGAAGCTCGTCTTCTGTCGTCGACGTTATCTATCGTATTGTAATTTGAAGTTTGTTTTAAACTCTAAATTACTTTCCGGTGCGTTTGAACTCTGAGGTTTGAATTGTAAAACTAGCTCATAAACGCTTGCTGTAGATTAAGTTGGTGCTTCTGTTAAACTCGGGTTGTAAGTTGCCTTAAAATTTTTTTTTTGCCGGTAATCATCTGTGCTCGTCTTTTGGCGAGAGTTCCTGTGTAATCGATCCTGGTTACAGCAGGCGATCTGAGTGCACTGGTTGAGTGCAGTAATTCTGGGTTGAGGTTAAGTGTCAATTACTGCACTTGATTGGTATTATTTGGACTGTTCTGTGACATTATCCAGAGACGTTGGGGGTTCTGGTGGGTCTGCGAAGTTGAACTGCAGATGGTCCGCCATTTAGTTGCGGACAGTCCGCAGGATATTTCATTTTTGGGTATAGTGATTATATAGTTTGAGTTGCACTCAATCATTTCATATGTATTCGTGTAGCATCCGCAGTTGAGAACGTTGTGTATGAGGTGATTACGGCACCACAGGAGCAGCCGGAGCAAACCCAGGAGGAGAGGCGTGAGAAACCGGCCCAAGGCCCGTCTGACCCCAGCTCTGAGCAGCAGCAGCCCGAAGGCAAGCTCCGGTGCATAACCCATATTTCAAATTATACAACATTAATTATAGATATATGTATTTCTTGTGCATTAGAGTATAGGAGTTGAATGGAACCTTAGATGCATAACCCTTAGGTATCATGAGTTTCTATACCAGTAGTTGTCAGACGATAGACGTGCTATGCTAAATTGGGTTTGGTAGAAGTCGAATAATTTTTGGTTACTCGCGAGATATAAGATATTTTTATGTTTCCATATATGAGTTACTCATCTTGGGATGAAAGTCTTGGAATGGAAGAAAGAATAGAATCTGAGACCGGGCGGGAGAGGTGTAGTTCCGCCTGTGTCGGTTAAGGACCGAGCCGTTGTTGGCCCTGCTGATCATGTTTGAACTGTATTAACCGCATGCCGGGAGTAGGAGGTAGTCGAAACCGGTAAGCCTAGTACTGCCTTACTTCAAAAGTACAGGACTCCTTCCCACCCCTTAGGGCGAGTCGAGTAGTCGCGGAGAATCGGGAAGCATGTATTTATTTTTTGTGGTCTCTCGTTGAGCTCGGCTGACTATACGCTGGTGGGGTGGTCCTGTAGTTCGAGGCGGGAAGGGGAATGGTTGGCTCGTATAGTCCGACGGGGCAAATGCGTGCCGTGTTGGTTAGGTCCACCTTGCAAGGTTAAATCGAATCGATTCGCCGTCAGTCGCTCTAGGACATGGGCACCTTGATCATTTGCGTCACATCGTAGAAATGAGATGAAATATGAATGAGATATGGTTATGATTACTTGTAATGTTATTATATGTCTCACCCTGGTTGCTCTAGATATGCCAATATAGTTGATGGTCAAGATATATAGGAGCATGAGCTAAAATATGGAAAAATAAGGATTCACTTTTAGACGTTTTTCTGCAAAATAAACCACCAGCCAAAAAATTTGCATGTCTAGATATGTGGGCTATGTATACCCGGAGTCGGGTAAGTCTTGCTGAGTATTAATTGCTCAGGGCTTTTGTTGAAATATTATTTTCAGGGCACACAGACTTAGACTTCTGTCCCTGATGTGTCAAATTCATCCGGCGGGACGCAAAGGGATGGGAAGTTGTGGACCCAGACGTTTAGATAGGGAACTAACTGGTGTACACTTGTGGTAGTTGCCAGCCCTTTCCTCTACTCGAACCTTAGTTTCAGCTTTGTAAAGTTTATAAATTATGTATGTATTTAAATTTGGTTTGTAAAATTTTGGCAGAGTCTTGTGTATATTATTGTATTTTTAAATATGTGTCGTGCTTGTATCATCTGCGTTCACCTTCGCGTGAGACTATCGGTGATGTTTTGATCGGGACGTGAGCTGAGAAAGGACTGTCAAATTAAATCATTAAACTAATGCGTTCGATGTGTTCAAATAACAACCATTATGTTTAATTTAGAGTTTTAATTTGGCGGTTCCGTCACAAAACAGGAGGACGGCCGGTCGAAGAGGCGCCCCCGAAAGGCAAGGGAACATGTTGCCGTTCGGGCCAAAGGCTAACAGCGCGGTCATCAGAAGAAAGCGACAAGTTGGGAAGCTGACGGCACGTCGTGTCCTGTGGAATCATCGGCTCCGCTGTCGACTGTTCGTCGTCTGCTCTTCTTCTTTCGAGGGCCAGCCAACTCCGATGAGCACTTGCCTGCTACGCAGAGGACTGGATCTGGAGAGCTAAGTTTACGTTACTGCAGTAACCAGAGAGGCAGAGAGTTCAGAGGTAACATACGAGCTCTTGCTCTGCACTAACACACGAGCACACAATCGACGTCCTCAGATCCCTTTCAAGCAGTCAGAATTCAGATACTACAGTATTTGGGCCGTTCAGTCGGAAAGTGACCATTGATTACCCAAAAGAAATCACTGGCAGGCCCAGGATGTAACCACTGAAGATAGATGAGTATGTGTCCTTATGTCAAGTACAAATCCCAACCAGTTCACAGTAACATGAGCAAAAGCTCCCCGCTCCATCTTTATCAGAAGGCACTAGCAGCAGTACACCTTCACCTTTGCCACATCATCCCAAAAGTCATCCTCACCTTCCATGGGACAAACTACTAGTCTACCACTATTGCATGCGAAAGCTGCATGTTTGTTCGTTTTTTTTTCTAGAGACTTTTGAGTCTTTGACACAGGCCTTGATGTGGCATGTTGGGAAAGTGTCAAAGTGAGGCCACAACAAAACGAAAAGTAAAAAATAAATTTAACCTTTGTCACTCTCAGCGTAGCCTACGGGCGTCGCCTTTGGCCAGCAACATCCTCGCGGCCCGGTGGCCGGTCTGACTGCCTGAGCGAGGACAGGACTGCGACGCATGCAATGCATGGTGTCGCATTACTGGATGATGCTTTTCTTGACAATATTGCCGCCACATGGCCGTGTCATCTCCTATTCCTTGTGGTCAATTTTAGGGTTCTAAAGTTTCTAGTAACTTAACTATGACATGGAAATGATTGGTATGGTTGTGAGAGCATGGACTGAGGGTAACAGGTGGCGGCAAGTAGCGACCAAGCTAAGTGTTCAAAGATTCCTGCCTTTCACATTTCTTTTTTTCCTTTTCCTTGTAAGGAAGAATTCTAGAAGACATGGATGCGTTCTTGTAATATTATTCTACATGTTTGTTCAACGACAATGGGATGGGTGTGGTAGATTAAAAAAAAATAGAGTAAAATACAGGGAGAATTTGCTCGTCCGTTGAAGAATTTTGGGTTGTTCAGAAGGAAAACGCCATGCTTATGTTACGTAAGTCAAGGTCTCAAGGATCAAACCAAAGGTGGTTAGGCAGGTTAGAAGAAAGGAGGATCTAACTGAAATTAGCACGTTTTAAGGGAGTATTCCATGTTTCCAACTTTATAATACTACCAGAACTCAAGAAGATTCTTGGTCTAGACGTCTAGTAGTCAACAGAGACACAAAAACAATGTCAAAATCACGGTCCTTCATCTGTAACCTGATGTGTTGGGTCATATTCTGACCACTACGTGTTCAACGTTTAGCAAGCCGCCTGTGAGGCTGTCAATGTGACCCTGATCCAAGTGGGTAAACTAAACACCTCCAAACCATCTTCAACCAGTCAGAAACTACACTACTGGTCAGTTAAGTTCGAGAGGGACCGTTGACCCAAAAGAAATCACTGGCAGGTGCATGATGTAACTGCTGAAAATCGGTAGTAGAAATCCCAAGTTCAGAAAATAAGCAAAAACCTCTCCACTCAGAGCACGTTTATGAAGCGCCCCGACCCGAAGATCAAGACTAAACCATGTATTAATTACCGAATAAGGTCTCCGGCATAATACATGTTACATCAAGTGGAGTCCAGAGTCATACAGAGCTTTATTTAACACATACATGAGGAGTAAAGTGACAACACAAAGCTACACAGAACAACCATAGGATAACAACTAGCATAGCGACATGCAGGACTAGCTCTTCATCCATCACGGCTCCACTCGATCAGCTTGGGTGCGGACACGATCTACTCGTAGTCTTCTGGCACAAAGTCAGGATCCTCTGGAGAAAAATCAACAAGGGTGAGTACAAAAGTACTCAGCAAGCTCCACCTCACCCTACGGGAGGGGAAATGACATGCACGACACACATTGAGCACCATGCATTAGCAATGCAACTAATGGTAAGCAACTCTTCCCGACACAACCCACAATAGGTAGCTCACTAGTTGTCAGGACCACACCATAGCCTGTCCATACCGTGGACACGGACCATTCGAATGGATTATACACTCTGCAGAGGTCGTACACTGTACCCACACGCTCGGCTGCCCGAATGGACAACCGACATAGCCGACACCCAGCCGTGGTCACACCCCAGCCCGGCCGCACAAACCCTCGGGCCCTGACCCCAATGGTCTATACCCATAAACCATCCCCGCGACCGTCAGGCTAACCAGTGGGATTAGGCTAAGTCCGGCCCATACCGGAACCTGTGGTCGTACTAAAGTAAGCTAGGTGAGATGTCAAAACAACTCGGTCCTTATGGTTCACCAGGGCAGCAATCATCCCTCAACATATCAACTCGAGCCTACCACCACGGTAGCACTCACCTGCCAGTCTACCACCACGGTAGCGCCGGCTCCAGCATACCCAGCTGCCCTGGTCTTAGCCAGATCCCTTCGTATCCTATTCTCAGTTCTGGATATGCATGACTACTCAGATGCATGCATGAGCACACTCAATCACTCAAGTACTGGTATATGTAATCGATCCTAGACCCAGGCTACAGCTAACCGTCCTCACATGGATGCAACCGCTCACGTAGGGGTCGATGAAACTTGCCTTCGCTTGCGTACGCGTCGTCGGCGGCGGCTTCCTGCTCGTGGTACGGGTCTTCTGGCTCCTTGGCAGGCTCCTCCTCGGTCACTCCGTGATCTATGAGCGAAAACGGCACAACCGGCAAACAAACACAAGCAAGCAATAAGCTCAAATGGAGACGTAAATAGGAGGAATAGATAGTATATGATTTGAGGAGAGTTAAGGAAAAAGAGTTAGGTGAAGAGGAGTTGATATGAAGGAGATATTGAGTTTACAGTATTGGTTGGTAGAATGATTTGGATTAAGTGCTCACGGCCTGGTGGGTGTTTTGGGCCTTTGTTGTGGAGTTAATGGTCGGGGGAGCTGCCTGCCATCTCACCTTGGCACGGAACAGCTCGAGGAAGAGGGTCAACTGTTGGAGCTTCGTCTCGTGAGTGAGCTGGGCTCGGGAGGAGTAGTTCAGCTGGCGGAGCGAAGCGGCTCGGTGTGCTTGGGCTGGTGACGGGGCTCGTCACGGCCTTGCTCCTTTTATAGGCGAGGAAAGCAGCAGCGGCGTCGCGCAAGGACGGGCGACGGCGTGGGCTGCGGAAGCTTGTCGTCAACGCGAACAGTGGCAGCGCTGAAGGCGCGAGCGCCGAGGCGGCAAAGCCGGCGAGGGCGCTGCAGCGGCGTGGGCGAGGTGGGGACGTGGGAGTGGGCGGCACGGCGTGATGCCGGCGGCAGTGCGCGGTCCCGTCGTGGGGCCGGCGTGTCGCGCGTGCGCGAGCGAGGGGCGAGCGGGTGAGGCGGTTCGGCGGAAAAAAGATCTCGGCCGGCACTGTTCGTGGCGACCCCGATTTTTTTAGCGAGGTGGGTGCTGCCATGACGGGTCTTTTCAAGGTCAATGGTGTGGGTACTCTATGGCTTCCAGGGAATGATGAAGTTATGGCAAAGGAGGTAGGCGCTGTCATGATTGTCTGGAAATTATGGCATGGTACGGTGACTTGAGAGACTTTTATGAAAACGAGATGATTTTTGTCGTAGGTGTAAGCATGCGTATGCTGGTTACTGGAGGGAACGAATGTACTAATGCAAGGCAAGAGTATAAAATAGTTTACCTAATAGTTATGTAATACCTCGTATAACGTTAGTATTATTTTACGTTACTAGTTTAATTGCAACATAAGTTTTATTTTAGTGATTGTTGGAAATTGAGGTGGCCCTACTAAGTTGAGGATCTACACCAACTCAATTCAGAGTCGGTCAGCTTCTAGTTACTTAGTGTACCGGGTCCTTTTGACGGCAGAGCCGCCTTTTGCTTCCGGGAGGCAGAGCCTACCAACAGATGAAGCTGGCTTCCGGGTGGCAGAGCCAACCTTCGATGAAGCCCAGACCCTTTTGTGATCCCGGGTGGCAGAGCCAACCTTCGATGGATCACAACTTATACACTAAGTACTTAAATTTAACCGGAAGACTAACACTTATAAAGACGCTTACCTTAATGAAGCAACAAAGGAACACACACCTAGCACACTCTACCTATGCTCACTTCTACCATGCCCTTGGATGTGTGTGGGATGGAGTGGAGTAGTATGGCATGGCAAGGGGTGACACCCTCCTTATATAGGCACTCATACCCTCTTGGATGAGTGACACATGTCACACTCTAGGAGGTTCCCTACAAATATCTAAGTTCCCTACAAATATCTAATTCTAGAAAATTCTAAATTTTACCATGGCAAGAAAATATCCAAGCTTCTTGTCTTCTTATGATTTTTGTGGAATATTCTAGAACCTTGTCATGGTGAACAAAATTACGCCATGGTTTATCCTTATTTTTATAGAACCTTCTAGAAGTTTGCATTATAAATTTCAACACTCCCCCTTAATCATGATGAAAACTGGGATGTTACAGTTTAGTTCCCAAAAGTGAAAATTTTTGGGTGTCACGTCAACGTTTGACCAGATGTCGGGAGGGTTTTTCGAACACTAATTAAAAAACTAGTTTCAGAACTCACTTGGAAACCGCGAGACGAATCTTTTGAGGCCTTTGACCGCATCATTAGCACGTGTGGGTTACTGTAGCACTTATGGCTAATCATGCACTAATTAGGCTCAAAAGATTCGTCTCGTCGTGTACATCCAAACTGTGTAATTAGTTTTGTTATTTAATTACATTTAGTACTTCATATATGTGTTCAAAGGGGAGGTGAAAATTTTTGGGTGAAAATTTTTGGGAACTAAACGGCCCCTCACTCTGTTCGCTGGGCTGGAGCTGGAGCTGCTGGCTGGAGTGGTGTGAGAGAAAAATACTATTGGTTGGCTGGTGGCTGGAAGCTGATGATGGAGTGGTACGAGAGAAAAACACTATTGCGCTAGAGGCTGCTGGAGCTGCCGAACTTTTTCAGAAGCCACTGGCACCAGTCCATAGCCCCTTCACCTCTGCAGGACTGTCTAATCTAATCCCCACCCCAAAAGTCATTATCACTGCCTTCCACGGATCAAGCTACTGTTCCATGCGAGAGCTGAATTCTACTCCGCTATGGCACAGGCCGCTATGGCATGCTGGAAAAGAGTGACCTTTGTCGCTCTCAGCTTTTAGCCTGCGAGCGTCGCCTTTGGACAACAACATCCTCGCCGCTCGGTGGCCGGCCTGTGAAAGGACAGGACGTACACATGCGTACATGCATGTCACATCGTCAGATGCTTTTCTCATTTTTTTTTATTTTCACATTTTCTTTATAAGATTTTACTTCCATATTTGAACGGTGATTGCCGCCAGATGCTTTTCGTGGCGGCGTGTTTTTCTTCCGATCCCTTTCTGGTCAGTGAGTGTGACGACACCCGGATACATTTTGAATGGTGTGTGCTTCATTAAGGGTAACAGGTGGCCGCAAAAAGCAAATGTTCAAAGAATCGTGCATTTGTTTACATTACTTGTTTTCTTGCACCGTAAGGAGGAATATAAAATTCTAGAAGACGTTGATATGTCATCCTTGACTCCTTTTACTGTCCTTTAAGGTATTTTTTCAAATATAATTGTTTTTCACTATTACTAGTGATAAAGCTGGAGTAACCAAAAAAAAAACAGGACTCGTTTGAGAACTTTGGGTGGTTTAGTACATCTAGGAGGGGCAAGGGAGGAAGAGACCATGGTCCTTTGTTTCCGCTTCTCTTGACCACGCTTAGTGTCACGGCCCATGGGCCGACTGGGCCGCGCGGTTATTGTATCGCACGGCTACTGTAGCACGCGGCACAGTATTCCTTTAGTCCCAGACTGAAAACGGAAAGGGAGTTGGGCTGACTTAAATAGCCGGTCCCTGAGAAGCTAATAACTCCGGTTCGAACCTTTTGCGCGAAGCGAGGACGAAAGCGCAAGAGAGTTATTTAGCAGGTGTGGTCTACTCAACGTGTAGAGTAGATCTTAGCCGTTATCCTGGGCCGGGTCGTTACAGGGGTATCAGAGCCATACTCTCGCGGTTCACGCCACGTACGGGCAGAAGTGCGCGTACATGACCACGTCGGCGCGTGTAAACACAGATGCCAACAGTATGTGGACGGACACACATGGGCTGCTGGCAGTGAACCCACGGGCGTGGCACATGGGATCGTAGCACTAGACGTATGTGACGTGGCCCAAGAGAGGGGATCCTGCTCCCTTGTCCTGTATGGGTAAGTTGGTTCGACGAGGACGTCGAACCCTAACGGGGAGAGATTGTCACGGCCCACATGCCGACTGGGCCGCGTGGTTACTGTAGCGCACGGCTACTGTAGCACGCGGCACAGTATTCCTTTAGTCCCAGACTGGAAACGGAAAGGGAGTTGGACTGACTTAAATAGCCGGTCCCGGAAAGGGGGCGACATGCCTTTTTTGTAAAAAAAATTTACAAACCGGTTCCCGGTCAGCGTGGCGCGGGGGCTCGGTGGCTGGGGGGCGGTCGCCCCCCCCCAACAGGCGACAGGCCCCCCCCTCGGGCGACAGGGTCCCCTCCTCTATATAAGCCCCCCACCCCCATTCCTTCCTCATTTGAGCCCAAAAATTCCACCAAAAGTCCAGAAAAAAGAGTGGAACTTCCACCAAAAATCCTGAAAAAAAGAGAGGGGTGAGGAGAAGGGAAGCGGCGAAGCCATGCCGGATTACGCACTTGTGATCTACAGGTAAATATATTTGAATCCATTGATATTGTATAGCAATTTAATATAATTAGTGCTATAGTAGAACAATTTAAGTACGAGTTCGAGGATAGAATTAATTTTTGGATAGTGAAATATAGAATTGTAAATTTATAATGACAGTACATTATTGATATTACAGCATAAGGCAATGGCTGCCTCCAATTCTGGAGGATTTTCATGGACCGAAGAAAAATCTAGTAGAATACTTGATATCATGACACATCTTTTAATCAGTAAGAAGTTGGATCCATTAGCGGATGGTACGATAGAGATGGTGTTGTCCAAAATAGTAGAATTTAAAGATTTCACAATGTTTCGAGGTATTATAACACAAGATGTAAAGGGACACCTGCTAAAACGTCGGAATATATACATGAGAGTATGTGAACTTACGAATCATCCTAATGTCATTGGATTCTTACAAAGTTCTTGTAAGATATGGATGCGGCCAGAGGTGTATGAGATGCACATTAAGGTAACTCTCGTTTAGTACTAATTCCGTCCGTCATTTAGAATCTATATTTATAAAATAGTAAAATTATTGTTTAATTATATGCTAGGATTACCCCCGAGGACACGGAGTTGATTAACAAATCGATACCAAATTTCCGTAAATTGGTATGTATCTTCGGTGGACTTATGCCGCAAACTAGGCGAAGGAGGTGGAGAAGATCTTCGGGTGATAGTACTTGACCTCCACAAGAACAGATGACCGGAGGTTCATCAAGTCATGCTGCAGCACCTCAAGCACCAAGTTGTGTTAACTGGGATGACGACATGGATGACTTCATGCCCCCAAACCATGGCCTCCAACATATGATGTTCCTCCCCCTGTACATGAACCTAGATCCAGAAAAGAGAGAAAGGGAAAGGGAAGAGGTTCGTCAAGTCATGCTGCAGCACCTCAAGCACAAACTTGTGTTAACTGGGATGACGACATGGATGACTTTATGCCCCCCAAACCATGGCCTCCAACACATGATATTCCTCCCCCTGTACATGAACCTAGATCCAGAAAAGAGAGAAATGAAAAGGCAAGAGGTTCGTTGAGCCATACTACACCACCTGCAGCACCACCATCTGTCAACTGGGATGACGATCTAGATGATTTCATGCCATGATCTATAACATATGATGTTCATTGGTTTAAGATGTATTCACATTTAGTATTGTTAATGTTGTATTATGTTTGTATGTATGTCTCGTACCTAACTTGCATTCACTAGACATGTACATAATGTCGAGTTTGAATCGTAGTTAGTCCTAATGGAGCATCGAAGCATAAACATACCATCTACCGTATGTAATGGAAAATACGAGAGTGATCAGAGGTGAATGTTGAAGTGTACAAATAAGTGGTCCACAGCTATCTCATTACAAATAAACATCAGAGATACAAACATCGGATATATCTAACCACCCCTAAGGCGTCAGACCCTCTTAGCCCTCTATTGGGCACGGACATGGTCCTCGGAGTAGGTGTGACGATCCGGAGACCTCACCTGTCGCTCAGGACGCAAAAGGGGCTGCTGTGTTTGCTGTTGAGAGATCCCAAGTGGTGCTCCTCCTAGCTGTGAATACCCCCAGACATCGGGGTCACCGTGCGCGCCAGGTGAGTCTGGAGTCAAGCTGTCGAGTTCGTCTAAGGTGACGCCCTCGTTATCTGGAACGAACGTACTCGAAACAAACCCTGCGTAACATATAAACGTAAACCAACATATGTTGTGTGGTAAATTAGTGAGTATATTGAGAGAGTGTTTTGTACCTGGTCGAAAGGAGGAAGAAGGTCCGGCGCCCGCATCGGGAAAGAATCCTACGCATAAAATGCGGATGTTAGCGTACGCTCGTGTCTTTCGTCATGACATGTAGAAACCGAAATACGAAACATAAACTAACCTGTGTAGGCCAGTATCTGTGGCCCCGGTACCATCCTTGGATACGGTCCGCCAACTGGTGGTGCACCTCAAAACATTCCAGTATGGCCGAACGCAGTAGCTGGATCGTATCCTGTTTGTGATATTAGTAAATATGTAGCAACACTTGATATAATTTTAAAGAGATATCTACGCTACCTGCAGTTGTGTAGTACTGAGACATCGGCTGGTGCGCGATCGCCGGACACGGGAACGATGACGAGGCATGGGACGACCCGTGGCTGTCTTCATACTGCACACGGCTTCCTAAGTTGTGCAGTACTGAACGCAACTGGTCACGCTGCCTCGACCATGCCTCTGTCTGCTCAAACTGGGTCATTGGGGATCTGGCACGTACCCTCATCAGGTAAGTCGAGCAGTCCGTCTCCATCATATTGCAAAGGCGAAACTGCATCCATTGAGTAAAGGAATAGTTAGTAACACATGAATTATCTTATGAATATTAATATATATATATATGCAAATATGATCAAGAGACTCACCGCGCCAGCTAGTGCCTCCATGTGGTGCCGGGCATAGCCATCCTGAGGCCTCGCCTGGTGTGTCTGCGGGTGAGTGTCAACATAAACCAGACGAGCTCGAGTCCGGGGTAAGTACCACATGAGGTAAGCCCTAAAGGAGCTGTCTGTGTTTGGTCCTGTTGGATGGACCAAGTGCTCATCTGCCTGTTCCCATTGGTCCACCCACGGCTGAATCTTGGTGAGTTAATCAGCTGAGCACGGCAAGCCACTCCTTGACAACCTACAAAAGTGGACGACGAAGAATCGTTAGATTCGACACGAATGTATGAGCCAAGTTCATTCATAATTACCTGTGGTCCTGGCGACTAACACGCTCCAACGCGGTGGGCACCGGAAACTCCTGGCGCTGCCCAAACTGTCTCATGACTCTCCAGGGGAAATATGCCTCAACCGCGATGTCGTAAACCAGGATGGCTGTAGTAAGACACATGCTCGCATTCGCGGAGCAGTGCGAAGACAGGCCTGCTGGTGCATGGGTAGCCACAGCCTCTGGGCTGTAAGGCTCCTAGACAACGTCCTCGGGCGTCAGCATGTCAAGCTCCGAAACAAACTCAGGATATACGCCTCTAACCTGCGCATGCGCCTAGGACCTCTGCAGTCCGAATAAGTAAAATTAAAAGTGTGCTAATGCATCGTGTAACAATGAATAACAAAATTAGATTTGTTGCGAGCGTACCTGACGACAGTTCCAGAGAGTTCCCATAGTGGGCCTGTCGTCCTCCTCGACGCCGTACATGGCCTCGTAGTAAGGCTCATTGCTGACGATGGGCCGACCAACGGCTAGCCTCTCGTACGACCAAAATTGCAGCAGTAGTGGGCACCCTGCCAAGATAGTGTTTCCATGTGTCTTCGTGCAGCCATCGCAGAGTCCACGGTAAGTGACTGCAAGTACCGCCTCACCCCAGCTGTAGGGCGGTACGTCCTCGTCCCCATCCGCAATCTCCCGTGCATACGGAAGGAGAATCCTATCGACCGAGTTGACATGAGTGTTGTTGAACATGATGTAACCAAACAACCAAAGCAGGTACGTCTCCAGCGATCTGGTCACACTGTACTTGTCGGCATCTGCATGCAATAGGGTAGGCTGCATAAACAATTAAGATTAATGGTTTCAACTGATAATGCAACATGTAATTTGTAACAATTAAACTTAAATATGCAATGAATACGTACTGTAAACTGTAGGAACCAGGTCTTCGAGGGACCTGCTGCCATGTTGGATTTCATTTTGTGTCTTCTTCCGAATTTGAACAAGAATGGCCAGAGGCCACCCACGCTCTAGAGCTGTTTGCATGTACTTCTTCCAGTCATCAGTGCTGTGTATCATCATCAATTCCCATAAATCACTTTCTACTTCCCAATTAACAAGAGAATGGACGGTCATCACACGTGTCTCCGGATCAACATGGAACCCACGCTGCAGCCACTTATATATAGAACCAAAACTCCTGTCCAGATGTTTATCTATGGTGCTAGATGTGCACTTAAAGTCAGAAAGGTCTACTCTATTTGGCTCATACAAAATATTGTAGTCACCAAAAAATACTTGAAACTGCATCTTGCTCAACATATCTGTATATGACAGAATACTTATCGAGTTATACTCTTTTACATCACTACCTTATTCAATAATCCGTAAAAACTAAGTATGGATTTCAACTACAACATTTAAGTATTCATAACTACGTGATGACACTCAAATTATATACTGTATATGTGAAATTCTATTCTAAATCGTAATTAATTTATAAACACGTCTCTAATAGTACTGCAATTGTAATAATAAACACGTAGTCTTAATTTCCTAAACTAATAATAAACGCGTATCCTTAAACTCCTACTTAAATTGGTTCTACTATAGCACTAATTAAATTTAATTACTCTACAATATCAATGGAAAAATATATAAGTTAAATATAAATACCTGCAGATCACAAGTGCGGAATCTGGCAGGACTTCGCCGCTTCCCTTGTCCTCACCCCTATCTTTTTTCTGGATTTTTGATGGAATTTTTTGGCTCAAATGAGGAGGGAATGAGGGTGGAGGGTTTATATAGAGGGGGGACCCTGTCGCCCGTCGCCCGTTGGGGGGGGGGCGACCCCCCCTCCCGCCGTCGAGCCCCCGCGCCGCGCTGACCGAGAACTAGTTTGTAATTTTTTTATACAAAAAGGCCTGTCGCCCCCTGCCTGGGCAACAGGGGCCCATTTTTGAAATTTCTTGGAACGGCCATATATTTTTGAAATTTTAATTTTTTTAATATAAAAATGAAAAAAAGGCGCCCTGAGGGTGTTCTAGCTGTGCAGCCGCCCCGGCCCCCCCAAAACCAAGGGCCCCTCCCCACGTATAGAGACTCTCAGATTGCAGGTGTGCAGTAAGTATAGGCTCAAGCTGTAGTTTGGACTAGCGCAGGAGCATCCGCATAGCACTAGGGCAGCACGCCTGCACGTTCACCCACAACACAATGTGGCAAACATGATTGCGTGATTGGGTGAACTCCTTTAATCCCTTAGATTTATTGCTGTATCTAATCTAATCTCCTGACTCTCTCGCGACTCGTCACATCCAATCCAAACAAACGATGGCAACTCCATTTTCTCCGTGTCTCCGAGCTCGACCTCCGACCAAGGCAATGGAAATTGCCTCTATGTCTGATATGTGAAGTTCAAAATTCATTAGTATGCGCCTGATGCGCTATTTTCCATATGTACAATCTTCAGAGTTTAGACTTGAGAATCCATCATCCATATCTCCATCAGGGGCATTAATTTAGCCAAGCGGTTTTCGCAACTTGATAATTTACTAGTTTTGTGGAGTTGATCATGTATGGCATTACGTTTAGTAAATTACTAATTGTATTTTCAAAATTTTTAGAACTGTCATGTTGATAGAATGTATGTGTTAGCACGTGCAAAAAGGAAAAAAGATGAAACAAGTACTACTATCATTAATTTCTTTCTTTATCTTTACTATTTCTAAGATAAACAATAATTTATTGGTCCGTCAATAGTTATCTGTTCTATTTCTAAAACAAACAACAAGTAATAATGCATGTATTAATCTTCAGCCCTTGCAACACATAGGTATATTTGCTACTTAGTAATATTATTGTTATGGGGCCTCTTGCTTTAATTTCGCCCCGGGCCGCCAAAATCTCAGGACTGGGCCTGCCATCATGTTATTGTGAAGTCAAGGGTCCAAAACCAAGGTAGTTAGGTAATTAGAAAAAAAAATAAAAGGATAGTGTTATCCGACGTCAGTTGGCTTGTTTAAGGTCGTCGTGCGTGCTGCTTATTTTCCCCAGTTAACAAAACAATGCTGGAACGTTCTTGGTGTGGATGGTACTAGTCAACAGACGCAAAAAAGAGAGTCAGAATCACAGTTCTCAATCTGATAACCTGACGGTTCCATGTTCAGCAGAGCCGTCTCCTAACCAGTTCACCTTACCGGTGGGAACCGGTCCGGTTTGACCGGTTACCGGTCAAACGGTCCGGTTCGGTTCCGGTTCGGGTCTGTACCAAATCGGTCTAAATTTAAAATTCAAATTTAAATTTAAAAAATGAAAAATTCCTAAAAATACTTCAAGGTGCGACGAATCTAATGGTGTCAAATTTTCTCAAAAATTCGTTTGTTTAACATACTTTTCGGGCATTTAAAGTTAAAATAAAAAAGAAAAGGAAAAAAATGAGACGGCCCATTAAGGCCCACTTGGTAAACCGGTCAAACCGGCCGGTAAACCGGTCAAACCGGCCGGTATACCGGTCCAAACTGGTTAAACATGCGATTTTAAATTTGGATTTGAATTCAAACCGGCTGGTAAACCGGTCAAACCGACCGGTAAACCGGTCTAACCGGTCGGTATACCGGTACGAACCGGTTGAACTGAGTTTTTTGAATTCAAATTTGAATTTGACCGGTTTCTACCGGTAACCGGTCAAACGGGTCCGGTAAACCGGAACCGGTGGGCGCCGGTTCGGTCCAAACGGTCGGATAGGAAAACCCTGCTCATAACTAACGAAACGGACCTCCCGCTGCACCTGCTATCGCGACGCCCGCCATTGCGAGCCAAGTCTCATCTGCTTTAAGTTGGGAGATGGTGATCTCCGTATGACGTGGTTGTTGGAATTGATCTCCAGGGGCCCGATCCAAAGATCGGGCCGATCCCCTTGATTACGCCCTGATCGGGGCGTCCAGTCAAATATGGCTGGTGGGCCCCCATCGCCCGCGCTATATATAGAATGGGAGAGGGTCCGAGGCACACGAGACGATGTTCACCGCCGCCTCAACCCTCTCCCACATCCCGATCCGATCTCGGGTTGCGCGAGGCCGACGGGAAGCGCCACCAGCGCCTCCTCCTCCACCACGACGACCATCTCCGCTGCCGGATCCGCTTCTCCGCGACCACGACTTCTTCGCCGCCAGCCTCCGCGCAACACGTCGCTGATGGTCTGCGCCTTTTTCCCTTCCCCTCTGTCTCTCTCTCTCTTGTAGTAGATCAAAGATGAACCACTTGTTTCACTACTCAGAACCATGTACCCCATACTCGATTTGTATGCCTAGATTGATCCTTGTACAGAAATATGACATTGGTATCATTCGCCGATCTAGTTGTAGATCGAGGTTTTGGGGTAAGTATACTCAGATCCGAACTCAGAAAAGAGAAGGAGATGAAAGAAAATGCAGATCGATCTCGGATCGATCAAGAACACCAAGAAATGCCAGCCCAGAACCAAGAACCCTAACCCTAACCCTAGAAATCCTCAACTCAGAACCGAACCAGCCAAGAAAAAGGGGAAATCTACCTCCCTGCCGGCCGCCGCTGCTCGCCGGCGTGCGAAACAGAAGCCGGTCGGACCTCGCCGTTCTCTCCACTCGCGCGTGGGATTCGGCCCAGACGCCGACGCCAGGCAGCTCGACGGCTGCGCGCCCGCACACAGGCGTGCGCGTGCGCCGGCGAGGCGGCCGGCGGCGGCGTCACTCAGTCTTCCCCGACGCAGGCCGCCACCGGCGGCACCGCCACTCACTCCGCGTGAGAAAGAAAAGGGGGATGAAAGAAATGCATTAGGGTTTGAGGGGGAGAGCCGGCGCCGGCCGGTTTTGTCCGTGCGAGACGCGCGACCGGCCGGCCGATCTCACCTCGAGCAGATCAACGGGCAGCGCCGGTCGGCAGCTGCGCAGGACAAATATGGCCCAGGCGGGCGCGGCGCGCGGGCCGCTTTCCCGGCCCAGGCTAAGGATGTGGTCTGGGCGCAGGGGCGCGCCGTCCGCCGCCTGGGGGCCGCGGGCCAAATTCGGTTTTGGGCCGAATATTCAGAACTAGAATGCTTTTTCTTTTCCATTTTCAGAAGCATTTTGAATATGAATTTCTTTAGAATTCAAATCTCTGTAAATAAATGCACCAACATGTATTATTTAAAGAGCAAAAAATTACAGAAATATGTTCATGAATATTTAGATTTTCACGTATTTCCGCTGCGAAGAATTTAATTTATTCCTCTATGTTAATTTGAACCAATGGGATAATTAATATAGAGGCATATAGAATTTTGTTCTTGAATCCAGAAATTTTGTAAATTATGATATTGTAATTTCCGACCAAAGTTGATATTGCAATATTATAATTTTGCCCAAAAAATTTTTATGCATTTTCTCTATTTCTGCCCAAAGGTGATTTAGACTTAATGCACAGAATATTGTATATTTGATTTTTGAATATAGAATTTCGACTTGAATGTAGAATTTTGTGAATTATGATATTGTAATGTCTGACCAAAGTTGATGTTATAATTTTATAATCTTGCCCAAAAATTTTATGCATTTTTTCTATCTCTGCCCAAAGGTGATTTAGACTTGATGCACAGAATATTGTAAGTTTGAATTTTGACCAAAGTTAAATTTAAACATGCTATTATTGTTATCTTGAATTTCTACTCAAGTTTTCGAATTTTGTGATCCAATGCTATGTCATACGTGAATGCCATTCCAGAATTAAATGACCAGAACTATGGGAAATGGTTTTCAGAAGTTACTAATTGCTCTGGCGATGACTAATATAGATTTGGCCATCATAATGCCAGCACCAGAAGAACCAGAAAATCCCGTAAGGGCACATAACAAAGCAGACGATGCATGGGCTATTCAACAGAAAGCCCATGACATTGCTTGGACCAAAATAGAAAATTCAGCAGGCACGTTGGAATATTTCAAACCGCAAGTGCCTGATGATCATCAGAGGTATCATTTCAGATGGTATAAGAATGACAATTCCAGAATGAGCCGCCGCTACTGAGTATCTAGAATGGTGAAGAGTCGGTTCACTAATTCTTCCAAGCTTATGCTGCCACTGTGGCTGAGCAGCATATGACCATGAAATATGCTGGCGGTGGAATAAGATAACAGATTCTAGAAATGAGCCACATGGCAAACAAGTTTAAGACAATGAACATGCCTCTTCCAGATGCTTTCATTGTTCAGCTGGTGTTCAAGTCTATTTCCAAGGACTTTCTGATTTTTCATGTCAATTAGAACACTCAGCTAGAAAATAGGAACATTGAGAAATTGTTTACCATGTGCAATCAAAAATAGGATAGACTCAGGGCCGCCAATGAAGGTGAGCTTGTCTTCCATGTTCAGCAGAAAAACAAGAACAATCAGAACAATAAGAAACTTTTTCACCTAGTACAAATCAAAAGGAATTCGATAAGTGTATCACGATCAGATGATGACTCTATTGATTGTCATTTTGGTGATGGCAAGTCTAAAATACAGTTTAATAAAGAATGTGTTGGTCTTGCCTTCCGACAAGACAAGATATACTTGCTTTAATTATCAGAGAATGTGAATGTTGCAAGTTCTAAGAATAAGAACTCTTCCTCATATGATAATGTTACAAAGAAACGCAATCGAATTGATGCAATCTCGTCGAAATTATGGCACTATCGTTTTAGGCCATATTTCGAGGGGGAGAATAGAGCGCTTAGTGAAAGCATCAATTCTTCCACTAATAGAATTTTCAAAATTAGAATAATGTATTGATTGTATTAATGAAAATTTGCTAAGAAAATAAAGAACGATTGGAAGTATTGGGTAAATTCGAGAAACTTAAAGCAGAAGTAGAAAATCAACATGATTTAAAGATCAAGATAGTAAGATCCGACTGTGGGGCGGAGTACTACGGTTGGCACACCCCATATGACCAAGTTCCTGAACCTTTTTGCGAGGTTCCTTATGGAAAATGGCATAGTTGCCCAGTATTCTACACCGGGCGATCCTCAGCAGAACGTAGTAGCAGAAAGAAGAAATTGTACCCTAATGGATATGGTCAGAAGTATGAATTATGGATAGAAAGAGAACCATCGCTTAATCATTTTCACGTGTGGGGCTGTCCAGCTGAGGTTAAGGTATTTAATCCAAACATTGGAAAATTAGATCCCAAGATAGTCAGTTGTCATTTTATTGGCTATCCAGAAAAGTCTAAGGGATATCACTTCTACTATCCTGACAGACACACAAGAGCCTTATTTATAAAAACAAGACATACTGCCTTCTTAGAAGATCAGATGATCAGGGGGAGCATGGTAGCCATAAAATATTGACCTTGAGGAGAAGCGAGTATTTGTTCCCACTCCGATGACTCAAGAGCCTTATTTCTCGTTGCCTGTTGTTGTGGCACCGATAGCGCAGGAAACTGCAGTGCCAACGCCTGTTGTTAGTTCTCCTGACGTGGCAGTGAATGGAAATGAGGAACCTGTTCCTCAAGATCCAATAGAACCCGTTGCCACGGATGAGGGGGAGCAGCAACAACCTCCTGTTCAAGAAATGCCAGTTGCAGTGGACCTGAGTAGGCTACAAAAAATTAGAAAATCAGCTATCTCTGATGACTATGAAGTCTATAATAGTGAAGAAATTCAAATGGAGGATGATCCCACCTCTTTTGAAGAAGCCATGAGAAGCGTGAATTCATCCAAGTGGACTGCAGCCATGGAAGATAAAATAAAATCTATGAGTGCCAATAAAATTTGGAACTTAGAAGAAATTTCTAAAGGAGCCAAAACAGTAGGCTGCAAATAGGTCTACAAGACTAAATGTGACTCTAAAGGGAACATAGAAAGATTTAAAGCACGACTTGTGGCAAAAGGCTTTACGCAAAGAGAAGGGATAGATTATAATGAGACATTTTCCTCGGTCTCATGTAAAGATTCTTTCAGAATAATAATAGTCTTAGTGGCACATTATGATCTAGAATTACATCAGATGGATGTGAAGATGGCATTTCTGAATGGGGATTTATATGAAAATGTCTACATGGCACAACCGAAAGATTTTATAGTGGAAGGCAAAGAAAACTTAGGGTGCCGCCTGAAGAAGTCGATTTATGGCTTAAGCAAGCCTCAAGGCGGTGGTATTTGAAATTTAATGAAACAATAAGAAAGTTTGGATTTAAATAAAATGAAGAGGACAATTGCATTCATGCAAAGTTCAAGAATGGGAAATTCATTTTCCTCATCCTGTATGTAGATGACATTCTGCTAGCTAGCAGTGATGTCGATCTACTACGGGAAATAAAGAAATTATTGTCCTCGAAGTTTGATATGAAAGATCTCGGTGAAGCTTCATTCGTTTTAGGAATTGAGATTCATCGAGATAGAAGAAATGGGGTGTTGGCATTATCACAGAAAGCATACCTAGAAAAGATATTAAAGAAATATGGTATGCATAAGAGTAAACCCACACCTGCTCCAATAGTCAAGGGCGACAGTTTCGGGAAACATCAGTGTCCCAAGAACAAGTACGAGCTCGAACAAATGAAGGCAGTGCCTTATGCTTCAGTTGTCGGAAGCTTACAGTATGCACAAGTGTGCACACGCTCTGACTTGAGTTTTGTTACCGGGATACTTGGCAGATACCAGAGTGATCCATGCATAGAGCACTGGAAAATGGTAAAAAAAAAAGCTTTACGCTATGTGAAAGGTACAACAGGCCTCATGCTGACATATAGAAAATTAGAATATTTAGAAATAGAAGGATATACAGAATCAGACTTTTGTAGGAGATGCGGATGATAGAAAATCCACGTCTAGATATATCTTCACTCTTGAAAAAAAGAGCGATATCGTGGAAAAGCTTCAAGCAGTCAGTCACAGCATCATTCACAATGTATGCTGAATTCGTAGCATGTTATGAGGCCTCAGGGCAGGTCACATGGTTTAAAAAATTAGTACCCGAATAGAAAGTGGTCGACAGCGTAGAAAAACCACAGAAAATATACTGCGGCAACGAGCCAGCAATATTTTATGCTCATAACAAGTCGAGTGGTGTTGCCAAACACATCGACATTAAGTTTTATGTTGTTATGGAGCACGTCCAGGATCAAACGATTTGTCTAGAACATGTCAGAACAAGCAAGATGTTAGCGGATCCGCTTACAAAAGGCCTACCACCCAAAGTGTTCAGATAACACTTAGCCGGCATGGGTATAAAGGGAAAGCCTATGATTCCTGGACAAAGAGGGCCCAAGAATAAGACTCTGTTCCAGACCGGAAAGGTGATTGTGGCTGTTAATCTGACGGTAATAACTGTCATGACGTGGCACGCCCTATACACTGATCTGCGATGGAATAGACCAAACTCAGATAAAGAACAAGAATAAGAACAATGAGAGATCAAGGGGGACAATGTTGGAATTGATCTCCAAGGGCCCGATCCAAAGATCGGCCCGATCCCCTTGATTACACCCTGATCGGTGGCGTCCAGTCAAATATGGCTGGTGGGCCCCCGTCGCCCGCGCTATATATAGAACGGGAGAGGGTCCGGGGCACACGAGACGATGTTCACCGCTGCCTCAACCCTCTCCCACATCCCGATCCGATCTCGGGTTACGCGAGGCCGACGGGAAGCGCCACCAGCGCCTCCTCCTCCACCACGACGACCATCTCCGCTGCCGGATCCGCTTCTCCGCGACCACGACTTCTTCACCGCCAGCCTCCGCGCAACACGCCGCCGATGGTCTGCACCTTTTTCCCTTCCCCTCTCTCTCTCTTGTAGTAGATCAAAGATGAACCACTTGTTTCACTACTCAGAACCATGTACCCCATACTCGATTTGTATGCCTAGATTGATCCTTGTACAGAAATATAGAGAAGAAAAGAATCTAACAGTGGTCTTACTCGGCAAAAAAGTCCTTCAACGCACCGTGCTATCGTTATACTACGAGGCAAACGAAACAAAAGTTTAAGCATTGTACTTGTCGATCAAGACTTGAAGCTTGGAAGTGCAGGGAATGCTTCTTCACAGGGGAATTCAGAGCCTCAGGCCGGTGTGGTTTGTATGGTACAATTTCCATGGGGATGGTACCCAACAGACCCAAGCTGGTGGCCTGAATGGAATGGCCTGCTCCGGCCGGGCGGCAGCGAGTCACGACTACGGCATGGGGCCCGTGATCCGCGACGACGGCGCGCTCGCGTACCAGACCCAAGGTTTGCCTGGCGACGAGGTGGTAATGACTAATGAGACGAGGTCCCCGCAGCAACAATACTGGTGCTCCCTATGCCGGAGACGAGCCCTGCCCTGCCGCTGCTGCTGCTCCGCACGGCCGGTCCCCAGCGCTCGTGAGCAAAGCCGGGTACGGGATGCGTACCGCGATACGGGCGAGGCCCACCCACGAGCCACGGCCACGGCCACGGGAGCACGGGGCGAGGGCGTCCGTGACGCGGCCGCGTCGTCTACCTGGGACGCGCCCCGGCGGCACACGGGAGCACGGGATGGCCCGGGATTTTTTTCAGATTTGGCGGCCTCGCTCGCCCCCGCCGCCGCCCCCGCCCGATGGTCCAGGATGGCTGGCAGGACCACGCCGACGCCGGGCGGGACGAGAGCGCAGGTGACCTACCACGGAAGAAGGGATCAGTTCCGTCTCGTGCTGTCGTGCTCAGCGCATACTACGCTGGCCGCGTCGTCTACCTGGGACGCGCCCCGGCGGCACACGGGAGCACGGGATGGCCCGGGATTTTTTTCAGATTTGGCGGCCTCGCTCGCCCCCGCCGCCGCCCCCGCCCGATGGTCCAGGATGGCTGGCAGGACCACGCCGACGCCGGGCGGGACGAGAGCGCAGGTGACCTACCACGGAAGAAGGGATTAGTTCCGTCTCGTGCTGTCGTGCTCAGCGCATACTACGCTTAGCGACGAGAGGAAACCGGCCGCTCTGTTGAGCGTCTCGCTCTACCGGAATCAGGGAAATTAGGAGGGGAGAAACTAACCACGAGCTCCTGGGGTCATCTAGATCGCGCCCCTTTTTTTCGGCAGTTTGTTCAGCAGCTGACGCGTTACCCCCAATTTTGGAGCAAGAACTCAGGGGAGCGCGCCGCTGATATTTCGCGGTTCCTGAATCCTGTGGGCATCGCAGACGCAGCAGCCACCCGACTTGAATTATCAAGGAGTACCATCTCAGCTACTATTAATGAACAAGGCCAAATTGTGCTCGGCGACAGGCACATCCATGGTTGCAAATAGCCCGCTATAACCTCGCTATAGCCCGCTAATAGCTTTTTAGGAGATCTACCGCTACGCTATACAACATTTGTCCGCTATATCCGCTAAAGGAGGTTTTATGAGATTTAGCCATGCTAAATGTCCGCTAAATAGGTTTTTGTGAGACTTAGCAGCGCTAAATGTCAATTGGGTACTGTTGGGTAGTTAAGAGACGTGTTAGACTCAAATTTTAGGTGTTAGACCAACGATACTTATAATTTGTATGAAATTATTTATTATTTTATCATTCAGCTAAATGATTTAGCTTTCGCTATAGCCCGCTATAGCTTCGCTATAGCCCGCTATAGCTTCGCTATAGCTATTCTATAGCTTTTAGAGAAGGTTACCGCTAAACTTCATAGCCCGCTATTTCCAACCTTGGGCACATCACTATCCTGCTCATCAACATATCAGACCGGGAGGCCTGCAGAGCAACCAATCGCTCCGATTTCAAAACAGCCTTCACCGAAAACATGATCCATGGCACCAGGCCACGACTTCAGAAGGTAGCTTTCACGGACCGATGCCAATGCCGCCATCAATCAGCTGCCACCTTGGTACCAGTAGTTGACAGTAAGTCACCAACCTTTTGCAAAGCATGACCACACGAAAATCGCATACCAGAAAAAGCAAACTCAAGAAAAATCTGGCAAAAAATTCAAAACACTAGATGGGGCTGAGTAATTACACATGGATAAGACGAATGACAGCAGCAGCTACAAAGCTAAAACCAACCTAATCAAGGCTAGAATGAGCATGGTAATTTAGCAATTGCACCTTAGAACTGGTCCCTAAACACACGCGAATCAACCTTCTGCAGCATAGCGTGCATGCACCACGCACAGATTAATGACAATCAGGTTACAGTTAAATTCAATAGGCTAAAAGATGAGAAACAGTTGACTCAGTCGAAGATAGGATTCATCCAATGCATGAATCGATTGAATGCGGGCTAGAGTTATAGCCGATTCCTCTCTCAAGTCAATTGAGATCAAGGAGCAAACGGGTTGGTGGGCACCTCCGAGTCAGCCTTGGAAGATTGATCATCACCTTCTTCAATGTTTGAGGCCACGCTTGACTTCTTGATCTCCTCTATCCGCGTAACAACATGTGCCATTGTTGGGCGGGCCTCTGGGACGTGTGCTACACAGTCCATAGCAAGCTGCAGGATCTGAGCCATCTGTTCCTCACCATTCTGATGTCTCATGAGCTCCGTATCAAACACTTCTGAACTCCACTCCGAGCGATTAACTGACTGAACCCATCTGGGAAGGTCGACACCCTCATCGTTGAGAGCAGCCTGGCTAGGGGCCTTGCCTGTGAGCAGCTCAAGCAACAGAACACCGAAGCTGTAAACATCTGCCTTCTGGGAAACCCTCCGGGAATCAGTAACTTCAGGCGCACGGTATCCAGTGGTGCGAGACAGTGAAGATGATGGAGCAACAAGAGTGGTAAGCCCGTTGTCTGATACACGTGCTTGATATGATTTACCGAGGAGGATGTTGGATGACTTGATGTTGCCGTGGGAAGCTGTCGAGCTTGTCGAGTGAATGTACTCCACACCACAGGCTGAAGCTAGGGCAATACTTGACCTTAATTCCCAGTTAAGTGGTGTACGGCCAGAACTTCTGTTACCTGTTCAACAAAAACAAATTCATATACTTTGAATGAGACAGAGTCTTAACCACTTACATTTTGATGGTCAACGGACACAATTAAGATGGCAGTACGTAAAAGGATAAGGAACATCTAAATCATAAAATATACGATCTCACAAACTACAATGACCTCAACAGATTGTGTTCTTTAATCAATCCAGGATATTCTAACAGCCAAGCAGAGAGCGCAGAAAATTAAAATGAAAAGTTCATAATGACCTTCATAAGAACATACAACTAACCAAGGATGACTAAATCAATTACTTCAGACATTCTAAACTTGATAAATATTAATTGACCAATAACATGAAAGGGGGAGTTCAGCTGGTGACAAATATTTTATTTCACAGAGCTTCCATGTTCACATCACCAGCTTTAACACATAAATCTGAGTCAACAATGTATGACTTGGTAATACCCAATAAACACCCAGAACTCGAGCAAATAAATAACGCTTTGACCCCAACTGAATTTGACTTGGCCTCCCTAGACCAGGACAAATCTATAGTGATGTACTAGCAGAGGATGATATTCAAACGAAAAAAACAATGCGGATTAGCTCCTAAAGAACAAACATATGTGAAGAAATCAAACAATACCCTACCTACCGCCACCGCCAAAGAATAAGGCAAGGCAATGGTACTAGCAAGCACAGGCACAACCCAATGGTACTGCTAGTGTTAAAATCAAGGTAATATGCAAATGGAACTTGTGATAAAAAAAAAATTCGGGAACACAAAGATCTCACCGTGCAGGACTGCAGAAAGGCTACCCATGGGCATGAAGTCGTATACAAGTAGCTTCTCATCTTTGCTGTAGTAGTAGGCACGGAGCGGCACGATGAAATCATGCTGAAGCTCACCAATCTCAGAAATGCGTTCACGGAACTCAGGCTCGGATAGAGTCACGTCCTTGAGCCGCTTCACCGCCACAGTTGCCCCAGACTCGAGCACTGCCTTGTATGTTGTACCAAACGCTCCTTTTCCGAGCACCTCAGCCGACGCGCGCAGCAGGTCCTCCAGGTCGAATGGTGCCACGGCGGCCGCTGAACCAAAGAAGACCAGCTTCTTACCAGATGTCGACTGGCCGATAGGAGCATTAGGGTGGCCTATTGTCGTCAACGGCGCTACAGCCGCACCGCTGGTCATCTCGGGTGGTTTCCGACCGCCGGCAACAGCAGCAGGCGTGTGAGAAGGTGGTGGCATCTCCAGAGACTGCGTCTTAGTGCCCCCCGACCTGCGGCAGAGGCAGACGAGGAGGAAGAGGATAAGCGCGGCTCCCAAGGCGGAGCCTATGGCGATTCCGGCAATGGCGCCGCCAGATAGCTTCTTGCTCTCATGGCCACTTTTTCCGCCATTTGCACCGTTGCTGCCGCCGTTACTTCCGCCGCTGCCACTGCCGCTGGGCACAGGCGTCGGCGAGGGAGTCTGCCCCGCTGGAGCAGGGGAAGGGGAGACCTCACCAGGGCAGGGCCCCAAGGGCCCGCCGCACAAGCCCGTCCCCAGGAACGCGGAGCGCGGCTGTGAGCGGAGTGCGGCCGGGATAGATCCGTTCAGCTGGTTGAACGAGACATTGAACTGTTGCAGCTGCTGCTTCAAATCCGGAATCTCGCCGGAGAAGCGATTATTCTCGAGGAGCAGGGCCCTGAGGTGCGTGAGGTTGCCGAGCGCCGCCGGGATGGGCCCGGACAGGCCGTTCCCGTCGAGCGCGAGCCTGACGAGCCCCTGGAGCCCAAGAATCCCCTGCGGGAACCCGCCGGACAGCCTGTTGCCGTTGAGGAAGACGTTCCGGAGCGCGGCGGCGTTGCCAAGGTCGTCCGGGAGCGCGCCGGAGAGCCCGTTGAGGCGGAGGCTGAGCGTGTGGAGCGCCGTCAGGTTCCCGAGCGTCCCCGCCGGGATCGCCCCCGAGAGCGTCGCCCCGGGGAGGCGCAGCACCGCCACGCGGCCGTTCTCGCAGGTGACCCCCGTCCACGAGCAGGCGCCCGTGGGGTCCGACGCGTTCCACGCCAGGCGCGGACCCACGGCGTCGCGGAACGCCAGCAGCGCCCGCCCGTCGCTCGCCAGGTCGTCCGCCCCCGCCCGCGCCGCCAGCGCCGCGGCGACGAGCAGGAGCAGGGGGAGCGCGGAATGGAGGCGCCGCGGCGGCGGCGGGGCCGGCGTCGCCCGCATCGCGGCGGCGGGTGAGGAGGAAGGAGCCGGTCCGGGGGGGGCGGGGAGGCGGCGACGGCGTTGGCGTTTTGGGGGTTTGTGGGACGCGGCCGCGTCTGCGTGCGCGGGGCGGAGGGAGGGGATAATAAGTGGCGTGCGGGGGAGAAAAACCCAAAAACTCCCGTGCGCGTTTCGCGGAATGGGGCTCGGGGAGTTGGGTTTATTCCGTGGGCTGGAGAGCGGAGGGGTGGGGCGTTGGGGTTCGGTGGCGGCGGGCGACCCGCGCCCGCGAGACCGCGAGAGGGACGGGGACGGGGACGGGAACGCAACAGGTGGCGCGAGGGCTAGTCTGGGTGGGAAACTGGAAATGGAATCGGGGTTTCCTGTTTCGTCTCCGGGGAGGGGAAGGGGATCCCGGTGGACGGGGACGGGGACGGGGACGGGGACGGGAGCGGGCGCTGCGCGGCGGCTGTGGGAATGGCCGAATGGGAGCGCGAGCGAGACGCGTGCGCGGCGCACTGCTGGGGTGGGTGGTTGGGTTCAGACTTCAGACTGCCTAGGGGGCGGCGCTGTGCTGGTGCGTCGGGCTCCGGCTGGACCTGGGACCCGGAACAAACAAACCAACAAATGCGTGTTGGTTCGCGTGCAGACCTGCTGGCGCCGCGCTGGGCGGGTTCTGACAGCCGGGGCCCTCACCGGCCGGGACGGGTGGGTTTGACCGATTTATCCTTGCAGGTTTTACTGGTATGGAATGGAACTAGCACTCTCCATTTTTTAGCTGCGCGTCGAACAGCTGGCTACATAAAATTCCCATAAATAAACTCCATTTTGAAAGGCCTACGCGTTAATGACGGCCATAAATAAACGTTGCCTTCCATTCATCAATCCCTGGAAATTTGGTAGAAACACCAGGCGTACTATACTGATTCCATGCTTGTTTTGGGGTGCAGGCCTTCGCTGAAATTGCGTCCCCGTGTTGAACATGGACTTGCCTGGCCGAAACCGCATGGAACACTTGCGTGTCGAGTCCACGCGCCGAGCTTTCGTTCCCGATAAGCGACCGGATCGATGGTGCGGCAGGCACCCGGGTGGCTGGGTTGGCGAGAACCGTTCGCTTACCAGTGGGATGGGAACGAAATTCGTAACCCGAGTGCCGTACATGTCCAATGATGGGCGGATCATCGGCCGCCGCCCACCGCCATCCGTTATCGTCACGCACTTGACGGTTGACGCTGTACTTTGTTGGTGAACTTGGTAGGAATAGGAGAGCAGCGAATAGATTGTGGCATCTGCGACACGCCCCTCCTGGACCCTTTACCGGCAAATTGGTTGCCCCAGCCAAGCCACTGCGCTAGCCGCTAAAACTAGTCTCAGTGGGAGTGTCATCGACACAGTTACTAATATCAAAAAATAGGTAATCGTGTCAGAAGAGTGTCATTAATGACACTCCTCTTACATTCCATGATATTCTTCATTCTCTCTCTTCATAAAAACTTTGCCACATTAACAAATTTAATACTCATGACACTACTATAACACTCCTATTAAGACTGGCCTAATCAGTACTACCAAGTACAGCTTCGATGTTCGATCTGCTTGCCTTGCATTTTCTCTAGAGTCCGGTCCACTATATTCAAAGGGAACAGGCAAACAGTTCTGTCATGCTCCTCCCATCAGTGACTCATCCATAGTCATCACTTGCAAGGTTAAGCCATAGAGTTCTTTTTTTCTTTCGGTCCAACAAGAGGCGTGTATCACCAAAAGGTGCATGGTTGAGAGTTGTGGTTTAGGTTCGAGTTCCTACGTGTTCAGAGTGCTTCAAAGTTCAAAGGATGGCCACGAAGTTGCTTAGTTGAGATCAAATTGTCCATCAGCGTTTCCAACCTCCCATCGTTCTTCCACTTGGCTACTTCAGTCCTGCGATCTCACCCAACATGACACCCTCGTCCCGTCCATCTCCATCTCCACTAGTTGCACTTGCACGTCGCCTGATGCGTCATCTCGAGAGAAAAAAAAAGGTGTCGATCGAGTAGAATTGTAGAATACGGCTAGAGTTCCTCTAGATGACCCCCCTTTCGAATCTCTTCAGTGAAAAGTTGAAAGTTAAACACTCTGGTGGCATTTGTTTTTCTACAGGAAGTCAGGAACCCACTTCGTTAAAACTAAAGACCAATAGCTCGTAGTGGAAAAGGAGAAAAGTGAAAAGGCGGCGACATGAGGCCCAGTTCCGGTGACACATGTTCTCCGCAATGGGCCGGCACCATTACAATCGAGAATCTCGAGAGAACGAAAAGCGGTGGCATCTCCTCTTCTTGTTCCGGTGGCCACCTGCGTGCGAGCCGAAAAGCCATTCAAACTGGGCTCCTCGTCTGCGGAGCGGATCGCCGCGAGGTGTTCCCGCCCGCGGGCGCACGGGCACCCTGGTGCGCGACGTCGTCGACCCGACGCCGCCGTCGCGCCGCGGGGCCCGACGGCGCTCGCCGGCCGGCCGCCTTGTTCCGCGACCTCGCGTCGCGCTCCGCTCCACCCCTCCCGCGCGCGGCTCCTCGTGCGGCGGCCTGCCCGAAGGGTTAAACAATTGCGGGGTGTCGTCGTGACGCGCCGGCCGCCAGGTCCGGCGAAGCCGGAGCCGGAAGAACGGTCACCGCGGAAGCCGGCGGGCGGCGTCTCGGCGCCCGCGCAAAGAAAAAATAATGGCGGCTCGTCGCGGCGAATGCGCAAGGCATGTCGGTACCGAGTTCTTGGCGAACAGCGGCCGATCCGGTCTAAACTTCGTGCCGATTTTGTCCGATGCTGCATCACTGCCGAGGTCGGTCACTGGCTCACTGCCTAGCTCCCGCCTACGTTGCACGCCCCGGGAGATCTCTGTACAGCGCCGTGGACAAGTTTTGCCCGTGAGCACGACAGGGAGCCGGGGAGGGTGGCGACGCCACGGGCCGTGCCGGCATGGCGCGGCGCGGCGCGTGTTCATGTTGCCATCGCGCGCGCGCGCCGGCCAATTTGAGAGCGTTGAGCGGGCGGGTCGGCCCCCGGCGCGTTGTCCCCGGTTGCCAAGCACGACCTGCTCGCGCCTTCACGTGCTGACTTGTCACGCCGGGCCGCGACAAGATGGGCGGTTGCGGCTGTAAGCAGACGGTAGCGATGCCGCATTGCCGTCAGAGCACGGAGCGTCCTTCCTACACTAGCACGGACTGGTGTACCTAGGGATGCAAGCGGGGCGGGCTTTGCCGCAAGCCCGTTGGGCGGACCCGTGCCGCAAGCCCACGAAGACCCGCAATTGCGCCCGCATAATTGAAGCGGGGTGTTATGCGGCATACGAACGGGCCCAGCGGCGCCGCGAAGCCCGCTACCTCCAGAGAACCGGAGAAAAAAGAGTAGGTGCTGCCGCCGCCGCCGTTCGCTGCTTGGTCCGCCCGTCCTGGCCACCTTCGCGCGCGCCTGTTCCTTCCGGTGGTGGCCGCTCCCCGTGATCATCTTCCCGGCGACGACGGGCTCGAGGCGTTGCAGTTCCTCGACGGCCCGAAGAAGCACCCCGTCCCGCTCGAAGTCTCCCACTGCTTCCTCGCCGGTTGCGCGAGGGTGCCATCTGCGTGTGCTCGGGACATGGCGTCGCCGTCTACATGTGTGTCGCCGCCGCCGGCTGTTGGCAGCGGATCTACGTTCGTTGCAAATTATTCCAGCTAGGAGCGAGGCGGAGGAAGCGGTCGCCGTTGCAGTCCCCATCTTTCATGCATGAGCCCTGGCGTCTCATAGCTGCCGGGATTTCTTGGCTCCATTGCCGCCGCTGCCGCCGGTAGCCGGTGGATCCACTACCGTCCGCGTCAAAATCTCCAAGCACTCTCCCTCCTCCAAATCCAGCGCTGGCGTCAAATCCCGCACCAAATTCATTGCCAGCGCCAAATCCTTTGCTCCCCGCCTGTAAATCGAGTTCTTCATTTCCCCTCTCTCTTGGCTTCAATCTCTCCGTTCCTGGTGCTCTAGATTTCGCGTGCAAATTTTTGGTCCCAGATCAATCCCCATTCTTGCTGTTCTTTTACTCTCGACTCCAGCGACAGAGACACCGCGGCCGCCATAGACGCCACTGCCAATCTCGCCTGCCGCCTCGCGCTACTCCCATCTGGCCGCAAATGATTGTGATGGTTGCTTCAAGCAGCCATCTTCTTCAGCCAGCGAACCAGCAGGTTCCACGCGCAACGTAAAGCTCGAAAATGCGACCAAGTCCCGGTGACGCGGCGGCGTGCGGGTTGCCGCAAAATCCGCAAAACAATCGCGGCGATTTGCGGGCCGCATGAGCCCGCAAATGCATTTGCGGCTGGTGTGGACGGGGGGCGGGCAGCCGCAACCCGCCCCGCTTGCATGTATAGGTGTACCCGAGGTCCCGATGACTCACTGTTTGTCCCATTTGAGGTGTTGGCCTTGTGGTCTTTGGTTTTGTGGCCGAGTGGAAATTAATGGCGCCGTGCCGCGGTAGAAATCGAGTACGGTGAACTAGTGGTAGCCTAGGCAGGCATCCATATTAGTAGCAGTGGTATACAACAATCAAGACCACGATTTGGCGCATCGCATCGCATGCAGTGCAGCAGTGGCGTGGCGATGTGGTTTCCTTTCTGGGCTCGATTTTGCGCGCAGCCCAAAACATCGTTGGGTGTTGGTCTACGTTACCTGAAAGAATCCAGCCCAAGTCACCGATGTTTCTTTTTAGGAAGAAGTCTACTTTAGCTGCTCCAACTTTCACGAAGTCTAATTTTCCTCATCCAACTAAAAAACCAGACCACTCATCTCCTCCAAGTTATCAAAACCAGACAACTTTCCTCCCTGAGTGGTTTGAGATTGACGTGACAGCAATTTTTGATAATTTTTTATGTATTTTTCATAGGTGCAACTTTAGAAGTAAGGAAATATCGTCTAGAGAGCTATAAAAATCATGATATTTCACAAAATGCTAGCCCATAAAGCATGGATCACAATACAATAGGATGTGCAAGATTTGTATTGAATGAAATTTGAATTAATGAATTTAAAAAGGAGGCAAATTTTCCATGATTTTTAGGGTACCCAAATGACTGCTAAAAATTTGATAACATTATATTTGTGTATCCTTTTGAACCTTATATGATGTGGCACTTTTGTTTGACACATGTTATATATAATATATTTAAGTTGCTTCACAAATGTGAAGTTTATGTAAGATTTCAAATAATCGCAATAAATTTATGCAAGATTTCAAATAAACGCAATGAATTATCTACTATCTCTAAACTACATCAAAGTTTACCAAACATTCACATAATGTGCATACTACCATAGTAGACTTACATTTAAATAATATTTTACATTTTTGGCTTAATATGTTACCCTGCAAAAATTTAAGTCCACATTGTGTGACATGAGACGATATGGAAATAATAATTTTCAATGAGAGATAATTAAAAAACCAAATACATCTAAAATAATACTTTCCATACCATCTGAAGTGACATAATATGCTCTCAAATTTTGATTTTGCCTCCTTTTAAAATTCAACAATTCAAATTTCATTCAACAAAATGTTGCACGTCTTATTGTATCGTTGTCCATGCTCTATGGCCTAGCGTTTTGTGAAGTATCATGATTTTTAGAGCTCTCTAGGTGACACTTGGTTAAAGTTGTGGAATGGCATTTGTTGATGAGTAAAGAGTCTATTCTAGAGATGAAGCAGTGTTACTTTTCTATTTTTTACTTCGTTCATTACTCTCCAGCTACTTCTAAAGTTGCACAAATAAAAAATCCAAAAAAACATATGAAACCATTGCCAGCTCGGCCTTAAACCACTTAGGGAGAAAAATTGTCCGATTTTGATGAGTTTGAGGAGGCTATATGTCCGATTTTGTAATTGAAGGAGGAAAATCAAACTTTTCTAAAAGTTGGAGAAGATAGACTTTTTCCTTCTTTTTAATCGCAGTCAATACCTGAAACATTTGGCCCAAATCACCCACGTTTTCGAAACCGGTCTCTATGCTACATGGGCCTATCAAAGATTTCGGCCTCTGGTTTAGTGGCCCTGTTTCTTTTATTCTGCCATGGAGACTAAGGTCCACCATGCTGTGATGCAACTAACGGCCCGCCGCCGCCGCCGCCGCCGCCTGGCCGCGCGCCCCTTTCCTGCTGAGTGCTCCAGCCCAGCTCCGGCCTCCCTTTTCCCAGGGATCTTATCCATCTTCCGGAAGAAAATTGTTTATGTATCTTCTAATGTTTGAAATCCGTGCGAATATTTTCTACCATCGGATTTAAGGCAACACAGCAAGAGCGGACCATCCAGCCATCCAGCGCCCAGTGGGCAGCGCGCAGCGGGCTCGAGAGTTGGTACGTTGAGGGAGTTAGCTGGACACATGTAGGTGTAGGTATTTTTTGGATTCGGAGGTTCAAATGTATTTTTCTCATAAATGGTACACTCAATTTAGAATCCGTTTAAACCACTATATTCTTAAGAATTAATCCAACACAATGAGATCCAATATGAATATATTTTTATTAAATTTTAAAAGTCAATATTTGGAATTAACTAGTTCAACAATTTAGTATATTGTTTGAACATTTTCGTATAAAATGTTGAATTAGTTTATACTGAATGTTGAATTAGATTACAGAAATATGTTGATTAACCATTTGAAATTGTTGAATGGCACATATCTACACTGCACACTTGATGAATTAATTGAAGTATTTGAATAAAATCGTCTAAAAGAGAAATGGGATAGAAAGGGAGAGAAAAAAAGAAGGGGTAGGATGGCCTTTCTATCCACTGAACATCTGACTTACCTACCTACGGTGCTGCTTGCCTACAGGATTTTGCAGGACGCGGTGATGCCGAAACGAATTATGGGCCGTGGGCTGTCTTGTGGGCTGTTGTTGGGCTAAAGATAACTTGCTTAACTACCAACCAGAAGACATATAGGAGCCCCCTTTTCCTTATGGCGGATAGTCCACATGTATCAATCAGCCAGGTTCCGGACGGTCCACCGCGCCCGACGAGCTCGGGAGCACACGTGGTGTCGGTGGCTGTAGCGGGTGGGTCGCCGTCGAATCGGATGCCGCAGATAGTGCGACGAACGGATCGGCTTGATCAGACCGGCCGCCACGCCACATCTAATCTAGCGTGTGCCCTTCTGGAAATTAAGCAGGTACTCATCCGAAAAACGTACTAGTGCTCACGGCCACGGAATCGGAATGATTCTCCTTGCGGATCCTCCTCGCCCACTTCGATTTCTGGCACGCATACGTCAGCGCCATCCGCCCATCCCCTGATTAGTTCGCTTTCTCCGTGTAATATAGTGGGAGGAGGAGTTTGATTAGGCGACAGCTGCGGCTCAGCAGGGATGCAAAACTAGGTCGCAAATGACCAGGTGTGGGCCATTGGTATTCTTTTACGTGCCCAATTCTTGCTTTTGCTGCAAACAGCAAGGCACACAGCTATAGGTGCAACTGCTGCAACTTGCATTTGCAAGAGAGGGCCTCGCTTTCTTTCGTTGGGGGATGCTTAAAACGCAAGCTATTTTCTATTTTGTTTAGGTCCAATCTGGTAGCACGTACTCATATTTCCAACACAAATTTATTTATTTATTTTGCAAAGAGTTTCTTTACGATTTTTTATAGGGGCAATTGCGTTTTTACCCCTATTTTGAACTCCAATTGCAATTTTACCCCTACTTTTTTTGACTTTGCATTTTTACCCTTACTGTTCGCAAATGAACACTCATTCTACCCCTACTCCGTGAACAGCAGTTAACGGTGTTAAAGAAGACAATTTTACCCTTGCAAATAAACCCCTACTTTTTTTAGAACTTTGTGAATATACCCCTATTTTCATTATATTTCAGCAAAATTTCAATAAGAATATGAACAAGTATTTGACAGAAATTTGGACAGCAACATGACATACAAAATTAAGTTGAAACCACATGCATATATGCTGATAATAGATAGATAACATCCCATCATATATACATATCCAAAAGAGATGTAGCACCAAATCAGAACCCCCCATCATACATATCCAAAAGAGAAGCACCATGAGATCACATCCCAACATAGGTGTCCAACAAAAGCGACTGGTATATTACATGATGAGAGGTGGCTGCATCACATTCATGCATCTATTCCTAACAATTGAGCATATTATCTTGTATTATATTGTAGCAACATTTCAATATCAATATGAACAAGAAATTAATAGAATTTGGACAGCATCATGACACATATAACTAAGTTCAAACCACATGCATATTATCTGGCAGCTAATTTTTTTGTCACCCTTCTGGATGTGAAGCTAAACTTTTGCCTGAATCATCGCACACCAAGTCATCTAACCAGCATGGAGGGAACACGCGAAAGACCCCGGTGCCTTTGCTTGAACTCAGTATATGCTCTCTCTATCTCTCCTTCTATTTCTATAAGGGACCCACACTTCTTCCATCTCGATGGATGAATCAGCTTGGAACAATGCAACTTGCAATTGATCGTGAGAGACACTAACGAACATTCCGAGCAAGAGCCAGTTCAATTCCTAGCTTTGCAGCGTGCATGTCGGACGGGCTGACGTACTCTGAGTCTCTGACCGCCGGTCGGCCAGTCTCTTCCTAGCTTTGTTCCTCCTGCACGCGCTGTCCACAGCCGCAGCTACACCGCCCCCTCCACGCGCTCCTGCACTGCCCCCTCCACGCGCAGGCCACAACCCCTCCACGCGCCGGCGGCAGCCACCGCCGCAGGCCGCGCCCCTGCACGTGCAGGCCGCACGCGCCACTGCAGGCCGCGCCCCTGCCTCGCGCGAGTTGCAGGCGCCGCTGCAGTCCGCTCCCCCTGCCTCCACGAGCTGCAGGCGCCACCGCAGGCGGCGCCCTTGCCTAGCGCTGGCCGCAGCCGCCGCCGCCGGACGCGCCCGCAGCTGCACCACCCCCGCGCGCTGCGCGCAGACCCTGGGCGCCTCCCTGTGCGCTCCGCTCCGCGCGCCTCTGTAAGGATCGATAGACCAAGAGGGGGGGTGAATTGGGCCTTTTTCAAATTCTAAAACAAAGTAAAGCAACCTTATCCTATGCAATGCTAGTAGGGCACCAATTCACCAACCGGATAACTAAGCTACTAACACAAGCTAAGAGAGCTAAAACAAAGTAAAGCCTAGCAAGGTAGAGCTAAGTTATGATCTCTAAGTCAAGCACATGAGTAAATTGCATGAAAGAAAATGCTTGAATAAAAGGAATGGACAAGAGACAACCGGATTTTTTCCCGTGGTATCGATGTGTTGGCACACACCCCTAATCCACGTTGTGACACTCACAAAGAGTATTGTCACCTCCCAAGTCACCGAGACGAGGGCGCTCACTAAGAGTCTCCGTTCACCATCCCGGCGTGGTGGAGATCAAGCCACGTACAATCTTCTTCTCCGGGCTCCCACAATCCTTGGCAAGCTCCGCGAGAAACACCTCGATCACCAAGATCGCCTAGGTGATGCCAATCACCAAGAGTAACAAGCTAAGGCCTTCACTTGAGCAAGAACCGATCACTAAGAACGGATGCACACTAGCTTCTCTCTACTCAAGTCCTTAATCTTGCTTCTTGATTGATTGAATGCACAAGTATGTGAATGATGAAGCTCAAGGTGGCTCTTGACTATGGTATGAGTGTTTGGATGTTGCCTGGTGTCAAGAGTGGGCGAAATGACCCATTGGAGGGGTATATATAGGCAGCTCACACAAATAGAGCCGTTGGAGAAAAGCTGCCAGAAAACTGCGTAGCGCCGGTTAATCCGACGTACCCCCCATTGTCATCGTCGGTTTAACCGGTGAATGTAAACTGCCTCTTCTGAAAACTAGCCGTTACAACTGGGGCAGATTAACCGACGTAGCATCGGTTTAACCGGTGAGTGTAGTTGTCCACTGAACCACTGAAAAAACAAGTCTCTGGACAACTGCACCGACGTTAACTCAAACCTATCGTCGGTTTAACCGGTGAGTACAATTTTTAAATTCCTCTGAAAAACCATCTCACTGGTCAATTGCACCGACGTATTGATTCAAACAGCGTCGGTTAATCCGGTGAATAGAACTTGAATTTCCCTGGAAAAACCAACTCTGGACCAATGCACCGACGTTAACTTCAGACACGTCGGTTTAACCGGTGTATTGAATTTGTCCAGACTCTGCTGACTTCGTTTAACCGACGTATAGAAAATTGAGAGCGTCGGTTAAACCGGTGTATAGACTTTTTCTGATTTTGTCTTTTCTGATTTGAGTCTTGAATGAAATCCAAATATTCTTGAGATATAGTTTGAGAACCACTTATTTGAACTTCTAGAAACCTGAGTGACCATAGTGTGCATCCATTTTCAAATGACCATGTCCATGCTCAAGTTACTAAGCCTTAGCCCCTCTTAATAGTGCGATCACTACAAAACTATAAAACCTATACTAACCTAAGTGTCCTTCTCAACCTTGTGACACTTAGGACTAGAAAGATCCTTAGCCTTGACATATATAAGTTGAAAACCGAGATCGCCTTTTAAAATAACCGAAATTGAGGGGTCTCTCTTTTGACATATGACCAAATGAGCGATAGTGATCTATTAAGCTGCACAAACTCATTAGTCACAATAATGGTTGTCATTAATCACCAAAACATACCTTGAGGGCCTAGATGCTTACAATCTCCCCCTTTTTGGTGATTGATGACAACACAAACATAAATAACGAGAGAGCGAGAAAGATAAAGCAGGATAAACACAAGCAAACTCGAAAAGAAGGACCAAAGAGCTCAACGGCTCAAACGAAATTCATAGATATGTCTCAAAGCACGGCATACTCAAGCGACAAATGTACATATCCATGAACTAACACCAAAAGAGATACAGAGAATCAAAGTCCTGATAACTACGAGCTCTCTCTAGCTCTACCCTCCCCCTAACTCTGGTGCTCCCCCTAACACCTCTCCCCCTTTGGCATCAAAGCACCAAAAGGCGAGCTACGGGTCGTGCTGTCGTGGTACGGCGACGAAGCGGTCCGGGTCGTCGTCGTCGGACGGAGAACTCTCACCCTCGGTGACAGACGGAAGCTGCTGGTCTGGGTCTGAGCTCACTGGGGGAGTAACTGTCGTGGAGGCTCTCGTGCTGGCACTGCCTGGTAGAGGATCCGTAGAAGTCGTAACCGGGTCAGCAGAAGAAGTATCAATATCTGAAGAGGTGACTGCTGAGGCTGCCGGCTGCGTCGACTGTGGAAGCAGGGACTCCTCTACTGCTCCTCCCCCTGAAGGTGCTGCCTGAAGTGAGGAGGGGAGGGCGACCGACTGAACCGCTGGCGGTGAGTCCTGAAAGAGTGTGGTCGCCGGCAGTGGTGAAAAGAGCGGACGACCGGCAGACCCAAAGAGTGCTGACATCGAGAACGTGGTCTCCGGTGTCGCTGAGGTAGCTGGAGCTGCAGTAGGAGCTGGAGGAGGAGGAGCTGGTGTGACGGCAAGCTGAGGTGCTCCAACACCCTGAAGGCCTGACTGTCCTGGCTGCTGCGGGGCGAGTCCGGTGTGAGAGTAAAGCTGTGAGATCATCCCGAACATCGCCATCATCCCCTGCTGCATCTGCTGAAACTGAGCGTCTGTCCTCTGTGAAACTCTGTCGATAAGCCCGACAAAACGCTCCTCGGTCGCAGCCCGCTCTCGGGCGGCCTCTCTCTGTATAGCAGCAATCTGGGCCTCATGGGCTCTCCTGGCCTCCTCCTGAGCAAGCCTGTCCTCTCTCTGCTGGGTCACGAGCTGCTGTAGTAGTGAAGTGAGCTCGGACGGCTGAGTCACCTGAGACTCAGAGACTGTAGCAGCTGCTGAAGTCGGAGGTGCTGGCTGTCCTGAACCTCCTGCCTCGTGATCGTGACTGGCTGGGGCAGCTGAAGGAAAGTACTCAACGTCGTCGGAGGAGTCTGACTCAAGCTCAGACCAGTGAATCTCATCATCTCCCCCGGGAAGCTGTGCCTCTGCTGCTAGGAGTGCCTCATCCTCCTCTGCCACTCGTGCCTGAACCTCCGGTGACAGTCGAGCCATCGCTGCTCTATCTGCGTGTCTGCCCCTCCTCCTGTCCTGTGGAGCTGTGGGTCGGTAGACAGGGAACCTGGGAGCCTCGTCGTGACGGTAAGGGGCACTGATGGGTGACTCTGCTGGCACTATCATAGAGCATATGTAACTGATCCAGTGCGCATAGGGAAACTGTCGCACCACACCCATCCCATCAGTGATCACATCCTCGATCTCAGCCAAAATAAAGTCAACTATATCAAATGGCTCATGAGTGAGGATGTGTAGGAGCAAGAGCTGCTGCAAACCTGTGAACCCCTCTGGGTAGCCACTCCTTGGTAGCAAAGTCCTCCGGAGTGCCATGTGTACTGCGTATGCCTCTGGGGTCAGCAGGCTGGGAACTCTGGCGTAGGAGGCAGGGAACGGCTGGCGGAAGCACTGAGTGATTGCCTCGTGAGAAGGAGCAATCCCGCCAACCATCGCCCTGCGGGGTGGATCTGAGTCCCCGTAAACCCTCTCGTGCAGCGAGACGTCGACCAGGTCAACTCCAAGTATACCAGCAATGGTCGCCCTTGATAAACCAAAGTCCTGCCCTCCAAACATGAAGTGCACGGCTCTGCGCTCGGGGGCTATCCAAGCTGTAGCGTAGAACACTCTGACCCAGTCCTCGATATAACGGTTCTGCTCCATCTCTAGCAGTCTAGGCAGACCTCTGAAGTGAGCAAAGTGTGCTCTCACATCTGCTCCCCCTGCGGCTGTCCTTAGTGAGACCCAGTCAAGAACCCTGTGCTGAAAGATCCGGTGGCCCCGCCTCTGGTAGGTCTCGTAGAAACTGGCCTGTAGCAAAGTCCAGAACCTCCTGTCGACTCTGCTGTCTCGGGTCACCGGGAACCAAACCTCCTCGTCAACACTCCACCTGAGTCTCTTGACCTTGGCCGCATTGGCTCGGGTCAAGTTCTGGAGCAGCACACCTGGCTCCAGACGCACAACAGTGTCCATACGGAACACTGCGCGCTCGGCCTCTAGGGCCTCGGCTCTACGAGCTGCTGCTGCTGCAGCTGTGGACCTGCGAGGCTCCTGTGGCTGGTGACCTCCTCGCGTCCTCGGTCCAGTGCGACGCTCGGTCGCTGGTGAAGTCTCTGCTGCTGGGGATGTCTGCCGAGTGCGGCCAGACCGTCGTAGAGTCGGTGACTCCTGTGTGCTCTGCCCCTGAGACTGCTCGGACTGCTCTGCCTCTGAATCTGAATCTGCAGCTGTATCTGACTGATCTGACTCTGCTGCTGCTGCCGTCGCGGCTCTGGTGGCCCTGGCACCTCTGATTCTACCCATGCCCCTGCCTCTGCCTCTGGTGTCCTCCCTGATCTGGAACGGACGAGCACGGCCTGATGCCTGCTCCTTGGCGGCCTTGGCCACCATCTCGGCCTTCTCGGCCTCCTTCTCTGCACGAGTCCGCTTGCGAGCGGGCTTCTCGACCACGACCTCCTTTCCCTTTCTCTTCTCGCGACCCATCTCGAACAAGCAAATTGTCGAGCACCTGGTGAGCGCTGATCGGGTGCTGCTGCGGCGTGGAACTGCGGCTGCGGCGTGGGGCTGCGGCTGCGGCGTGGAGGCGTGGAGCACGGCGGCGCTTGGCAAGGCGTGATGGCGTGATGGTGACGCGGGCGCGGGTGAGGAGCGGCGGCGTTGCGGAGTAGTAGTGGTGGCGGCTCACGGGCGGCGCGGACAGCGCTGACGGCGTTGGCGGAGGCGCACGAGCGGCACGGTTGCGCGCGGGTGGAGCGCGAGCAGTTGCAGGCTGTGCGCAGCGGCTGTGGGCGAACGCAGAGCGGCGGCGCGGATGGCGCACGGCGGCGCGTGGGCTGTGGCGGAGCGGCGACGGTGGTCTTGCAGGCGAGCAGCGGCGCGGGATCGTGTTAGGGCGCGGCGGCGGTTCGAGATGGAGGGACGCGGGTGAAACAGAGAAGGAAGAGAGGCGGCGGCTCGAGCAAGACTCATATATGACAGACGGGCCCCACGAATTTCCTTAACACCGGTTAATCTGATGACTAGGTTTAGAACACCGGTCGATTTCATCGGTGCAGTTCACCCGAGGCTTCTACAGATCTGAAACTGAACGCCGGTTGAACCGATGATGTCAAGAGTATACTCGTCGGTTGATAAATCAAAACATCGGTTGATTGCTAGGTCTGATTTTCATTTACTATCACCGGTTGATCCGATGCTCTGTCTTTTGTATACGCCGGTTGAACGCCTGAAACTTGACTGAGCTGAGACAAAAACTTAGTAACGCCGGTTAAACCGATGATGATGCTCCATTGGACGTCGGTTTAACCGGTGAAGCCAAAAACCCCACACTCAGCTCACTCTTCTATGCTAAGTCCAATAAACTTATAAAATTCAAATAAACTCAAGTTAATGGACTTGCATAGGCGACTTTACCCCTCAAAATAAATAGGATAGCACACTTGCTTAAATAAATTTCTTTTCAAACACAAGGAAAAGCCGCAAGAGAGACAAAACGCCAAATAAAATGTATGAGCCATGTCATAGGAATATTGAAGATAGAAAGCTTCAAACTCATCATGACATTGCTCACTAGGCAATAACGCACCTAACACTTTGCTCTTTTCACTTTTCATGAATTAAGATCTTGTATATGAAAACAAGTCTCATTTTCATCAAGTGATCTCCTTTGTGACCCTTACGCATGCAATGATGATGCAAACTACAACCACATGCGAAAGTATAGTAAACATGAAGTGCACATCTAGATGACAAGAAATGCATAACAATAAATTAAGATATACTTGTCAAGTTTGAACCCACGGGAAGCTTCTTCATGATGAGCCTTTCTACAAGCCTAGAGGAAAAACAAGTGGACCACCACCTCTAGCTAAACCCTTGCTCATCACTATCTTACCATGGTTAGACAAGTGTCCTATATGTATGCATTTTTCTATATGACATGGCAACTTACATGACGTTTGCCGCATCTAACACATTGAGCTCATTTCTTAGCCTAACAAAGGTACTCTCGTCTAAAGGTTTTGTGAATATATCGGCCAATTGCTCCTCGGATCTCACACCTTGAAGGGAAATGTCCCCCTTGGCTTCGTGATCACGCAAGAAGTGATGGCGAATATCAATGTGCTTTGTGCGAGAGTGTTGAACTGGATTCTTGGCAATTTTTACGGCACTTTCATTGTCACAAAGGAGTGGGATCCTATCTAGTTTCACACCAAAGTCCAAAAGGGTTTGCTTCATATATAGGATTTGGGCACAACATGCACCGGCCGCTATATATTCCGCTTCCGCGGTGGACAAAGCCACGGAATTTTGCTTCTTACTTGACCAAGAAACTAGAGAACGCCCAAGCAAGTGGCAACCCCCGGAGGTACTCTTGCGATCCACACGGCTTCCGGCAAAATCCGAATCCGAGTATCCCAAGAGATCTAAACTAGCGCCTTTGGGGTACCACAAGCCTATGCTAGGAGTGTGCTTGAGATACCGAAGGATCCTATTCACAGCCGAAAGGTGTGACTCCTTTGGGTTAGCTTGAAAGCGGGCACACAAGCACACACTAAACATTATATCGGGCCTAGATGCGGTAAGGTAAAGCAAAGACCCTATCATAGAACGATAGAGGGATTGATCAATCGGTTTACCGTCCACATCCAAGTCGAGATGCCCATTGGTTGCCATGGGTGTCTTGATTGGCTTGCACTCATCCATCTTGAACTTCTTCAAGATATCTTTGGTATACTTTTCTTGATGGATGAATGTCCCTTCCTTCATTTGTTTGACTTGAAAACCAAGGAAGAAGGTCAATTCGCCAATCATGGACATCTCGAATTCCCTAGACATCATGGTAGCAAACTCATGGCTTAGCAAATCATTAGTTGAGCCAAAGATAATATCGTCAACATAAATTTGACAAATAAAAAGATCCCCGTTGACGTCTTTTGTGAACAACGTGGTGTCCACCCTCCCGATCTTGAAGCCTTGCATGATTAGGAAGTCACGAAGCCTCTCATACCAAGCCCTTGGAGCTTGTTTGAGCCCATAGAGTGTCTTGTGCAACCTATAAACATGGTTAGGATTCCTCGGATCTTCAAACCCGGGAGGTTGCTCAACATAAACAAGTTCGTTAATAACACCATTTAAGAATGCACTTTTCACATCCATTTGATACAACTTAATGTTATGATGTGAAGAGTAAGCAAGAAGGATACGGATAGCTTCAAGTCTTGCGACCGGAGCAAAAGTTTCACCAAAATCCAAACCTTCGACTTGAGAAAACCCTTTTGCCACAAGTCTTGCTTTGTTGCGTACCACCACCCCATGTTCATCTTGCTTGTTCCGGAAGACCCACTTGGTGCCGATAATGTTCTTGTCTTTTGGAGGAGCTTCGAGGACCTAAACTTCATTGCGGGTGAAGTTGTTCAACTCATCTTGCATGGCCATCACCCAATCCGAGTCCTCAAGCGCTTCCTCTATGCTAGTGGGTTCAATACAAGAAACAAACGAGTGATGTTCGCAAAATGAAGCATGTTTAGAGCGAGTTCTTACTCCCTTGGAAGGACTACCAATGATTTGACCAATTGGATGATCCTTGGAGATGCGACCATGCTTCACTAGCGGTACTTGCGTTGATGCTTGTTGGGGTGGATCATGAGTGACTTGTGCTTGTGGTGGAACACTTTGCTCTTCTTGTTCTTGAACTTGGGTTGTTGGTGTTGGCACATCTTCTTGAGGTTGTGTATCATCTTTTTCTTGATCTTTATCCACTTGGGGCGCCGTGGAGGTGCTTGGTGTAGATGAGGAAGGTCCTCCCCCTTGATCATTGTCTTCATGCACCTCTTCCGGCTTGATATCCCCAATGGACATCTTCTTCAAAGCTTCATCGATCTCCTCATCACCTATATTTTCATAGCCAACAACCTCCTCTTGGGAGCCATTAGATTCATCAAACTCCACATCACATGTTTCTTCAACTAACCCGGAGGTTTGATTGAATACTCTATATGCTTTGGAGTTTGATGCATAACCAAGAAAGAAACCTTCATCACATCTACTTTCAAACTTACCGAGCCTTTTCTTCTTATAGGTGAAGCATTTGCAACCAAAGACTCGAAAGTATGATATATTTGGTTTCTTCCCGGTGATGAGCTCATATGGAGTTTTCTTGAGGAGTCGGTGAGGATATACTCGGTTGGATGCATGACACGCCGTGTTGATTGCTTCCGCCCAAAACTTCTCGGACGTGCCATAATCATCCAACATTGCTCTAGCTAGGGTGATGAGAGTCTTGTTCTTTCTTTCCACCACTCCATTTTGTTGAGGCGTGTAGGTGGCGGAAAACTCATGCTTGATGCCCTCTTCATCGCACCATTCTTCAATCTTCATGTTCTTGAACTCGGTGCCGTTGTCACTCCGGATCTTCACAATTGGGGAGTTGTACTCCCTTTGAGCTCTTCTTGCAAAGGTCTTGAAGATTTCCGGAGTTTCACCCTTATCGCCTAGAAACATAACCCAAGTGTAACGTGAAAAATCATCAACAATTACTAGGCAATAGAGATTACCACCAATGCTCTTGTACGTAGTTGGACCAAAGAGATCCATGTGAAGTAGCTCGAGCGGCTTGGAGGTAGACAACATCGTCTTGATGGGATGATGTGTTGCAACTTGCTTCCCGGCTTGACATGCTTTACATAGCTTGTTCTTGTCAAAGGTGACGTCCTTCAAGCCGGTGATCATCCCTCTCTTGTGGGCTTTCTTGAGGTTGCTCATGCCAATATGAGCAATTCTTCTATGCCAAAGCCACCCAAGAGAAGACTTGGTGAAGAGGCATGTCATAGTACTTGTTTGCTTTGAAGAGAAATCCACCAAGTAAATGTTGCCATGCCTAAACCCCGTGAATACCAATGACTTGTCTTTTTCATGAGTTACTACAACACCATTCTTGTCAAAGGCACACGTTAGTCCAAGATCACACAATTGAGCAATTGAAATAAGATTAAAACTAAGTGCTTCTACAAACAAGACATTAGAAATAGATAAATCTTTAGAGATTGCTATTCTACCCAAACCTAAAACCTTTCCCCTTGAGTTATCACCATAGGTGACATGTTCATGATCGCCGGGGTCTTCAAGGGAGGTGAACATGCTATCATTGCCGGTCATGTGTTGAGAGCAACCGCTATCAAGTACCCAATGTTTTCCACCGGCTTTGTAGTTCACCTACACACATGAGAATTCACTTTTGAGTTTTAGGAACCCAAACAAGCTTTGGGCCTTGCACATGTGTGACAAGAGCTTTTGGGACCCAAAGTTGCTTGGGGAGCTTCTTCTTTGACTCCTTAGTGAGTTTGCCAATGAATTTGGCCTTCACCTTGCCCTTCACTTTACTCAAGAGAAAATGGTTATTTTCAAACATTGAAGAGTAATTCTTGGGTAATTTAGGAAGAGGACGTGATGGTGAAGTGCACTCCCTAGTGTGGTGCCCGGTGACTTGGCAATGTTGGCAATATGATCCAACTTCCTTGATGAAGCTAATCTTGATCTCCGGAGAAGGAGTAGTAGCTATGTTTGGCTCCGGAAATGAACCAAGACCTCTCTTGCCATAGTCACGGGCATTGTTGAAGAGAATTTCCTTGTGGATGTATTCTCCTTTTGAGAGCTTCTCCACACTACTCTTGAGGCTTGCAACTTGATCCATCAATTCCTTTTCCCTAGAAGGTGCAAGCTTGGGCAAAACATTAGTAGCATTTGCATTAATGAGTAGGTCATCACATGAAGTAGAAGCATTGACCTTCTCAATAGTTTCATGAGCAAAGTTTTCAAGACTTGGTTCAATTGCTTCATAGGCAAATTCAAGTTCTTGATACTTGTGAGCCAACTCCCTATGCTCTTGTTTAAGCTTTTTGTGGCTCTCTTCAACTTGCTTAGCAAGTACAAGTGACTCATTGTGCTTTTTGAGCAAGTCATTGTACTTGCCAAGCAAATCGGAGTGGGCAAGCTCTAACTTTGCACGAGTGCTCTCAAGAATCTTGACTTTGCCCTTTTCCCTCTTGATGACGGAAGTATACTCATTAATGAGGTTAGCAAACTCATTAGGGTCAAGCTCATCATCACTATCATCTTCACTCTCACATACCTTAGAGTTACCTTTGGCCATGAGGCACATTGGAGGTGGAGGTAGTGATGGTTCTTCATTTGTGAGGGCGATGGTGACTATGTCTTCTTCATCACTTGAATCTTCGCTTGATGAGACATCGGTCACCCACTCTTGTTTTTCCACCAAGAAGCTTCTCTTGGTGTGCCCTTTCTTCTTTGGGAAGAGCTTGGTCTTCTTGTCATGGCTCTTTTTCTTCCCAAGTCTCTTGTATTTGTTCTTCCTTTCTTCTTCTTCATCATCGCTTGAATCATGGCGATGCTTGCTCTTGTGATCCTTGTTTCTTTTGTCCGGCTTGGGGCAATTTGGACGGATGTGACCTTTTTCTCCACAATTGTAGCAAATTTTGTTCTTGACATCCATTGGCCGGAACATTCCCTTCTTAGAGTCAAAGTTGAACCCCTTCTTGTTGATCTTGTCATTCAAGCGGGTGAACTTTCTCATCATAAGAGCAAGCTCTCCATCATCTTCAACATCGGATGAGCTTTCATGATGATCATCTTCTTCATTGCTTGAGCTAGAATCTTGCTTGATCATCTTGAGCTTGCGGGCTTTGTTTGCCTTGGTCTTTAGAGCAATTGATTTGCTTGAAGTTGGTTCTTCGGACATACCAAGGATACTCATCTCATGAGCGCGAATTTCGCCCACAAGTTCTCCTACTTCCATTGTGTCAAGATTCTCCTTTTGAAGCATAGCATTGATGATGTTATACTTGGGCTTCGGGAGGAGCATGAGAATCTTGCGATTGATGGAGGCACTGTCAATTTTGGATATTTCAAGTGCATTAATGTCCTTGACAATGACATTCAAGCGAGAGTACATATCATTGCAATTTTCATGAGCTAGCATTTTAAAAGAATCATACTTAGCTCTAAACAAGTGATATTTTTGTTCACGGACTTTTGTGGAGCCTTCATGAATTTTAATTAGTTCTTTCCATATATCACTTGCTAAGTCCATGCCATTAACTCTAGCAAAGACTTCCTCACTAATGGCTTCGAAAATTGCATTTCTAGCCTTAGCATTCCATTTTAATTGTTCGGTGGTGGGAGTTCCGGTGAACCCGGTCTTAGTCGCCAACCATACTTCGGGGGCAATCGCATCAAGGTATGCGGCCATGCGAACTTTCCAATAGGCAAAGTTCTTGCCCTCGAAGTGAGGTGGCGAACCACCCATCTTGGCCATAGCTCTAGGCGGTGAAGCCTAATGATCCAAATGAGCAACGAGGCTCTGATACCAATTGTAAGGATCGATGGACCAAGAGGGGGGTGAATTGGGCCTTTTTCAAATTCTAAAACAAAGTAAAGCAACCTTATCCTATGCAATGCTAGTAGGGCACCAATTCACCAACCGGATAACTAAGCTACTAACACAAGCTAAGAGAGCTAAAACAAAGTAAAGCCTAGCAAGGTAGAGCTAAGTTATGATCTCTAAGTCAAGCACATGAGTAAATTGCATGAAAGAAAATGCTTGAATAAAAGGAATGGACAAGAGACAACCGGATTTTTTTCCCGTGGTATCGATGTGTTGGCACACACCCCTAATCCACGTTGTGACACTCACAAAGAGTATTGTCACCTCCCAAGTCACCGAGACGAGGGCGCTCACTAAGAGTCTCCGTTCACCATCCCGGCGTGGTGGAGATCAAGCCACGTACAATCTTCTTCTCCGGGCTCCCACAATCCTTGGCAAGCTCCGCGAGAAACACCTCGATCACCAAGATCGCCTAGGTGATGCCAATCACCAAGAGTAACAAGCTAAGGCCTTCACTTGAGCAAGAACCGATCACTAAGAACGGATGCACACTAGCTTCTCTCTACTCAAGTCCTTAATCTTGCTTCTTGATTGATTGAATGCACAAGTATGTGAATGATGAAGCTCAAGGTGGCTCTTGACTATGGTATGAGTGTTTGGATGTTGCCTGGTGTCAAGAGTGGGCGAAATGACCCATTGGAGGGGTATATATAGGCAGCTCACACAAATAGAGCCGTTGGAGAAAAGCTGCCAGAAAACTGCGTAGCGCCGGTTAATCCGACGTACCCCCCATTGTCATCGTCGGTTTAACCGGTGAATGTAAACTGCCTCTTCTGAAAACTAGCCGTTACAACTGGGGCAGATTAACCGACGTAGCATCGGTTTAACCGGTGAGTGTAGTTGTCCACTGAACCACTGAAAAAACAAGTCTCTGGACAACTGCACCGACGTTAACTCAAACCTATCGTCGGTTTAACCGGTGAGTACAATTTTTAAATTCCTCTGAAAAACCATCTCACTGGTCAATTGCACCGACGTATTGATTCAAACAGCGTCGGTTAATCCGGTGAATAGAACTTGAATTTCCCTGGAAAAACCAACTCTGGACCAATGCACCGACGTTAACTTCAGACACGTCGGTTTAACCGGTGTATTGAATTTGTCCAGACTCTGCTGACTTCGTTTAACCGACGTATAGAAAATTGAGAGCGTCGGTTAAACCGGTGTATAGACTTTTTCTGATTTTGTCTTTTCTGATTTGAGTCTTGAATGAAATCCAAATATTCTTGAGATATAGTTTGAGAACCACTTATTTGAACTTCTAGAAACCTGAGTGACCATAGTGTGCATCCATTTTCAAATGACCATGTCCATGCTCAAGTTACTAAGCCTTAGCCCCTCTTAATAGTGCGATCACTACAAAACTATAAAACCTATACTAACCTAAGTGTCCTTCTCAACCTTGTGACACTTAGGACTAGAAAGATCCTTAGCCTTGACATATATAAGTTGAAAACCGAGATCGCCTTTTAAAATAACCGAAATTGAGGGGTCTCTCTTTTGACATATGACCAAATGAGCGATAGTGATCTATTAAGCTGCACAAACTCATTAGTCACAATAATGGTTGTCATTAATCACCAAAACATACCTTGAGGGCCTAGATGCTTACAGCCTCCGGAGGAACGGGAGTACGGGAGGGTGAGGGGAGGGAGTTGAACTATTGAAGGGATAAGGGGTAGTCTTGTCTTTTCGCCTTATTATGAAAGGTTTTCTTACTTTTTATAATTCATAAAATCTTTGCTGCATCTAACGGTGTCAAAAATAGGGGCAAACGGATGATTCACATTGGAACAGTAGGGGTAAGAATGAAAAGTGAAAAAAATGAGGGTAAAAAAGCAATTGAGGTTTAAAACAGGGGCAAGAACGCAATTGACCATTTTTTATATGCCAGTACCGTGGAACATATGATGAACTCAAGTGCAGCCGGCTCCTACACGCTAAAGGAGAGAAGTAGCTTCCTTTTTGTTGGAAGGATATGTCATAGTTCTTAAAACACAAGTGTGACGGAACCGTCAAATTAAATCTCTAATGTGCATACTACCATAGTAGACTTACATTTAAATAATATTTTACATTTTTGCTTAATATGTTACCATGCAAAAATTTAAGACCACATTGCGTGACATGAGACGATATGGAAATAATAATTTTCAATGAGAGATAATTAAAAAACCAAATACATCTAAAATAATACTTTCCATACCATCTGAAGTGACTTAATATGCTCTCAAATTTTGATTTTGCCTCCTTTCAAAATTCAACAATTCAAATTTCATTCAACAAAATGTTGCACGTCTTATTGTACCGTTGTCCATGCTCTATGGCCTAGCGTTTTGTGAAGTATCGTGATTTTTAGAGCTCTCTAGGTGACACTTGGTTAAAGTTGTGGAATGGCATTTGTTGGTGAGTAAAGAGTCTATTCTGGAGATGAAGCAGTGTTACTTTTCTATTTTTTACTTCGTTCATTACTCTCTAGCTACTTCTAAAGTTGCACAAATAAAAAATCCAAAAAAAAATGAAACCATTGCCAGCTCAGCCTTAAACCACTTAGGGAGAAAAATTGTCCGATTTTGATGAGTTTGAGGAGGCTATATGTCCGATTTTGTAATTGAAGGAGGAAAATCAAACTTTTTTAAAAGTTGGAGAAGATAGACTTTTTCCTTCTTTTTAATCACAGTCAATACCTGAAACATTTAGCCCAAATCACCCACGTTTTCGAAGCCGGTCTCTATGCTACATGGGCCTATCAAAGATTTCGGCCTCTGGTTTAGTGGCCCTGTTTCTTTTATTCGGGCATGGAGACTAAGGCCCACCATGCTGTGATGCAACTAACGGCCCGCCGCCGTCTGGCCGCCTTGAACACATCGGGCGCATTAGTTTAATGGTTTAATTTGGCGATCTTTTCTCAACCCACGGCCCGATCGAAACATCACCGGTAGTCCCACGCGAAGGTGGGCGCAGACGGTACAAGCACAGCATATTACTTAAAAATATAAACTCGATGAAAACGAACAATAAGTTTTACAAACCGAGTTCAAATATATATAATTAATTTACAAAACTTTACAATAGATGGTCTGAAGTTCGATCCTTCTCGACCGGTCGGACCGGTTCCACCATCCGGTCGGACCGGTTCCACCATCCGGTCGGACCGGTCGGCACAACCTGCCGACACCACCGGTCAGACCGGTCCCACGGACCGGTCAGACCGGTCTGCGCAAAACAGAAAGGCTGCACACTCAGCCCTCAAGTGTACAACTCGGCAACGCCCTAACCGGAAGGGTCTCTCTCCACCACTTCCCACCCCTCTGCATCTCTGCGGATGAATTTAATGCAGCAGGGGCAGAAATCGACGTCCGGGTGTCTTGAAATAATAATTGTGGCAACAAATCCTGAGTATACTAATACTCAGCAAGACTTACTCGACCAGTGGGTATAACTTAACCCACATATCTAGACATGCACGGCATTTGGCTGGTGGTTTGTTTTGCAGAAATAGCAACTAGAGGTGTATCCTTACTTTCAATGTTTTAGCTGCGTATTTTATATAGATAGACTCTCACTAATATTTGCCTATCTACACATGCATGTGGAGCATCCAATTAAAATTCAGAAGTTGTATCCATTTTTATATCTCTAATATCCTAACTCATTTGCTACGAGGTGACAAAGAGATCAAGGCTCTCATATCCGCGAGACACGGCGAATCGATCCGATTTAACCTTGCAAGGTGGACCTAACCAACACGGCACGCAAAGCCCCGTCAGACTCCACGCACCAACCATTCCCCTCCCTGCCTCGAACTACAGGAACCAGCCCAACGACATATGGTCAGCCGAGCTCAACGTGAGACTACCAAAAGTAAACATATGCATCCAATTCTCCGCGACTACTCGACTCGCCCCAGAAGTTGGGTGCGGGTTCCTGTACTTTCGAAGCAAAGCAGTACTCGGCTTACCAGTTTCGACTACCTCCTACTCCCGGCATGCGGTTAGTACAATTCAATCCCCGATCAGCACTGCCACAACGACCGGTCCTTAATCGACACGGATGGGGCTAAGACACCCAGGAACCCTATCCTGCTGCCAAACCTAATATCATCATCCCCACCCTGTCTCACATCTCCATATTTATTTCAATCCATTTCTCAAATACTGAAGTACAAAGATAATAATGTATCTCGCGAGTAACCAGCAATTACTCGGCTTCTAAAGTTTCCTGTGTCTCGCGAGTGACACGAAGCCACCCGGCTTCTACCGGACTTATTTAGCCTAGCACCGCTATCGATCTAGACTTACTAGTAAACTCAAGGAAACCTAGGGATCATGCAGCTAGGGTTCCAATCAATCTCTAATACGTAATGCACAAGTAATAGATAAAACACACATATATATAGTGAATCATAATTTAAAATAATAGGACATGCACCGGGGCTTGCCTTGCGTCTGCTCCTCAGTACTAGGGTGAGATGGGCCCTGGGCCGACTCCACGCGTCCCTCCGGCTATGGGGCTTGCCCCTGGGGCTCCTGTGGCTCCGCAACCACCTCGTATACGACCTCCTCCGCCGCGGCTGCTACACGTATGCATATGCATATGACATGAGAACACATGCATGATTTTATAAAAATTACCAGTAATCTATAGCCTAATATAATTCTAACTTTTTGCGTCAACTAACCCTAATTGAACCCTTCTCAGCCCTGCTATACCGGTCAGACCGGTCCATAATACCGGTCAGACCGGTACTACTCAACGCAGCAAGCTACCGGTCCCTGTGACCGGTCAGACCGGTCCTTCCCAGCCAGAAGCTAGAATCCTTGTCGCGGCGAAAATCGCCCACCAAAGCCAACACCCTTCTAAGCACTAGTCCCTGGGATCCATTAGGACGTATTTGACCGGAGGGAATCGCCTAAAACCATCTAGAACTAGAGATCGACCCAAATTCCTAAATTACCTTGAATGAGTCCCTTTCACGTGAAGAACTTGAATCTCTTGCTCCCCAAGGATGGAATCAAGGCGAAGATGATCCCCCACGCTGATTTGATCCTTCCCCAGCCTTGGAATCCGATGGAGAGGAAGGATTTGGTTTCTACGGTTTGGGTGAGAGGGGGGGAAAGAGCTCGGGCTCGAGCTGGCTCTGGTGAGGCGAGGGAGAGGGTGGGGAGAAGAGAGAGTGAGAGTGATTTAAATGATGTGGGCCCAACCCGACCAACTCGGGCTAGACCGGTCAGACCGGTCGCCCATACCGGTCAGACCGGTCCGGGCTGAACTGGCCCAGGGCTGACAAAAACAAGTTTTGGTGCTTCGTCGAGTGGTTTGAAACTAATGACCGGAGATTAATTTAACTAACTAGTGGATTAACATCTGAGTGTTACAACAAGCTACTTTTGTTTCCTTTCCTTTGAGGCCTAACTAACTTGATTCCTACTGCGTGAGCTCGAACGATGCAGCTAAGGTCTCGTTTGGTTGAGCTTCGGCTTCACCTGTTTCTCGCAAATCGATACACCATAACGTGAAGCTATTTATTTTATAGAAGCCGGGTGAAGCCATTTTTTTCTTCGCTTCATCAGCTTTAGCTTCACATTTAAAGCCGTTTCGGGAGAAACCTTCCCAAATGGCCGCTAAAAGTATGACAGAGAGCTCATGAGGATTCTCATGTCACTCATTTTTGTCATTGTAAAAAGTGGAATTATAATTTATTAAAAAATAAACTAAATGGTTGTAATAACTTTTTTTTGTATTATCTATAGGCTCTATAGAATACATACACTTCCCCACATCAGTTTTGGTTATGTTCAAATTCTAATGTCAAACTTTCATTTTCTCTACAGCTCAAGTTCAGAGACAGAAAACTATAAATTGTCAAACTCGAAGCTAACCCATTAAAATATAAACCACTTGCAAATGACTCGTTATAAGGTTATATAATGTGCACCAACAAAATCAAAACATGCAAACCGCTGCCCATGTTTTCTTGTTTAACAAAGACTGCCCACAGAAAATTTGTAAACCGTGGATTACATCCGCCTTATTCTTCCATCATCACATTCTTTATGATAAACTACCGAATCCCAAACTAACCTCTCATAAGTTGAAACCGCATATGACTTGTTCTGAGACTAAAGGTCATGTACTCATGTATCAAAACAAAATTTTCTGCAATGAACCTGGAAACATCCAAACTGCACCCACTGATTACCACAGCACATAAACCACGGAGCGCTGTAGAGGCAACGGCCACAGCGCGTCCCCGGAGGCGGAGGAGCTGCCTGAGTTCGATGGAGCCCGCCATTGTTTGCTGTGTGCGCGGCCGGTAGCGACTTGGCCGGCTGCATGGTGTGGGAGAGAGAGGATAAAAAGTTGAAGAGGACGATATGGGCTGTGTGGTTTAGCTGTGCCTAAATCCCCGTCCGGAGCCATGCTCACGTAGAAGCATTACTCGTATAACCAACAGAATATGAGAAATTTTATGGTGCTTGGAGATTTTATGAGCCGTTGAAGGGTACAGATTCAATGGTTAAAAATACGGAGGAACCTGTTACGAAGAACTAAAGATGTGGGGCCGGAACCTATTTTTGTGGGCTAGAAACCACTTATAAAATTAATATTAAGGATATTTTAGTACTTTTCCTATCCTTTGGTTCCCGTAGCACCAAGGCCTGCCCATCCCAGCGCAGTAGCATCCGTCTCCATGGCAACCTTACCGATTCAGCTCCTGGCATCTAGAGTGCAAGATCATATGCGGCGCTGCACAGCCTGCATCGAAGCATCAACAATTACAAATTTCCACCGGCGTCATTCCTCCTTTTTCCTGGTGATTGAGCTCCCTTCAATCAGCGCCTGAATGATGCTTGGATTTATAACTGGAAATTGAAATAATTATATAGTGATACCTGGTTTGATATTAATTGCTTAACAATTCAGTAAACGTAGAATATAAGAATAGTTTTGGATTGGTTGGAGAGAGAACATGAGCATTAGCATGGGCGCTGGCCGGCGAGCCCCGACACAAGGAAGCCTTAGCCTACGAGCCCCTCCGCAGCGATCTCTAGTGGGAATCCCGCCCCTGGCACGGCGGCACCAAGAAATCCGATGCGCTGCATGATGCTCTTGATGGAGATGGGGAAGGGCCGCCCAGGGTGGCTGTGCAGGGGAGCCCAGCGACGCCGGCGGCGGCCAGCGGATGGACGATCGGAATCGAGAGATCGACGAACGGAGAAGCAGACCAATTGTGCCCACATGATAGATTACTAAACTACCCTTTATTAGAGAAAAAAATAGCTTCTAATATCCTCTAAAAATTAACGGCTCTGATTTTTTTAGAGGGAAGGAACCTCTGGTTCCTTACCAGCACCGTAACAACTCTCACAGATTACACCACCTGCTTCTTCTTCCTTCCTCCAATCGCCGCCTCCACGTCCCCAGGAAGCGCGATACACACACCAACAGAAGCCACGGCGGACATTTAAAAAAAGTGAAGGAGAGAGGAAAAAAATTAGCGACGAGGAATGGTTCCTCTCCATCCTTCGGTGCGCAGCGTGCGCTCCCTGCCCTCCCCCGCTATAATATCGCCACGCCCTCGTCGCCATCGTCACCACACCACCACTCCCTCCCTGCCCTCTCACTCCCGATCTCTCCACCACCACCGCCCGCTCCGCGCCACCACACCCCTCGCCTCGCGCGGCGACCGGCGGCGGGACGTCGGCGGACCGACCATGGGGCTCTTCACCGTGACGAAGAAGGCAACCACGCCCTTCGAGGGCCAGAAGCCCGGCACCTCCGGCCTCCGGAAGAAGGTTTCCCTCGCCCCTCTCTCGCTCCCCACCTCCGCCTGCGTTCGTAGGCTCCCAATCTGGATCTCTCTGTTTCTGTGATGCGGTGGGTTCGCGCTCGGCTCTGGTGGCTCGGATCCGCAGCGCGCCAGCCTTCGCTTTCCCGCCACCTCGCGGATCTCGCCGGGAGGCTGCTCGCTCGAGATCTCGGGGCTCTGTTTGATCCGACGTTTCGGTTGGATCTGCTGGCCTGCCGTGATCGTGATCCGCGGTCCTGCGTTTGCTTGCGGTTGGGTGGGTGTAGTCGTTGTCGGACGGGTGTGGTTCCGAGCATGCCTGCTGGCTTGATCCGTCGGTTCCTATAGATCGTTGGACCTGTACAGGGTTCGAATGATCTGAATTGTATGCTTGCATGCCTTTGGTTCATAAGATTTGCGCACGCATTGATCAGCTTTCGCTGATTGTTACTTGATCTCACCGATTACATTACTGGCTAAAGTGGCTGGAGAAGATAACGAGGTCCTCAGTTTTGCTATCTAGCGCTTACTCGATGGTATGGTTTTTGGCTTCGTGTACTCACTGAGAGATAGCTCGCACAAAAACTGCTCTGGCATGCTTTGTGGCATCTGGTTGGGTCTGATGTTCGTTAGGATCTAACTCATCATGTGTCAATGCCTGAGTGGATCAGGCAGAGGATTCTGATTTGGCAGTTGAATTCCTTGGCTTAAATGTGTACGTGGTGACTCGGTGTTGTACAAGTGGAATTATGTTGCAAGTTAGTTGAATTTGATCTCAGTCTTTTGCTGGTCGAATGTGACGACACAATTCTGGTAATTTTCACGCTTCAAGTGTGGTGTGCTACAAATTTCTTGAGGTTTGACCTGAGTATATTTTCTACTCATGCCTCCAATGTGGTATACAATCTCCAATGCCCATTTGTAATTTTTATCAAGTTAATGTTGTTGATTTGTTTTTACATGGCAATTTCTTCATTGTACTGTACAGTATTAATAGTAGCAAAATATTATTTGTAGCTTTCTATTTTATTCCTCCAGTCAAGGCAACCATGTCTATTTTATTTGTCTGCACAAATATCTTCAAGTATTTGTAGCTTTCTACACATACCTTATTTTACCGTGATACTAAGCATTGTGTAGTTCTTGGTCAGCTACCTTCTCTTCATGGGAATGAATAGAGTATTTCAATTTGTATTTACTTCTACATCTACATCAAAGAAAAGGTGCATGACTCATTATGGCTATTTTCTTATGATTGATTTTTTTCCATATTACCAGGTTACTGTATTCCAGCAGCCTCATTATCTACAGAACTTTGTCCAATCAACATTCAATGCCCTTCCTGCTGAAGAAGTAAAAGGTAAGTTGCTTATCTTGCATCAAACATAAGACTCCTTTGCTTTTTCTTTTGTTCATATTATCCAATATGACTAGGTTAATAAACTATGCACTGTGCAGTAACTGATATTATTCGGCCTAACTAGTTTTGAGGATACAAGGTTTTAATAAGTTATGTCTGTGATGTTTTTATGCATATGTTTGTTCATCATTTGAGTTGTAAAAGTGAAATGTAGTTGCCATAGCCATATCCCCCTTGTTTTTCTCTGCAGTCGTTACTCATGTCTCCTTTTCTTCTTATAATATAGGTGCAACCATTGTTGTCTCTGGTGATGGTCGCTATTTCTCAAAAGATGCTGTTCAGGTGATTTAGAGTAGTCTTCATGCCCCATATATCCTTTTTGCAATGCTTGTACTGTTTTGGTAATAGTTGCTGTAGGCTTCAATTCCAATATTGACATAGTCTCAGTGAGTGTTGTTTTCTCCATGTGGTTAGGTTCTTCTTTTTGTTTTTTTGGTAGTCTTAGTGTTCATATGCTAAATAGAGTGTGTCAAGAAATGACATTTCTTTTGCTTCTTACAGATCATAACAAAAATGGCTGCTGCCAATGGAGCAAGACGTGTTTGGGTTGGACTAAACAGTCTCATGTCTACTCCTGCTGTGTCTGCTGTCATCCGTGAAAGAGTTGGTGCAGATGTAAGTTTGATTTATGATAAAAGACAATTTTTAGCGGTATAAACATGCTTGTTACTCCTGTGCACTGTTGTAATAAATTACCGGACTACTGATTTATAAACACATGGATTATAGGGATCAAAGGCTACGGGTGCCTTCATCTTAACAGCGAGCCACAACCCAGGTGGTCCGACTGAGGTACCAACTTTAACTGCTACTATCTCTGTTGCAAATCAAGTGCCACCTGTGTTCTTTTTTTTTTTTTGCATACATCTCATTGAACTTTCCAGGACTTCGGGATCAAATACAATATGGGAAATGGTGGGCCTGCCCCTGAGTCTGTTACTGACAAGATTTTCTCTAATACAACGACAATCTCTGAATACCTCATCGCCGAAGACCTTCCGGATGTATGATTCAGTGCCACCCTGCTAAATAGTTTCTTGATCTTTCCTTTGACAACAACAACATAGCCTTTTTTCCCAAGCTGATCTTTCCTTTGACAAGTGATCGAAATATTCATCTGCTCCTTGTTGCTTTGCTGCTGCAGGTTGATATTTCTGTTGTTGGTGTCACTAGCTTCAGTGGACCTGAAGGCCCCTTTGATGTGGATGTTTTTGACTCCAGTATAGATTACATAAAGTTAATGAAGTAAGTAGCTTACTGTTCTTTTGTGTTTTATTTTATAAAAGTGAGAATTTCCATGCTTTGTAGATTGCTTGGATCTTGTTATGTTGATGACGGAATCTAATGATTTAATTACTATTATTCCCAGGACAATTTTTGATTTCGAGGCAATAAAGAAGTTGCTGACCTCTCCAAAATTTACATTCTGGTACTCACCTATGTCTTCAACTATGCTACCATTCTCATATTGACATATTGTAGCGCATCTAAAAAAATCTGGCTTTATGCTTTTAGTTATGATGCCCTCCATGGTGTTGCTGGAGCTTATGCCAAACACATCTTTGTGGAAGAGCTTGGTGCTGATGAAAGCTCTCTGTTGAATTGCGTCCCGAAGGTAATGTGTTCTTCTATTGTCACAAGTTGTACTAAAAAACGTGGGTTGGTATTAATTCATCACATATTTTTGCAGGAGGACTTCGGCGGTGGCCATCCGGATCCTAACCTCACCTATGCAAAAGAGTTGGTTGAACAGATGGGTCTTGGAAAGTCATCCTCAAACGTCGAACCTCCTGAATTTGGTGCGGCTGCTGATGGAGATGCTGACCGAAATATGATTCTGGGTAAACGGTATGATCTATCGATCTGTCTGAAGATCTTATGCACAATATTTGTTCTAGAATCAAAAGCAGCTGATCCCCTTTTTCTGTTACAGATTCTTTGTGACGCCGTCGGACTCTGTTGCCATTATTGCGGCCAATGCTGTTCAGTCAATTCCTTACTTTGCTTCTGGCCTGAAGGGAGTTGCCAGGTAAGAACTCTCCTCCATATTGCTGATAATTCAACATCCAGATTTTGTTGCTATCAAATTTTCTCACTGGAGTTCATTCAAGGGCTTATGGCTGAGCATAAGCTTCACCACAGCCTGCAGTAAAAATGCATGTTTCCTTCTACAAATGGTTCTGCTTATGAGTAATATGTAGGAAAGTAAGGATTGTGTATAATGTGGTCGATGTATTGCATTGAGCCCTTTGGGCGGTATATATAGGAGTACATGGCTTGGAGGGCAAGTAGTCTCTCCTAGAGATAAGGAAGGTTATCCCGGGATTACAATCAATCCTAAACTAACCATATCCGGAGTTGCCTAATATACTCTAACATCCCCCCGCAGTCGTAGCGGTAGCAACACGAACGGTCAGATTGGAGAATAATGGAGACGTATCCCCCCTGCAGTCGGAATGCCGGTGCGAAAGCTTTGAGTGGAGACTCATGCAGATGATAGTCCTTTAGTGCCGTAGTAGCCGAAGTCAAGGTGGACGTGGTCGAAGCCGTGGAGGGGGGGCGCGTCGAAGCGTCGTCGAGGTGCTCGAGTACACAGGCTCAGCAGCTTCTTGCCGAAGACAGCAGGAGGATGGTGCGGCAGATGACGATGGTAGACGGCGCGGTTTGCGACTTAGGTCACGCTCAGGACAGGGGTGGCGGCGGCGCAGGTTGCAGCAAGTGTCGCGCTCAGATCAGGGGTGGCGACGACGTCTTCCTTCAGGAACATCGGCGGCGATGTCCGCACGAAAACGGCTGGAGGCGCGAAGGCGGATCGAGCGCCTGCTTGACGAAGACCGGCGGCGAGTGGCGCCACCGCCTGAAAAGGCGACGGCACCGGTAGGGTGGCTTGATCACGAACGTCGTCGCTGCAGCCTGTAAGGGCTCAGCGACAACCTCGTCCTTCGGGTGTGTCGACGATGAAGCGGCGACGAACGGCAGGGTGACGCAAACCGATCTTAGATCGGAAAAGAAAAAAAAAACAGCAGCAGCAGACGAACCATGGGGTACAATCTCGGGTGCCCCTAGACTACTCCCTCCCCCCTCCCTTATCTCCTTCCCCCGGTCAAGGACAGAGGGAAAAATCAAAAGGTGAGAGGAGAGGCCGTCCCTCCTGGACTCCATGGCCGGGCACCCGCCCGCCCTCGAGGATGCAGGGCCCGCGCTCAGGTTGGAAGGACCCAGCAGCAGGGCGCCGACGGTGAGGGGGAGCGTCGGTGCTCTGGCAGATCGGGAGTGACCGGTGGCGAGCAGCAGGGGGAAGCGAGATGGGGCGGCGCCCCCACGATGGCGCGGCCCGCCGGCGACGGCGGAGGAGCGTCGTGGTGGAGTGTGGAGGCCGGGGCGGAGCGGATCTCAGACGGGTGGTGTCGGAATCGACCGGCGGCGCGGTAACCCGGCCCGATCTCGCGGCTCCGATGGCGCAGCGGCCTGGCGTACCTCGTGCCTCCTCCGCAGCCGTGCGGTCGTGCAAAGGGCAGCGACGGCGCAGGAGGAGAGAGGGCCAGCACAGGGCCGCGCGCACTGGGGGAGTCGGCGTGGAAGGGGCGACAAGGGAGCCGACGAGATCGCATCACCACGGGAGGTAGGTCCTTCTGCTGCTTGACGACGCGACGGCGCGGCGGATCAGAGGGATCCACACGCTGATCCTACGAGGGCGCAGCCCCCGGCGGAGATCGATCTCCCCGGGGGCTGCGTGACGGCAGCGGAAGCGGGAGCCTAGGTCGAAACCCTAACTCGTGATACCATGTAGGAAAGTAAGGATTGCGTATAATGTGGTCGATGTATTGCATTGAGCCCCTTGGGCGGTATATACAGGAGTATATGGCTTGGAGGGCAAGTAGCCTCTCCTAGAGATAAGGAAGGTTATCTCGGGATTACAATCAATCCTAAACTAACCATATCCGGAGTTGCCTATTATACTCTAACAGTAATCTTGGCAAGGTTCTACTCATGAACCATTAAGATATCAGCAACAAGTGAACAGTACCATCTGAAACACGCTGGCTGCTAATGCTGGTGTTTTCATCCCTTCTTGATATGCAGGTGTACAACCTTAGATGCATTTATGGTTTCTCTATACTTAATTTATGTTGATCTGTTGGTGAAACTGCAGGAGCATGCCAACATCTGCTGCCCTTGATGTTGTTGCGAAGAATTTAAATCTCAAGTTCTTTGAGGTACATTAGTTGAGACCTTGATTTACAAGATTTTTGAATAACGGACAATTGTAACATAAAAAACCATGTTTCAGGTGCCTACTGGGTGGAAATTTTTTGGCAACTTGATGGATGCTGGAATGTGCTCAATCTGTGGTGAAGAGAGCTTTGGCACCGGTAATTTTTGGAAACACTTATGATTACCATTTATGTATATACCAATAAATGTAACAAATATGTCAACACCTCTTGTATTGCCATGTCAATGAACTAATTGGTTTATTGTTTGGTAAATCAATGGGGCAAGTGCCTTAATGTGTTCTGACAACAAGCTCTCCCCATTTTCTTTAGTTGGTGATTTGCATGAATCAATCCATATTCAAGGACTTTTGTATTGCAGCATAGACATGGTTGAGATGTTTATATCTACTACTTTGTTTAGGTTCTGATCACATTCGTGAGAAGGATGGTATTTGGGCTGTGCTTGCATGGCTGTCTATTCTTGCTTTCAAGAACAAGGACAACCTTGAAGGAGATAATAAGCTTGTCTCCGTTGAAGATATTGTTCGTCAGCACTGGGCCACCTATGGTCGCCACTATTACACACGCTATGACTACGAGGTACTTGCATTATTTTAACCTGCATCTTGCATGTGTGTACCACACTTTAGCTAGCATGCTTAATGTACATGTTCGTTTGTGAAGAACGTTGATGCAGGGGCTGCTAAGGAGCTTATGGCAAACCTAGTCAGCATGCAATCATCACTTTCTGATGTTAACAAGTAAGTGAATATTCTTTTGACTTTGGTACCAAAACTATTACTTCCCCCCAAACAAACTATGCAAGTGACATTTTAATTGTTATCCTAGAGTATCTTGGCTCTATGTAGTTCATAATCAATACAAGCAAACACAAAACTTAAAACTTTTTGTGTACCATGTCTAAATTATCCCTTTGCTAGGTTGATCAAGGAGATCAGATCTGATGTTTCCGAAGTAGTTGCAGCTGATGAGTTTGAGTACAAGGATCCTGTTGATGGCTCTGTGTCCAAGCACCAGGGTATCCGATACCTCTTTGGAGATGGTTCACGACTGGTATGTAGAGTGAAAAACCTATGTTGTTTCAGATATCCTCCTTTTATTTCTTTAACCAAAGCAAAAGTAGGGTACGAACCTCACATGCACCCTTACATTACATTTTTGCAATATAGTCAGTCCACAATAGTTGAGTCGAGATAATCCTTGGCAAGATGGATATATTTGAGAGCGTAGGTTGTGTCATACTGATTGCAAAAGATGCTGGTGAACTAACATGAATTCTTGGCATTCTAGGTGTTCCGTCTCTCTGGAACCGGTTCTGTTGGTGCCACCATCCGTGTCTACATTGAGCAGTACGAGAAGGATTCCTCCAAGACCGGCAGGGATTCACAAGATGCCCTTGCTCCACTGGTAAGATATCGCATGTATATTCTTTGTGACGCACGGAGATGAATATTCACTGTACTTTTGTGAAACTGCATTTACTGATGTTGTGTTTTGCATGTCAGGTCGATGTTGCACTTAAGCTCTCCAAGATGCAAGAGTACACTGGCCGCTCTGCCCCCACCGTGATCACATAAATTTTTGAAGAGCCTGTGTTTTAGAATGAGTTGAGGCACTGACACAAACCTTCTTTCCGGCCTCTCGTGTTTGATAGTTTTTTTCCCTGTTCCATCTCACCAGTGAATAAAGTGTATGTTTATTGCCCACACTGCAACCTTGCCGCTGGCACAGCATGCGGTAATAAGTCTTGTCACAGTGCTGTAGTTGGGAGCTTGTTTCTCCTCGTAATATATCAGGCCCTTGTTTAGTTGTATAATTCAAAATTCTAAATTGTTTTCCGGCACTTTTGCATGGAGATTTAAATCTAGACGAAATAAAAAACGTATTGCACAGTTTGTCTGTAAATTGCGAGACGAATCTAATAAATTTAATTAGGTTGTAATTAGACGCTAAATTGCTACAGTAATGTTACAGTAAATGATCTCTAATGACAGATTAATTAGGCTCATTAACGGATTAATTAGGCTCATTAGATTCGTCTCGTGATTTACAGACGAGTTCTGTAATTAATTTTATGATTAGTCTATATTTAGTACTTTAAATGTAGAAAGATTTTTTTAAAAAAAAACTTTACATCCTGCAGGCCCAGATGTGTTTTTTTTTTGTTTGAGCATGTCAAATGCCCACCGGTATGGCACTTGTCGGTGTGTTTTGTTCTCTCCAAACAATCTGATAATGACAACCTTTTCCTGTGTGCCAACCCTGCTTAATCATGAATGGCGGGAGATTATCTGGGTTGGGGTTGAATAAATTGGTCTGCGCGCTTGACCGTGTTAGACGATATAGTTGAGTTAATTCACTCAATGCCATCAAAATTTATGCCATCCTTTTAAGGCAATTTCTTAATTGCCATCAAAATTTATGCCATCCTTTTATTGCCACTGAAATTTTACTACAATCCCCTCAATGTCATTCCGTGAGTGAGCTGTTAGAATGACTGTTAAATAAGAGTAAAAAGACGTTAGTACTCCTGTAAAACATGGATAAAATATTTGTAGTGTAATTCCTTCTATGCCATTTTAGAGAATTAGAAATATATGTACATACCCCATTGATGATAATTTTTTTTGGACAGAAAACAACATACAGTAATACATATAACCATTAATGCCATCCATAAAAGCAGTTTGCGCGGATCTAGAGGGCGCAATAAGGCCATGTTTGGTTCCCTAGCACAAATTGTGTTAGGGAACTTTGACTAATAATTACTAGTATTAAATGAAGTCAATTTGCAAAACTAATTCCACAACCCCTGCGCTACTTCACAAGACGAATCTAATGAGGCCTTTGACCGCACGATTAGACGATAGTTACTGTAGTATCACTGTAGCCAATCGAAGATTTTTTTGACTCATTAGATTCGTCGCATAAAGTTACACCTATTTATGAAAAGTTTTTACAAATAGACTTCGTTTAGACCTCATGCATGAAAGATTCCCGCGCTACTGTTCATAGTACGAGGGAACCAAACAAGCCTAGACTGCATCAACTAGCAATTGAGATCTAGAGGGCGCTTGCGCGGATCTAGGCAGCGCGGCCTCCTGACGGCAGCTCGCTTGGGGAAGGCCTCCGGCGGCAGCTGCCTTGGGGAAGGTGGGGGGCAGGGCAGGGCTGCTCCTGGCGGCGCTGGCCTCTGCGGCGCCCCTACCGCTGCTCCTCCGGGCGGCGGGGGCGCAGGTCCTGCGCGCGGGGGCCGCCCCTCCTGCAGTTCGGTCTGCGGCGGCCCTCCTGGCGGCGCGGGGGGGGGGGGGGGGGGGGGGGGTGCGCGTGCGGGACTGGGAGGTGAGATGGGATAGGTTTTGTGAGGGTAGAAACGGAACAAAATAAATGTATACATGGGAGTTTAACACTTGTGTACAGTATTTTGACGGTTTCCTCTCGAAATCTAATGGAAATGTCATTGAGGGGATTAGATTAAAATTTTAGTGGCAATGCAGAAATGGCCTAAATTTTGATGACATTCAAGAAATTACCTTAAATTTTGATGGTATTGAGGGAATTAACTCATATTAGTTCAATCTGCTGAGCTTTGTAGTAATTACAGTTGTAAACATCTGGACATGGAAACCGCTGAGCTCTGTTCCTGACTTCTGATGGAGGGATCGGATGCTCTGAGCTCCTTCCCGTCGATAATTTTTTTTTCTTGAAGACCAATCATTTAGAAGTTTGGCTTGTTCTAAAAGTTGTTAGCTTGTTTTAAACGATACGTTCTGATAACTTATGAATTAATTAGTTTGTTCGAAACGTTATCTATTGGGGGGGGGGGGGGGGGGTCGGAGGGATCAGCAAGGATAGACCAGGACATCCAAGCAAACAACGAGAGCGACGAGAAGGAGCACACGGCAGTTTATTATTGTCATCTGAAATTGTCTGACAGCGTCCGTCTCAGTTGCCATCTCCGCAGCGCGGCTCACACGCACACACTCGGGTCGGAGAAACCCGTGGCCCCTCCGCAGGATCCGGGAAGAACCATCAAGGTGCCGCGACGCCGTTGCCGTTGGAATGGCTGGGCTTCCACAGGATGGTGGTCTCCGCGATCAGCGAGGTCACCACGTACGGGTCCATGTTGGACGCCGGCCTCCGGTCCTCGAAGTAGCCTGCAACGAGCCAAGAAAACCCACACGGTTCAGCCCTTGCTTCATCAAGCACAAAACCCCCCGTCGAAACCTTCCTGAGCCCAGCCGAAGAAAGTTTCGCCGCCTGCACTGCATCTCACCTTTGCCTTCCTTCTCGGTGTCGCGGCCGACCCGCACCGACGCGCCGCGGTTGGCGACACCCTGACAGGAAAAGAGAGATGAGATGCCGTTGCGTGTGTGACCTGGCTGATGAAAGAAATGTGCAGTTGGTTTGAGGTTGCGGCCTCGTGGCGCTCACCCAGATGAAGGTGTTGATGTCGGCAGTCTCGTGGCGGCCGGTGAGGCGGCGCTCGTTGCCGTCCCCGTACGCGGCGATGTGCTCCCGGTGCCGGAGGCCCAGCTTCTGGATCGCCTTCTTGATCACCTCGTACCCGCCCTCGCTCCTCATCGACTTGGTGCTGGATGCACACCAGGGAGCAGGTTAGGCTCGTGATCCAGCTAGTTAAGCTTGTCTTTGCTCTTGACACTATTTTATTTATTTTATTGTATTCTAATATAATACCTATAGTTAGTGTGAGCACCAGCGCCATTCCAATCTCCCTGCAGTCACATACAAGAAAGATGACATGTGTAATAAGCGATTAGACAAGAGGGGTAACATGGCCTCGGATCAAAAACTGAAACACAATTGGTGAAGAAATGGTCACCGGAATCGGCTTGGGATCGAAGGAGACGACCACGCCGGCGATCTCGGTAATCCTCTGCCAACCACAGGGCAACAAATTAAAAAACGCACGCCTGCTTAAGTAAACCACAGTGACAAGTGACACGACACGCCACGTCTCGGCATCCCTCATCCGATCGACATGAGGGGCAGAAGGAGAACCGGGCGCAGCTCTGCGTACCTCGAGAATGTAGCGGGCCACCCAGACCTGGTCGCCGGCGGAGATGCCGACGGTGGGGCCGACCTGGAACTCCCACTGCCCTGGCATGACCTCCCCGTTGATCCCGCTGATGTCGATGCCGGCGTAGAGGCAGGCCTTGTAGTGCGCGTCCACGATGTCCCGCCCGTACGATTTGTCCGCTCCGGCGGCGCAGTAGTAAGGTCCCTGTTAGGCCATCGGTTACTAAAAACTCATGCACGTTGGCAAGCACGGATCATTCTATAAACTTAGCAACTCTGAACTCTGATACGATACTGTTTTTTTATCGGAATTTCCACCTAGGCTGTGTTTAGATCCGTAAAATAGTGGTAAAAAGAGTCACATCGGATATTGTGGCACATTGTAGCACTTTTCGTTTGTTTATGGTAATTGTTGTCCTACTATGATCTAATTAGGCTCAAATGATTCGTCTCGTCGTGTACATCAAAACTATGTAATTAGTTTTTTATTTATCTACATTTAATGCTCCATATATATATGAGGTAAAAGATTTGATGTGATAGGTGAATAGTGAAGTTTGGAGAGAGAAATTTTGGAAGTGAAAACAGCCCTAGTTTTCTTCTCTGATAATCATGCTGAAAAGTAGCTTTTTACTGTAACAGATGCCTAGCTCTACCTGAGGGCCAGGGTAGCCGCCTAATGGCCAGCCAAGAGGCCAGTTGGTGTCCTTCTCAAGAAGGGTGTACTCCTGCTCAATCCCAAACCTGAATTTGGACACATGCACCATAAGAAACACCAACTGATTGACTGAAATATCTGTACACAACAAATGAGTCCAATTTGTGCCGGACTGCAGATATGGAAAAGCTGAAGATACCGACCATGGTTCTTCAGCCTTGACATCAGGCTGGCTGAAGATCTTCGCCGCCCCGTGCCGCTTGTTGGTCGGAATCGGCTCCCCGTTCGGCGCATAGCAGTCGCACATAACCTACACACAGCTCAAAATTTTAGATAAAAGATCTCCATACCCATGACCAACATTCATGCAGAAAATCTGCAGATATGAATCAAAGGAGGGTCTGTTATTACCAGTATGTTCTTCCCCTTCCTGAACGGGTCCCTGAAGATGGCTTGGGGACTTGGTGCCAAAAATATAAATGCGAAAGCGAATTAGTTCAAGGCTTCAACGACAAGGCACGCACGTTAAGGTGGAGATGAATAATGGAGTCAGGAGCATGGTACCAAAGGATGACTTCACTGTCGTCACCCGTAGCCTGGCCTGTGCTGGAGCCGTCGAAGTTCCATTTCGGAAGCTTGCTAGGATCATCCACAGGTCCGGACAGCGTCTGATGAGTAAAAGGCAGTCAGAGGAGCTGTCATGCACTTGAAAACTTTTTTGGTTTTGGGAAAACGCAAGAGAGCTGAGTATTTTTCGTGTGAAGAAGACACTTGAAAAGTTGTCACAGCTCAGAAGGCACACTTGCACGGCACATATCGTCCAAAAAAACTGATCAAGATAAGGGTTCATGGTTATCAGGCAGGAAGGAAAAGGTGTACTAACCCTGGCTTTGCTCCTCACATCCATCCCAGAGCCGCCAACCCTGGATCAGACAAGGTGGAATTACAAGATTTCATAAGCTTTTTTTCGCAAAAGAAAATTCATTAAGTTTTTTTTTCAAACTAACATAATCCATGCAAGCATCCGTAAGATGGTCATGGAAATTCCTGCCAGTGCGATTATCTTTTGCTTGTCTTCCATGTAAAATAAACACAAAAGGAAATGCAGCCAGAATGCAAGATCCCAATGGACACCATGGTGACTGACGGAAACGGAGAAACATCGGATGCAACGAGAGGGAAAGGCAGCACCGCTCACCAGATGTACTCGGCGATGATCTTCTCGGTGCAGTCGGAGAGGTCAAGGTTGATGAGATCGGCGAGCTGAGCCATGGCGACGACGGAGATGGCCTTCCTCTCCTCTTCCTCCTCCTCTGGCAAGGCCGAGCACGAGCAGAGACTCTAATGACAGGGACACCTCTCTCTCTGAATCTCTTGTGCTGCTGCACAGGTTGAGAGTATGATCTGTGTGTCACAGCCGGAGCTGGCTGGTCCTCTATAAATAGAGGCGAGGCGAGTGTGGTTGGTGGCCTTTTTCGCTGAAGTGCGTTGCTGACTTTGGGAATTGGGAGCTTGAATTCTGGAAGGCTCCGTGGTACGGTTGTCCTCGGCCGCACGCGCTGTCACTCGGTGGATTTGGAGTGCTTTGGTAAAAAGTGGATGCTTTTTTGACACGATGCTCGGTTCAGTTTGACAAAGTTGTTATTCTGTTCCTTTAGCGTTGTTGTTTCGACGGTCAGAATTGCACGGAGCATGGAGAGTTATTTCTACTAATCTATCTAGTACTTCATATTGATACTCTTCTCTACATATTCTGTCAAACTTAAGATGATTTGATGTAGGATAAAATCAGAACTGCAGTTTTTTTACACTACAGTGAATCGGTAGACACTCAAAATTGCAGTAGTAGTATAGTATGAACAAGTTCTAATATTAAACAGTTTTGAGTGTCTGACTGGGAGATACTCCCTCTGTTTGTTTATAGATGACCTTGATTAGCTCAATTTTGAGCTAGCTGGCGTCAAACATAAATGACCGCGAGCTTGTATACGGACCGGAGTCGAGAGCCAGAATAAGAACCTGTTGGTACTTGGCGATAACACGCAGGAATTGTCAAACAACAATGGAGTACGGAGCCGCAGGACACAGGGTAGCACTCCAGCATGAGATGCGTCGTCGCCGGCTCACTTCCACTTGGCTTAGAAGACCTTGCACGCCCGAGCCTCCGCGTCCATTGTGAACCCATTTCCGAACTCCGGTCGAGGCCAGCTCGTGCGGTCGTGCCGTGTCGACGCTGCAAAACACACACACACACACATACAGGTGCGCGTACGTACGCTTTGCTACGGAAAGGAGGAAGACGACGCGATCGATCGGTCAGAGGTGAAGCGCCACGTCGCCCGTAGTGGCGTGCAGGCGCCGCGGCCAGCCATGATCGGGACGGCGACGTACGATCACCGGTGGTCGCGCCGGAATAAAGCGGCGGCCGGCGGCATGCAGTTCGTGGCCGTACATGGAGGCCGGTTCGACCGCGAGGGATGGACCGGCCGGCCGGCCGGGCTGAGAGATAAGGGAGATCGTATCGCCACCGGCCTTTATCTTCTTTCCACGCCCGCCGTTCTCTTCTTTAATCTTTCCAGGCATTTTTGTGGTGTGTGTTCCGGGGGAGAAAAGGCTAGGACGCGCAATCTTTCCAGATCAAAGAACCAACCCTACCAGGCCGATCCTTTCCGGTCCGATCAACGACCTAACTTGGGTCCCTTCACTTTAATTCAAGTAGAAGTGGTATAATAGCACTTGCACTCTCCCTTCACTGAATGGGGTTCTGTAACTCAGGGCGCGTTTAGTTCCCAAAAATTTTCACCCAAAAATTTTCACCTCCTCTTTAAACACATATATGAAGCACTAAATGTAATTAAATAACAAAACTAATTACACAGTTTGGATGTACATGACGAGACGAATCTTTTAAGCCTAATTAGTGCATGATTAGCCATAAGTGCTACAGTAACCCACATGTGCTAATGACGCGGTCAAAGGCCTCAAAAGATTCGTCTCGTGGTTTCCAAGTGAGTTCTGAAATTAGTTTTTTAATTAGCATCCGAAAAATCTTCCCGACATCCGGTCAAAATGCTGATTTGACATCCAAAAATTTTTGTACGGATAACTAAACGCGACCTCATGTTCCCTGCCATGTCTCGAGAGGGAGGCTGGATCGGATAGTGACGGGTCAGGAAGGATTCGCTGCGATTTCGTCTGCAATGTACGTTGAGGTGCAGCACATGCATTGCACGCGAACGAAACGTCCGTGCTGACTGCTGACAGGCCCTCCGCTCCTCACCCATCTGCGTGCCGCGTCGCGGAAGCTACAGTGCTACAGGCAAATAAACAGCGCCGGGGTAGGCAGGTCCACGTATTCGGAAAATCAGACCAGATCACCAGAGTCCAGAGGAATGGTGGATGGAGATGACTGCATAGGGGTGGCAAAATATAACCGAAACCGATTAACCGAACCGAACCGAACCGCTTTAACCGTAAAAGTCGGTTAATTCGGTTAACGGTTAATTTTGCGGTTAAAATTTTTGAGATATTCTTTAACCGCATATTATTTCGGTTTTGATGTGCCACTAACCGATTTAACCGAATTAACCGATTTAGCAAGTTGAGTGTAATATGTATTTATCTTATGTTTTAAATATATGTATAATCATGTGAGATATCAAGAATTCTTGGTTTTCATAATTAAGATATCTAAGTGAGGCTACATTAATTGTTTTTCTAGCTTTCTAAGCTTATTTTAGTGGCCAATAGCTTGTAGTTGATGTCATAATTTCATTCTAATTTGCTTGTTATTTATGTATTGTATACATTACGGTTAACCGCAAAACCGAACCGATTTAACCGCAACCGAATTTACGCGGTTAAAAGATTTCTAGCTACAATTTCGGTTAAGAGTTTGTCATAACCGAAATATTTCAAAACCGAATTAACCGAACCGATTTAACCGCACTAACCGAATGCCCAGTCCTATGACTGCGTGTATGCCCAGTCCTATGACTGCGTGTGACGGTGTGAGAAGCGGTTCAGCAGATAAACCCAGCTCGATCGCTATGGTGGCTCACTCGTCCCGTTCCCAACGACTAGCGAGCTTATCTACACGCACACTCTCTCGTACACATGCGCGCGCCACCGTCACGCATTTGGGGAGTTGGATCCATGCTGAATTGCTGATCCGCCCAACGAGGATACAGACGCTGCTGAGGTCGTGTGACATCTGCGTCGTAGTACATCACTCTCAGATTCTAGAATCCAGCTTTCGAAATTTTGCTCGAGATCCAAATTAGGTAATTTTGCTAATGGACACTCTATAATCGTGATTTTTACAACAAGACATTACTAAATTTTGTCTTTCCTGCAGAACACTCTTTAAATGTGAATCTTTGCTACTGGACATCACAACCCCATTATAATATTCATTTTGATAAGAAAGGAGCGAGAAAAACTTCAAAATGACCAAACTACCCCTGTCCTAACCCTAACTTGTTGAACCCAAGCGGCCCGCCCGTTCGATCACCCTGCGCCACCCGTCCGCACCGAGCGGTGGCACCTCACCCGCCCGACCCCATCCCCGCCTCCCAGAAATCGCCGCCGCCGCCAGCTCCCAGCAAGCCGCCTCCAATCTGACGCCGCTGGCCACTCGTCCCGCCACCTCTGTTCTGCGGCGTGGGGGCAGGGGCTGACGCCGCCTGGCCCCCGACCCGTCCTGCCGCCTCGGGGGGGGGGGGGGGGGGGGGGGGGGCACAGGGCCCCCGGACCGCCGCCGCCTGCAGACAGAAGACTGCCCCTGCGGTCCGCCCGCTCGACCGGCCTCGATCTGCACCAACAGATTTCATGTTCTTCTGAAGTCAATATCATAGAGTGTCTAAGAGCAAAATTACTCCTCACTTGTTAGCAGCCTGCCATTGCAAGAATATTTTGATTAGATTACTCATTTTCTCTATCCTCTAAACCAAAAAAATGAATATTATAGTGGATGTGGTGTTCAGTAGTAAAGATTCACATTGAAAGAGTGTCATGCAGCAAAATCAATATTGAGTAGTGTCCTGTGACAAAAACCAACACTGTGAAGTGTCCCGGAGCAAAATTACCCATCCAAATTAAACATTTCAGATTTTGCCGCAACTTCTACTACCCAGGTAGTATAGATTATAAAATTTAAGAGTCTTTTTTAGAAGGAAAATGTATTGATCTTAACGCATTACACCAGTCCTTTCACAAGCAGGACCTCAAAAAAAGAAAAATTACAAAGAAGTCCAAAACTCCTGTTCATCTTTCTCGAAGTCTTCAGAGATCCGTTCATCACCGCCGCCAAAGCCGCTTCCCAATCATCGTTGGACACCAGAGCCAAACTCCACAAGGTGGAGGCCGCAGAGGAGGACTTACTTCTAAGCGAATCAGCCGAGGACACTGCCTCACAGACGCATCGACCAACTCCCGTGCCCACAACGCATCCTAAAGAAGACGAAGAGTCTCGCTGATTCAAAAATACTCAATCACCAGCCGGTGTCGTCCGTCCAGACGGAGCTACTGAATCGTTGACGCGGCTTGGATCTTAGCGGCCTCGAACGAAGCGAAGTCGAAACGCGATGCTGCCTTCTTTGGTTTTGCAATAAAACTAACGCGCGCGTTTTTCAAAAAGAGAATTTTGGATGCATGACGTACTAAATAAGATTTATTTATAAATTTTTTTTAGAAATGGGTGTAATTTTTCACGACGGATCTAATGACAATAATTAATTGATGATTAGCTACAGTGATACTACAGTGCCCATGCTCTAATCGCACGGTCAAAAACCTTATTAGATTCTTCAGAATCACTAACGCAAGAGTTCTGAAGTTGGTTTTGTAAACTGATTTTGTTTGATACTATAATTACTATAATTAATGATTAAAATTATTACTATTCCTAACACGCTACAAACCAAACAAGACCATGACCATTGAGCACGACGTCGCCACGCTCCAGCGGTTGGTGGCAGTGGCACCGATCGATCGAGCCCCCCGCTCCCGTCGATGCTCAACGCTGACGGTGCCGTCCGACGCTCGCGTGATCCCGCTGGACCAGTGGACCACGGCTTGGGCGGCGAGGGCGCGGCGCGTAGCAGCAGCATCAGCAGCCGCTTTGAGCCTCGGGCCCATGCACTACGGGCCACACGACATGCATGAGGGCTAGGCTACGCTCCACCGCGTGCAGCAGGGCCAGGGCATCCACCGTCCGTCGGTTTGCGCGCCATGGAAATGTAATCCCGAGGGCTCTTCCGCCAGCCGCCGCTCCGGCCTCCGCCCTCCGGCGCCGCCGGAAGAGATCTCTCCCGATTCACCAGCCGAGCGGAACGCGGCGGGCCGACCGGCGGCGGTGGCGAGCAGGCGAATCACGACGGAGATTACGATCATCACGGAATACCGAAAATTCTATCCCACCGAACGGTGCCCGCGGCTAAAGACGCACGACGGACCTGCGCCGATCGGAGATAAGGAGAACCATCACCTTATCTTCACATAATTATTGCACATTTCCAGGCAATCTGATTTCTGCGGGTAGGCAATTTGATTTCAGTTCAACTGATGACAAAGACAAGAGAAGATAGGCGTAGCTAGGCCCGAAGGGCCGCCCCTATGGGGGTTCCTGAAAGCTCTTCGGGCAGTAGCACCGGAAGAACTGACGCATGGGCATCGGTGCATCCGATTGTTGTCGGAAGAACCGACGCCATGGTATTTTGGTGCAGAAGGGAATCGAAGCCAAGTCAGCTTATAGGTACCGGATGAACCGACGGTTCAAAAAGAGGCATCGGTGCATTGGGCGTACTGTGTTCCAGAGACGATGCAAGTCGCGCAAGAGCCAAGTCTTCAGCACCGGTTGAACCGGTGAAGCATCGGTGCATACCATCGGTGTAATGACGTCAGCGCCCAGAAGAAGATCTTTAAGCACCGGATGAACCGGTGATGCATCGGTACAAAGCATCGGTTCAACCGGTGGTCACTGTGTCAGCTGTCAGGAGTTCAACGGCTACTTCGGGTTATAAGTGACCGGATGAACCGACGCTACCCCAGCCAGAGGCATCGGTTCATCCGATGATACGCAGATTTTCTGCTAACCGTTGGAGCAACGGCTACAAGACTTGGTGGCCTATATATACGCCTCACCCCGGCCATTTGAAGTTTGCTGGAGTTGCTGGACATCCCACACACACTCAAGAACATCTCCAAGCCATACAAAAGCATCAAGATCATATCCTTAGCCCTTAGCACACTTTAAGAGTGTTGTGTAAAGGTTAGCTCTTAGTAAGTGTGATTGCAAGGCCTTGAGCCTTTGTGCTGTGGTTCTCTAGTGAACCAAAACAAGAGTTTTGGTGCGCCGGCACCTTGGAGCTTTGAAGCTCGCCGGCAACGTCATCGACCCTCCGACTTAGTGTGGAGCGGCGACGACACTTTGTGCGGGGGACGTGGAGACCCCCATCCTTTGTGGAGAAGCTACTTAGTGGAACCCGGTGCCAAGATGACCGTGATTGTGTTTACGGAAGAGACTTGGTGGCCGAGTAGCAATACTCTTAGTGAATGCTACAACAACGTGGATGTAGGTGTGCCTTTGTGGTTAACCGAACCACGGGATAAACAACCGCGTCAAGAGTTTGCTATCTCCTTTCCCGCTCATTAAGCTTCCTCATTTCATACTAGCATTTTGTGTGCCTTTATTTTCATAGAATAATTTCTTGATAGGAAAGGCTATATGTTGCTAAGCTCTTTTGGGATATGGGTTTTTCACACTAGAACAATCTAGTTGCACATCTAGATAGCATGTTTTAGTTTAAATTTTGTGCAAACTAGTTGGAGCCAAATGTCTAAGTTTTATTACTATCTAATTCACCCCCTCCCTCTCTTAGACTAGAGCACTCGACCACCTTCAAGGCTACAGCCTGCAATCGTTAGATCGAACTGTAGATGCGAAGGCAAGTCCAGGAGGATATGTACGGTGACTGTACGCGTGAGAAGCGATCCGGCTGATACATCCCAACTCGATCGCGTGTCCGCGGCTCCTGCCGGAAGCTTTTTCGTGCGTAGCTGCGCTGAATCTGAAGCAAGATGGCGCATCCTTTTCAAAAACAGAAAACAAAAAAAAATGCAGGCCGCACGTTAGGCTTGAGGTGATCAGGCGAAGCTAGAGCACAGCAGCTTTCCACCAGTAGCTGTCCAAATGCCTCATTCACAGGAAGCACCAACTTCTCTTTTTCCTGCCGCGCCGCGTGAGTATTTCTTCTCGGGGTGAAATTTAAGGGGGTAGATATTTCAAAAAAAAAATTTAAGGGGGTAGCCATGATGATACGGTCAAAATTCTTCTTCTTTTGTTGCATCCGGCAACGTGACTAGTCCGTAGAATCCTTATTAAAGTGCCTGCAGGTCGACCTGTCCGCACTCCTTGTTGAAAGAGGCTGTGTGTTAGATCCTGAAAATTGGCACCGTTCCGAACTGAAAAGCACTGTAGTACTTTTCGTTTGTTTGTGATAAATATTATCTTACTATGGGGTAACGAGGCTCAAAAAATTCATCTCGAAATGTACATCTAAACTGTGAAATTAGTTATTTTGTTTACTTACATTTCATACTCCATGCATGCGTCTTTTGGTATATTTAATGATTCGATGTGATGGGAATTTTAGAATTTCAAGTCAAATTCTGGGGATCTAAACACAGCCAGAGAGTTTTACATGTGTGTCAATATAAAAGATGCAAATGATCTACATCCTATCGAAATTTTGCAAATATTTATCAGCGTGGCACTACGTGGCATGCCACGTCAGTGTCCGAAGCTAGCGTGGCATGTTTGGGACCTTGAATGAACTTCTTAACACGATTTAGGAATCTAGATAGACAGTTTGAGAGTTTAGGGATCTAGATGAAACGTCTCTACAAGTTTAGAGATATGGGGTGCAATTTACTCCATTCTAAATCATCTCTCTCCCTTCCCAGATAAAAATAAAATCTGCACCCTATCCCAAATACTTGCCATTTTAAGATCTTCATCCTTCAAATTTATGGGTCACGTTTCATAATATGTCAAAATTCAAACAATATGATATCCGGTATGAGAAAACTGCTATGATGACACAATAATATAGAGAGAAGTAATATTTAGAACGACCTTCTACGTAAATATATTTAGAAATGCTATTATTTTCTATTTGTATATGCATATTAGTATATATTTTTAACCAGAAATTTTGAATATTGAACTAAATACCCATAAATCTATGTCAGGCCCGCCCTGCGGCCAAGGCCCAAGGGGGCCGGTGAATTGCCGACGAGGCGCAAACAGCCACAGCCCACAGGTGGCACGCGCTGGTAATAGTGGTAGTAGAAGCTTAGAAGCGAAATGCAAACGCGATGTGGCTGCCATGACCGCGACGTGGCACTGAATCCATCCAAGGGCTATCCTTGCACGAGTGGCATACTGGCATGGCACGTCCCTGCAGACTGCAGTCTCCACTTTATGTTATGTGTACGTACTCCCACCGTCCAAAAATAAATGTATTTTTGAAGTTCAAATTTTATTTTAAAATAAATACACATCTATGAACAAAACAATCTAGTTTTATTTATCTTTTTCTACTTTCGCACCTCTCAAAATACAATGGTTAGTGTTCCTACTTCCTCTCCTCCATGGATGAGATCCAAGCGCCAGAGGCATCACAAGAAAAAAAAAGGATAAGTATATTTTACAACCTCGAACTAGTCAAGAAGTCCGTTTTTCAACCTCATACTACGAAACCGGGTAACCTAGGCCCTCGAACTGCCAAAACCGTCCGAATCACCCCCTCGAACACTGTAGCAAGCTGTTTTGAGAGCGGTTTTGCTACAGTAATATTTTCGTATTTCTAGAATTTCACACCTCTCTCAATTAAATAAGAAAGAAAGCATAGTTAATATTTTCTAAAAATCATGATATTTTTTTGGGAGGTAGATAAAAATACAAGGAATTTATTTTGGCTAGATGTGATACATTAAACATAATGAAATTTGAATTATAAAATTTTAAAAATGGGTAGAATTCAAAATTTCTTGAATTTTTGGGTTAGCTAAACCTTTGATAAAAATGAAATAAAAATATGATAATTCATAATTTTTTATTTAGTTTAATAAGGTATTTTTTATTGGCCCAAGTTTTTATGAAAGTTTTTGAATTCCTTCGCAATGCTCAAATTTGAATCAAATTTGATTTCTCAAATTTTAATTTATGAATTTTCTATAGAACTTGGGCCAATAAAAAGTACCTAACTAAACTAAATAAAAAATTATGAATTATCATATTTTTAATGCATTTTTTTCATAGGTTTAGCTGACATAAAAATTCAAGGAATTTTGAATTCTACCTATTTTTAAAATTTTATAATTCAAATTCCTTTATGTCTATTGTAGCACATCTAGCCAAAATAGATTCCTTATCTTTTGATCTACCTCCCAAAAAAATATCATGATTTTTAGACAATATTAACTATGCTTTCTTTATTATTTAATTGAGAGAGGTGTGAAATTCCAGAAATTCAAAAATTTTACTGTAGCAAAACAGCCTTTGGCTGAGCCAGCGTTGTTTTTCAAACGGTTTCGTTAGTTGGAGGTGTAGGATGTCCGGTTTCGTAGTTCAAGGGCCAAAATCGGACTATCGTGATAGTTCAGGGTTGAAAAACAGACTTTTTCAAAAAACGCCAGAGGCAAGAGCTGCCACCTGGCTCGGCTCATGGTGGCTCGTCTGCATGTCGCCCTGCTATTTGGGTTGGAATGAGTTTAATGGATTGAGTTTTGATATGGATTGTGTTTGGATGGATTTAAATATGTTGTATCAACTAATGGAGTGGGGTGGAGTGGGTTCTATGTAAATATGAATTGGAGTGGTTTGGAATGGGCTGAAATGGATTCTTTATGCAAAATAGTATGGTTATATATAAATGTCGGTCCGTAAGAACCAGACCATAGAAATAAAACCTCGTGTTCACATTATAATTTTTTTTGTCAAAATTGACTGAAATTTGTTGAAAATGGCTCAGTATGACTAGCAGCTACTTTGTGCAAAACAGTGTGGCTAGAATTACACGTGGGTCCCATGTCAAGAGTCGGACTCTAAAAATAAAATCTCGCGTTCACACTATAAAATTTTATTACAATTAACCGAAATTTGTTGGAGATGGTTCAGTATAACTGATAACTACTCTTTGTAAAACGGTGTGGCAAAATATATACTATAAATTGTTTTGGAGAAACGGGTTCTTATTGGGTTGTAACCATAGTTTTGCTAATAGTTTATTACATCATGAGCTGAAATATTTGGGTTGGATTGGTTTGTGGTGGTGGTGGTTTGGAGTGGTGTGGGTAATATTAATTTCTCTAATGAGAATGGATTGGTGTGGATATAGTTTGGTTTTGAGGCCATTTGCAGGGCCAAGGATCCGAGATCCTTTAGGCCCTGGACTTCATTGGGACAAAACACTGGGCTGGTATATCAGGAATTCATGATGTCAATCTGGGCCAATGCCTCATTCGTTTTTTTATTATTTAAGCAGCCTGTGGCCATTTTCAGTCCTTCACGATAAAGCCCAACAGGGAGCGAATCGACCACCAAGCGCACATCACAGCCCACCGGGTCGTGAGTCGTCGTTGGCCCGCTATGCGGCTCAGCGAACGGCTGCCGCGCCGTGGGTCGTCGTCTCGTGGAGCCGAGCCGCCTCGGCGATCCTCACTCTCGTGTCGTGTGGCCGTTTAGTTTGCGCTGTGCTAGTGACAGTGATAGTTTATTTAATCGTTAATTACGGTGTCAAATAAAATTAATTTATAAAATTAATTTTAGAATCTCCGCGCTAGTGACCTTAAAGAATCTAATAAGATCTTTGATGGCGTAATTAGAGAATGGTTACTATAGCATCACGGTAGCAAATTATCGATTAATTACTGTTATTAAATTCGTCACGAAAATTTACACCTATTTTTAAAAAAATTTTGTAAATAAAATTTATTTAATACACTATACATACAAGATTCATTTTGTAGAATAGAATAGCGTGGAGAAAACAAACGAGGCCACGCGCAACGCCCTCATCTCAGTGCCGGTACGCTCGCCGGCCGTGAAGTGAAGAGCCCCGCCAAAGCGCAGCCGGTGCGCGCGGAGAAACCCACCTGAAAGCGCGGGCCAGCAGGCATGCGGCCCGGGCTGGCCGCTGCCATCCGCGGCCGCCGGCTTTCGACCGCGGCCGCCGCCACGCCTCTCTCCAGCCTCACCGACGCGCTCCTCGCCACCCGCCTTGCGACCCACCTCCTTGCCACGCCGCACCTGCCGGCCGCGCTGCTGCCCGCGGCGCCGCTGCCGCTTCCCGTCCACCTCCACATCCTCCGCCACCCGGCGCTCCCGCCGGCCTCCAAGCTCTCCTTCTTCCTCGCCGCCACGCCGCCGGCCTCCCCGCTCCTCGCCTCCACCTTCCCCGCCCTCCTCCGCGCGCTCGCCGCGGGCTCCCCGACGCTCCTCGACGAGCTCCTCCCGTTCGCGCTCTCCTGCCCGTCCCCGGCCGCCCTGCTCCCCGCCCTCCTCGCGTCGCTCCTCTCCGCGTCGCGCCTCGACGCCGCGCTCGCCCTCTTGGACGCCGCGCCGCCCGACCTCCTCCCACGCCTCGCTGCCGCCGCTCTCCCTTCCCTCATAGCCTCACCGGACATCATCGCGGCCGTCCCCGCCATCCGCAGGCTACTGCTCATCGCCTCCCACCCACCGCCCGTCCGGGCCACGAACCGCCTCCTTCTCGCCTTGTCGAAGGAGAACCTCTGCGATGACTTCCGCCATGTGTTTGACGAAATGTCGAGGAGGGGCCTCCCGTCAAATGTAAAGTTCTACAACATTTGTATCCACGCGTTTGGCAAGTGGAGGCAGCTGGATATGTCGCTGAGGCTTTTCGCGGCAATGAAGGCTGCCACTCCTCCTGTTGTACCGGACATATGCACATATAATTCGGTCATCCGGGCGCTTGTGGTTGGTGGGCGGGTTACTGATGCTTTGGTGACCTTTGATGAAATGAAGTCTTCTGGAATTGAGCCTGGTGTGTTCACTTATCGAGCAGTCATGAATGGGTGCTGCAAGAGTTTTCGGATGGATGATGCATTGCGTGTGTTTCAGGAGATGCGGGGTAGCAGTGGGGTGAGTGATGTTGTTGTGTACAATTCGCTTCTTGATGGGCTGTTTAAAGCGAAGAAGCTTGATGAGGCATGTGGATTTTTCGAGACAATGGTGGCGGATGGAATCCAATGCTCAGCGAGCACACACAACACTGTGATCGATGGGCTGTTCAAGAATGGGAGGGCAGAAGCAGCATGCCGGCTGTTTTATGAGCTAAGAAGGAAAGGGCAACTGCTGGATGGAATTGCTTATAGTATCATGGTGCGGGAGTTCTGCAAGGAGGGGGTGGGGGACCAAGTTGCAGAGGCCCTAGAGTTGGTGAAGGAGATGGAGCAGCGGGGCTTCGTTGTTGATTTGGTTACCATAACATCGTTGCTCATAGGTTTTAACAAGAGTAAACGTTGGGACCTGGAAGAACAAATAGTAAAGTTTATAAGGGATGGCTCTGTATTGCCGGATGCCATCCGGTGGAAATCAAACATGATGGTTGCCTTGAGAGGCCCTCAGGACAGGGCAAAAGATGGGATGCCGATGTTTTCCTTTGATGGTAATATGGATGACGTGATGGGTTTGGTTAATCCTGTAGGACGTACTGATATTGATGAAGGACCCCCAAATAATGATCCCAAGGATGATTGGTCATTGTCACCACACTTGGATCATCTTGCTAAACGTGCTGACAGTTTGGATAGCTCTGTTATATTTACAATGCACAGAGGGCAGCGGGTGCAAGGTATGGGGGCCAAAACTTTTGACGCTGACATGATCAATACATACTTGTCAATTTTTTTAGCCAAAGGGAAGCTAAGTGTAGCTTGCAAGTTATTTGAGATCTTTACAAATCTAGGAAACAAAGGGACAAGCTATACATACAATTCACTGATGACCTCATTTGTCAAAAAGGGATATTTGAAACAGGTGTGGGCAATTCTTCATGAGAGGGGCGGACAGCTCTGCCCTAATGATGTAGCAACATATAATCTAATCATTCAGGGTCTCGGCCAGATGGGAAAAGCAGAGGTTGCTAGCACAATTATTGACCGGTTGTCAAAGAAAGGTGTTTACATGGACATTGTCATGTATAATACACTGATCAATCAGTTTGGGAAGGTTGGGAAGGTTGAAGAAGCAAGCTGTTTGTTTGAGCAGATAATCAGAAGTGGCATGAAACCAGATGTTGTCACTTTTAATACTTTGATTAATATTAATGCAAAAGCTGGTAGATTAAAGGAAGCTGACAAGTATTTGAGGAGGATGATTACAGAAGGCATTGCGCCAAACCATGCCACAGAAACAATATTGGTTTACCTTCATAAGGAGATTGAAAAGAAAAGGCAGCAGGACGAATGAACTATAGCAATAAAATATGAACAAAAACAGTGCCATAACTTATTTTCGTATGGATCATTTGGAGGCATGTTCTTTCTATATTCAAACTGAAAAAATGCAGTACAAATCATGATTATTGTTATAAAATATTTGGTATTAATACAGTTCAGAAGGCTTGGTTGAACCACAATACTGGAGTGATAATCACTTTCAGTATGCTCACTGGTCTTCCTGCTTTTACCAAGAAGGAAGATGTCTGATGTCTTGACAGTTTAGAGAAATTACTGCGGGTTTCATGTAAACCTGTTGTCCAAATGACACGTCAAATGCCACAAACTGCATTAATATCATCGAATGGGATCTTCCAGTGCTACATCGCATCCCCAGAGTCAATCTAAACTGCCATGATGTAAATCTTGCAGTATGTTTTCTCTAAATTTTTTGGTTTATTATCTTTGGAGTTTTGTATCCAATCGAAGTTAGATGAATGAAACTGCAGCAATGTATAAGGCTATTTATAATTACTTGATCACAATTGTCTATTGCAAAGTCATTGTTAAGAATGCATTTCATAGAGAATTGGATAGCTGAAGTATTTGGTAGGTACCTATAGATACTTCTGTTTCTTTTTTTTTTCTTTTCCCTTGTGTGAACTTTGGTGTTGCACAGACTCAGTCGTGCTCTCATTTTTCTCTACAAGTGATATGTTGGGAGATATTAATAGTTTTAGTTATGTCAATTTTTTCCTATCATTGTTTAATTCAGGTGTTGAACTCATTTTCTCCCTTTTTTTATCATGAATATGCTATCAGTATACATGTGTCAACCAAATGTTTGAAATACGTTATCTTATGCATTCTTCTTTTGAACTAACAGAGCAATCTTGGTTCTCTTATCAAACCCATGGTAGGAAGTGCGACCTTTTTTCTCTCTCCAAATTTGCAACTTCCAGAGTTTTAAGCACAGGAAACGGAGTTACAGAGCCACATCCCTATGAAAACAAGGACAAATCAATAAGGTCCTTTGATATCTTCAAATAGTCCTCTTGGTAACTCCTGGAATCCTTAATATGGTGAAAAAAACACTACTTTAAGCTCTTTTGCTAATTAAATGTTGAATGGGGCATGTATACCATTCAACATCCTATTATAACTCCTTGCAGTTTTTCCTGTTCTGCAAGCATTATATCCCTTGGATTCAATTATTTGCCCTTTATCTTTCTTTAGTATTTTTTACTATGCGAAAACTGTGGTGTAATTGTTTGCATGAGATATAGAATGCGCTAGGTATACTCTCGGTACTGCAACATTAAGGCATTAGAATAATCTATTTATTCTGAATTTATTTATATCTGAAATATTTGAATTGGGCTATTATTTAAGTTATTAGCTACTATTCATTTACCTTTGTTTATTCAAAAATTGCATTTTGAAAAGAGAATAAAAGAAAAGCTCCTTACACTACTCAACAGGTTGAGTTACTCAGGATTGCCTATTTTACACTCGTGTAATTGTCCTTTCTTTAAAAAAGGTGACACCTCTAATAAGTTGCCATGCTTGCTATGAAATGTAACTTACCTTCAAGTAGATGTAGATTTCTGTTTTTTTATCTATGCTGATTTCGAAGTTTGTTCTGAGAATCTTGCTATGGTCTCGTGAAACACAGGTAAGGTTTTGTTGAGAGAACAGAGAACAACTAACCTTCAGCGGTCCAGCCGTGTCTATGCTACCAAAAAGTTTAAGTGCAGTACAGATTCAGCACGGACTGAGGCTTGCCACTCAACGTGCCCAACTTGCCCTTAGAGGCTCAAGAAGATCGATGTTGGACATCTTGTTGGTATGCTCTTGCGCTTAACTTCTTGTCTGGCTCTGATAAGCTAATCGCAATAAGTCGCATTTACTTTTTTGTTGGTTGGTTATAGCTGGTTGATTTGGGATGGGAAGTTCATGGTGATACTTTTAGCATTACTTTTCAGTAAGTTGCACTTGTTTCAGTCTATCTTGTTGGTTTACATAAATATTTTCCTTTTTTTTTTCAGGAAAAGGCCCATTGGATCCTCCGACTCTGAAGCCGGACTGAAAGATGCATCTTTTCAGAAGTAGCAATTCTGGTTAGGAGAAATACTCAAGAATAACATTGAACACAGCATTATTGCTCATCATTACTCCGTTTCAGTATATGTAGTGATACATTTGATATCTATCACATGATTATGTTCCTGTACCAAGGATACGGAAGCAATTAGTGTTATATATATGTATGAAGTTTACTGACGTAAGGAGCTTGGCAAACGAAATTTGTTAAGAAATTGGTCCATATGTGACACGATTTGTTCATTCACAATAAGCGCAGGTAGATACTATTTAACTGGAAAGCTTCGTTCGTGGGCATTGTATACTTGCGTATGCAGCTTAGTTTTGGTTCATGTTCTACGGAGCGTTTTGTACTTCTGCAACGATCTAGAGTAGGAGGGTCTCTATCATCTATTTTTTTTGGCTGTGAATCAATTTCAGTTGGAGAATTGTTTTAGACGAATTCAGACATTGCACATGTAAAACACAACACGATAGCATATAAGCAGAAGCATCGGCCGATAGTTCTTTAAGATATTCAGAACAATTTGTCTTCACTCAACAATTGATATATATGACTCCGCGTAGAAAATCATGAAGTATTTTAGCCTTTAAGCACTCCAAGAGGTAAACAGTTAGCACACACGCACCCCTGTGATTTGTGCTTTTGAATTTCTGCACTTTTCGAGGCTATAGTATAGAAATACCGCATGACAGCCGTGCTGATTTAGTGATTGTTATCTGTAGCTGTAGATAGGATAGGTTCAGTAGACGACGACACTGGATCTGCTTTGTATATTACCGTGCCTACAAAATATTTATCTGTTTTAAAACAGTTTTAGATCATATTTAAATACTGGAAAATTCTCGTGCTTTGAGCCAAATTTGTTCCATCCAGGTTGATTACTTTGGACTCACAATGTGGTCCTAAACATTGTCCTCGTATGTCCTGTTTTCACATGCACGGTAAGTGAATCAGGTCACAAAGGTTCTGCGAGTGTTTCCTCCTACAACTTGCCGTTAACCATCCCGAATCGGAAAGAGAACTCTGAGGCCTCCTCAACCCTCAAAGCAGCTCTGGATAGCTGTAGGTTGTGCTCTCCAATCTCCTTGTTGCAAAATAAGGCTAATATCTCTCTGTATCTCGTGCAACTTGCCTGGTGTCGTGCTATTTGGACCCTTGGTTAAAATAGGTCCATGAGAAGCTCTCATACGATTTCCATGAGTTCTTACGCGTAGAATAAGCTTTATCATAGTTGAGTGACAAATTTTTAAAAAAGGGAATGGTCAGAATTCACGATGGATGCTTGGTGCTTGCCATCAAAACTCTGATGATTGATTCCTTGATGCTGAATTTTGATTCCTCTTCGCACAGAACAGCATCCCGTTGTCGAGTACGGACGACGTATCCTTTTTGACGTGGCCGTTCCCGTTCATTTTCTGATCACCCTTTGTACTAATGCACCCTTTTCTTTTAAAGAGCACTAGCAATGCTCTTTCCCGTGTCTATTCTGCAATCCCAATTTCGTCATTCTTTTCATGCATCCTGCACCTGCACTTGCATTGCATTTTTCTGTTGGTAGAGCCCACAACCATCCGAATCTTACATAAACATTGCGTTATCCTCCAAAATACTGTACCGTCAGCAAACGTGCATAGTCACATGCACATGATTTGCTTTCGCTCAAGCGAACTTGGTAACTTTGAAAGGACAATTTAACTAGTTTATTCTGCAGTCACATCATAAAGCCTGTCACGTTCGCTACAGGCCCTTCACAATGTGTATCCAGAGTGATGCCCCAAGAAGAGAGAGGATTAGGACATCACTTCTCACATTGTGACAGCCGATGCCAGTTTTAATCGATGCCCAGAAAAAGTGGAGTGGGCCAAGTTCTGGCGCCGCTACTAGTAAAAAAATTTCTCCGTTGGTCTTTGCATACTCATCTCTACTGCCTGTCACCTCGATGGCATGGGATTAGAGCATAGTTATTAGGATGGGACCGGAGATTGAACTGCTGGAGTTCCCGGCCGATTCACGGTTCGACTAGTTTGAGCCATTGGACCGATCGATTTAATTATACAATTATTATTTCGTCCCTCTAGCAGATAATATATAGTTAGAAAAAAACTATATTTTGAAACAGAGGAAACAGATGTTATCGTCTCTGCCTTTCTCTTCCTGCTCCTCAAGATCTCATCATATGGCACATCTTCTAGTAGGCGGCTAATGTCGCATATAGACACTCATGTACGGTCTCTTGGACAGTTTTTTCTCGAAGGGTGCCATCGTACAATGCGTACCAAGCCCTGTTCTGTCTCTTGGTTCGATTTGCATCAACCCTGAGAAGCTTCACGCTCCCTCGAACAAGCACAGGAAAACCTGTGCTTAGTCAAGCTCGTGCCGCGACGAGACCGCCGTGTAGCAGAGCCCAAACTCAAACGCAGTCGTCGGCGCTGAAAACCTGAAACTGCCCACGGTCCAACGCTCCGCCGCCCCGGCGGCTCGGCCATGGCACGGCCTCCAGCTTGGCTCGGAGCCCGTACGCCCGCCAGTACGCGCGAAGCCGAGCCGCCGACCGCCCTCGAGTCTCTCAACGCGCTCGTGTTAGGCATGCCCCCCGCACCGCACCGGCGCCCACGCGGAAAACGACGGTACAAAACCGCCAAGGATACCACCAGGGCCGCGCGCGCGCGGACGGGTGCGGGGGATCCTGACGCTGACGCCCCCCGATCCCGCGCGGGCCCCGCCCTCCACCCGACCACCCCATATTCATATCGCCCCCGCGCGACTCGCGACGACGCATCCTCCGCTTCACCCGGCCCCGGCGCCCAGCGAGAGGGGAGAAAAAAAAACAAATCAGGAATTCCGCGAGGGCACCACCATGGCGGCCGCCGCCACCGCCTCGGCCTCGGCCTCGGCCGCCTTCCCCGCGGCCTCCCCCCTCCGCCGCGACGGCCGCAGGGCCTCCCGCGTGGCCGTCAGCGCCGCGGCGACGACGCCCGCGGAGGCAGCGGCGGCGGCGGCGCTCGCGGCCGCCCCGGCGGCGCCGGCGCCGATGGTGCGGGTGGCGCCGGAGTCGCTGCAGAGGGAGAGCGGGTGCCTCGTGGCGGGGCTCCGGGAGCGCGGCGCGGCGGACGGGGAGAGGTTCGGTGGGGACGGCGGCGCGGCGGGGGAAGGAGGGCCCGGCGCGATGGAGTACCTGACCAGCGTGCTGTCGTCCAAGGTGTACGACGTGGCAATCGAGACGCCGCTGCAGCTCGCCACCAAGCTCTCCGACCGCCTCGGGGTCAACCTCTGGATCAAGCGCGAGGACCTGCAGCCGGTAATCCACGACGACGCGCAGCCTTCCCTCCTACTTGTCCCGCCACCTTTTTTGGGTTGGTTTGTTGTGTTCACGGGAGCGGCTACTAAAGCGTTTTTATTATTCCAAAAGAAGTTTAGCCGCTACTTGTGTCTGTGGATACATTTTGCACTGGAACATAGCCTAGTTCAATGGAATATTTTTTATAACGCTGGGACTTTTGGTGTTATGGTTCAGCTGGTTTGGATGGGATGTTGGGATTCACAGAATCTCATGGATTGTCTTGGTGCTGGCCTGCTGGGATAGGTACTTAGACATTCCCTTCAATTTTCCACCTTGGCTTTGATACGTTCTTGTCACGCTTTCTCCGAGGAGAGTAGACGTTTCAGGATATTTTGTACTTTTGACTTTGTTGATTATCGGTGATTTTTATAGTGATGAAATTTTGAGGTGGCTGTTCTTTTTTAAGTTGACAGTCTCTGTAACTTGATTCAATAAGTTTACGGGAGTTTTAATTTCTTTGAAATATCACTTTTTGAGTGCAGCATGACTCAGGGTCTGGGAAGTTTGTAACTGGTCTGCTATATTTGATTTTCCATGCAATTATCAATAGCATAACCCATAGTGGCAAATTGATCCAAGGGGCTACCCGCTACTAAATCCGTAGCCTGAGGGGCTTCAGAAGGGCTACCCGCTACTAAATCCGTAGCCTGAGGGGCTTCGGAAGGGCGAGGAGCGTCATTGGCTGGGCTGGCTTCAACTGGGCCAGGGCGACCCTCTATCTCTAAATGATCTATCCACTCCAAGTTGGTGAAACGGCTCTCCGGATCCGGATTATTAGTCTGAATGCTGTTGAAAACGGACCCTTATGTGCATATACCTTTTGAGAAGGAATGCTATATACGTTTCATAGATAATCTCTATATCTGTTTGCCACACACACGTTTCATGCATAGTACAGTTCCTAATTTTTTTTGCACATAGTACAGTTCTATGAGGTAAATTTCTAGTTCACTGAAAAGTACTGTTCCACTTCTATGCTTTCTTTCTTTTCTTTCTCAGATTTTGTTTACTTGGTTATAGGTATTCTCATTCAAGTTGCGGGGAGCATATAATATGATGGCAAAACTCTCTCCCGAGCAGTTGGAGAGGGGCGTCATCTGCTCCTCTGCTGGAAACCATGCCCAGGGAGTCGCTCTCTCTGCTCAGAGACTGAGATGTGATGCCGTCATCGTCATGCCGGTGACAACACCAGAAATCAAGGTTTTCGATCTTTTCATGCTAAACTTAAGGCTTCCCTTTCACGATTTATTCTAGTTAATGCTCACTGAAGAATAAACCTAACACCTCAATTCCAGTGGAAATCAGTGGAGAGGTTGGGTGCAACCGTAGTCCTCGAGGGGGACTCGTATGATGAAGCTCAGTCATATGCAAAACTACGATGTGAGCAGGAAGGTCGCACATTCATACCTCCATTTGACCATCCTGATGTTATCGCCGGACAAGGAACTGTCGGCATGGAAATTGTTAGGCAACTGCAAGGTCCACTGCATGCAATATTTGTACCTGTGGGAGGTGGTGGATTAATCGCTGGAATTGCTGCCTATGTGAAACGGGTTCGCCCAGAGGTCAGTTTTCCACTGTACTCTTGCTTTAGAATAACAATCGCATGTTCAAGACAATGAGTTTCTTTACATGCCATCATGGAGATTTGGACTTGATATTTAAGTGCATTGTGTAGTTGAATTATTTCATGTTGAATCAATATCATACTGTAATCCTTTTCACAATTGAACCCAATACATCTATCTTACACTGATTTCTGTTCAGGCTGATAATTTTTTGTCTACTTTGGCATCATTTATTTTATACAGGTGAAAATAATTGGAGTAGAACCCTCAGATGCAAATGCAATGGCATTGTCCTTGTGTCATGGCAGGAGGGTCATGTTAGAGCACGTTGGTGGTTTCGCAGATGGTGTAGCAGTCAAAACTGTAGGGGAGGAAACATTTCGCCTGTGCAGAGAACTAGTAGATGGCATCGTTATGGTCAGTCGAGATGCTATTTGTGCTTCTATAAAGGTGAGAACTATATTTGTATATGTCTGCCATTCATTAGTGCTTTAAATGGGTATTTAACTGAAAACTGTAATATTTCATAGTCTCAGCTCACTTGAAGCTCTGGAATTCTGGTTACAATGCTCAAGATAAATATCATAATTTGTTCCATTAGTGGTCAATGTAAACCACCAGTTAAATAGTTTTTGTAAAATGTTCAGAAATCAGAACAATGTCTAGTGGGAATGGTCTATAAGGTTATGCTTCAGCAACTCCATCTACCATCAGTTCATGTACTGTGTAGGGCATTATCGAATATAGTTTTTCTTTCTCTAAGTTTACTGTGCATAAATGTTCTTTTGGTATGGATACAGAAATAGAATGCATAAATATTTATGCACAAACTGCTTATTGTATTCCAGTTTTTCGTATTCATGTTGTCCTTGTCATCATATACAGTGCATTATACTTGCATTCTGCACTTTAGTATATTGATGGTACTGAAATGTATCTTTTTTCATGTGTGCAGGATATGTTTGAGGAGAAAAGAAGTATCCTTGAACCTGCTGGAGCCCTTGCACTGGCAGGGGCTGAAGCCTACTGCAAATACTATAACTTGAAGGGAGAAACTGTGGTTGCCATAACTAGTGGAGCAAATATGAACTTTGACCGACTTAGACTAGTAACTGAACTTGCTGATGTTGGTCGAAAACGTGAAGCAGTTCTAGCTACATTTCTACCAGAGGAGCAGGGGAGCTTCAAACGATTTGCAGAATTGGTATACCCCGTGATAGTAATGCCAACATGTTTTAGTTTAAAATCAATTTCCTCTCATGTGACTTCTCATTCTGCAGATTGGCCGGATGAATATTACTGAATTTAAATACAGATATGATTCTAATCCTAAAGATGCCCTTGTTCTTTACAGGTACTTATAAAGTTGGGCTCTTTTTATTATTATTCATCCATATCGAATTGCAAATGTTCTTATACTGAGGTGTACATGTTTTTAGTTTATTATCTTATCTTTTTTTAAAAAAGTATATACAACGACGGTTACCTTAGATACTTAGATTGATATTTGTTACAGCGTTGGCATCTACACAGACAATGAGCTTGGAGCAATGGTGAATCGAATGGAATCTGCAAAACTGAGGACTTTTAACCTTACTGACAGTGATTTAGCAAAAGACCACCTTAGATACTTTGTAAGTTGCATCTGTCACACTCAATAGCTATTAGCACATTATTTTTCAAAGCGACCAGTTGTAATGTGTAAATGACTCTATATCTATCAGGCTAGTTTTTTTTTTTTTTTTGCATCCTGTGACTGTGAGGATGTCTAGTTTAAAATAATTATCTTAAAAATGTTGGTTGCAGCTGACATTTTGTAGGTTAATTTAGTACACTGCAAAGATTTTGAATTGTCAAAATTGTTTTAGTTCCCTTAAGGGCCTTTTTCATTCAAATGTATCTTATTAGTGATTCCACTGTATCAATTTTCAGATTGGAGGTAGATCTGAAATAAAGGATGAGCTTGTTTACCGGTTCATTTTTCCAGAAAGGCCTGGGGCCCTCATGAAATTTTTGGATGCATTCAGTCCTCGTTGGAATATCAGCCTTTTCCATTATCGTGGACAGGTATGTGATCAGTCTTTGCCTCATTGTCTGTACCCTTCTTACGTTGTGTCTATCTATGCAATCTCATAATTTGAAACTGTGGTCATTTTGTTACTTCCATTCCATAAAGCCAGAAAATGATTAAAAAAGCCCTGCTCTTCAAATGATTATATGCCCCATTCGTTCTCAACTTGAGAAAGAAAGTATATACCACACTGAAGTTGTTCTGGGATGTGTATATTGCTTGTATGAATGTTAGTAACCAATGCAGACCACCAAAAGGGGCTGTAACTATTTACATTTCATCACCTAATTCTCTTGTGCAGGGTGAAGCTGGAGCAAATGTATTAGTTGGCATACAAGTGCCACCAAAAGACTTCGATGAATTCAAGAGTCGTGCTGACAACCTTGGGTACGAGTACATGTCCGAGCACAACAATGAGATATACCAGCTGCTGTTGCGTGATCCGAACATTTAATGTCGTTGGTCACATGATGAATGAATGGCTATTTTCCGTTGTGGTGAGACTTTGCAAGCTTCAACTCCAAGATAGAACTTAGAAGGCACGCCTTGCTGCTTCTGTTGGAGCAAAGCCATCGCCGTACCTATTTATGTAGTGTTGGTTTGGCTTTCGTTAACTTGTTAGATTGTGTAGCGTATCGTTGTGCATCTGTAATTCTGTATTGTGCTTTGTGGTCTCAATAATGATAATAAATATGGAACCCAAATATCTGATAATAATTATGTAATTGAGATCTGGGCCGCATCAGTTCTATAAAGTCTATACCATTCTATCTCTTTGCTATATTGAGTTTTGAAACAAAATTGGGGAACCTTCACAAAGTTTTGTATAACAAGCTGGAAAATATGCTGACACATTACACCTCCCCTATATTGTCAGTAGTTGTGTATCTCTTGCATTACTGTTCTCAAGTAAATTAAAATGTGTCCGGTGGAGCCTATTGCCAAGGTTTGATGAAACCTTATCTGCGGCCTGCGGGGATGTGAATTATGTGGTGCCAATTTGAGAATGTGTGGCCTACTGTTCTGTTGGGACGCTTGGATGGATGGGTGTGTTGTGGCTATTACTGTTGCAGCGGTTAACTGAAACGGTGGGGGAGAGGTTGTTGGATGGTCAATTGGTACGTGGTGGTTAAGCTCGACTTGCAGCTGCAGGAGGCGCTTACATGTGCCATGTGTGGGGCACGCACAGTCACATTTCCTGGCATTTTCCAATAGTTCCAAATGGAATGTGCCAGTATCTATGAGGACTTAAATTTCAATTCCTTTTATTTTATCTTTATACATATGGACATATTGACACTTTCACCATCGGCCTTCTGGAGTTCTAAATTTGCATAAAACTCGAAATAAATTTGCAAGTTGGCTGCAGATCGAACGTGACGTCACCGCTCCACTCTCCAGGCTTGAGCGTAGTTGTCTGTCTCTTTCCAGGGCTAGTTTGGCAACCAAGGGGTGATGCCCCGGGGCAAGGCTCCCCCCGCGGGGAAATACCTGTCGCTCCCACCCCTGGGGGCGCTCCCTCCCCTGCGGGCTGCTGATCCCCGCGCCTATTTGGAGGAAGGGGATTGTTTGCCAATGGAAAAATCAAGAAATTCAAGAAAATACTAGAAAAATCAAACAAATAAAAAACTGCTCTGAAATTTCAAGAAAATGCTTGAGAAAATCAGAATAAATTTATTGCATCATGAATTCAGGCTTCAGGAGCAAGTTGATATCATAGAGTAGACTAGCGCCAATCTATTCCTGTCATCATCCAATAGAGATGCGCGTAACTAGGACACAATATCGTTCAAGCACTACGTCCACATAGTGCTTTCAGCAGCGTATGAAACTGGCATCAAAATAGATTCCTTCAGGAGAATGCATCCAAAAAATGGAAGAGTTGAGATTTCTGATTCATCATTCATCCTTGTTACTTGTCGAATATAGCAGCATTCTTCCTTGCCTGCCACATGATCCACACAGGTGTATCAGTGAGATTAAAAAAGATGAAGCAAATAAGTATCAAATTTATTATTGTTCTTATACTGCTAGCATTAGGAAAAGCATGAACGCATGTTCAGGGCATTATCCTTCTAAAAGCCACTACTATTTATACCAAGGTCCAAACCAAATCCTAGAAGCAGTAATATTTTACAGCTCCATCACTCCAAAAGTCCTGTAACCTTCCATACATTGTTTAATTCTGTTGTTACTTGTTAGCATGGTAGTGATCGACCATTTAGACTTAAGTTTGCCCTATAGAGATTCCTTTCCCTGGAAGATCTCCGTAAACTCAATTATTATGGCACCTCAACTTATGTTGTGTCAAGATCAAACTGATCATCACTCCAGGACTCTTTTCCCTGGCTCAACAATTCTTAGACATACTTAAGACACACTACAAACTGTTATGCACCAGAGGACACCCATTACATGAGTTTATGTCCAGGAAGTAGTTGTTTATTCACTTATGTGTAAGTGTAATAGACATGCATGGAATGTTCATTGTCCTTTCCAAAACGTCAATTGGAGATAAATAATTGCAACTTCATGAAGAAAAAGAAGGTTCAGCAGATCATTAGAGGAAAAGAAAAATAAGGCCATACAGTTTATGTGCTAGTAGCCCACATTTTCAGTGAAAGATGGGCTATGGATAGACTGTATGTACCTGGCAACACCCTGACATACTCGCTAAAGATGAAAGGCACAATGTCTGAGAATTGTATCTTTCAGATGAGAGTTCCTTAGCATCCCAAAGCAGTTGGAATGACCAAAATCCCATCATCCTGTGGATTGGCACATCATCAGAAAATAAGGCATCAGTACTACACTGTTAAATACCAAGAAAGATGATAGCAAGCACATTCAGGGGTATCATCTTTTAAAAAGACTATGAATTAGAAAATAAGAAGTATTGATAGAAGCGCATGAGAAAGGAAATAATGCTCCATTATTCTACAGTTAGACAAAAGATCAGTTAGACAATACCAGACTTCAAGTAATGCATTTAACTGAACTATACGATACACAGATAGTTTCAATATCTTAAACTGGTGGCTCAATCGGGAAATTAATCTGCTCTGCTATTTTACTTGGTTTCTCTTTTCTTTGTGAATGGGAGATTGCTACTAAAAACTTCATTAAAACGCAAAGACTGTACACTACAAGCTAACACAGAACCACCAGGTGAGGGTGATGCTAAAGAAAGTGATAGTTCAAACAGAACTGCCCAATCTCCAGGAGACAGGATCAAATAGCATCCTTTAGCTGTGTATATCTGGGAACTTGTTTGTAGATAGCTAGATAGGGCCATATAGGGCCTACAGCAGGAACCTTTGAAACGGCTACAGGTTAACTTGGTCTTATTTGGAGCTGCATCTTTATGCAGGTTGCAAGCAGTGAAAGCAAAACAGTTGAAGGGCACAATTGAAGGGCAGGGACCATAACTAGAAATAGTTCGTCGTCCTCTTCTTCCTCATCTAATATGAATCTTCAAACTTGATCCTCCCAAGAGTCCATTTCCTAATATAATATTATTTATTAGCAAAATAGTGCTAGCTAGCTGTCATATGGAAACAGCAGCATATAAAAAAGGATATAGCACTCAGCAGCATGAAAAAAAACTGATGAGCTAATCAGACTGCCCCAATCCAATTGGCTTCCTAGTTGCCATGAGTGTGCAGCAAACCAAAAAATAGCATGTACTTTACAGATGACTAGAATAAATGGTGCCGTTAAGAGTAAAAGGCCAATCAGTAATCTGGAACGAATTAGTGCAGATGCCTCGGGAAGGAACGCGACGGGAATTTATGCAATTAAAACATGCTATTTAGAATTTATGCAACAAAACAAGATCACATATGCATATGTTTTAATTAATTTTAGTTTTTCTAAAAATATCAACAATCAAAGTATACTATTGCAACATTTGAGTATACATGTTCAACATTTTGTACATACGGTTTCAACATTTTCATATAAAATGTTTAACTAGTTTATAAGAAATGTTGTATTAAGTTTGAATGAATGTTGAATTTTGTATTTTAAAATATTGACCGTAGTAGTATAGAGAAAGTGATAATTATTGATGCAGCTTGAAGAGGGAAAAAAAATAAAAGAACGTCTTCCACCACCTGCACCTTCCTAACAAGTGGCGAAGTGTAAGCTGCACATGCTTACTGCATGTGCTTTCGCGATTCGACAACGCAGCACATGACTGCCTCTGATGGGCCGCGACACCAACGATAATGGGCTTTGGGCTTTATAGATAGTCTGTTATCTATCTTCCGGAAGGGGTATAGGAGCCCCCCGTCCTACCCGGGGAAAAGGCCGGGATCCCCGCTGGGAATCAAGCTCCCAAACTAGGCCACGTTAAGAATAGCTGTTTATTTTGAAACATTTTTTTAGAGCAGCCCGCAATATACATCCGGCATAAGTGGTAGGAAGGTGAGACCAGCAGCAGATGATAGCACTGATCCAAATATGCACACAATGTATACTCCGTTTAAGTTGGGCCGCGCAATAACAATCCAGGCTCATGTGAGAGCAGACTTCTCTGTTGTCTGGCCCGGGAGCGGACGTGATGTCAGAAACAAATTTTTTTTATTTGCTAGTACCCGGTAGTAGTGCTCCTACCGGTCAGAACTAATACCTGCTCCTCCTACCATCTCCACAATGTATCTTAGGCCGTGTTTAGTTCCAACGCAAAAAAAATTTGCGTTGAAATCTTGCTAATTTGAAGTACTAAATGAAGTTTATTTATAAATTTTTTTGCACAGATGGGTTGTAAATCGTGAGACGAATCTAATGATACTAATTAATCCATGATTAATCAATAATTAGCGGATGGTTACTGTAGCATCGCTGTTGCAAATCATGAATTAAGTAGGCTCATTAGATTCGTCTCGCGATTTACAGCCCATCCATGTAAAAAGTTTTATAAATAGATTTCATTTAGTACTCCATACATGTGTCAAAACATTCGATATGACATTTTCTGCGTTTATGGGTAAAGATCTCAGCAAGACCTTACCCGTTTGAAGCTCCTGCTACCCCTTACTACCTCCCACTGCGGGTGCCCTTAGGCTATCTCCAACCATTCCCCCCATCCAACTCCCCCCAAACGTACTATTTACTATATTTTACTACCTCCCTCCAAAAAATTCCTTCCTCTATAACTCCTCTCCAACCATTCCCCCCATATCTATTCCCTCTATATACTATCACTCATTAACTAACTATTAGTTTATCATTTTTGAATTTTAAAAAAATCATACAGTATTTGTACTGTCATAATACGCACTATCATCATGTTACGGGGCTCAAATGAGATTAATATCATGAAGAAACGGTGTGATTAGAGATATAGGGGGAGTTGAAACTCACTCTATATATAGAGAGAGTTTCAACTCCCCCCATATATAGGGGGAGCTTTGGGGGAAATCGTTGGATCGGATCACCGGACAGCTCCCCCCACCCTACGTAGGGGGCTTTGGGGGGGGGGAGCAGCGCTCCAACAGCTCCCCCTAAAGCGCCCCCTGCGTAGGGGGAGAGATGAAACTCCCCCCACACATGGGGGGAGTTGAAACTCCCCCTATATCTTTAATCACACCGTTTCTTTGCGATATTAATTCCGTTTGATTCCCGTAACACGATGATAATGTGTATTATGACAGTACAAATACTGTATGATTTTTTTTAAATTCAAAAACGTTAAATAAATAGTTAGTTAAGGAGTGATAGTATATAGGGGGAATAGATATAGGGGGAATGGTTGGAGAGAAGGAGTTATAGGGAGAGGAATCTTTTGGAGAGAGATAGTAAAATATAGTAAATAGTACGTTTGGGGGGAGTGGGATGGGGAATGGTTTGAGAAAGCCTAAGCCAGCCGATCCACCAACGGTTCCCGATCCATAGGCCCGGTCCATTCGAGCCCATCCAACCCGCACGTCCGCCGCGCGTTCAAACGTCCATACCAGCAGGACGGCTGGCGATCCGTCGTACAAACTCTTCCACTGCCATCATGACCCCACAGTTCTCGTATCCCCACCCGCAGGGGCTCAGCTCACCCGCACCGGCGCTCGAACGCCGCGTCCACGCAAACCCATCCTCCCGCGTGCCGACCGCCACCACCACCACCTCGCAAGCAAAACTACAGGCTCGCTTTTAAAATCTGTCGCTGCGATTCTCTCCGCTCTTCCCACTCGTTAGATCCCACCGCCTCCCGCTGCTCGCCGCCGCCGACGAACCGCCGCAGCCTGACGCAGAGCCGCGTGGCGGACCATCGCGTGCGGCCTCGCCCAGGATGGCGACCATGGGGAGCCTGATCGGGCTGGTGAACCGGATCCAGCGCGCGTGCACCGTCCTCGGAGATCACGGCGGCGGCGGCGAGGGCTCGCTCTGGGAGGCGCTCCCCTCCGTCGCTGTCGTCGGTGGGCAGGTACGCGCCGCCGAGCCTGCTGCCTTCGCTTCCAGATCCACTCGACCCCTCCATAGATCTAGCCAGCGCGCTCGCTCACGGTTTGTTTGTCATTTTTTTTAAATCCTCTCCTGATGATGCCTCCAGAGTTCCGGGAAGTCGTCGGTGCTCGAGAGCATAGTGGGGAGGGACTTCCTGCCTCGTGGATCTGGTAATGCTGTGGCTGGATCGCGCGCGTCCTCTTTGATTTGGATCGGCTTGGGCGTCTGATGATTGAATTTGGGTTTTGATTAGGTATTGTGACGAGGCGGCCTCTAGTGCTGCAGCTGCACAAGACCGATGGTGGGCAGGAGTATGCTGAGTTCCTCCACGCCCCGAGGAAGCGGTTCACTGACTTTGGTAAGGCGACCGGTTTGTGTTTATTTACCACAGTTCACAGCTGCTTGTTTCATTCACTTACTTCTAATTGTTAGTGTTAGTGATATACTAAGAGCCTGTCTGCCTCTTGGGAAGGTTCATTTCAATTATGGTCAATTAAGATGGAAACAGATTGCATCATATGTCTTACCAAAATTGAATGAAATTGATACCACAGAGTTAAACAATGTATGGCGCCATTTACGTTACATGTTCCGACTAATCACTAGCATGTCATTTGAGAGCAGAGGGCATATTAGGAGTTGCCTTTTGAAACTATAGTGCTATACTGACCAGGACCGCCGATGTGATGTATACTGCAACACATTTAGGAAATATTTGCACTGCATATAAGTCACAATATATTTGAAGTTTGTACCGTGCTTTCACTTTAGTAGCTTTGCTTTCCGTAAATGAACTTTACATGCTCTTTTACTCTTGCACTGAGTTTCTATCCGACGCCACAACAAATTGTGTTTAAAAAAGTGAGAAATGTCATGTGTGAAAGGAACTAATTGTGATTAGTTCATGAAAGAAATAACTGAGAACCAGTTCATTGATGGATCCTTGATATATTTGCTTGCAGTTGTATTGATTTCAGCTATAAATTTCTGCGATGTTTTCTATTGTCTAGAATGGCATTCTGATAGTTATTATATCCATCTATATCTATATTTTATTAATGAGATGTTAAATAACATTTGTTATTGAAATACTTTTTCTGTTTTTGTATATTTGCTGGATATGTTTAGTTGAACTATTTTTTAATTTCCATATAATTGCAGCTGCTGTGAGGAAAGAGATTGCTGATGAAACAGATCGCATAACTGGGAAAACTAAGGCTATTTCAAATGTTCCCATCCAATTGAGTATATATTCACCACATGGTAAGTGTTGATGCTTGTTCTGATTTTTGAAGTATTGATGCATGGTGAACATGATGAATTTGGACTTTCCAACATTGGTCTTAGATCCAACTAATCTCTACTTTAGGATTTTATTGATTTTGTTCTCCCAGTAAAACCTTTAAATATTGTAGGTTTTCATGTGAATTGGCATACGCAATAGTCTACTTTGAAATAGTTTAGTTTGTTCTTGTTTATTATTCTTTTGGGAACACCTGCACACAAGTCAGTTTGGACCAATGGCGTGAGATAGTAACAAGAATACAAGATGACTCATCTGTGCATTAAGATTTTATGATTTAACTTTACTCAGGGCCTAATGATAAAGAACACTTGAAATTTTAAATGTATTGGGATTTTAAGATTAAATGACTCTGATTTTTATTTGTCGTGATTGTTAAAAGGAGTGTGCCCTGTGCCCTGTCTTCTATTCAAGGTTTAGTCACAGTAATAGCCACATATGTGTTCTGGTTCCTATCCATGAAGCACAAGTAACAAAAACTTGTAACTTGCACATTCTCGGTGCACAAGCTTTACTACGTTATTTGAAGTTTTATATGCAGTGAGTACATTTATGTTTCTTATTATTTGAATTATCTGTAGATTAATTTGCCATACATGTGTTTGCAGTTGTTAACTTGACACTAATTGATCTCCCTGGACTGACAAAGGTCGCTGTAGGTAATGCCATAATTGATGAATTAGTTGCTTTGTTTTTTGTTACTGTACCCTTCTTTTATTTAACTTCTGACACCTGGAACATTTTACTACAGAGGGGCAAGCAGAGTCTATTGTTCAAGATATTGAAAACATGGTTCGATCTTATGTTGACAAGGTAAAGAAAATCATCTTTGTTACTTGCTAATTACTACAATGTGATGTTTGCTTGAGTTACTTGGACTTCATTGAATCTTCTGCGACACTTTTCCCCTTGATCTGAGCATCACAGATACAGATAATATTTCTCACTCTAGTTTTGTATCTAGATAGATTAGCTATCTATATTACATGTTGCTAAAGATGCTTTGATCACGTTTAAAACCCTTTTTTTACTCATGTTTTTTTTTTGGATATTTCAGCCAAATTGCATCATCTTGGCCATCTCCCCAGCTAACCAAGATATAGCAACATCAGACGCCATCAAGCTTGCTAGGGATGTTGATCCTTCAGGTGCAGTATCTAGATCAAACGTTTGACATCTAACTTTCCATTAGATAGGATATCGATAAATCATTTTGTTAGCCTACCTATTTATCTGTGGAATTCCAGTCATATATATTAACATCATTTTCTTCTTAACATCTTAAGGTGACAGGACTTTTGGAGTCTTAACAAAGCTTGATTTGATGGACAAGGGTACCAATGCTGTTGATGTATGACACTTTTCAATTTTTCTTAATGCATGCTTCAAGTACATATCACTAAAACGAATTCCTTTCTCTATGTAATCCTAGGTACTTGAAGGGAGGCAGTATCGCTTACAACACCCCTGGGTGGGAATTGTCAACCGCTCACAAGCTGATATCAACAAGAATGTTGACATGCTTTCAGCAAGACGCAAAGAAAAAGAATACTTTGAGAGCAGTCCTGAATATGGACACTTGGCGCATAAAATGGGCGCAGAGTATCTTGCCAAGCTTCTGTCACAGGTGAGGCCATCTTTCTTCTGTGGTACGCTTCAACCATAAACTTTTGAATGACATGCTTGAGTGCTGATGTATTTTCATTTATTTATGCAGCATTTAGAGGCTGTGATCAGAGCGAAAATTCCAAGTATTATAGCCATGATTAACAAAACAATTGATGAAATAGAAGCCCAGTTGGATAAACTTGGTAGGCCAATTGGTGGTGATGCTGGGGTAAGAATAGCTGTATTTTGTATTTTTCATTTGTGTTAGGTTGCTGTGAGAATTAAGCATAAGCATTCTTGGTAGTTTGTGGTGCAACCTGCATTGTTTATTTGCAGGGATGAATACGAAAACACTGTGCATTATATGTTTCTAAACCTTATTTATGTTGTCTTTTCTCTCATAAAGTTCGCATAATCTGCAGGCTCAGTTGTACACGATATTGGATATGTGTCGTGCATTTGATCGTGTTTTCAAAGAGCACTTAGATGGCGGGTAAGATATTCAACTGACCTTTTCCCTAATGTGCTTGTGCCTTCCATAATCATTGCCAATATATGTTGACAAATTATCATAATTATATGTATTGTTAAGATAGTAGAAGCATTTTTTAAGGATTGGTTTTTGATAATTTATGCTTAATCATTACTCCCCTTCTTTTCAGTCGGCCAGGTGGAGATCGGATTTATGGTGTCTTTGACAACCAGTTACCTGCAGCACTGAAAAAGCTTCCATTTGACCGGCATCTTTCAATGCAAAATGTTAGGAAAGTTATTTCAGAGGCTGATGGTTACCAGCCCCACTTGATTGCCCCTGAGCAAGGATACAGAAGGCTCATAGATAGTTCTCTAAGCTACTTTAAGGGTCCAGCTGAAGCTTCTGTTGATGCGGTATGTCTTCTCTGTTGACACATGGCTCCTTTTAATATGTTTTAGTTCATGTTTCAATAGTTGATGCATTAGTATGTGAATATGTTTAGTAACTCATATCCTACATGTATGTATACATTTTACATTATGCAGCCGTGTTTTGTTTGTCACTTGAATTGCATTTAAGCCATATTTCACAGGATCTTGTTCACTATGTGGTTAATGATGTTCTCGTATTTGCAGGTCCATTTGGTCTTGAAGGAGCTTGTTCGGAGATCGATTGCAGCAACAGAGGTTAGTGCCTTCTTGTTCCTTCCTTTCTTTCTTTCTCTTCTGTCTTACTGTTTCTTCTTACTGATCAATCAGAATCTTGGATATCACAGGAGTTGAAGCGATTCCCAACACTTCAATCGGACATAGCTGCTGCTGCAAATGAAAGCTTGGAAAGATTCCGTGAGGATGGTCAAAAGACTGTTCTTCGTCTAGTTGAGATGGAAGCCAGCTACCTAACAGTAGAGTTTTTCCGTAAACTTCCTACTGAACCAGAGAAAGCAGCTGATAAGAACACTCCAGTGAGTGATAGGTATCAGGACAATCATCTCAGAAGAATTGGTAAATTCACCTTCCTTGCTCTCTTTGTGGAAAAATGACATCTGATTTACAAAAATGCACCACCATTTTTTGATATTTATACAACACAAGAAGCGTAAGATTAAATTATAGGAAGTCTTTATTAGGTTGACACAATCATGGTAGGCAGATTGAATAATGTGACCCTTAACAAACAGCCGTGGTGCCATACAAGTTGGTTATTAGCTAGTGAGCAATCTGTGGCATTTTGCATTTTTTTCTTTGCAGGGCCATGGTCTGATGCTGTTGCTCTGCATTAGTTGCATGCTTTGTGTTGATATTCACCGCCAATGATAATAACCATGTGAATAGAGTCCATTATGATGTGCCACTAATTTTCGCTTCATCGTTGTTTTATTTTGTCAGGATCGAATGTGTCATCTTATATTAACATGGTCTGTGAGACGTTGAGGAACACAATCCCGAAAGCCATTGTACATTGTCAAGTGAAAGAGGCAAAAAGAAATTTGCTTAACCGTTTCTATGCACATGTGGGAAGCAAGGAGGTATGCTTACGTTGACTAATTATATTATTTGCATCCAATTAAAAGATAGGTGCACGTGTTTGTAGTTAAATCACAGTTTAACTGACTGAAAAGAAAGGGTGGGTCACTGTTTATTATTCGTCATTTTATTGTTTTATAAGGTCACACTGGTGTGGCATGCATTATGAATTTTTTAAACATCAATTTTGTTGAATTTGATATTTGTCACCCCTGGTTTCTCATCTAGCTTGTGAACTTGTTCTTACTGATGCTTGTTCTTGCTCACAGGGTTCAGAGAACCAGATAGTTACCACTGTTCTGTTCCCTCATTTTTGTTAGAGTAAAATGCACTGGGGTCCTTAAACTAGTTGGTCTGTTCTGTTTAGGTCCATGAACTTCGAAAATGCATTTATAGGTCCACAATCTATTCAAGTGTGTCATCTAGGTCCAATTCAGCCACGTCATACCCTAGAAGCTGATGTGGCAGTGGCAGGTTGACTGTGCGGTGATGTGGATCCTTACATGTGGGGCCCCTATGTCGGCCTCCTCCCTTCTTCTTCCTCCCCCGACCTGCGCGAGCCGCTGTGCGGCGGCGGGACGGCGGCCATGGCGCGCGGGTGCGCGGTGGGGTGACCACGGCGGCGAGGCGGAGCTCCGCGCATGCGCGGGCTGGCGCTAGCCCCTGCCCCCGGCGGCGGAGCTCGCGGTGCCCGCTCCTGCCCCCCGGCGGCTTGGCTCCTCGAGCGAGCGGCTTGCGCGGATGGCGTTCGCAGAGGGCGGCGGGGAGGGCGGCGCGGACAGGATCCTGCGGGATCCAGCGCTCCTACCTCCTCGGCGGGGATCCGGTGGCGCCACCTCCTGCCTTGGCCGGCGCCCCTCCTCGCGGCTCGGCGGCCTGCGACGGGCGCGCCCCCTCGCTGCTATCACGGCGGGCTCGAGCAGAGGGAGGCCCGCCGCCGCCTCCTTGACACCGCCGTCTTTCGCACCTCCTCCGCACCGCCGGTGCCAGCGCGTGGGCCAGCTCGAGGTGGGGAGGGGCGGCGCGGCTCACTGCTCTGCGTGAGCAGGGAGGACGCTCGCCCGCCGCGCGTGCCCGGCCCTGCTCGCCACGGAGCAGGGGCCGCGGCGGCGCCCTGCTCTGCCCCCCCCCCCCCCCCCCCCGTGAGCTCGAGCGGGAGGGAGAGGGAGGGAGAGGGAGAGGGAGAGGGAGAGGGAGGGAGGGAGGGAGGGAGGAGGGAGAGGGAGAGGGAGGGAGGAGGGGCCGCCGTTGCCATGGCCGCGCCATGACCCGCCATGGCCGGCGGCCAGAGAGACGGCCCGAGCTCGGTCCGCGCTGCCGGGGGCGGGGCAACGCCGCGCCGCGCGCGGATCCGGCCGGCGGTGGGGCCGGAGGAGGAAGGAGGGAGGAGGAGGAGGACCAGGGCGGCGCGGCGAGGGAGGAGGGGAGAGGCTGCGGCAGCATGGAGCTGAGGCCGGAGGAGGAAGGGAGGAGGGGCGCACCCATGGCCGGCGCGGGGAGGGAGCAGGGCGCCCATGGCCGAGGCGCAGGGAGGGAGCCGAGCAGCGGGGCTGCAGCGGCCCGGCGGTGCGGGAGCAAAGGAGATGAAAGGATGGGGGAGGCGGCCCCGTTGGATCGGACGTGGCTGTCCACGTAGGCAGTCAATGGTGGTCAGAGATATTTTGGACCTAGATGACACACTTGAATAGATTGTGGACCTATAAATGCATTTTCGAAGTTCATGGACCTAAACAGAACAAGTCAACTAGTTTAAGGACCCCAGTGCATTTTACTCTTTTTGTTAATCTTGTCTAGATCGATTAGCAATGATTCTTGGAAGATTTGTGCATATTCCAGATTACTCCAGCACTGCAAGTGATTCAAATAACTTGGACAATAATAGCGGTTGTCGATCCCTTATTTGCTTTGCTTTTTCATGATACAGAAGAAACAGCTCAGCGCAATGTTGGATGAGGATCCGGCTTTGATGGAGAAGAGGGACACCTTGGTGAAGAGGCTGGAGCTGTACAAATCTGCAAGGAACGAGATCGACTCGGTTGCATGGAAATGATCGGATAGTGACAGCCACAGCGGGAACATAGAATGTACAACCGCGGCACATGTGTGATTGCAGTAGAATGCTCGATTCTTTTCATATCTGAACTTTATTTTGGGGGGGGGGGGGGGGGGGGGTTGTACACAGTTTTCAAACGCGAGTGTTCTTTGTTTGTCAGACATTCTTCATTGGCCGTCTTGGCCTTTAATACGATTATTATGGATGACCTGATCTGTAGGGTCCCATCGAGTATAGATGTATTCTTTTGTTGATTTTTACTGCCTCGGCCGATCTCTTTGATGCATTTGAATTGAACAACAGTTGAAAATGACAGGAGATGATCATATTTTTCTCGATTAACTTAGACAGCAGCATACAAAATTTAAAAGGACAATTTCCTGCTATTGGAGGCGGCTCTTGAAGTCGTCCCATTCCACCCCCTTCTCCAGGTACTCGATGTTGTTGGGGTCAAACGGCCCCTTCACCACGTCCACCGACTGTATGATCGCTCTCTCCGGCAGGATGCTCCTCGCCGGATCCGCCGCCGTTCCCCCGCTCAAGCTCGACGAGAAGCCCTGCTACACAGTGCGCTCACGCGTAAGCAACAAGCAGAATCAAAGCATCTCGACGAGAACCACGGCCTGCGCCCGAAAACTAGAAACCGGCGGCGGCAGCCGCATTGCAGCAGCCGCGGCATTGCCCATCCTGGCTCGGTACCTTGAAGACGAGCACGACCTCCACCTCGTCGTCGACCCGGGCCTTCACCAGCAGCGCCTGGTCGCGCGCGTCCTCGGTGTACCGCTCCATCCTCGCGACGTCCTCGTTGTGCCCCCACTCCTCGTCGTCTTCCTCGTCCTCGTCCTCCTCGTACCGCACCCGCCGCCTCACGCGGCAGACGGCTCTGTCCGCGCGCGCATCGCCGCCGCCGCCGCTGACGAGGCGGGGCAGGTGCCCGAGACCGAGAGTGCGCGCTGGGGCAGCGGCCGGGTGCGGGCGCGCTCCGCAGGCGCCGTGGTGGAGGCGGCAGGGTCTGGCGGCGGGCGGAGAGATGGTCAGTGTGGCGGCGCAGTGCAGCACCATGCCGGCTGGATGTGGAGCGAGCGAGGTGGCAGCTGGATAGATAAGGCACGGTTCGAGCGCTGTCCCTATTGGTAGTTTCCTGGTTGCGGAGATGCGAGTTCAATGCGTAGTACCAGTGTCACACATGATAAGTTCTAGAGTTGTCTTGGGTAGCAAACCCACGTGAAGAAATTTTAGGGTCTCCAAGATACATTGCCACCAGGATAAAAGGTAAAAGCTGTTAATTATTGTTATAAAACAAAAAGGATACTTAATTATAAGGCCAGCTTGACATACCAAATGATAACAGGTGAAAGACAAGTCTTTGAACGGACCAGTAAAATTCGACAAAGGAAGCTAAGTATATCAGTTTAAGCTAAATCATTTTAGCAATTTAACCTACCAACAATTTATTTTGCCAGCTTACATAAGCAGCATTCACAACCAAGTATAAGGATCAAATCTGGAAAAGGCAAAATCATTGCTTGTAGCCGTTGTATGATTCAAATGGACAAGCTTATTGAGTATGCTCTGCTTCTCATACATGACACAGAAATGCACTTATCAAGTTTTGCTGCTCTGAAAATCTAGAGGCAGTCCAAATTATACACCAACCTCCCAACCAAGCAAGCTACAGGTGGTGAGACTCGTAGCAAAGAAAAAAGAAGGGAACTAAGATGCTCTTCGCCGATGATTGGCTTGAAGGACACAGACCTCACTTTTTCAATAAGGTCGCACTGCATTGGGCCATTATCTTTGAAGCTCGTGTGATTGCATCAGTCATATAGAAGTTCTCAATGACGGTTTTGAATGGGGTTGAGCTCACTTGTTGCTTTACTGGCGGCTTCACCTCAGGAGAAATTGTGCATGGTTCTTTCTCATCTACGTGAATGAGATTAGGTGCAACTGTGCTGATCCGATCCCTCACAGCTGACAGACTGTCGTAAGGCAGTTGAACCCCAGCAACCTCAGAAAGAGCACGAATGATCTTCCAATCATCCCTAGCATCACCAACTGTAGGAACAGCTGGGATGGTCCACTGGGTGCAACCTTCGGTGTTCTCGTAGGTACCTTCCTTCTCACTGAATGCTGAAGATGGCAAAATAACATTGGCCCTATAGACAGCCTTGTCACCATGGTGCCCCTGATAAAGAACAAATGCATCTTCTGGAAGCTTGTCTAGACTTATATCATCAGCTCCCATCAGGTACAAGAACTTCGCTGACTTGATGCTCTCAGCAGGATTAGCAACAAGGCCAAGATCAAGAGCTGCAGCTTGCGCAGCATGGAGCAGTAGGACATTAAGGCCATTCCAGTCTGGTCTCGTCACATTGAACTTCTTGGCTACAGTCTCAATCGTTGAGAACAGGGCATCTTGGTCCTCCCGTTCAAATAATCCAGCTCCAGCAATGATGACAGGGTTTTTAGCAGATTGCAGTACCGAGCAGAAAGGATGCCGACCCTCTGCAACCTCAACAAGGGTCTGTGGTCCTGTGCCAAGGTGCTCATGGTCATAGTTAAAGTCAGCAGGAGGGCCGATATAGCCCACCTTTGCTTGTGTTGCTCTAACGGTCTTCCGAATCCTAGCATTAACAATAGCTGCCTCCACTCTTGGCTGTTCCATGGCACAAAAGAGGGTCGTGTCATTATAACATTATATTCACAATAGACTGCATATCGGCAAGACATGACTAAAGGAGGCATAAGGAGGAGCGAAAAAGTTCAAGAATAGAACAAGCGTGACACTTCAAATATGGACTATTACATGTAAAAAAGTTTATGCTTCAAAATTGATGAAAACTTCAAGAATATCAACTGAAATTTAATTCATATGCACTGCACAGCTATTGCAAAAGCATGCGACACCACACCATTGGTGATTGTATAATATAATGGTGTTTCGGAGAACGCAAATAAATCAAGAAAATGGTACTAGGTATTAGCCATGAGCACAAGGAGGATAATCCTACCTGAGTGCCAACCAAAAGGAAGACATCAGCCTTTTCAAGCCCAGCAATGCCTGTATTCATTAGGTAGTTCGATCGCAGGTCTGCTGGAGGATTTAGACCATTTCCCTCGCAGAGGACCTTATCTGAACCCATTCTGTTAACAAAATCTTTCAGAGCCATCATGGATTCTGCATCAGAAAGTTTTCCAGCAACTCCAGTAATTTCTTCTGGTTTAACTTGATGCAAAACCTCAGCAACAACTGCAAGAGCATCACGCCATGTCACGGCCTTGAACCTGCCATCAGGACCACGGATCATTGGGTCATTTAGTCTTTGCCTCTTCAGACCATCATAACAAAACCGTGTTTTGTCAGATATCCATTCCTCATTGATGTCCTGCAAGGAACAGGAAGTGATGTTAGCTAAACATAATCTTTGTTTTCTCAAAGGTATAGAATAGCAGACTAAATGAACTCTACGATACACCACGATGCGTCAGCTCACATGACTATCACCAACAAAACAAACATAAAGGAGTCAAAATTGTAAGAGAAGTGGGGAGTAATCAAACCTCATTGAGACGTGGAACAATACGCATAACTTCAGGACCTCTGCTGTCAACTCTTATGTTTGACCCTACTGCATCAGTAACATCAATAGTCTCGGTGCCCTTCAGCTCCCAGTTCCGAGCTTTAAATGCAAATGGCTTGGATGTAAGAGCCCCAACAGGGCAGATATCAATAACATTTCCGGATAGTTCACTTGTCATAAGCTTCTCAACATATGTTCCAATTTCTTCACCACTGCCACGACCTAACATACCAAGGTCTTGAACACCAGCAACCTCAGTAGCAAACCTGACACACCTGCAACATTAAAACGAAAATAGCAATACATCTCAGCCAAGGTACAGAGCTTGCACAAGTAGCTAGAACAATTTTCTACAACGCAAATTTAGAAACCAGTAGATAGAAGCATGAATATATATATCAGATAAAAATGCTGGGCTCAAGAGGTTGAAAATATTTTAAAATTGATCTGATCAGTTACTAACCCTGTATATAGTGCGTCAATAATGAGGCGGTTGCAGAAAACACAACATAGACAAACAGGATAACAATGAAACCACCTGAAGTGATGTAAATAGATATTACCAAGAAGGAAAAAAAAAGGCATCACCTTGTACATTGGATGCAACGGGTCATCACTGTCTTAACCAAAGGACCCAAATTCTTGTCAACAACTGACCGCTTCATCTCAGTGAACCGACCACGGTCAGCACCAAATGCCATAGACTGATCCTGGAGGTCACACTCCCCACCCTGATCGCAGATTGGGCAGTCAAGTGGATGGTTCATCAGCAGGAACTCCATGACACCCTCCCTTGCCTTCTTCGCCACTGGAGTGTTTGTCTTAATCTTCATCCCTAATCCAGCAAGATTGATCACTGAGTACTCCAAAATCCACTAAATCAAGGTCACGTCTCTAGTTTCTTCAACCATTTCCAATGACATGGGAAATCAAACAATCAAATCTACTCATAACCCTAAATTGCTGAGACGCCAAGGAACTGAATGGATCTGAGCAATTGAGGCATACACCACTAGGTAATGGACCAAAGAAGCAGATCGACACGACCCAGTTTTCAATCTCAAAACAGCACGCAGGAACAAGGAAATGCTACGTGCGCACATGGGTGGCCGTGGATGACCTGGGAGCGCGGGCATGGCGCAGGAGGCGACGGGCTTGGGCGATTTCTCGACCTCGACGAGGCACATGCGGCAGTTCCCGGCGATGGAGAGTCGGCTGTGGTAGCAGAAGCGCGGTATGTCGACGCCGGCGACCTCGCAGGCCTGGAGCACGGTGAACCCCTTGGGGATCCGCACCGCGTGCCCGTCCACGAACACCTCGAGCGCGTCCTCCGGGTTGGGCGGGAGCTCCACTCGGGCGCCCCCCACGGGCTCCCGCGGCGGTGGCAGCTCTGGGTCGGCCGGCGCCACCGCCGCGCCGGCCTCCGGCGATCCCGCGGAGGCGGTCGGGGAGATCCAGCGGCAGGAAGCGGCCACGGCGGGGCAGCGCGACGACAGGCGCGAGTTCGACTGGCGGAGCGCCCTCGCGAGGAACGCCATGGCGGCGGCGGCGGCGGCGGTGAGGCGATGGGATCGCGCGGAGACGGTAGGGGGAGAGAGAAGGGGAGGAGCCCTCAGCCTAGGGAGAGTGGTGAGAGGGATGGGGTTGTCTCCGGAGAGAGGTGGCCGCTGCTACGATCCCACGAGGTTTCGAGGTCCCTGAGAGAATGACGTCCGGGCCCGTCCTGCGTGACCCGCTCGCAGTGAAATGATGGTTTTGTGGTGGTGGAAGGGGCGCGTGGCGGCGTGGGCGCTGTATTTCGCTGAGGTGTTGGATCGAGACCTTGGATGGACTCGGCGCATGGACGGTGAGCGTGAATTGGCTGGTGCGGCAAGGCCGGCAGCTGGCTGGCACGAGGCAGGGAAGAAGAAGACCATTGTGCGCGTGGTCCGTGGGTGTATGAAGCGTTGTCAACGCTGGAAAAAATGGGCCGGATTTTGTAAGGTCAGCTCCAGGATTTGAAAGGGATAGGCCTAAATTTTGTAGTTAGTTGGGCCTAACATATGACATCCGTAGCTATAATGGATTTTGGGCCTTGCAGATATTCATTAACAAGCATGTCAGAAGAAGTACGTTCGGATGAGTATGATCCTTCGGCTTATTACATTTTTACGAGTACTTTGCGCGCGCCTTGGCGCGCCTAGCCATCATCAGATTAAGGTAAGACATCATTAATACATATAAACAGGTCATTAACATGGTATGGCCATATGTTAGTAGGTATATATGATAGTACAATTATTTCTCATATACAATGCACAACTACGCATTAGTACAAAAGCGCTACTGCCTATTAAATCTTCTGGCATAGGCAGTGCTAAATGTTAAGTCCCTGGAATGGTTGTGTTGCTCCTGACCTGCAATCATTGTGATTTAATTCGAATTAGCGATAAATTGATGTCAATTGCAAGGTATGGAAGTAGGTGCAAATGATGGCAACCTTTTTCCAATCTGGCTTAGTGCTCTAAGCACTCACATGGTTTTGCTTTGGTCTTGTTTGCGATGAAGACGGGGAGTAAACCCTTTCTCGCATTACATTGGAAGTAGCTTGCCCTGTTTTTTTCCTTTTTTTCCTCAAGATAAGTAAATGTAGAAAGCATATATTTATAATGGAACATGTAATCTACAGAGCTATTGTTTAGTCTTCTAATAGGAATCTAAATACACATATTTTTCACGTCGGTAGGAAGTTATGGAACTGATCAAAGGATGTGACAGAAAACATGGCTTCCTACTATTGCCCTTGAGCCCTCGGCTGATACCTGCTACAGTAATGCAACCAATTAGCACCAGTGCCACCTATGCTGCAAGCCTGGCCATGTGGCTTGTAAGAAGGATATCCCCTATCTGAAAAGAAAAGCACAACTGAAAAAGAAATTTTTTGCCACTCACATGCATAGAAAGCTGTATAAGAGAAGTTGGAGCAAGGGTTGGCGTCTTGGCAAGCTCGAGCACAGCATGCTATATGAAGAGTTTGGAGCACTGATGTATTTGGTTTCTGGATTTGGAGCAAGCAGGTATTTGTCATAGATTCAAGCATACCGCTGCAAGCATATTGGAAGAAAATATGCTCAGAGTTGAGAAGAACAAACCTCGATATACATGGCCTTCTCAATTTGCTATGCAAGCTCATGGGTTAGAGCAAGAACCGATGCTTGGCACGCAACCAATCTATAATCAACAGCTGCAAAATTCCAGAACAGAACATAGCTATTTTCTTTATTCCAAACTGAGCATGCTGACTCACATCAAGGTGATGGCTTCTCATAACCTAAAAAATGAAGTAAAAAGATGGTTATAGAGCAGATCAAAACTGTAATCATAGAACGAATATCAAGAAGTATAGGTTTTTTACATACCGTGGTGAGTCCTGCCATAGGAGCATACATTACTAATCGATAGAAGCCAATATCAAGTGGTTGGAGTTTCCTCCTTGACTTTACTTGGTGAGTGGTCTTACAGCTTTGTTTCCTGTATGGAGAAAATGCAATTGCAAAAGAAGAGGTAGATAGAAATGTTAGGATTGTGAATTGTGATTAGCTCTGATGTAAATGTAGCTTCCAGTTTGTGTATTTTTTTAAACCTGCTGCTGCGCTGGCTGGTGCTTTTCTCTCTCTTTTTTTTGGCATGGCATGCATTTACTTGAGGTAGGACATGTTTCATGGAAAAAGATTTTGTAAGAAAAAAATATGTTAAAGATACTTTGGATGAGAGTTGAGATGGTCGGATAATCATTTGAATAAATATCTATTTTCAAAGGTGCTGTTTAAATTGAAGAACATACCTAATCTGATCTGTGCTGAATATTTTCAAGGTGCAACTATACATTCTTAGCAACAGAATATCTAAGGAACAATTGGTTTTATTTATCTCAGATTGAGCCATATAGGCATTTCCTCCCATGAGTCCCTTGTCGTTCCATGGTCATAACCATTTGAAGAAGCTTTAGATTTTACCAACAAAAGGGACCAAGCTGTGCCCCCAAAAGAAATTTCAGTTAGACATTTCACTGTTCATTTTACAATTTGCCACCTTAAGCTGATGAAGAGGGAATGTTGTATTAAGTTTGTTCTTGATCTACATTATTACTATAAAACTTTGCTGTAGTAGCAGCAGCTAGAGGATGAGCTGCTACCAACAGCAATCTGAAAAAGAATTTACTTGCTTTGTTGCTTGGTGAAAATCCACCACTCTTATAGTACCATTGAAAAAAGCCTTGTTAAAACAGGTTTCACAGACCTCACCTATGGAAAGACATTATCGCCACTGGTGCAATTTGAACAGTTTTACAAATAAAAAGATAAGAAGCAATTTGCTAAAACTCAGATTACTAATGGTCTCAGAAATGGTCATAAATCATTTAATATCTCAAGTAGAAAAGGACGATTATGTTCTGTAATGGAACAAAAAATGCAATTGTTAACAGGTCAATACCAATAATAACAAAGCAGCGGCAAAAAAAGGGAGATAAAAAATACCTTGATACTGCAGTGCCCCTGTCAGGCAAAAAAAAATGCCTTACCAAACTACCTAGCTGCCTTCTGTTTCTCATCTGTCAAAGAGATGGAATTTTATTGTGGTGATATTATTAAGAGTGTACCAACATATAGTGCAACACTACTATTGTAATGGAACGCAGAGCCTAGAGAGCAACATCTGCAATGGTATAAAAATTATTATCACAGAAAATGGCAGCAAAACCGCACCAGGTAGTTCTTGCCGAACTCTTGGACGAAGGCAGGCTTATGGGCTCGGCGGATGCTCGGTGCCTGCCGCCCGTGCCGCTCATCAAGATTAGCACCTTCTTGTTTGCCTCGGCTCGCGCAGCGGCCTCCACCTCGTCTATCCCAATTAAATTCACAAAAAAGATTTAATAAATGTAAATGCTGAGAATCCAAGTAAGCTGCATGGAAAAAGTTTATTTGGTAACAATAAGTTCTTGTATGGGTCTCTATGGTAGCGCACATCAACTTCACTTAAATCTGTAATAAGGGAGCATAAGGGGGAAATGAAGGTATGAGTTTATATTCATAAATTATTGCGAAATTGTATTCTCAATCCGCTCAATCTGTATTTCAAAAGATATGTCAGGACACACGTTTTAGTTGTAAGTTGGTTTATTTTTTTCAGAAAGGAATTGGAGGAACCCGTATACTGCTACATCAAAGTAACCAAGACCTGCACATAACCACAGTTGGGTACGTCCCTAACCAATTTTTTGCAGATGCTGAATTACCATATCAATATTTGTAAGGTTAAGTTCAAGGATCCCTCTTTCAACCATATATCTTTTGAGGATTATACAAAAATGAAAACAAACAGCATATAAGGGTAACAAAAATCTATCATGACATGGTTGTATAGATAGAATTGCTGAAGATGCAGAAAGAGATGTAAAAGTTAGAGCTTTACATGACCCAAGTACAATACCTGATAAGCATATTTTATTTAGCAATGCTACATTAGTTGGAATGGTCCTTCAGTTTATTTTGCAGCCTACAAAAAATAGGAACGATCTGGAAAGAAATTTTGTACCAAAGAAAACTCTGGATATTGCTAAAAACAGAGAGAGACAGGGGACTACCTGATCATATTCAGAACTTTGACGGAGAGACACAGGGCTACCTGAACGTAAATAAACTGAGGAGGGGAACAAAAATTAGGAAATCTTGAAGAGCAAATGTAGTAACCAGTTTTGTAATGTGCATTTGAGTGAAGTAGATAAGCAAACTGAGTTCTGAACATTCAGCTTACAGGAACTACAATGCAAGAATGGAAACAAATAAGTGTTGAAAGTATCTGTTAATAAATCACTGAAGAGAGAACAGAAGGCACAATCAGTCTGAAATTGAAATAGCAGGGAGAACCAAATCAGTTTGAAAGGCAGAGCCTCCTATTGGTAAAGACAAATCTTATTAATCAATCTGTATACTCAGGAGGCTACACAGGTAAGTGGTAAACGCTGCAAGAAAGGTGAGGACCAAAGTAGTAAAAGCAAGAGGAATATAAGAGAGAGGGACAGGGGTGATGGCCATACTCAGCCACATCATATGGAAAAGCAAAAGCAAGCGCCGACTGCAAGAAAGAGAGGGAGGAAATGACCAAATGCAGCATGCTGATTGGGAGCGAAACCAAAATTAGAAAATGGGCGTTACTATCGTCGCAAGAGGCATAACCAGAAATTTATAGCGAGGTGCTCACGGACGTCAGATGGCTGACAACAGCGACATGGCCCATTTTGATTTTAGGAAGGAAATTGGGAGGCATGGATTGGACCTGAAAAAAGAAAAATAATCTAGCGGGGAAGAACAGATTTGGGAGATGGATTCCATGTGCAAGAGGAAGTAGATAGAAAGTGAATCAGAGGTCCAATCCGAGGGAAAAGGATAAGATTTGGGCTGGAGGCTGGAGCGAGTTCGATCTACGACTCCAAATCCGATTTGGATCCTGCGGTGGGGGGCACCTGACGAGGGAGCCCGAAGGGAGAGGGCGGCCGGCCCAGCAGCAGCACCACTGCAGCAGGTGATGTGGGAGCAGCCGTGGTGGTTGGAGTTGGCCTGTACGCCGAGACGGCAGCTATAGTAGCTGGCCCCGTGCCGCGGGCGCACGGGGGACGACGGGGACAGGGACGGCGAGGAGGAGCCCGGGGTGCGGACCTGGTTGTCCGGGCGGCGAGGAGCAGAGGGCGCGCCGGGGACGGGGACGACAAGACGTCGCGGAGGCGCGTGGAGGAGGAGGTGGGCTGGCAGGCAGCCGCGGGCGCACGGGGACGGGAACGGGGACGGCGAGGAGGCATGTTGAGGAGGAGGCCGGGGCGCGGATCCGGTTGTCCGGGCGGCGCGGAGAGCAGAGGCCGTGCCAGCGCCCCTGCGCCGGCTGCGCGGCAGGAGGCGGCGAGGCGAGGCCAGGACGCGGCGAAGGCCGCCGGCATGTCGTCGCCGCCGCGGGCGCCGGTCTCCTCGGCATGCTGCTACCGCAATGGCCGCCGCCGCCGCCTTTAGGGCCCTCTGTGAGGAGGGTTGCGGGTGCACAGAGGACGACGAGAAAGCTCTGGAAGCGGAGCGAAGATATTTATTGCTACAGTGCGGGGTGGGTGAGGTGAATACAGGCCACCGATTTATCATCGGACGCTGTAAATTTTTTTCACTGATGTGGCCACCCTGAGGTCGCACGGAGCGGTGTGTAAATAACATATAGAAATGCATGTTCTTTTTTAAATCAGTCCAAAAGCGCTATATTGGCGAGAGCTCACTAGAGTTTAGAATTTGCAGGATCTGTGGTTTAGAGTTTTGGTGACGCTGTCAACGCTGGTTTCAATTAATTTTGGACTAGTTAAGGTGACGATATTATTAACGCTGTCAAAGCTGGAAGAAATGGGCTGGAGTGAGCAAACTGAGCATAGTTCAAAAGAACGCTGTCGACTAGACCTGATCATCTGTCGGGTCAGGTTTGAATTGGCTCATTTCGGGTTTCGGGTAAAAAAATGTTGGTCCATGCCTGGCTCATGACATGGTCGGGTCGGTGTCAGACCCGGGGCAGCGGAACTGCTTACAGACATAGAATGTTCTAGAGTAAGGGATAGCTCATGGATGTACCTTACCTCTTTTGTAACTATCCGAATCGGCGTAAAACTAGCTGCAGTACAAGGAAACTACCCGATCGTGTTATAGAAGGACTCCAACTGTACTCAGCTAGGACTTTCCATATAACCTTGTCCTCCCGGATATATGAGGGCGGGCAGGGACCCCCTCGAAACACATCTACACCTAAGACAATACAAACCACCACACAGGACGTAGGGTATTACGCAACTCGCGGCCCGAACCTGTCTAAATCTTTGTGTTTCTTGCACCATCGAGTTCCAGAGCCGTCGATCCCTATCTACAAATCCTACTGCTAAGGGTATCCCTGAGCAGGCTTGGCGGTAAACACCGATAGCTGGCGCGCCAGGTAGGGGACTTGGCGAGTTCATCGGCGAGTTCGATGGCCACTTTCGCTTTCAGCACCTTGACGCCTCCTAGAGGCGCCACCTTCATCTTCGGTTCGTGGGTCTGCGTCGCCAATGATTCGGGCGGCTTCGATAGCCACTTAACCAACTCTCCCATGCCGAAGAGCTCCACATCGGAAGACTCCAACAAGCTCGCCAGATCTCATGATCGCGGCGTTGTGTTTCTTCCCGACCTCGCCAAGGAGATCGAGCCAAAACTCGAAAACAACTCGAGTTCTATTCGGACTCAGATTGATCTCAAACCAAAATCCGTTCGGATTGGGACTCTTATTACGCAACCCATCTTTGGTTTGTGCAATTCATCGTCTGTTTACAAGCAGGTGATTAGATCCTCCTATGAAAATAGCTTGGATCGCCTACTTCACGTCGAAAACTAATCAGCCACCGCTAGCCGGGAGGCACCCATTTTTGACATTTATCCAGATCCAGTCGAGTCACCTCAAGACAGCCTGGATTTTATCACCAATGCGCTGGGTAAGATGCAACTCAAATCTTGCCGAGGTCATACCCTCGCAGAACTACTCGACAACCTGCGAGAAGTCGCCAGCATTGATGATCTCCCGTTTCAACACGGCACTCCCCTCGAAACCGAGAGGGAAACTGGCTCCGGTGGAACTGTCCTAGCTGATTACGAATCAGACCTGGAAAGCTTCTCTCACGAGTGTTTGGTTCTGGTAATCATCCAGCCCGGGGGAGCTCCAAGCCACCATGATCCAAACGAAGCCTTGGATCAGATCTCAGCAGACAACCTGACCCAAGACGCTCCAGTTGATGAAGATGAAGTCACTCGTACAGCCCGCAGGGAAAGGAATCAACGCAAAGAAGTGCGCAGGACTCGTGCGGCCGAACGTGCTCGTCTCCCGCAACGCAACCTCAACAACGAATTCAACAATGTTGTGGATCCTATCTTCAGAACACCAATCGCCGCAATGACAGAAGCAACCCTGCGACTCATGACGATGCCCCAGAATCCCGAGTTGGAATGAGTCGTAAATCTCACCAAAAATGCTGTTGAACAACTCGAGAAACAGAACCCCCTATCCTCGCTTCACGGTACGCTATCAAGGGCTACGACAACAGCAACACCTCAAGCAAGCCGTACCCCCGGAGGCCACCAGCGTCAACAGCAGTAGGAGCAGTAGAACCGAAGAAACCAAGATGATCAGGAAGCTACGAGTAGTCATCGCCCCAGAGGTGGCCAACCACAAGCAAACCAAGCTCCTGGCCCTCAGCCAAACCGCAACAACAACAACCGTGGGAACAACTGGGAAGAGGTAGCCGATTCCATTGTCGACGCACGGGACATCATCAACGCAAGACGCAGAGCGCAACTTGCGGATAACTCCGACTGCTTCCAAGTCCTAAGCAAGGCTTTTGACAACACCGAGTACCCGAAGGATTTCAAGCCCACGAACATCCAAAAGTACGACGGTAAGCAAGACCCCGCTCAATGGTTACATTTATACTCGACCGCTATTAGTGTTGCAGGGGGAGACACCAACACCAAGGTCCTCTACCTCCTGATGGCCCTGGAGCCCGTACCCCTCACGTGGCTCGAAAGCTTGGCGCGCGAGTCAATTCACTCGTGGGAGGACCTCAAAAAGGCGTTCGTCGACAACTTTTAAGGGTCGCTACACCGAGTAGCTACTCGCCACGCCCTATCCATGATCAAGCAGGAGCAAGGCGAGTCGATCAGATCCTACATCAAGCGCTTTTTCGACACAAGAGCTACCATCCCCAACGTCGCCGACGACGACGTCATCGACTACTTCAGAGCGGCATCACCGTCCAGTCACTATACCGCGACTTTGGGCGTAATCGGCCCAAAATGGTGGTAGGTCTACGTGACATGATGCAGCGCTAGGCAGACGAAGAGGAGCAGGAACGCAGTCGCTTTCCCCGCCGCAACAACGACAACAATGGGAAGTGCCACAACGACCGTGGAGGGCCCTGCAACCAGCGGGATCCTGCGCATAAGCATAAGCCTAACGACACTGTCGGCACTATGGATCGCACACCATGCAGTAAGAAGGGCGACAAACCGTAGGACCAGTTCGACAAGATCCTTCACAACAAAAGATGTCCAATCCACCCCAAGAGCAACCACTCGATGTGGGAGTGCACGATCCTGCGCAAATCCTTCCAGTCAGCACCTGCAACTGCTCCAAAGAAAGAACAAGACAAATATGATGAAGACGACAAGAAAGACCATGATGGTTTCTAACAGCAGCAAAACGTCGTCAACGTCATATTTGGAGGAGATCCTAGCTTTTCCAAGCGAGCTCAGAAGCTCCTACTCAGAGAGATCCTCTCAGTCGAGCCAGCAATTCAGAGGCCACTCAAATATAGCGAGGTCCCAATTACCTTCTCCAGGGAGAATCAGTGGACCAGCTTCTCTGAACCTGGAAAGTTCCCGCTAGTATTCGATCCAGTCGTTCAGGGCTCCAAGCTTACTCGAGTACTCATCGACGGCGGAAGTGGGCTCAACCTGATCTTCGCAAGCACATTGGTAAAGATGGGCCTCAACTATGTGAGTCTGCTTACTCCAAGCAAGGCTCCATTCTACGGCATCGTTTCTGGAAACTCTTCTACACCAATTGTCTCGGTCACCCTCCTAGTCACATTTGGTGCAGAACAGAACTTTCAAACATAGTACATCAAATTCGAAGTAGCCGACTTTGAGTCCTCTTACCATACTATCTTAGGAAGACCTGCACTAGCCAAGTTCATGGCAGTGCCACACTATGTCTACATGCTCCTCAACATGCTAGGCAACACAAGAGTCCTTTCACTACGCGGAGACCTCCTCAAGTCTTTCGAATGTGACAAGGAAGCAATAGATCATGAGGCCACAATCTGGGTTCCTAGCTCTATTAGCGAAATACTTGCTGCTGCTAAGGAACTCTCCCTCAAGGAGTCGATGCCTTCCAAAAAGTAAAGCCAATCATAGGTTAAACCAACTGGTGACCTGGGCACCAAGACTATCCAGTTACAGGATGGAAACGACTCCAAGACAGCCATCATCGGAGCAGGATTGGGTGACAAATAGAAACTCGAGCTCGTCAACTTCCTTAGGGCCAACCGAGATGTATTCGCGTGGAAACCAGCGGATATGCCAGGGGTGCCCAAGGAGTTGATCGAGCATGCCTTGAAGGTCGACCCTAACGCCACACCAAAGAAGCAATGGCTACGGCGGTTCTCACCAGACAAGCAAGAAAGCCATCAAAAAAGAGCTGGCAAAACTACTCGCAGCAGGATTTATCAAGGAAGTCTACCACCCTGATTGGTTGGCCAACCCTGTGCTCATCCAGAAGAAGAACAGCAACGAGTGGAGGATGTGCGTCGACTACACTGATTTAAACAAGCATTGCCCGAAGGATCCTTTCGGGCTACCACATATTGATCAAGTAATCGACTCGACAGCAGGATGTGTCCTGTTATCCTTCCTCGACTGCTACTCAGGGTATCATCAGATCGCCCTAAAAGAAGAAGACCAAATTAAGACGGCCTTCATCACCCCTTACGGGGCATACACCTACAAGACCATGTTCTTTGGGTTGAAGAACGCTGGTGCTACCTACCAGCGCACGATACAGTTGTGCTTCGCCGATCAGCTACATCGTAATGTTGAAGCCTATGTTGACGATGTTGTCGTCAAAATCAAGACTCAGGATCAATTTATTACTGACCTGGAAGAGACTTTCAACAGCCTCCGTAAATTCCGATGGAAGCTCAACCCAACTAAGTGTGTCTTTAGCGTACCCTCTGGAAAACTACTCGGATTCATCGTCAGCAACCGAGGAATTGAGGCTAATCCAGAGAAGATCAATGTCATCATGGCTATGGACGCTCTAGCTACCATCAAGGACGTCCAAAAGCTTATAGGCTGCATGGCAGCATTGAATCGATTCTTGTCCAGACTTGGCGAACGGGGATTACCTTTCTTCAAACTCCTAAAGCGACAAGATAAATTCGAGTGGACTACAGAAGCCGCGGAAGCACTCGAGAATCTCAAGCATCATCTCCAGTCGCCGTCGATTCTAACATCTCCACTACCTGGTGAGGAATTACTCCTCTACATCGCTGCGACTACCCATGTAGTCAGTACGGCGATAGTAGTCGAACGCCCGGAGGAAGGCCACGCTTATGGTGTTCAGAGACCAGTCTACTTCATCAGTGAAGTACTCTCTGAATAAAAGGTTAGATATCCACCAATTCAGAAACTTCTGTATGTAATTCTAATCACCTCCAGGAAGCTCTGGCATTACTTCGACGAATACAAGATCTCTGTCATAACTAACTTCCCATTGGGGGATATACTCCACAATCGGGATGCCACTGCACGAATCTCAAAGTGGGCAGTTGAACTGAGAGCCTTGGAAATCAATTTCAAGCCAAGAACAGCAATCAAGTCACAGGCACTAGTCGACTTCTTGACTGTATGGCGGGAAAATCAAATTCCAGCACCCCAGAACATTCCAGAGCATTGGGTGATGTACTTCGATGGCTCACTCAAGATCGACGGAGGCGGCGCAGGAGTTTTGTTCATCTCCCCCAAGGGAGAACAATTGAAGTATGTGTTCCAAATCTTATTCAAGGTCTCCAACAATGAAGCTGAATACGAGGCATTGCTTCATGGCCTCCGACTAGCAGTATCTCTCGGCATCAATCGACTACTTGTCTATGGCGATTCTCTACTCGTCGTTCAACAAGGCAATAAAGAATGGGACATCAATAAGGATACAATGGACGCATACGTTGCAGAAATCAGAAAGCTCAAAAATAAGTTTTCAGGATTGGAAATCCACCACGTCGATCGCAAAAACAACGTGGGAGCCGATGTCCTCTCCAAACTTGGGTACACTCGAGCAGCTGTTCCACCAGGAGTTTTTACCTATGAACTTCACCACCCATCAGTCAAGGAACAAAGCCAACAAACCACTGACACGGAGGCCCCGGCCACAATCAGAGAAGTGCTGATGATTGAAGAAGATTGGCGGACTCAGTTTATCGACTTCATCAAGGAGTTCAAGCTTCCACCACATGTTGATCCTAAAAACGCCGAAGCTGCCCGTATCATCAGGCGTAGCAAGGGTTTGGTCCTCGTCGGCGACAACCTATACAAGCGCTCTGCTTCAGGCATCCTCATGAAGTGTGTTACCCTTGAAGAAGGCAAAGATATCCTTCGAGAAATACACGAAGGAGTTTGCGGCAATCGCGCTGCATCAAGGACACTAGTCGGCAAGACGTATAGGTCAGGATTCTTCTGGCCTACAGCTGTTTCGAATGCAGAAGACCTGGTCAGACGGTACTCTGGCTGCCAATTCTTCGACAAAAAGACTCACGTCCCAGCACATAACTTGATAACAATCCCTCCATCATGGCCGTTCGCCTGTTGGAGTTTGGACATGATCAGACCACTAACCGTCGCTTCAGGAGGATTCAATCATGTGCTGGTAGCAGTCGACAAGTTCACCAAGTGGATCGAGTACAAGCCCATTGTCAAGATCTCATCAGATAGAGTAGTGGACTTCACCTCCGACATTATCCATCTGTTTGGTTTTCCTCACACCATTATTACATATTTTGGCTCCAACTTCACGTCACAATCTTTTTGGGATTTCTGTGACAACTCCTGCATTGAGGTCAAATATGCTTTAGTAGCTCATCCTCAGGCAAATGGACAAGTTGAGCGCATCAATGATTTAGTACTTGATGGCTTGAAGAAAAGACTCTATGATGCCAACACCAAGAAAGGTGGCAAATGGATTCAAGAACTACCTCATGTAGTCTGGGGGCTGCGAACCCAGCCTAGCAATCCAACTGGACAATCTCCTTTCTTCCTTACCTATGGGTCAGAGGCTATACTACCCGCCGATATCATGTGGAGATCCCAAGAGTAGAAGCCTATCAAGAAGGAGAAGCAGATGAAGCTCGACAACTGGAGTTAGATTCAGTCGAAGAGGCCAAAGCTAACGCCTTAACTCAGTCGGCTAGATATCTTCAAGGAGTCAAACGCTATCATGATCGCAACGTCCAGCAATGATCCTTCAACATTGGAGATCTAGTACTTCACCGGATTCAGGATGAGACAGGACTGCACAAGTTAAATTCCAGATGGGAAGATCCCTTCATCGTAACTAAGGTTACAAGACCGGGTTCATACAGAATCACTGATGCAGATGGCAATGAGGTACCGAATTCCTAGAACATCGAGTACTTGCGCAAGTTTTATCCCTGATCCAAGCAGCTTAGTGGTGTTAGTGGATTTCTTTAATAAAGTGAGGATCCTTATTCGCATATCGACTACATTAAAGGCAATTTGACAGCATCACCAGTTCAGGATAAGCTTACATAGTTTTCCATCAGAACAACTACACAAGCCGCATCCTTTCCCTTAATACAAGGACACAACCTACTCGCCTAGCTCGAGATGGTGAATGGATACCTTTACTAGTTGTCCATCTTGGGTAACTCGACAGAGTTCATCCTAACAGGTCAACTATGAGGAACTCCAATATTGTTGTAAATGCAAAACTACTCGCTCGCTCGAGTACGTTATGGATACTACTACATTTTGTCCATCTTGGGCAACCCGACGGGGTTCGCCCTAATAGGTCAATCATAGTAGTTACTCCAGTTTACAAGTTAGACATCTTACTCACCTCGCTCGAGTAAGTTTCGGATATCTTTCTGGCATTTACATCTTGGACAACCCGACGGGGTCCGTACCTAACAGTTTTGCCTTAAGGATTACTCCAGTCCTTGGTTAAAGGACACCTTACTCGCCTTCCTCGAGTAAGCCTTGGATATCCCTATGACATTTACGTCTTGGGCAACCCGACGGGGTTCGTACCTGACAGTTTTGTCTTACGGATTACTCCAGTCCTTGGTAAGGACACACTACTCGCTTGCTCGAGTAGTTTATGGATACATTTACAAGTTTCTCAAATCGGGTAGTTTGACGGGACTCACCCTAAATGATTAACTTTAAGGATTACTCCATTCAAGTATCTTGGTCAGTTCATATTATCCTACGGTATCAGATCATGCTCCTGAAGACACACCAACAGGATACGAATTATGGACACGCTACTTGCTTGCTCGAGTAGTTTATGGATACCTTTACAAGTTTCTCAAATCGGGTAGTTTGACGGGACTCACCCTAAATTATTAACTTTAAGGATTACTCCATTCAAGTATCTTGGTCAGTTCATATTATCCTACGGTATCAGATCATGCTCCTGAAGACACACCAACAGGATACGAATTATGGCAACGACAATAATCAAATGAAGATGATAAGAGTTGTTACAAGCAGTCTACTCTGTCATATTCTTCAGAATTTCCTCCGCAATCACTTCTGATTCCTTACAATACTCTCAGAATTTCTCATCAGAGAAACTGGGAGCTATTCCTTTAGCTATCGGAGCTAAATTAAACTGAGGCAAGTATGACTTGACAACTCCTATCATGTGGGTTAGATAATTCTTGGAAGTAGCCGTCATAACATCAAAAATTTTCTGGGGAGCTTCTTCCAAACGCTCCACCAAGGACTTGCTACTTGACAACTCTTCTTCAGTATCAACCACATCCACAAGAGCTTGAGCTGCTACTATTAGTCGAGTATGGTCTTCCGGAGAACTTGATGGGAAGATATCTCAGAAATTGATATGATAAAGCAAAATCAAGACAAAATATCGAGTGCTTACAGGTCTGGGCAGTCTGCAATTGCTTTTGAAGCCTAGAATTTTCCTCTTGAAGCTTTAATCTTTCTTCTTCAAGGTTCTTAATTTGGCGCTTCATGTCACAAACCTCCAGATGATGCTGCTGACTTGCTTCATAAAGTTTGTTCCGAGACGCAAGGGCTTCATCCAGTCGTTTGGCAATCATGGCTTTCTGCTCTTCTAAGATCTTTTGATTGTCTACAGTCTTATATAGAACATGAGACTTCAAGAAAGATTGATTGGCTCTTCCTAAGACATACAAGGCAAATCTGATCAGACATCATCAACTACTCGATGAAGACAATTAGCGGCAGAAGACTTACCTTGTTAAATTTAAAGCTCTATTGTATACAATCTGCAAGTTTCTTCATGTTGTCTAGAGACAACAGTGGATCATCAAACAGTTCGTTTCCCAACTCTTCCTGGGTGGACTGAGGCATAGACTGAAATGGTACCAGTCGAACGAAAGGACCTTTTGACCCTTCTGCTCCACTACTCCCAGATCCACCTGCTTTGGAGGCTCCTTCAGCAGCCGCAGGAGTATCAGATGTTTCAGGGCTTGGTTCGTTTGGTTTTGTCAGCTGTGTCTGCACTTGGCAAACTGGCAGCCGGGGTCTCGATTAACCCAATTACAGGAGAATCGGGGGCTGATCGACTAGTTCCTCCCGAACCACTTGACACCCAGTTGCGGAAGTCTTGGACTTGATCTTTTTCATGCGCCGAAAGATGTTGGATCCTAGCCAATCAAGATTCTGAATAAGAAAGCTGAGGCAAACATGATATAATCAACAGAATATTATATACTTACTGACCGGCATCGAGACGAGAAACTTTCCTCTGCAACATTGATCCGGGAGCCACCTTCCGTTTCTTGCTGTTGTCAGAATCAGCATTTACAGAAGTCGGAGGCATACAAATCCAGTATTTATAATTTTTCTGCAGAAAGAAGCCAATACCTAGTCAGAAGATCAAAAATGGTGAACTACAAGTACTCGACATGGTATCCAAAACACGTACCCAGGCATTTTCGGGAGGATTTTGTGCCGAGAAGAGTGTTGGAAGCGTCACCGACTTGTCGAAGTTATCGAGTACTTTGCAGCATCTCTTTATTACTTCAGACTGAGCCATTGGCTCTAAGGACATCCTAGTGGGATCCTGCGTGCCTTCATATCTAAAGGCAGGATGCTTTCGCAGCTGGAGAGGCTGCGTCCGCCGACTAATAAATGAGAAGACCACATTATCTCCAGTGACTCCCTTCTTCTTAACAATGGCTATTGCACAAAGAATGGCTTCAACTTGCTAGCCACCAGGTCCTCTACTCGACCAGCTCTCCTGGACTTGGGGGGACCAGCAGTCCTTTCTGGAAGTGGGGATTCGAAGTTCCCAATATGGAACCAGAACTTCTTCCATTCGGCTCCTTTACCCGTTGGATCATAAGCCAAGTACTCGCCTCGGTTCTCAGGGCGGAGTACCAATTCACATCCCCCGACGACGGCGGGATTGGTGGCATTAGGGATTGGAACAAGGAAGAAGAAATATTGGAAAAGATGGAAATGGGGGAGAATTCCAAGGAATGCCTCACAGAAATGAGTGAAAATCGAAAGATGCAAGATGGATTGGGGAGTGAGATGATGTAACTGAGTTCTCCAAAACTGAAGAAGTCTATAGAAAAATTCTGACACAGGAAGAGTGAGACCACGTTCTACAAAATTCAGAAACATAATGGTCTCAAGGGTACCTTCCATGGGGTAATCTTCTCCTTCACCAGCACGCCACTGGCTTACGTCCTGCTCTTGGATGAGACCCATACTCTCCAACTCCCGGACCAGTGATTCAGACATCTTACTTTTACGCCAACATGTGGACATATTGACGATCTCTTCCTCTTCAATCTTGGACTTGTTCTTCTTGGGAGCCATCTCACAGTCACGAGTTTTAGTTCGGGGGCTACGAGAGGGCCTTTTGGATTTTGTCTGAGAACAGGCAAATGTGAATCTAAATTTGACGGCGGCCAGGAGTTCAAGGGGTAAAACCCTTGGAAGTTTTCAACTGGCTTTATACGGTCTTCAGGGGTAATTTTGTGAATATATGGGATGCCAACGGATTTTTTCCTTCTCAGGAAAGTTTTTAGTTTTTGTCACGAGTTTACATTGATTCTTAAATTTAAATGGAGGTATTTAAATTCAAGACTCGAGGGCTGCGGAATATATGTATCAGAGATTTATTTTTCAAATTTTTTGAAAAATAAAGAAAACGAAAAAACTGAAGTGACCCTCAGCCTGATTCTACGATTCAACTTAAGGCTCGGGGGCTACTCCATATGGAGCGCGAGTACTTCGCGCACCATATATGATCAAGATTTTGGGGCTTGAGCACTTCACAGCCTCGAAGCAAACGGAAGTACTTGAAGGACTACTCGACGTATCTGAAGGAAGAATCAGAAACAACCAGAAGGATGTTCTGACTACTCGAAGTATTTGAAGACGCCCAGTCAAGTACTCGACGCCTGCAGGACTCGGCTACGAAGAGCTTGGGGGCTTGTCAGACCCCGGGCAACGAGACTACTTATAGACATAGAATGTTCTAGAGTAAGGGATAGCTCATGGATGTACTTTATCTCTTTTGTAACTACCCGAATCGGCGTAGAACTAGCTGCAGTACAAAGAAACTACCCGATCGTGTTGTAGAAGGACTCCAACTGTACTCAGTTAGGACTTTCCATGTAACCCTGTCCTCCCGGATATATAAGGGCGGGCAAGGACCCCCTCGAAACATATCTACACCTAAGGTAATATAAACCATCACACAGGACGTATGGTATTACGCAACTCGCGGTCCGAATCTGTCTAAATCTTTGTGTTTCTTGCAACATCGAGTTCCAGAGCAGGCTTGGCGGTAAATACCGACAGTCGGGTCGGGTTGGCCCGCAATTTTGTGTGTAATTTTTGGGTTGGATCGGATTTTTTTGAGTTTCGGGTCAAATATTTCAGCCCGTACCTGACCCGTCGCTTGGTCGGATCGGGTTTTTTTTCGAGTGGGTTGGGTCGGGTTTACCGGTCGGGTGGCCCGTGATCAGGCCTACTGTCAACGCACATACCTCAAAATCGTAGACCTTTAATAATCATACATCACGTATATATTTGAATTGGTCTCATCATTTTTGTAGTTGTGAGCTCCGAGGAAAAAGCTATCACTCTATCCGCATCAGCCAGTCAACAATATTTTTTTCTCACAACAAATCAGCGCCAGCCACCAACCACCAGCCAGCCGTATTATTCTCTCATGATAAATCAACATGAGCCAGCCAACCACAACCAGCTGAACAGAGCGTCATTAGAGATTTCTTGTTTGCATGCTTATTTATATATTCCTTTTTGTGAGAGTGATTATTTATACCTTCGAATTTTCTTTCGTGGTTTGTTCCAACTTCCTAGAAAAGCTAACAACTCATGGTGATATCTTTTTTTAACTGACGAATTTTGAACTGGATTACAAGGTTCGCGCGATGCGCTGCACGCGGCGGCTGCCAAACAACGGTCGCGCCTGAGGCGCCACGGCGTGTCGTGGGCAAGTCTAACCTGGGGCACGGCTGATGACACACGTCGCCCAACATTTCTTTCAACCAAAGACGTCGCCGCCGGAATGCACGGTAGGTCCTACAAGAGCCGCTAGCTTACTGACTCGATGGTGTTGACGTGGCCATTTGCAGGCACGCACGCACATACTGAGCTCTCATCCCTCCCTCGCCTTTTTGTTCTAATTAACGCCTAACAATGCCAATTGGCGCCGGTGCACCCCAATATTTTTCTGCCCTAGGTACAAGCATTTTGGGGTCACGTTCTCACACGTCAATCCTCCAGAAATTGTTGTTAATCTCTGATGGGCGGCAGCTACACCCCTCCTCGGATTAATTAAGCAAGTGACGGTTTTATTATATTCAGATACCATGGAAATATTCGTAGTAGGAGCCCTCACAAGCGAATCCTAGCTGCCGTGGCCCTCTCCTGGAGTCCTGTTTGAACCAGAGTCCACAAAGATTTCAGGCTCTTTTCAACTATATCCTTCCCAGAACAAGTGCAGGCATGGTTTGATGGAAGATTCACCTTCTAGATATCATTCGGAAAAGGCAAAAAAAAAAAAGGGAATTACACATCACAATCTGAGTGTGATTGACTGAAAGCTACACATACAGTTACAGATGACTTACAATTGCACATGTATAAATAAGCAACCAGCTTGTGATCCAATACTCCAAGTCTCCAGCCCAAAGCAGTAGCTGAGTAGCATAGCACACTAATCACTTGGTACCTGTAGTCATTAGCCACGTAACAGTTGGTTAAGCGTATCATCCATGGCTCTAGCAAGAGAGAAGAGGCTCCCGCCGCTCCACCTCTCGCTCAACGTCCCGTCCCGCCCCGCCGTCCAGGAGCCGGCCTTCCGGCACGCCAATCCTCCCCTCGCCGCGCCGCCGTCCGCGTCGTCGACCCCGCTGGCCCGGTCGAGCCAGTTCCGCCTCGCCGATTTCGACCGGCTCGCCGTCCTGGGCCGCGGGAACGGCGGCACCGTGTACAAGGTGCGCCACCGCGAGACGGGCGCGCTCTACGCGCTCAAGGTCCTGCACCAGGGCGACGCCGCCGAGGCGGACATCCTCGGACGCACCGCCTCGCCGTTCGTGGTCCGGTGCCACTCCGTCCTGCCGGCCGCGTCGGGCGACGTCGCGCTGCTCCTCGAGCTGGCGGACGGCGGGTCGCTGGACTCCGTCAGGAGCCGCCGCGGGGCGTTCCCGGAGGCGGCGCTCGCTGAGGCGGCGGCGCAGGCGCTGTCCGGCCTGGCCTACCTCCACGCCCGCCGCATCGTGCACCTCGACATCAAGCCGGCGAACCTCCTCGCCACCGCGGTCGGGGAGGTCAAGGTTGCCGACTTCGGCATCGCCAAGGTCCTCTCCCGCGCCGGCGACCACTGCACGTCCTACGTGGGCACCGCCGCGTACATGAGCCCGGAGCGCTTCGACCCGGAGGCGCACGGCGGGCACTACGACCCCTGCGCCGCCGACGTGTGGAGCCTCGGGGTCACCGTGCTGGAGCTCCTCGTGGGCCGCTACCCGCTACTCCCCGCCGGGCAGCAGCCCAACTGGGCGGCGCTCATGTGTGCCATCTGCTTCGGCGAGCCCCCCGCGCTGCCCGACGGCGCCGCGTCACCGGAGCTCCGGAGTTTCGTCGCCGCCTGCCTGCAGAAGGACTACCGCAAGAGGGCGTCCGTCGCGGAGCTGCTTGCCCACCCGTTCGTCGCCGGGAGGGACGTGACGAGGTCGAGGCGCGCGCTCCGAGAGCTGGTCGCCGAGGCCTAGCTCTCGTCCCCGCCGTCGCTACCGCGCCATCATCGACCTGATCGCCGGCGGCAGGCACATGGACACGACCAATTTTTGTTAGACCTGTACATATGGTGCTGTAGGATTGATGTACATTTGCACATACTAAACCCGATTAGAGGTTAGTTCTCTTGTTGCACATATGTTAGGATTTGGATTAGATATCACATAGCTGAAATGTAAATGAGGGACAGAAATAAGTGATGTACCTTACTAACTGTCGCTAACATTGTAAAGTGACGAAACTGAAGTTTGGACATGCTCTTTATAATTAAGGTCTTGTTCGGTTAGACATAGATTCATTCCAGACTAGAAATAATAGAAACAATAAAAGATATAACAAGATAACCGGGCAATTCCGGGTCAAAAACTAATTGTAACAAAATAGGCTCATAATAAGTACAACAAAAAATCGGGATTAATCCGACACCTCTAGACTTATGAATTGATTCCATGTCTTTCAGCGTAGATATCATAAATCTATTTTTTTCAATTAGTTTTTTATTCAGAATGAATTTCGGTCTCTTGTTATATCTCTCATTGTTTCTATTATTTTCAACCCGGAATGAATCTATGTATAACCGAACGAGCCCTAAAAATATATTATATTGCTTCACTGTGAATTATGTGTCTAGATTTTGTTCGAACTTGCGCTACTTGCCATTATGTGGATTAGCTTAGGAATTAACAATTAAGATGAGTGTCACTTGCCCAGTGTCCATACTCTCTCGGGCTTCATGCTAACATGGGAACCAGCGTTTGGTTTTATCCTCATTAATGCGTGGACTCATGTCAGTACTCCCTAGCTAATTGCCTTTTTAACTTTAGAAAAATGTAATTCTTGGAGGGAATTTCTTTTTTTCTTAGTGTAGTGTGGCGGGTGAATTGCTCTGGTAGGGAGAAGCAGGCGAGGAAAAGGTTCTGACTCTCTATCTAGTGATGTTGTGTTTAATTTCTTACGACAAAAAGAAAGCATTATTTATGTTGTGTACTATAGTCTACTAGTGTACGTACAAGTTCCAGCAAGAACCAAGGTTGTTATCAGTCGATCAGTACGGGGAGATTAATAGTGAAATGTAGGCCAATCCTTTTAAGTGTAGAAGTCAATTTGTCAAACCCGAAAATGGGGGTATTATTGGGCATGCCTGGCGAATGACCATGGACCTGCTTACGTACTTGCACACGAATCCGAAGCACCTCGCTGTCGAGAAGCCGAAATCCGAAGCCCGAGTTTAGCAGGCTGTCTGAATTATTTTTACCTGTGAAGACAGGTCGTTACCAATTGTATATCTCGAGATGCTCGCACTGGAAATCTATTTTTACACCTGTTCTGGCACGTTTCAGCTGAAACACAAATCGATTTACATGACATGACATTGCTATACTAATAGGATCACTAAATACTGATGATATCTACCTGCTTCTGTGCTCTGCCTTATATTAGAAAATGATTAAGGAATGTTAGTTGGACCGTGACAGTTGGGAGCTTGTTAGGATGTTCGAGCTTATTGAATGCCACTAAAATAGTAGATTAGGAAACTGTGTCACGCTTATTTGCCTTGCTAACCAACAGGCTCTGCTTAGTCCCGCTGCCTGCCTGGGCACCAAACCGGGAACCCTTTAAAAGCCAACGACAAACTAACCCGACCTCGCCCTCGTCGTCGATCACCATCCGCAAGGACCTGGTCGGATCGGACGTGCCACGCGCGCGGCGCGCACGGGCGGCGTGATGGCCTCCAAGACCACCGCGGCGAGGACGACGACGGGCCGCCACCACCACCCGCCGCGGCGCAGGTCCGTGCCCAGCGGGCCGCCGGTGGTGATCGCGCAGCACGAGTGCCCCAGCGCGATGCGCGCCCACGTCCTGGAGGTGCCCCCGGGCCGCGACGTCCTCTCGTGCGTCTCCGCGTTCGCGCGGCGCGGGCGGCGGGGCGCGCTGGTGCTGGGCGCGGCCGGCAGCGTCGCCGACGTCGTGCTCCGAGATCCCGCCGCGCTGGTGCTCCGCGGCACCATGGAGATACTGGGCCTGGCCGGCTGCTTCTTCCCTTTCCCGAGCCCCGGCTCGGCGGGGACGGCGGTGTTCCTGGCAGGGCCGCGGGGCACCGTCCTGGGCGGCGCCGTCGCGCCGGGAGGGCTGGTGGCCGCCGGGCCGGTGGTGGTCGTGGTGGCCACGTTTGTCGCGGCGGCGCTGGACCAAGGTTTGAAATTTCGGCGAAATTTCGCTTAATTTCGGCGAAATTTTTCGTTTCCGCTCGGCACCGGGAAAAAATATTTCGGTATTTTCGGAAAATTTCGTTTTAAAAATTCAAAATTCAAAAAAATTCAGCCGAAATTCACCGAAATTCGTCGAAATTCACCGAAATTCCGGAACGGAATTCCGTTTCCGCCGATCACCGGGATTTCACCGGAAAATGAAATGGTTAACCCTGCTTTGGACAGGCTGCCACTGCTCAAGGGGGAGGAGCCCGTGCATGGACACCGCGGCTGGCCGGTGTGCCCAAAGCAGCAGCAGCTGGGCCTTGGCGCCAGCAAGATCTTGCCGAGCGCCGCGCCGAGGGAAATCAATTAAATTAAAGGGCCCATCGATGTTTGAATTTTAATTGAGTAGATGAAAACCATGCCTGTCTTCCTATAGAAAGAATTTATGACTAAAAACATCTCCAAAAGTCTCTCTAAAATGAATTGACTAGCTAAAGATAGCAAAATTACAGTAAAACAGAATCCAACAGCCTCTCCAAAACTCAATCTTCCTATTCCACTCGCTACCCAGCACGCTCCGCTCGGTTTCTTTTCCGAGCGGATGCAGCTCGCCATCCTCTCCCGCAGTCCCCGCGCGTCCTCCTGCGCGCAACTTCCGGAGCTCCTCCGCCCTCCTCCCGCTCGCCCTCCGGCCGCTTGCCGCACAAGCAAAGAAACGCGATGGCCGACGGGCAAGCAGCACACGAGCACCTACGACCTGTGATCCCAATTGAGCAAGGAAACGCGAGGGACAAGCAGCGCAGCTTCCACCAAATCTGCCCGCTCGCCGCCATGGATGGGCTCCGCGGCCTCCGGCCGCCGCCCTCCGCCATGGAGGGAACGGGATCTGCTACCGTGGGCAACTCATCTCCCTGACGTAGCTCCCGAGGTCCTTGGCCATGAGCTAGTCCATGACCACGAAGTACTTCTTCCTGTCCTCAGCCTCAGGATGGACGCCGGGTGCAGCTTCTCGTCTCCGGCCGCCGCCCTCCACCATGGATGGGACTCAGCCCGCACGGTCCTCCCCACCCTCCTGCCGTGGCCCTCCCCACCGATGCCGGAGGCCAGCGACGCAGGCCTCCACGAGGAAGGAGGCCACGGGGCCGCCGCCCCCTCATTGCCGGCGGCGCAGGCCTCCGTGGAGCAGAGCAGAAGATGAGGAAAAGAGCAGAGGATAAGAAAGGAGAAATGAGAGTATGACGTGTGGGACCCATGTGTAAGTGGGTGTGGAGAGGGAGAATTGAAGGAGCTGTTAGGATTTGGAGAGTGAGAAATAGAGTCTGTTGGAGTAAATCTCTTGATATGAAGAGGAATTTATTTAAAGAGATAGATGCAGAGTCAAATAGAGAGCCAAAAATAACTACTCTGTTGGAGATGCTCTAAAACCTTCATCCATTTGGGAGAACTTCTTGTATAAAAAAGAAAAAAATAGTTTATTTTTAGGATGTTAGGAGTTACACGTGTGAGACTGATAGTCAAAGGTGTTACACGGTCATATTTTCCAAAACTATTATCCAAATCAAAATCCAATTACACTATTGTGTTTCTAACGATGAAACTTTCAAAACAAGATCAAACTTGAATGGTTTTTGTGTGAAATATTTTTTAACTGTGGAACAACCTTTTTGAAATTGGAACGATTGTTTTAGAAATATAAAAAATATTCCATCGTTATAAACAGTTACACATGCGATTTTTAATATTTTCTTTTTTTAGAGGGGAAAATAAAGAAATAGCCAAGAGGAAAAAAATCTGTGGACTGGAGCTGGCCGAACTAGCTTCTTTAGCAAGGAAGCCCGGCCTAAAACCTAGGGCCCGTTTAGTTTCCAAAAATTTTCATGTGCTATAGTAATTTTAAACGTTTGACCACTAATTAAGAGTATCAAATATGAATAACTGAAAAAACTCATTCCACAACCCCTGGAAAAAATCGCGAGACGAATCTAATGAACCTAATTATGCAATGATTAGATAATGTCGTGCTACAGTAATCAATCTCTAATGACGGGTTAATTAGATTTAATATATTCGTCTCACGATTTTCCGTCCATCCGTGTAATTAGATTTATAATTAGATCATGTTTAGTCCTCCTAATCTCCGGTTGAAAAGTGCTACAGTAATTTTTCCCAAAAAAATTTGGAACTAAACGCGCCCCTAATAACTTGAGCGAGACATGACTTGACCGGCCTGCCTGACTGACTTGGGCAATTCCAGCTTAGTTGGGCCTGGCCCAGTCATGGCCTGGACCTGGAATCAATCAGGGTTCACCCGATGGGGCCCACCTCGTTCCCCTCCTCCCTCCTGATCAATATCCACCAGCCAGGTAAACCACCAAAGCGATCGAATCGAGCGAGCCAGCACACTGTCGGATCCGTGCCGTGCTCCCCCGCCGCCGCCGCTTCCTCCTCCTCACCGCTTCGTCCGCTTCGTCGATTCGGTTCGCTGCTTCCCGCCTCAAATCACCGCCTCGCGGATGGCCTCCAGCGCCCCGGCGCCCCAGCCCCAGCCCCAGCCCCTGCCAAAGCCCACCAGGGTCTCGCTGTCCTACGAGGAGATCTCCAAGCTCTTCTCGCTCCCCATCGCCGAGGCAGCCTCCATCCTCGGTATGGCCCCTGCCCCTGCCTCCCCCTCTGTCTCTCTCGCGCTGCGCTGCTTCCATCCCGTTCACGGTTTCGCCCCGCTTGCTCATCCCATCTGCAGGAGTCTGCACCAGTGTCTTGAAGAGGATTTGCCGCAGCTACGGGATTGTTAGGTGGCCGTATCGAAAGGTAACAAGTTCGTTGCTTCGGCACCTAAATTTTCGAACGCCTCTAGACCCTGTGGTAACAAGAGGAAATTAAAACGCGTTTCCCCTGCCGTGTTTTTGGCACACTTTCCTGCTTGCACTACTTGCGCTGCCCATATCTGTACCGATATGCGATGCACAAGCTCTGAATTTGGATTGACCAGCTTTGTAAAAAAAAAAAACCCAACAATATCGAGTTATCGACACCTCATCTGTCTTCACAGAGTACCACATATGTATACCTTAATACCTTTCAAGTAGTCTTTACCAAAGTACCAAACCGCAGTCCAAGTGTCCAACGCCCGGAATCATGTGGATGCACAGGCTCTGAATTGACAGATGTTTGATCTTTCTCTATTTCTGAAACACACGTGGCATGCACATAGAACAACATAGCTGTTCCTCACGAATAAGATTCGTTGCCACATATGATAATCTCATCTGAGGATAACTTAAAATCTCATGTACATTAATGTGCAGCTTCTCTAGGAAATGGTGTCACACTCGTTACAACTTCTTGTATTTCTGAGTTTGTGTAGTCATTTGTAATTTTACTTAAATCATCATACTTGTAGCTTGTTTCTGGGAAAGCTGGTGACGACACAAAAGGTCCTGAAAGAGAGAAAGCCAAGGAGCTTCTGGAGTTGTCAAAAATTGCAAAACAAAAGGCTTTCAGCCCATCTGGTTCACCAGTAGTGTGAGTAAAGCTCCCTCCCTCCCTCCCGCCCTCCCCTTTTCAGTCCTCTTACGCTCTGCAAAGCTTGAGTAGGCTCATGCAGTTGGCTTGCTGAGCATTTAACGCCACTTGGTAGTGCCACTTTAACAAAAAAACATATGCAATATACTGAAGTATTGTTGAAAACATATGCCTGAACGCTATGTTGTTTCAGTCATGTAACTAACTCTGTGCACGTTTGACACGTCAGCATAATTTAATAATTTAAGTTTTTATATTACTACAAAAGAAGTATAGTATGGCCGTATGTTGCTATGTTATCCTCTATCTAGTTGAGCAATTAAGAGCTATCGTATATCTGGCTCTTGTATCACAAACAATCGCAGTTGTTGTTTCACTGTTGTGATTTATAGCACGACCAGTGTGTCCCAGCAACTCAGCAAGTAGGAGGTTTCTATGAACTCTTTGAACAGTGATATTTTCAACATCAGTATAAGGTAAATGTCTCCACGATTGATTTCTGCTTAGCTTTGCTTGAGAATAGGTTGGGAAGTGTATTGATGCATTTATGTTTCACCGTTTCATGTAAACAAAACTAATTATCTGCACGAATGTATTTTTTTAATCTATACTTTTGTCCTTGTTTAGTCAATCACTACTTTGGTAAATTGTCTTGTGAGCACTTGAGACTTGATGGCTGTGCATATGGATGTAAACTGGAAGAAAACTTTGCATTGCATGCAGTGTGTTTTGTTGTGGTTCATGATTCAGCTTTCTACTGCCCATCTGCTTTCTTAGGGCGGCTTGTAGGGCGGTGGTTACCAGGTAGACCCTGATGATGACCAGACCACTTGCCTGTCCGCGTCTCTCCGATCTAGAAAAGGAGCTTCATGTTTTGTTAAATAATTTTTTTTCGTGCACCCCATTTTCCCCCCAAAGTAGTTCATCTGGACTGTGCATGGATCATATGATGATATGTTATACTGAAGAAACAAATTGCATCATTCATTTAACACTTGGATTGGACTGGGCATGCTAATAGGTCAACGAGCACTTCCCAAGGAGCGGCAAAATCTCAACAGGGCAGTTCTAAGGCAGGCCAACTCTCGGTTTCACCCCCAGCAGTTAAACAGAATGCGTCAGCTAGCTTGGCGCATGGTAGCCAAGCCAAAGCCATTCCTAGCTACATGGATGGTTTCAAGTACGGATTCCCATCATCTGGCTTGTCCTGTGAAACTATGAAATGGTGGGGCGGGAGCAGTGACTCAGACTGTGCCCCCACCAAAGATGGAAGCTGTGAAGCCCATGGCGAGGCATCAAAGGGCATGACTGATGATGATGAGTTGGACTGGGGAGCAGATGAGGCGGAGGCTGAGGCTGATGGTGCTGTTACAGCAGAAGCGTCGGCACAGCTGTGCTCGCTGAGAAGGAAAGCAGTAGACGACGGGCGCAAGCTATTGAATGGAGACACCAGCAGGGGACAAGACTTTTCTAGACTGAACAAGAGGCAGAAGCTGGCGCTAGCCCAGGTATTTGGGGCTTCACTGCCGGATGTTGTACTTGTGTTTAGTGAGTGAGCAACTGATAAATGCGGTTGCCCTCCCTCTTCAGATCCTCATGTAACATGACCCATTATAAGCGAGAAGTGTGAAATCCTCTCACTGAATTGAAGAAGAACAGTAGGAGCTTATTTTGCCTGCCTTACCATACAAGTCGTTGCTGTTGATTTTGTATGTATTGATTTGTCTCCTGCGTGCACATGAGGAGAGCAGTTTATATATATGTGAATGCACTAATATATGTACATAATATGATCCCATTGTGTTGTGTTCCTTGATTTCAAGTCAAAGCTTTACAACGTTTGAAAGACTATATGGTAATAATATGATGTGAGAATTGTGAATAGGTGATAAAACTCAACTGCTAGCCTATTGTTTCCTCTGCTTGCATTGTTCTGTGCCTAACAATCCTCTAAATTTAAAATGGGATTGGTACAAACTGATATTTTACCTCGTGGAATACTGTTTATTTTTTCATGAGAAAATCTTTGCTCTGCCGGACTATGTTTCGACTCTTGTAGGTATGGATATCTTTTTCACAGGTAAGCTTGTTCTTTCGTCAAAGCATGCACTTTGTCTTGCAACGGCATCTAACAATGAGTTTCTTATGTCTAATTTTCCCTTAATCCAGATGGAGATAGCACCAAACTCAATCTACCTGGCGCATAGGATCTAGGGTTGCTTCTACTGACTGTTTTTGTGGACAGAGCCGCAGACTAGCTATTATATTGCCTATGTTAGCTAATGAATGTTTCTGTTAGAAGCAACCCGCAATGGTAGACATATAGCACATGACAGGGCATCATGTGTTTAATGTTGGTTGCTTGTGTCTTAGCTTCAGTTGAGAAGTATTGTGTGTCATGGGAAGATTTCCCTCTCATGTGTTGTCTGTACTGATTTTGGTTGGTGAGGTTTGTGTATAAGCCACTTTTTCTTTCTTCCAGAGGCAAGGCTTCCTTATGTTGAAAATACATGTATCTGGCTGAAACCAATTGATGACAATAAGAGCAGGAGCAAAGGCAATCAGAAAAGGTGTAATGACAAGGAGGAGGAATAAAGCAAGGTATGTTGAACATCTTTTACGGGCAACTCTGGATTTACCTCATCCTCATTGGTGGTTATGGAACCCAGCCAGACCCACATGGGTGGAGGTAGTGCATGCATCACTTGGTAATAATCATCTCATGCTTTTGTTCTAGCATTTGGAAGAACTCTGCTGGGTACTAAAGAGGAGATACGAACTCTGCTTGGCTGGGCATAAAGAGTCGAAAGAATTTTCCAACCTGTTTTCAGTACTCGCATACATCATAAAAACTGGGTTCAGAGGAAGGAAAGCTGGAGTTGGTCAATGCGGGCCAAAATGTGTTGTGCTGTGTATCCACAAGAAAAGGTCACTGCACTACAGAGTTCACTTGTGTGAGTGAGATGCCAGTTGGCAGAGCAGAGGAAAATTCTGCATTGAGCATTTGAGCTGAAGCAGAAGCACATGGCAGGTTGCCTTGGGTACAAGGCAGAGACATGTGTCGATGGGGTCACAAGAGCATCCAGCAAGCAATGCAAAGTGCAAGCAAAGTCCCGCGTCACTCACTGGTAGACACCCACTCGACTCTACTCGAACAAGGCGGGCATCTTCTCATCTTTATAAAGGAATGGGAGAACCTGCAGGCAGAGCACCCCGTCTGATCGGCCTCCACGGCTCCAGCTCCAGCTCCAGCAAGATGGGAGCTCAGTCACCGGCGTCGCTGCTGCTCTTCTCCATGGGGCTTGTGCTCCTCTGCTTCACCTCAGGTAAACCCACGAATCGCTGGTGCTGAATCACATCCCTTCTCCTGCGATCGGTTTCTGAAGCCGGGCCTGGCTGTCTTTCTGAATCGTGTGATTGCAGCAGGTGTCGCGGATGCGCAGAAGACGTGGTGCGTCGCCAAGCCCTCGGCCTCCAACCAGGTCCTGCTGCTGAACCTCAACTACGCGTGCTCCCAGGTGAGCTGCGCCGTGATCCAGAAGGGCGGGCCGTGCTACTACCCGGACAACCTGGTGTCCCGCGCCGCCGTCGCCATGAACCTCTACTACGCCGCCAACGGCAGGCACCCCTGGAACTGCTACTTCAACAACTCGGCGCTCGTGGTGCGGTCCGATCCCAGCTACGGATCCTGCACCTACTACTAGTAGATGATCACCGCCTACTTCTCTTGCAACTGCTGGATGGAACGGAGCACCAGTTCCAAGCAATGTTGCTGTCCTGTGTCCAACTTACTGCTGCTACTGCTGTAGTAGTAGCTGAACTGAAACTGTGCTGCAGCTGATGCTGAGAGTGCCATAAGCCCATAACATGCACGATCACCAGCTCATATATACTACAGTATAAGCTTGGAGATTGGTTGGTTTCCGATGACTTGATCATTTGTTATTTGTTTCGTAATTAATACTTTAAAATATATCAGAGTCTGCCTTGTCATTCATCACCAGACCATACATACGGATCGATTTTGTGTGCGACTTGTTCGTTCCAGCGGCTTTGATCTGTGTACATCATGTAGCGAGTATTGTTGCAATTCTTTCTCCAGCAGCTGCAGGCATTCACAAATCTATTAGACTAAGTCACGACCGAAGTTGAACAACATAATCTCACTACCTGCAAATTTTTTAGTCTTGATATGAACTCATGGTAAACCATTATTTTCATTCATCAAATAACCTAGGATGCCAATGATATAACAAAAAACAAGTTCACGTTGATGCCTTATTGAATGATGGCCATCGAGTCATTTCCGGCACTGTATTTTCACGAGCATGATCATGCGTGTATTTCATTGAGAGAAAAAAACTATTTCGACTAATTTAATAGTATTATCGAAGAAAGAATAAGTTGAAATAAGCTGAAATAAGTCGAAAATAGACAAATCGAAATAAGTGGTTACCCTAACCATGCAGAATTGTAAAAATACCACACCGCATCGACGGTGTTACACGGCCTAGAACAAGGGCAGCATGAAAGAAATCCACAACACATCAACACTAGAGCTAGAACGGACTAATTTGGATACAATACACCCAGATCGATGAACTCTGTTCGCGCACACCCGGTGTATCGGCTGACAACTCGAATGCAAGATCATTGCATCCACTTATGCATTTTCGCGGGGGCACAGCACAGCACATCCATCCGTTTAGCAGGTCCGTTTTTCAGCCCAAGTGGTTGTGTCCCAAAATACTAGCCATATATTAATTATAATTATATAGAGACTTTAATTTAGTTGATTGATGGCCCAATTTGTAGCAAAACATGGCTCAAATTACTCCTGGAAGATAAATCGATGTAGACGTATCGTTTGCGGCTTTTTTCGCACGACACATCGAGTTTGCCGGCTGCTGTCGCTTGGTATTCATGATCTTGCCGAGTGCCAACCTGTCCAGTGTGCCGCCGCCCGCCACGCCAGTGCAGGGTTTTAAAAATCGGTCGATATTCACGATTATCAGTGATTTTTACTGTTACCGACACAGACTGAAATCGATTTTCAGTTGAGTTTTCAAAAGAAATCAGTCCAAAATTCAAAATTTTAAAAAAATTATAAAAGTGAAGGAAAACATTCTATAAAAAACTAGAGCTTCTCCATGGCCTAGAATGGTATCACTCCATGAAAATAGCCTCCATTTAATTAGTCAAAAAAACATTATCAAGGTACAATGTACTTTTGGAAGTCATTTGATATAACTGGTCACTCACAGGATGCTAATTTTATTGTTAAGGTATGTCAAAGTTGTGCAAGATCGTTTTTTGTATTCCATTACTTGGAGCATGCTAATGGATTTTTACATAAATGCAGCTCATCGAAAAAATCATCAAAGATGTCAGCGCCGAGAATGTTGTCCAAATAGTGACAGATCACAAAGCATGTATTAATTTTATGCTCAAGGACATTGGAGAGTGGCAAGATCACAAAGAATGTATTGAGAGTGCAAAGAGGATCTGCAGTTTTTTTTTTCGCGACCGTGCCTGGGCACGTTTTTCATTAAGAAGAGAAGAGAAGTGTTACAAAATAGTCGGTTATAGAACCACAACCGACTGCAGAAAAACCCACAAAGACGATTACACGACCCCTATTGAGCGACCCGGAAGCCTACCTAATTTACAAAGCACCGACTCGAGGCACCTGAATCCTGCTTGAAACCAATCAGAAATCTCATCGTACACCCTCGTAAGTACATCATCGACTGTACGCACTCGTCGATCGAAGGTCCTGTCATTCCTCTCTTTCCAAAGCATCCAAGAAGTGAGAATTACCAGGCTGTCGAAACAACGGCGGTTGGCCTTAGACAATTGTTTCCTCGCTGTGGACCACCAGGAAACAAAGAAAGTGGACTGGGCGTTCGGCGCCAAAGACAGCCAATCCGATCTACGTAGCAAGCGAAACCAAACTTCTCTCGTAAATGGACAAGCAATTAGCAGGTGATCCACTGTCTCCGACATTTGTGCACACAACGCACAGGAATCGTCATCCTGTAACCCATGCTTTTTCCTTCGAGCTGCTGTCCAACAACGGTCATGGATCACCAACCAGATGAAAAATTTGCATTTTCCTGGCGCACGAGACTTGCGGAGGAGCTTAGCTCCCTCCACCGGGTGTTGACCAAAGAAGAAGGACCGATACGCAGAAGCAGTAGAGAATACTGTCCGATGTCCATTTCCAACATATTTTATCCATCAAGTTTTGATCAAGCTGTAGATCTCTAGTCCGATCCCAGATGAGGAAGAAATCCAAGATTACCTGGACGGTTAAAGCTCCAGTTATGTCTCGGACCCAGGCGTCACCATTTAGCGCTTGCGCGACAGTTCTTTGTTTCTTAATCCGAGGACCAACTGCATTGCTTAGGCATGGAGCAAGATCAGACACAGAGTGACCTTGCAGCCAACGATCTGTCCAGAATAGTGCCTTTTGCCCATTTCCCACCTCGACATAGATTGACGCCTGGAACATTGCTTCGACCACGGTCTCTGTCTCCGCGGGGAGGTCACTCCACGATCGAGAGTCATCAGTACGTTTTAACCAAAGCCATCGCAAGCGTAAGGCGTACCCAAAGCGATGTAAGTCCACAATGCCGAGCCCGCCGAGTTCAGTCGGTCTGCATACACGTAACCAAGCTAGCCGACAGTGGCCGGCTTTAGCTGACTCGGCGCCACTCCATAAGAAGCCCCTGCGGTAGCCATCAATGCATTTGATCACCCAAGGAGAAATCTTCACGGCCATCGCCGTGTGTATAGGAATGGCTGATAAAGTGCTTTTGATTAGGACAGTCTGCCCAGCGCGGTTTATGAGACCAGCCTTCCAAGTTGGAAGCCTGGACGCCACCTTGTCGACCAAAGGTTGCAGAGCGTTCTTACATAGTTTGCTCAGGCCAAGTGGAATACCCAAGTAGCATATCGGAAACGGGTCAAATTTCCCAGGGAAGTGAGTGAGAAGTGACACCGAAGCTTCCAAATCACACTGGATGGGTGAAACCTTGCACTTGGACAGATTTGTCTTGAGACCCGACGCCCCGCGAAGATCTCCAGAATTACTCTAGTGAGCACTAAATCCTGTTCCACAGGCGACAGGAAGACGACCACATCATCGGCATACAGGAAAGTTCTCTCCTTGATCTTAGGATGGAGTGCACGTAGAAGGCCTCGCTCGTCTACCAATCGTAGAAGAGCATTGAGGACTTCCATGACGATCACAAAGAGGAGGGGCGAGAGCGGGTCGCCCTGACGTAGACCCCTAGCGTGACAAATTCTTCTACCCGGCGACCCATTCAGAATGATTTTGGTGCTTGCCGAAGAAAGCAGTAGAGAGATCCAATCCCGCCATCTCCTGGTGAAGCCACAATGCTGAAGAATGGACAAAAGAAATCGCCAGTTGACAGTGTCAAAGGCCTTGGCAATATCCAATTTAAGTAGCACACTCGGCCTTTTTGATCAGTGCAGCAATTTTGCCGTTAGCTGAACAGCTCTGAAATTCTCATGGATAAGTCGTGAATGAATAAAGGCGCTCTGGTTATGCCTGACCAAAGTATGCATGAAAGGAGCAAGACGACGAGACAGCACCTTAGTCAACAGCTTGGCGAAACTGTGAATCAAACTGATGGGTCTAAAGTCACATAAAGAGGACGCATCAGGTCGCTTGCGAAGGAGCACCATGTACGCCTGGTTTACCAAATAAAAACTTCGACCATTGAGCGACCAGATGGCATTGAAAGCTCTCATGACATCATCTTTGATAATCGGCCATGCCGTTCGGTAGAACAGACCGGTATACCCATCCGGTCCAGGGGCTTTATCCTTTGGCATGTCAACAATAGCTTGCCAGACTTCCTCAGCTGAGAAGCATTGGTCTAGAAGTTCACCAAGAATAGAAGGGAGGTTCAACTCGTCCAGGTTTATGTTATTAAGTTGCTGTTCTCCAGAGCCCAAGATGGCATCAAAATGATTGAAGGCAGCATCGGTCATTTCTTCATCTCTGAACAACACGACATCATCGGCATGCAGCTTAGAAATATGATTCTTACAGCTGCGGTGGCAGGCTTGTAGGTGAAAAAACCGTGTGTTTGCATCACCTTCCGCTAAGTAAGATATGCACGCACGCTGCCGGATCAAAGTCCTCTGTAGCGAGGCCAACCCCAACGAGCAAAGTTTAGCTTTCCTTCTCAGTGCCAGTTCCAGAGGCGACAGGCTCCTGAAATCATGTGCACAGTCCAACCGCAATACAATTTCCTTGGCAATTGCCAGTTGCAAACGCACCGAGCCGATGTGTTTGGCGCTCCAGCTTTTCAACGCTTTTGCCGTATTGCGTAGCTTATGGTCCAGGCATCTGAACGCATCAATCTCAGTAGTCGCCCACGGCAGGGGAGCACGCCACGCCTCCTCGACGACCTGGAGATACCCGTCACATTTGGGCCAGAAGTTCTCGAAATGAAATCTCTTGAAATGAGGAAGAGAGCAGTCAGTTTTCAGCAACAAGGGGGCGTGATCAGAGCATTCCGTCCCCAGTGCCGACAACTCATGATCAGGAAAGTCATGCACCCAATCCTCCGAGGCAAACACACGGTCAAGACGCTCTAGCGTTGGTCTCTCTCGATCGTTTGTCCAGGTGTAAAGGCGCCCTTTAAGGTTCAGTTCCTGCAACTCGGTGTCAACGATGAATCGTCGGAAACGGTTCATCATTCTTCTATTTAGATGTTGATTATTCTTATCCGCCGCTTGATAGATAAGATTAAAGTCTCCGCAGACAACCCACATCCCATCACAAGAGGTTCGAACATCCCTGAGCTCGTCCAGGAAAGCGATCTTGTCACAATCAGCTTGAGGGCCGTAAACGCAGGTTAGCCACCAGGAGGTATTATTCTGCAAAAGAGTTACCATTGCCGTTAAGCAGTACGACCGAAAGGATTGATTAGTAACCGACCACGTATCTCGCTTCCAGGCCAGCAAAATACCACCACAAGTGTTAGATGCCGGTTTAGCAACGTAATCAAAAGCAGCACCACAAGTCTCCCGAAACACACTAGCGGAGCAGTCATCAAGTTTAGTTTCTTGAAGAGTAAGCAGAGAAATGTTTTCCTGATCCACCATTTCACGTACCACATTACATCGGGCCCTAGAGTTGAGGCCACGGACGTTCCATACCAAACAGTTTTCGCCTAACATAACTAACAAACTTTTGCGACTTGAAAGAAACAACCAAAATGGCCTCAAGACACCATTACTGGTGCGGCCGGCTCCACAGCTAGAGCTCCCATTCCAGCTGGTAACAGCGCATCAAGCGCCTCGCAGTGCAATTTGGTTAGCATTGAGGAGAAAGTATCCGTAAACTGCTGGAACGAGGACGCATCCGGCGGGCGACTGTCCGATGTTATGCCCATCTTTTTCATCATCACATTCTGGGCCTGGACCGCGGGCTTGGTGGCGCGATGTCGTGACTTTTTTGCCAGTCTCTCGCTGCGCCTGATAGCAACTGTCTCTTGTGGCTGACGGGAGCGTCGCCGTGGTGGAGAGGTGTTTAACACCGGCAGGGGAGCCTCCCTGCACACAGAATGTGCAAAATTAACGACATGCTCGGTCACAGGTACGTGATTATCGGCAAAAAGATGGAATGGTAGAGTTTCCTTTGTTCCCCGGGCGACCGTTACGTTATTTGATACAGCAGGAGAGGAGCAGACTACCTGCGCCATTTCCGGGACATCGAAGCGAATCGATTCCAGGTCAGCCAAGGTGGTGTCAATAGCAGCAGCATCGTCATTGCATCGAACAGAGCTGGGCTGATCAGGAAGAATCCCAGCCTCAAGGCACATAGGATCAAACTGGGTATCTGTCAATGGACTGACAGATTCATGGAACACCTCATTTCCCAAATCTGCACGTGACAGCCAACGGCCTAAGAAACCGGAGGCTTCGTCAATCATAGGATCAAAGTCCACGGCGACCCTCGCCGCATCTCTGTTCACAGCTTGCAGATTAGCAGAGTCAACCAAGGAACAGGGGCCCGACCTGGTGGACGGCTCAAGATGTACCGGCGGAAAAGAGCCAAATCGCAGGGGGGGGGGGGGGGGGGAGGGCAAACGATTGCAAGAAGTAGCCGGTAATCCGCGACCAAAACGCCAGAGAGGCGCGGCAGGAGGCACAGATGCACACACCTGCGCGCAATCGACTGCCGGAGTGCTAGAGTTTGGGCCCCCGGTGCCCGCAGAAGCATTCGAAGAGTTGCCAAATCCCGGAGTGCGGAAGACAGTCCGGCGCGGCCACGGACCGGAGCGAGACGACTGATGAAAGCCCGGGTAATCCTCATCGGACGGTAACGTGCCGGAGCCACCAGAAGAGCCGTTGTCGTCCCAGTCCTGGACTTCCAGGATCTCAATTTCAACTTTATAATGAAGCAGAGGTAGTTCATGATGTATAATCTCTTCCGGTCGTAAAAACAAATTATTATTTGCAAGAGTATCAACACGTTCAGGGATACGAACAATGGCTTCATTGGGGATGAGGTCAGGATCAGCACACCAAACGACCACCTGAAAACGACGTGAATCAGCCCGGGCCACCGTAGGAGGAGTTGGCTCAGGATTTGCACACGCACTATCAAGAATAACTTGCGCGGCGGCAGCAGACCAAGCATGGGCTGGAATTCCCCTGATCTCGAGCATGACACGGAATCACATTGATTCCCCCTCCGCCGTGGACAATCTGTTCCAGCGACGAAAACGAAGTACCAAATCTGCCCGGGGCAAAGGGGGTGTCTCAAGAACACGATGGAGGTCAGATGGATTGCGAAAAATGAGCAGGAAATCCTCCGGCCAGTAGCGATGAAGGGTAAAATCCCCGCCGGGAATGCCATAGTTCTCCTGAACAAATCGCCGAACCTGATAAGGGGCGAGAGAAGGGCGCGTACCAACTACCAACACGACCAAGGCAGTGGCAGCGAGGGCATTCTCCGCCTGCTGTAACTCCGCAGTGCGAGGTATGGTTCTGGTGACGAGTTGCGGTCGCCGCGAAGGATGCCCCCGTGGGAACTGCGGCCATGTGCGAGCCTCCGGTGATGGTGAGCAACCCACCGGCGAGGCAGCACAGATCGAGGGAGGGCCGGAGTAGGCGCGACCCGTGGAAGCCGACCCCGAAGAAGCCGTAGAAGCCGAAGCTGCAGAGTGGCACCGGCTCCGAGAGTTGGCCGCCGCCGCGACATCAGAGGCAGGCCCGAACCGCCGTGTGGGACGACCTCGGCCGCGCGGAGGACCCGGAAAGCGGGGACGCTTGCAGTTCTTGGCCATATGGCCGGCCTGCTCACAACGGAGGCAGCGCGACGGCTGAGAACAGCGGGAGGCCACTTGGTCCGTCGCCAAGCAGTTGAAGCACCTGCCCACCAAGTCGGCGGGGACAGGCCGGCGGGGACGACGAGGAGGGCGCCTCGCCTCACGACCGCGACGCCTGTAGACGACCGTACGGAAACCATCCGCATCCACCAGGGGGTCCCCCGCACATGGTTGGGGGGAGCAGCGACCGAGGACGCCCGACGTGCATCAGCCATGAAATCGCCCGATCTGCGCACCGGAGAGGTGGATCTGCGGCGACCCTCAAGCACAACGCCCTTTCCTCTTGGGGAGGAGCTCGGTGGAATCCAGTTGAGTCCATCGTCTTCATCCTCCGAATCCGACGGAAGACTGAAGCAGATACCTTCGGGGGAATCGACCTCCCCATGCGACGGCCCAGCGCCAGCAGCCGGGGTGAAAGGCGGCGCCTCAGGATTGAGAGCCTGACGCCGGTCTGCGCCGGACCCATCGACCGAGCGACCGTTGCCCGAAGGGGGCGGAGAGGGAGAGAGGCCCATCCGCAACCAGCCGGGGATGCGGCAGGGGCGTCCGCCGGTGCCGGGAGGGCCGCCGGCGATCGGTGGGGTGGCCGCCGGGACCGGGTGGCCGCCGGCGGGATCTGTTTTTTGGCTAGAGAGAGAAACTAGAGAGAGTAGAGGATCTGCAGTTGGTTATACAACTCCAACTATTTGCACCATATGATAAAAAAAAAGCTATTGGGGATGAATTGGTGAAGTGGAATGCAACAAGGTTTGGTACAAATTACATCTTCCTAGATCGGGAAGAGGAAGAATTTAGAAGCGACGACACAACACCTGAGCCCAGCGGTGATGATGGAGGCCGCGGCTTCATGGCGACGATGATGATGAGGACGACACTGGAGGGAGTGATGATGGTGATGCTGGAGGGAGTGGTGGTGCTGGAGGGAGTAGTGGTAAGGTGTCACCCCTTCAGTTTACTGGGAAGACAAATTTCACCCATGCCACACAGGATCAAGATCATGGTACACCCACCTCACAACGACAAACGAGAAGCGGTAGACGAGCTAGATCTACTCCAAAGTACGCACCGCATCTGCAACTCCCCCCACCGTATAGGGGAAGGTTGCCACCATCACCGCTACCGCAACAACCTATTCATCTTAACTTTTGGTTACCAAGTGCGTATGGATTGCGGGTGTGTATCTGTTTAAGTGTGTTTATTCAATCTTTTGTTCACCTCTCATATTCACTCCATCTAATAAATGTAAGAACAATATTATGAACACCATGATGCAGATGATGAAGAATGGAAATTGCAATGTGTTCAGACTTCATGAATTTGTATGGATATGTAGGAAATTTTGCATGGAGTATCATGTATCCGCTTAATTAATGTACTCATATTTGTATGGACTCTCATTTTATTAATTTATGAAACTTTGCATGGAGTATCATGTATCCGCTTAATTAATGTACTCATATTTGTATGGACCCCAATTGCAAAATATTAATATCTAGTTTTCTTATTTTCCTCCGAAAAACATGTTTATCAGCACACATCACTGATTTATCATCGGTTTTTTTGATAATCACTGATAAATAATCGATAATCGTTTTTTGAATTCGGACGTACTTATCAGCTGGTATTGGCGATTTATTAGCAATTATCAATCGATTATCGTTACCGGTGGTAACTGATAAAGTGCTTATCAATGAAAATGTGCGCCAGTGTCCACGGCGGCACGACCTCCCTCGCCATCACCATCCACCCAGACGAGACGATAGATTGCCATACTGCAGTCTGCACCGACGAGTCCGTTGTTTTGCACGGGATCTCCGGATTTGCTGGTAAGGCCCTGCGTTCAGTCTTCTGAAATTCGGGTCACAGAGCATTGTGCATCCATCCGGTCCCGTATTACCCATGTGCGACGCACGGCCGCCGGCCGCGCGCGCTTGATAACGTCCGAATTAGCGGTGGTAGGCTCCACACGGTCTCCTTGATCCAGATCCGGACCGACCCGAGCCGATCCAAATCATCACATTGCTTTCCCTTGCCGCGGCTCGTCCTCCTCCTCTTGTCCTCGCCTTGCCGTCCTCAATTCCCTCGGCCTCCTTCCCTGTGCTGTGCGGTGACTTGTCCTGTACCGGGCTGTTGACTGGAGGAGAGATCCATTCGTCCGCACCTCTCTTCTTTTGCTGGTAAGGAAATCTTGAACCTTTGCTTGCTTGCTTGCTTGCTTCCATGGATGCGATCCTTGCAGTATTTTCTTTGCGGGCTAGCTAGCTGTGACGACTTGAGCCCCCAGCTCAAAATCTTTGATTTGCCGCGGATTGCTTTGCTGCGTGGCGTGGGGGTAGCTTCCCTGATCGCTGTTCAATTCCCAGAATTTTGGGGGGATTTCTTTGGTTTAACCAGAGCCGCTAGGCTTGCCCCTTCCCTCATCTCACTCACCTAATGTTCTGATCATATCAGTAGAGAACGATTTCGTTGTGGAGATCGAACCGTTCGTTCGGTGCAGATGGTTATGATTTCTTATGCTACTCCAGTACTGGTGGTATTGTTTAATTTCTACATGAACAATTGGAGGGCGTCGCCCAGCATGCTGACAGTAATTCATGGAGTAGGAGTCTCTTTGGATATGGAGCCTCCCTCAGGTTCCAGATTCAGAAAGCAGTTGAAGCTTGTGCTTCTTTCTCATGCCAGTTTTTTTTTCTTTTTTCCTTTTTGTTGACTTGGCATCCGTGTCAATTGCCTTGAATTATAAAAAGCAGTTGCCCAATTGGTGCTTGTTTCAATCCTACCGAAACAAAGTTATACTGCCGGTTGAAGCTTAAAAGCATGTTGGATTCCTGGGACATTAACTGATGAACATAAACACTGCTCCTCAAGAATCTTAGGTTTAACATCTACCACACATGAGCATGAGTCTGTTAATAATTAGTGCAACTAACGAGCGAAACAAATTGAGGGGATAGCTGAATCTGGATCTGACCTTTGTTCTGTACTAACAGGAAAGGCCGAAAGGGAAGCCATAACATGACATTCGAGTAATATCAAACAGAGTAACCAGTGCATTAATGAAAATGTAAATGGATGTGAACAAACCAACAAACTATTAGGTGGCGGAGTAATATGTCCATAGCGAAAAGAATGTATTACCTCACCTCTTCAGAAAGCACCATTCATTTCAATATTTGCCTTTCTGTTATAAGCCATACTGCATTGACACTGTAAAATCGTGGCCTCCATCAGCTTTATTGTGACGCTTTTATTGACATCTGTGATCCTTTTTTTAGCATCATGTCGGAGACGAAGGACTCCAACTCTGCTGCTCTTGATGGAAATCCTGAACCTATGGATCAAAGTGAAGACAATTCTATGCCGTCAGCTCAGCAACAGGTTATTTATTTTCTGCACTAGTTCTAGATATTATAGGGCTATCTAATGTCACTCCTGCACTCCTTTTGTGATAGAATAACCAGCAAAGTTTCTTTAAAAGTGGCACGAGAGGTTGTACTGAACATAATAACATTTTCCTGTGGGCAGGAAGAAGCAATCAAGAAGAAGTTTGGTGGACTAATGCCCAAAAAGCCACCACTCATCTCAAAGGTTCATTTCTGAATTTGTTCACTTTATCACAAAATGAAATAGCGCCGCAAGATAAGATAGTGTCCACATAAGGAAACTGCTTCGACCAGTAACTGAATTATTCTCTGTAATTGTAGGATCATGAGCGGGCCTACTTTGATTCTGCTGATTGGGCTCTAGGAAAGGTATTATTATTACCCTTTTCTTTTCTTTTGGCTCCAGTACGTCTATGCAGAGCATACTTGAGTTCCAAATCGAATGGTTTAATGTCCTGACATAACACTTGGTTGTGTACAACAGCAAGGTGTTGCCAAACCCAAAGGACCACTGGAGGCACTTAGGCCAAAGCTGCAGGTACACTCGTGTTATCTCTACATATGGCCGTATCCAGCACCCTGATCCAAGTCATGATGTGTGTTTTTGCTGAGGTTCAGCTTTTCTGGTCCTGAAATGAAATATCACTTGTTCTTGTTTGTCTCAGCCAACACGTCAACAGCAACAACAACGTGCAAGGCGCTCTATTTACACTTCGTCAGAAAACGAGGGTAAGCTCTTTGTGGGCAACGCCTTTGATCCGGCCCTTGTGTACAAGCAAAGCTAAGCTAAGCATAGGGGTTTGCTAGTAGAGCAAATGAGGATGGGCTTTAGTTGTCTGAATCAACTGTTGACGCATGCTTGCAGACGGTGACAGCGCTGGTGCTGAGGATATGAACATCAACTGAAGTGGCCCTGGAATCTGCACGACGTGCTGCGTTGTTGGAGAATTCAGTTACTTCAAGCAGGCAGCCCGCTTTCGGTCGTCGTGTGGATTGATTCGTATAAGAAAATCCTCATTATCAAGTGTTGCGTTGCATTTCCCCCATTGAAGGACAGAGGTGATCCATGCATCTCCACATGAGAATGAGATGATGGTGTACAAGGTTAATTAGTTCAGCATTTGGCATGAGATAGCCTATGATATCATTATACTGCATATTTGTTTGTGGATAAATATATGCTGCGTGTTTCGTTGAGCATGTATGAATGAAATTATCGATGACGGTGGTGGAGCTGCAGACCTGCAGTAACATGATGGCTGGACCAATCATACCAATCAACTCTGCCTGCCTGCTTATGATGGCTGCTCGTTCTGTCAGTCAACTGCCTGCTCGCTGATGGCGAGAGTCAGTCAGTCAGAGAGGGACATCAGTTTCTGATGCGCCTCCGGCCGACATGGCCAATACAGTGCTCCTGATGCATTTACCTTTTTTATGAAGACAAAAATAAAACCGGAGAACCACAATTACCACACAGAGAATATATAAATGGTGTGCTGCCTGATGAACAAGGCAAGGCCAAAACCAAACGCACCTCAACTTGTAATGATAAAGAAGGTGAGTTGATCACATTTCGTTCTCCTTTTCTTTTCGTTTTCTTTTGACAAAAAGAAAAAGGATGAATCGGTAGCGTGATGCTAACTCGATAAAGGGCTTAAAGCGAAACAATAAATAATTACTGCTTCCCGTTGTTATTATTAAGCTACGAGAAAACAAGTGATGGCCCTTTAGATTACTGAATTTTTTACGAGTATTTTCTTCCGTTTAGTTTTCATCAAGTCAGACCAAGGGTTGAAAAGGGGTATGATGGAGTTTCCTATTACCTCATTCTCTTGTGCTTTCACAGGAAAAAGGGAGAGAGCGTTAGTGTATGTGAGCAAATGTTAAATGGCTAAACCTGTTGATATCAGTTAGCTACAAATTCATTTGTAGGCGACGTTTTCTTCAAGTGAACACAATGGCGACCAAGCTCAGTTGTGCTGATTGAGCACATCACATGCAAGCCACACAGATTAAATCAATTCAAGGCTATGTGCAACGAACTAATAAAGCAATCAGTCTGCTAGCTAGCTAGTTGGCTGATACTACTTCATAAAGAGAAAATTCGATTCATGCCACCACAACTCCATGAAATTGGGTTTCATGTTCAAAATCATGACACTCAATGGCATGGATTTCAACATGAAATCTAATTTCAAAAAGTTGTAGTGGCATGGATCCAACTGACCCTTAATAATAATGCTAAAATGAATTGCTACTATGTATACAGTTGTTGTAAAGGCAGTACAAGATAGATAATGAGGAAAAGGGCCCGGCGAATTGCATGCAATTGAAGGGAAGGAATCGGCGGCCCATCCCATCTATGATTAGTGGGCCCCTCCCCGGCCTGTTGACATGTCTCCACTCACCTTCTCCCTCCATTATATATGTTGACAAAATGAATTAACAACAATTTTTTTCCAATAATGAATTAACAACAATCGCATCAACTCCATTGTCTATTATGTATATTTGTATGCCCTTAACCATAACCCATCTATCCAATCATGATACATGATGTACTCTTCTGAGTTTGCAAGCCAAGACATGAGCACGATTTGGTGATGCGTTTCCTGATCTAGCTGCTAGCCTGCTACTAATGAGTGGAATTGCAAAGATGATGGTAAAGAACCAGAGCTGGACCAGAGCAGTCAGCAGAAGTGTTGTGTTGTGTTGTAAAGAGAGAGAAGCAACAACCAAGCAAGGAGAAGCCCACTACCACTACTCTAGGCCCTGTTTGGTTTGGAGAAGCCCACTACCACTAATCAGCAGCAGCAGCAGCAGGCAGCAGAGCAAATAGAAGAAGGCGGCAGGACAAGCGCAGCGCACCCACCCCAACCCAATAATCTCTCTTTCCTTTCTTCTTCCTCCCACCACCAGTCCACCACCACCACCATCCTCTTCCCTTTCCCCCACGCCCCAAAATCCCCTTCTGCGTCTCAGCTCTTCGGGAAGGAACAGGAATAACCGGATAAGGCCCAGGGCGGGCGCGGGCGCGGCTATGATCTCCTCTTCGACTTCGCCGCCGTCGTCCTCGTCTGCCGCGGCAGCAAGCCGCTCCGGTGGCAATAAGCCGCCACCGCAGCAGCAGGCCAGCAAGTGGCGCAGCGGCACGCAGCAGAAGATCTACGGGCGCCGCCTGCTGGACGCGCTCCGCGCCACGGGCGGCGGCCAGCCGCGCGCCGTCAAGGCCGCGGCCGACTCGGCGCTGGCGCTCACGGCGCGCGGCCAGACGCGCTGGAGTCGCGCAATCCTGCTGGCCGGCGCCGCCTGCAGCCGCCGCCGCGTGCTTGTGAAGGCGGGCGGCAAGATCCGGCGGCGCCACCGCCGGCCGCAGCATGCCAAGAGCAAAGCTGCCGCTTTTGCAGGGGCGGCGGCCGATTCGAAGGAGGGCGGCAAGGTGCAGGAGCGGCTCCGTGTGCTGGGCCGCCTCGTCCCGGGATGCCGGAAGCTCCCGGCGCCAGAGCTGCTCGAGGAGGCGGTCGACTACGTGGCGGCGCTGCAGATGCAGGTCAACACCATGCGCGCGCTCGCCGACGCGCTGGCGGCCGCGCAGCTCTCCGACGCGGAGAGGTGAGGAGGATTGATTGGCCTGGCAGCCTGGCAATGGCCCCATGACATGATTGATTGATCACCAGCCGACCTGCAGCCAGCTGATCGGGATTGGGGAGGAGGGCGATTGCATTACTCTATGGTAATCATTGCGTTCCGTTGCTTTGATTGGGAACGAACGATTAAATGATGGTGGGATTGTCATGAACTAATGATCCATGCATATGCTCATGGTTTGTAAATTCCTTTCCTTGCTTGTTGACACTTCTCTTGTTACTGATGGGTGGATGATCCAGCTACCGGAGACTTCTTTGTGCAAGTGAATGCTGTTCATCGTCTTGTATTGTTTCCGCTCTGCTCTTTTTTTTTTGAAAAGCATTTCCGCTCTGCTCATCTGCCGTGCTGTGGAGTACCTACCTACCATCTGCTGTCGTGTTACGTACCAGCTGATCATCATCTACTCATCTGTATGTTTGGGAAATCACTCCGTTCTCTTGGTGTTGTGCTGCTCTGCTCTCTCTCTCTCTCTGACAGACATTCCAGATTGGATGATGACCTGCCCTGCCCTGCTCTGCCATGAATGGAACGGAATGGATCTGGCCTGACACCAAGATTAATATAGTCTACAGGACTTCCTTGAGATTTCTTCCACAATTTTCATATCATTTTTTTTTCTGGAACACATACAGGGTGAAGCTAGATTCTTTTCCCTGGGCTTACCAAAAGCGTGCATCAATATACACAAAATTTTCGAAAATGCAGTGTGAGCACTATAAGATACGCAATTTGTCGGTGTACTGATCCAGCGGTCCAGACCCAACTAGTGATGATGCTGCGTGTTTCCTCGTCCCAGATGTTGATGCAAGAGGCAACACAGTAACGCACGGGTTTATCCTGGTTCCGGCCGCGGGGCCGTACGTCCAGCAAGGGGGTGTGCGAGGGCACTATATTATCTTGCACCGGAGGTGCCTGTATTAGGGGGTACAGGCGAGAGAGGGAGAGAAGCACCCAAATCTCTGCTAGAGAAGGAGTTGATTGAGGCGTGTGCCAATATCGGAGGCTCAGTGGTGTTGAGTGTTGCGTATTATCGAATGGATCCGACCGCGACCCCTTTAAAGAAAGCTCGCCTCCTTCTTTTATAGACACAAGAAGAGACGGTGTACAAAGGAGGGACGGTGTACATGCGCAGGGGATCGTGGAAGTCATCTTTCCTCCGAATCGCGGGGGTGCAGTGGTCGAGCACTGTGAGAAGTACACTGTGGGGCATCGCGTCGGCCGTGTCAGCTGTCCTGGGCATCGTCCTCGGCCTTGCAGAGATCGCGCCGGCGTCCTGACAGCCCCAGCAGGCGGCGTGGTCGTCGCTGTAGGGTGTACCGTCTTCCAGATGTGGCGTGGCGGCGTTCCGTGGGCCCTGCAGGCCAGGCGTGGTCCTGCATTTCTGGGTTGGGTTCGATGCCCCACTGGGAGACAATTAAGCCCAAGAGCATGGCTCGAGGGACTCCGAACACGCACTTCTCGGGGTTGAGTTTTACCCCTTTAGCCCTTAGGCAATCGAATACGATCCTGAGATCGGCAATCAGGTCGTCCGCCTTCCTGGATTTTACAATGATGTCGCCGACATATGCCTCTACGTTCCGCCCGAGATGGTCCCCGAAAACGTGGAGCATACACCGCTGATATGTAGCTCCGGCATTTCTGAGGCCAAAGGGCATCGTGACGTAGCAGTACATGCCGAAAGGCGTGATAAAAGATGTCGCGAGCTGGTCGGACTCTTTCATCTTAATTTGGTGGCAACCAGAGTAAGCATCAAGAAAGGATAAAAGTTCGCATCCCGCAGTTGAATCTACGATTTGATCAATGCGTGACAAAGGAAAGGGAACCTTCAGACATACTTTATTTAAACTAGTGTAGTCTATGCATATCCGCCAACTCCCATTCTTTTTCTTCACTAATACAGGATTAGCTAGCCACTCGGGATGGAATACTTCATTGATGAATCCGGCCGTCAGAAGTTTCTGCAGCTCCTCGCCGATCGCCCGGCGCTTGAGCTCGTCGAAACGTCGCAGGTGCTGCTTAACCGGCTTGGAGTTGGGTCGGATATCAAGGGAGTGCTCGGCGACCTCCCTCGGTATGCCAGGCATGTCCGAGGGGCTCCACGCGAAGATGTCTGTGTTGGCGCGGAGAAAGTCGACGAGCACCACTTCCTATTTGCTGTCGTGGGTGGCGCTGACCTGCAACGCCTTGTCGTCGGAGCGATTCGGGTCGAGGGGCACCTTCTTGATACCCTCGGCGGGTTCGAAGCTTCCCGCGTGTCGGTGCGTGGAGTCCAAGGCCTCGCTTGCCATTTTGTCGAGGGTGGCTGCGAGGGTCTCGTCCTCCGCTTGAGCCTCCGCGTGCTCAACGCACTCGACATCGCACTCGTAGGCGTGCTCGAACGAAGAGCCGATGGTGATGACACCCTTCGGACCCGGTATCTTCAGTTTGAGGTAGGTGTAGTTGGGGATGGCCATGAACTTGGCGTAACAGGGATGGCCAAGAATGGCATGATAGGATCCCCGAAACCCCACCACCTCAAAGGTGAGTACTTTCTTGCGGAAGTTGGCTGCCGTGCTGAAGCAGACAGGTAGATCGATCTGGCCGAGGGGTTGGACTCGCCTCCCCGGCGCAACGCCATGAAATGGTGACTTGCTGGGGCGAAGTTTGTTCAGTCCAATCCCCATGAGCTCCAAGGTGTGGGCGTACATGATGTTGAGGTTGCTGCCTCCATCCATGAGCACCTTGGAGAAGCGGGTGTTGCCGATGCTGGGGTTGACAACAAGCGGGTACCATCCCGGGTTTGGGACGTAGTCGGGGTGGTCTTCGCGGCCAAAGGAAATGGTGTCCTTCGACCAGTCGAGGTAGGATGGCGTGGCCTTGGTGACGGAGAAGACTTCCCGGCGCTCACGCTTGCGCTGCCGAGAGGTCATGTTCGCCATTGGGCCTCCAAAGATGAAGACGGCGTTCTCCACCGGGGGGAACTCGTCATCTCCACCTTTGTTGCCAGTATCCTTTTTCTTGTCCTCGTCGCGATGCGCGACGCGGTTGTATTACTTCTTGAGCATTTCGCATTGCTCGAGAGTATGGTTGACCGAGCCCTTGTGGTAAGGGCACGGCTTCTTGTGCATGTCATCGAATAGGCCGCCTCCACCTCGAGAGGGGCCTCGAGGTCCTTTGCGGTCCGGGGCGGCGACGAAGGCCTCGTCGGAGTCTTTCGCCCGTCCCGGTCCGTGCTGGATTGGTGGGGCCTGCTTCTTCCCTTTCCTCCCCCGCTTTTGTTTCTTGGCGGGGGCTTTGATCTTGGCGTTGCCGCCCTCTGCGGGCGCATCTTCCTTGCGCTTGTTCGGCTTGTCGTCAAAAATGGCGCCAACTGCCTCCTCATCGATGGCGTAGTTGGTGGCAGCGTCGAACAACTCGTTGGTGTTGGCGGGACAGCTTCGCGCAAGCTCGTGCACCAGGTTCCTGCACGTCGTGCCCTCGAGGAAGGCGTTGATGACCTCGACGTGGGTGACGCTGGGGAGCTCGGTGCATTGCTTGGAGAAGCGCCACACATAGTTGCGTAGGGACTCATTGGGCTTCTGCCGACACCCTTTGAGGTCCCAGGAGTTCCCAGGGCGCACGTACGTGCCTTGGAAGTTGCCCACGAAGATCTGGACCAAGTCGGTCCAGTTGTGGATCTGGTCCGCGGGCAAGTGCTCGAGCCATGTTCGTGTGGTGTTAGCAAGGTGAAGGGGAAGGTTGTGGATGATAACCGCGTCTTCCGTCGCACCACCTAGCTGGCATGCTAGGCGGTAGTCGTTGAGCCAGACTGCGGGATCGGTCTCGCCCGAGTACTTGACGAGGGTGGTGGGCTGTCGAAAGCGCGGGGGAAAAGGAGCGGTTCGAATCTCCCGGCTGAACACCCGGGTGCCCGGAGGCTCCGGTGACTTGCCCCTGTCGTGCTCGAGGTCGAAGCGTCCACCCCGTCGAGGGGTATACTTCCTGCCGTTGACAATGTAGCGGGCGTCGCCATCGCCGGCATGCCCGCGCGTGTCGTGGAGTCGCTCCCTTGCGGGAGCCTTTCCAATGCGGTCGTGCACCGAGGGTGTCTTCGCGTCATGCGCTACGGCTGCCTTTCCCTTCCCTCCTGGTACAGTGTGCGCCGAAACCTCGTGGTCCTGGCGTGCAGTCCCACTGGGCTGCCTCGGGACTATCGAGCGCATGCGAGACGCAGAGCTCTCGGCCTACTGCACAGCAGCTTGCTCGATGAGCGCCTGTGCCTCGCGGCGCAGGTTGCGACCCGAAGTTGTCGACAGCTCGGGCATCGCTTGGAGTAGGTAGGCCACAACGACGAGTTTTTCGTCGGCCGTTTTCAGTTCCGGAGGTTTGTCGACGTTGTCATCTGCTAGGATCCGCTCCCGGGCAAGGCGTGCCGTCGCCCGGGCATGTGCGCCACGCGCGGTGCGCTGTTGCTCGAGTGCGGTGCGCAGCTCCTGAGTCTGCCGACGCTGCTCGTCGAGCTTGGCTTGAAGCTCCTTGAGCTGCGCCAGCTGTGCCTGTCGCGCCGCCGAGCTTGACGAAGAAGAAGGGGCCGCAGTCGGCACCACCGGTTGGTTTGCCTGCGCGTCTGCCCCGCCGTTCCCTTCATCACCCGGAGCGTTATCCTCTTGCCCATTCGCGAGCTGGACCATGAAACACTCCCGGGTGGGATCGCAATCCCCCTCGCTGGAGTCCTCGGAGCAAGTGAGGCAGTAAGCCGCCGCGAGCTGGAACGAGCAGAAAGCGTCGGGGTCGCGGACCCCGGAGTAGTCCTCGGCCTCCTCGGCTGTGAAGTTGTCCATGAAGAAGCTGATGTCGTCGGCGATCGAGCTCGCCGTCTCGGGGTAGGAGTCGTTAGATCGACAGGAGGTGATGACCCGGTAGATCCTCGTACTCGGCAAAGTTGGTGCTGGATGAAGGGGCGTAGGAGGCAGCGTTGCGCATCCCGATGGGGAAGGGCGACGCTGCAGTCGCACCCCCCTGGGAGGCACTAGGGCTGCAGTCGATGATGGTGCCGGCGTAGCTGACGCCGAAACATGTGATGACGAAGCGGTGGCCCCGTCGACCGCGATGCTGAGCCGTGACATTGCAACCTCAACCCACATGGGGGAGCTGAGGCGTGCCGCCCGGCGCCGCTCCACGCGCGCTTGTCGCGAGTGCTGGCCCGAGCGCCTGTTGCGCCGAGCTGGTGAAGTCGGAATGTCAGGGTTGCGTCTGGGCGAGAGGAGCTCCATGAGGTAACCATTGCCGGTTGCTCTGAACTCAAGGCTCCCGAACCAGATCACGTATCCTGCTGGGAGCGGATCCGAGACGCCCATGGGGAATGGGTTGGATTTGCTCGCCATCCCTGGAGATCAAATGGGAACAAAAGAGAAAATATCACGCAGCGTCCCCTACCTGGCGCGTCAACTGTCGGTGTCCTGACCCGGTGGTCCGGACCCAACTAGTGATGATGCTGCATGTTTCCTCGTCCCAGATGTTGATGCAAGAGGCAACACAGTAACGCACGGGTTTATCCTGGTTCCGGCCGCGGGGCCGTACGTCCAGCAAAGGGGTGTGCGAGGGCACTGTATTATCTTGCACCGGAGGTGCCTGTAGTAGGGCGTACAAGTGAGGCGAGAGAGGGAGGGAAGCTCCCAAGTCTCTGCTAGAGAAGGAGTTGATTGAGGCGTGTGCCAATATCAGAAGCTCAGTGGTGTTGAGTGTTGCGTATTATCGAATGGATCCGACCGCGACCCCCATAAAGGAAGCCCGCCTCCTCCTTTTATAGACACAAGGAGGGACGGTGTACATGCGCAAGGGATCGTGGAAGTCGTCGTCTTTCCCCCGAATCGCGGGGGTGCAGTGGTCGAGCACTGTGGGAAGTGCACTGTGGGGCATGGCGTCGGGCGTGTCAGCTGTCCTGGGCATCGTCCTCGGCCTTGCAAAGATCGCGCCGGCGTCCTGACAGCCCCAGCAGGCGGCGTGGTCGTCGCTGTAGGGTGTACCGTCTTTCAGATGTGGCGTGGCGGCGTTCCATGGGCCCTGCAGGCCAGGGTCTTGCATATATATGTGCGCCAACGGTAGTTGGGCACGTGGCGGTCCCGGGCCCCCCTGGGTGGAGTGCTAGCGCGTGCGCAAAGGGGGTCCGGGAGTCACGTGGAGGTCCTGGACCCCTCGAGGGGGAGGTCCGGGTCTACGGCTGCTAGTGCTGAGCATCCCTCCTTGGGGGACGTGTGGCGACGCCGGATCTCTTCCCGAGCAGAGGACGGGTCCGGGGCCGCTGGTGTGGTGAGGTGGAGTCCGGACAGCAGGAGTTGGCAGAATAGTAACGGGAGCTGTGCCGGGCACGTCTCGTACCACGTCGCAGGTTTCCACAGTGTTGCCATAGCGTCCGGGATTGCGGAGCAGTGACCGGAGTTGGCGGACGGGACTCCAGTCACAGCCACTGTGGGGAATGGCGGCCTGACGCCGTCTGTCCTGGGCGCTGTGGAGGAGTGGTTGGCATTTAATGCCTCCGTACGACGGTCGGGTGAGCGGAAGGGGCGTTTGTCCTTTTCGTCGAGAGGTGGTCTCGAGCGAGACGGAGATGATTCACCCCGCTACCCTCGAGCGAGGCGGAGACGATTCGCCTCCCCGAGGGTAGGCTCGCTACCCTCGAGCGAGGCGGAGACGCGGGGCGCGGTCGAGGGTCTCGATGAGAGCCCTCGAGCGAGACGGAGATCACCCCGCGGGTCCGAGGAGGGGCGCGGATGGGCCGCGTGCTGGGCTTCTTTGAGTCCTTTCCTTTCTTCCAGATTGGAAGGAGGCCGTAGGCCTTCGTGGGCTCAGTTGCCTAATATGGGTTTGCGTTTTTAGGGTGATTTTAGTACCCCGATTAGGGTACTCCTAATCGTGGTCCCCGACACAATTCAACTGCACATGACTAGCTCAATAAGAAATAGCTAATCGCATATCTTGTTTTTGAAAAAAAGTTCTGAAAAGAGCAGTCAATGAAATAGTACATAAGGTAAACATTCAACCAAAAATCTGATCCGCATCTCATTGTCAAGTCTGTAAAATATAACATCCAAACATACAACATTTGATGTACAGAGATCTATGAATCTATCTACTACACTCATTCAACATTATAGGGCCTGTGAGGCAAGGACCATAACTTAGAATGACACGTAATAAACACCTATCATCAAGAAACCTGATTAAATAAGAATATTTTCAGGGTTTTTTTCGAGGTCAGTTATAAGAAAAACAACCTGAAGGAGAGTGATACATGTTTATACCTCAAATTGAAGTCATACGTATCCTCAAGAACGTCCCGATCTTGGCATCAAACCCTCGGATCAAAGAATTTCTAATAGGAAGACAGACATTTCTCTAACTTTTCCTCCTCTTTTTCTTCTTAGCAGCCTAAACAAACACAAAGCTGCTAAGTAGAATACTAAAGTAGCATCAACGTATAGGCAAAATCCCATACAGGTGTATACAGAAGAATACTCCCTCCATATTTTTATAGTTGACGTTAGGATAGAAAATTGCAGTTCAATTTAGTGCAAATCTATGATCCGAAACGTCACCTATTTGCATATGGAGGTAGTACAGGAGTATACCGGCCTTGTTTGGATCACGATAGAGTTCTAGCACGCATGTTTCTCGAAAAAGAAATCTCATATGCATTATATACTAAATGAAGTCTATTTGCAAAATATTTTCAGGGATGGGTATAACTTTTCGCGATGAATCTAATGACGGCAATTAATCGATGATTTGTTACAGTAATGCTACAGTAACCATCCTTTAATCGCGCGGTCAAAGGTCTCATTAGATTCTTCAGGGTCACTAGCGCGGGGATTCTGAAATTAGTTTTGTAAATTAGCTTTATTTGATTCCGTAATTAGCGGTCAAAATATCACTATTTCTAGCACGGGGAGAAACCTAACAAGGCCACCGTTTACAGGGCTGCTTTACTAATTCTTTCACAGCTGGCGCTGGGCTCGGCAAGAAATGGCCCAATAGGAAGGGAACTTTCTCTCTTCACAACAAGAGCCCATCTCAAGAGGCCCATCCCTCCCTCTCAAAAAAAAAAAAAAAACGAGGCCCATCCATTCCTCTCAGTTAGTCAGGTCTCTGAGCAGTTCTCAGGTCAGCAGCAGAGCGCGTGCGCGCGTCCGTCCGCGGACTCCCCGCGCGGCGCGGCGAGGGAAGAAGAAGCAAGGGAAGCCAAAGCAACTCCTCATCTCGCCTCTCCTTCCTCCCCCGTCGCCTCCCTCCCTCCCGGCTGATCCGTCCAGCCCAAACACCACCAAGGAAGGAAGCAACATGGCGGCGGCTCCCGCCCCGCCTCAGCATCAACAGGCGTGGTGGCCGGGGCGGATGGGGGCGGCGTTCGGGCCCTCCTTCCTCTGCCTCGTCTGCCTCATCTACTTCATCCAGGTCCGTAAATTCATCCTTTGGATCTCAATCTCATCGCGTCCGTCAGGACCCTATTTGGGTGGAGTGCACAGATCGGGCACACGGAAATGCCAGAAATTTATGCTCTTCGTATTTGACACCACCACGATCACTGGCCATGCTCTGCGATTGGTCAGATCAAACCTGTACCATGCCTGGTTACCTGCGACTGCGAGTTCCTCCTTTCAGTCAATGAATCAAAATCTTACCAACAGCCTGATCTTTCTGTAAATTTACACATGCGTACTGCTCTATGTTTTCTTCCCCCCACATCAGTCATTCCGCTAAATTCAATTCTACTGTTCCTTCGAACATTTTAGGGTTTCAGGTCTTTTGTATGGACGGCTGTCTCCTACCAGATGAAGGACATGATGAAGCTATCGCCCTCCACATCGCAGTTTTTGGTCTCCCTTGCATATTTCCCTTGGAGCATTAAACCTATATATGGGTAATGTTATGTTCCGTTGCCTTGTGTAACTTTTTTCGCTCTTCCTCCTGTACTACTGTTACCAGTCAAACTTACCTGAGATTATGTTTTTTCTATGCCACAAATGGATAGTACGCTCTATATGCCTTTTCTGCAGTGATGCCTGCTTCTCGATACTATTTTCTCGTTACTCAAAAACAAAACATGCCTTGATGCATGCAAAAACCACATCCATTATGCTTCTCTGTAAAATCTAAATTCTCGTACCTTTTACCTAACTGGCTAACTATATACTAATACCAATTGTTTTCTGCAGGATCTTGTCAGACTGCATTCCAATTAAGCAGAGGAAGCGTATACCCTATTTGATCATTTCTAGCTGTCTTTCTCTACTTCCCTGGCTTATCCTTGGGCTATCACAGACTTTAAGGACCTCAGCCAATATGCTTACTGCTTTGCTCATATTACAGAACCTGGGATCTGCCATGGCAGATGTTGTTATAGATGCAATGGTTGCAGAAGCAGTTCGATCAGCAGGGTAAGTTTCTAGGTATATCCTGTGTCCCTATTTGGCATGCTGCTATGTCCTAAAAAAAAAAAGGCATGTTGCTATGGAGTATTGTGACCCAAAACTCACTACTTTTATTTCAGGCCAGAGTTTGCTGGTGATCTTCAATCATTATCTTGGTCATCAATGGCTGTAGGTGGGATTTTGGGGAACTTATTGGGAGGATATGCATTATCCAATCTCCCAATCCATGCCATATATGTTGTTTTCTCAGCCCTCCCATTCTTTCAACTCGTTTCCTGCATGTTTGTTGAGGATTCTCCAAAAGGATACCAGAGTGCCATTGATGAGCATAAGTATGTAGACAGTCAAAGTGCTGTTACTGCCTTTTCTGGAAAAGGGTCTAGTGAAGCTCTTGGATATGAGGGCACTAGAAGGCGAAAGGGAACTCGTAAAATTAGTAAAAGGACACCAGTGTCAAAGCGGGCTGAGGCTAATGAGAAACACAATGTCTCTGTCAATTCATCGCCATCTTTGTCTCTGAGATCAGCCTTCTTCAGTTTGTGTACAGCTTTTAAGCAGCCAACCATTCTGCGGTAACCAAAGACTCTTGCTACATTCTCTCCAATGTATACCCCTATCTTTGATCGAAGTTACTAATTGGTAATTTTGTTCTTTGAATCCAGACCTATGGCGTGGTTTTTCTTTTCAAATGTTACAATTCCAAATATCTCGACAGTCATGTTCTATTATCAAACAGAGGAGCTACATTTGGAGGCATCTTTTATAGGGACTGCACGTGTGATTGGATGGTTCAGTCTGATTCTTGGCACATATACCTACAACCGCTATTTTAAGCGCAAAAAGCTCAGGAATATTCTTGTGTAAGTTATTTGTTGAAGTTATTTCTTTGTCTGAAAGTTACCTCCAAGTCATCATTTCCATATGGGGGTAATGGAACTAAGTAGCTTTGTTCATTTGTTTTTTCTTCATAGGACTGTAAGTCCATTTTTGACAAAATATGGTTAATGTACTTGATTAGGTGGTTGCCTCTTCTGTTCTTAGAGCAAAATTTCAACATCTCAATCCACCACCTTTTTGTTTTCTCCATATCTGCATATGCACCTTAAACTGAATGCATGCTGGATTACCCCCACCCCCGAAACCCTACTTTTTTCTTTGTCCAGTGTGTTATGCTTCTATAAGCCATAGCTGCTCACATTTTCATCTGTATTTTGGCCTTTCTCCAGTTTGGTAAACTCAAAGGTTTGATAGTTTTAATTACTCCTGTTCCTAGACACAACTTCTAGAAATCATTGGCCAGAACACAAATGTAGAAACATCTATTTGTGGCTGTTAACGTCTAACATTTGATTTTAAGCTTTCCAGGTTTGCTCATGCCGGTCTTGCCATAACTAGCCTACTGGACATTGCTTTGGTGTCACGGTTGCACGTTCCATACGGAATTGGTGATAAGTACATGGTGCTTTGGGGATCTGCTTTGGCTGATGCAATCAACCAGTTCAAGTATGCCCCTAGTTATCTTTTCTTTTAATTGTGAAACTAACTAGCACTATGGCACTTGATCTCGAACCATTTGCAAGTTTCTGACAGGAATGTTTTACCATTTGGCAGGATGATGCCGTTCCTGATCCTGTCAGGGCAGCTTTGCCCACCTGGAATTGAGGGCACGCTATTTGCTCTCTTCATATCCATCAACAACCTTGGTTCAACGCTAGGTTCATTCCTGGGGGCTGCTCTTGCGTCGGCTCTGAACATCTCCACAGCACAGTTTGACAATCTTGCTCTGGGTTTGGGGGCACAGCTGATTGGTACTCTCTTACCGATTGGGTTCCTGTTTCTGATTCCAAAGGAAGTTACAGGACTAACATCATAGGTTGAGGGGTGCGGGCCTAATCATACCTATTTTATTTCCCCAGAAGGTAATGGTCTGTGCCCGAATTCCGAATTCCTGACTCACTTACAGCTCTGTACCAGTCTGCCAGAGTGAGAGGAGCATATTCTTCATATCAAGGAAATTAAAATATAGTAGGAAGCTAGACAGTTTTGTTGAAAGATTTATACGGCTCTGAACCAGGATGAGAGGAAAGAGTAGTGCAATAGATGTTTGGGCATACTGAAGTTGATATTACTTTACATATGTAGAAATTGGAAAACGTGGCAGCGAGAACAGACAGACATGATCTTGAGTGATGTTACTGACGAATAAATCTGAAAATATTGGCTGCATTGTGTAATACCTGTTCATTTGTTTGCTATGATCATTTATATGTATTGTGATAATCCTATTGCTGCTTGTACTCCAAAGGAAAGGAAGAAATACCCTCACCCAATTCCATTCCATTGGTTGTGGAAACTGTTTCAAAAGCGCTGATGCTTCAAACCACCAATTGGACGTGACATTTGGCTGCTTGGTCGTTCCATTGTACTATCTATCCAACAAGTGAATGAGTTACCCATCTCGTTAGGAATTCAGAATACAACCTATTCTGATTTAACCTCTAGTATAGAAACAATTAATGTTTCACTCATTACAAAAGCCTCAAAACTTTTCTTGTTTGCCGTGAGGAGAAACTATAGTTGACTGATGAAGACCGTCTTGTTTCATCTTCAAAGCCATCTTTTCGCTTTTGCAAAGCTAAAGCAGTAGCATAGTTGTAAGAATAAATTTCTGTCCGAGTGAATCCAACGGTAGTGTGCACAAGTGTTGCACTGAGAATTGGGCATCCGAGCAGTTGATTGATCCTGCAAAGTATTGAACAAACAGGAAGCAAACACACTTTCAAATTCAGACCTTAATCCTCCTTGTTTATTTCAGTGTGTTGTTCCCTGTAACCAAATGGTAAAAAATAACCGTTTCATAAAAAGGTAAAACATAACTAAACAAAACAAGATAATATGATCACATAGATAGCAGACATGAGCAAAATAAAGCACGAATTAGAGTAGACGTGCTGTGGACACCGTTGTTTGGTTGAACCTACCAGCACTGCAAAAACAAGAAGCATGCATGGCAATTCTACCTCGGCGCCCAAAACTGCAGCAAAAGTGTACGATAGGCTTCGTCTTTCAGTTTGGTCAGTTTAGATATTATTATATTAGCCTGGGAATTAAGTTGGCTAGTTTGTTACTGCATTGATCTGGCTTTTAGTGCTGGCTCTATAAGTTGAGTATCGGAAAGTAATATAAATATTTGAACTAAAAAGGGTTGGAGGTGCAGAGTCACCCATTTGCACCCCTAGTTAATACGATTCCCCCCAAACTAGCTGCTCAGAGCCTCTGTTGACGGAGTGCAGAAGAACTGCAGTTCAAAGGAAGGTTGTTTCTCAAATCTCGATGTTCAACATCAAATCATTGCTCAGTAAATTCAAGTGAAAACTAACCAAACGAACTACTCCTTGGAAATGGTCGATCCACTCGCCGTCGCTTCTCCTTCCACCACACTGTCAGATCAGAATGGGTGCGTCAAATTCTACTGGCTGGTGGCCTTCGAAGGTGACCGGAGCTGGCGAAGCTCGACTGAGTGCCAGAGCTCAGCAACCTCCATTTGAGATTGTTGTTAATTCGGACATCAAATCAAGCATGGGGCGTCACCAATTTGTCTGTGAGATGTTCTGGTAATTTTGTTATTCTGTTGACAATTCCCAAGCCCAACAATGTGGCGTTGCGACAATCTTATCACTTGTTGCTGAATACTAAAATGAAAGCTATCCTATGTAAGCATTCAAACCATCTCTGAATATATAAAATTATATACCAACGAAAAGCTAGTTTGAAGCAACCTGGAAGGATTATTATGAGATGGAGAAGAGTTCGGAACGCAAAAAATTCTTGATGAAACCAAGCACATTATCAACATCATCATGCAGAGGTAGAAAGAGATGACAGACAAGTATGGACGAGTAGCTATGAATTGAATTTATACAGCAGTTCATAACAATACTAGGAAAAATTGCTCCATATGAAACTGACAGACAGTAGTGTCCTAACATTTCATAACTCCATAGTGACGATGTATATCATCTTCAGCTCTGAACCAGTGGACATAAATCGTTTATGCCGTTAACATCTAATAAAATACAATGTTCCTGAAAATTCAGGAATGCAGGGTGGAAAATGGAGGCCACTTCACGATGCAAGGGAGAAGAAGAGAAACCTTTACCGGGAGGGCTGGCGGCGGGACGAGCTGGGGAAAGCCGGGGGACGGCGGGCGCAGGGGCGGGTTCCTGAGCTAGACCTGGAAGGTGGAAGGTGCGGTAGCCCCCCCTCCCGGGCCACCCTCGCGTCGGCAGCGTCGGCAGCCACGTTACGGCGTGACGCCGTGCGCCACCCGCCACTCCACTTGGCCGGCCATCACCTTGCGCTTGCCCTGACAACAATTTCTTCTTCTTCCAGGAGAATCTGACAACAACAATTATCTCAGTCGGCCCCCTGTCCCTATCACTAATCAATTTCACTCCCTCTCTACCTCCTTCCGCTCGCCGTCCGCCAGCTGCCGTGGCGGGTCGCCTTCCAGATTCACACCACGCCCCGCCACCGGTCAACTTCCTTTTCATCTTCCTCGCCCAGCTCGGCAGCTCGCACCCCGCTGGCACCGACCGGAGGACGCGAATGGACGCCGCCGAGGTTCCTCTCGTTTACCACATCGGCCTCGTGCTGGCCGCGCTCTGGGCCGCCGGCGCCCTCGGCATCCGCCACTCCCTCCTCTTCCTCCTGGCCTTCCTCTACCTCTACATGGTGGGTACTACTTCCGATCCCCCTCAAAAGATTCGCCTTTCTCATTCCCCTCCCCTCCCTTCTTGCAAGAACCGGACCACACCGCACGGCGATTCTTGTCTTTTGCATTTTCTCACTTTCATCTGTCTCTGTCACAGAATCCATTCACACCTTTTGCGATTCATGTAACTCAATTCCAGCAAATACCTATAGATCGAGCACACATGCTATCTGATCGAGACTTGCTTTTTCTTCACTCCGCTTTCAGTGGTATGATCTTCTGGATGATTTTTTGCAGTTCACAATTTTCCTAGAAAGTTCGAACCCAGAGACATGAAGTTGTTGCTTTCCTATGCTATCATTGACTGATTATTAGCCACCTTGCCACTGTATCTTTATGGTATAACGTGAAATTTTCCATCTCTTCATCAACACCGACTGCAAGCTGCTTCAATTTTTTTCGGACCAGACTGTTTCTTTTTCCCTGTTTATTTACTTCCTCATCTTGTCGTTGCACTTAGGGCAGTCCCAATGCAGACTCCACTCATAGAGTCAAAGCCTCAAAGACTATCACAAGAAACTATACTTTCCAATGCAAAGTGTGTTACTTTGGTTTATATGGCCCACTTGTCTCTCTCACATTCATTCTTGTTTTGCGTGAAAACTTGGAGTCTAAATAAGACTTGGAGTCTTGATTTCTCTCTCTTCCATAAATATACTGCCACATCAGCAAAACACAATAAATAGGAGACTTAGACCCCATGGTAGAATTTGGGTTGGGACTGCCCTTACCGTACGTCTAGCGTATTTCCCATTCCAAGTTCTACCTTTCTGGATAAATTAACTTTCGAAGCCTTTCAGGTCATGATCTAATTGTTTGTACGAAACATGCTCGATGTGCAATTAGGTCATTATCAGATAAATTGGTTAATAACCTTAAAAAAGATAAATTGGTTAATGAAAATGCTCCTTCTTGTTGTAGGTAAATGCTCGGTGTGCGATGAGACTGCGAAAGAGGATACAACATGAGGAGATGAAATCTGCCTACCAACGAAGAGTATTCACCTTTTTCTGTGATCCAATCCAAGATTTTCACTTGTTAAATGATTCAAGGATAAACCTGGTTGACTAGGCTGCCAATTTCGTTTTCTCCTTTTTGTTTCCATTTTGATGACTGTTCTCGCTTGTGCACATTCAGCTCATATTGTTTTTATCTATCAGCTCCTTTCTGATGCAGAGTCAGTACGGTGGTTAAACCATGCAATCGACAAGATGTGGCCTATCTGTATGGAGAAGATCGTTTCACAACTTCTACGGCCCATCATACCGTGGTTCTTGGATAAGTTCAAACCTTGGACAGTTGTACAGTTTCCTTCTTGTATCTTGATTTTCTAATTCATGTGCTCTATTTTGTGACATTTTACGTGATACTGCCACTTTAACTATGCTTATTTTAAGCATTTCACATTTAATTTCTTCAATTAGGCATTACCATCTGTCGATACCAGATAGCTCACTTGATCTGGTTATTTTACAGAGCAAAGCAAGTGTTCAGGAGCTTTACATGGGTAGGAATCCACCAATGTTTACCTCCGTGAGAGTTTTACCTGAGACATCAGATGATGACCATTTGGTATGTATCACTGTCGTTTGATCTGAGTATTTTTAGGCAATTAACAACAATCTGCACCATTCCAATGCACTTATCCAGGTTCTTGAGCTGGGAATGAATTTCCTTTCCGCTGAAGATACGAGTGTTGTACTTGCTATGCAGCTGCATAAGAGTGTGGGACTTGGAATGACTGCAAACATGCATTTAACTAGCATGCATGTCGAGGGAAAGGTAAGTTAACCCGCACATAGGAAGAGTGATGCTTCAGAAAACATGTGATTCACTTGATGGTGAAAGAAAGGAAATGACTTGCTTTGGTTGTTTGAAGTTCTCTATTATCCTTATGGACCTTGCTCAAAATTCGAAATAAATTCATATAGTTTTCCTTACCTTGATGAAGCAACTACTAATACTTATGCACCTTAAAGTGATACGTAAAAAGATTACACCTGTTGTAACTTTAATGCAACCCTAAGGAAATTAATAAAAGTTTTCTGGTCATTGGTCAACAATGGGTGGGATTGAAGACCATATCAACAAGTGTTCCATCTTGCAAATAGGGCATATCTTGCCTAGGCAATTTTTTTGAAATGATTCCCTTATTCCCATGTCTTCCGGCTACTTTATTTCACGTTCTATTTCACTACCCACTGGGGGTTCTTTTTACCTTTCCCTCACAGTACTACTTCGCTATCCGTCACCCAGGAGTATTTAACCTTGCAAGGTGGTCCTTGCTGATTCACACAGGATTCCATGTGCCCCATGCTACTCATATTCTTCTATTTTTTATGACAAATGGGAGATCTCACATATGTATAAATACGTTAAGCAATATTGTAAAAGTATACAGATTTCCTCTATGGTAAAACAGATGAGTGAAAAGTATAGTTTAAAATTTGTAAGAGCCTCATTAGATAAAATTTCTTCCTTAAATGTATTATTACCTTGTACTCAGCTAAGAATATGTTTTTGCAGATTTTAGTTGGTGTGAAGTTTGTTCGGAGCTGGCCATTTCTTGGCCGCGTAAGACTTTGCTTTGTGGAGCCACCTTATTTTCAGATGACTGTGAAACCACTCATTAATCATGGACTTGATGTCACTGAGTTTCCAGGAATTTCAGGATGGCTGGTACGATTGTCCTGTGTTATAATCTTTCATACAATACAGTTGGGATTCTGTTTCTTACTGATCACTCAGCCTCCTGGATTTGTTTTACCAGGATAAGTTGATGGATACTGCATTTGGGCAGACATTAGTTGAGGTCAGATTTTTATAACTAACTTTTTAAATTTATTTTGCTTCTTTCAAAAGCTTTCTCAGGGCAACCTTTTGAAGGTTGTCTGCTGTGTATTTTTTTTTCTTACTGAGGTATATTTTCTTCTGCCAGCCCAATATGATTGTCATCAATGTTGAAAAGTTTGCATCTACTCCTTCAGGTAGGAAGCAACTTTATTTCTGCTTGTGTTTCAGAATATCCTATCAGTCCTGGTAAAAAAATCACTAGAGTTTCTGAAATCCTACTGCAGAGGTACAGTTAATGTTAGCTGTGGACAGTTAATGCTAGAATTTGCTATGCCCCTTTAATTTATGTACATATGGGCTATTCTGTAGTTAAACAAATTTTGTAGTTCATTGGCCTATGGTCTATTCTGCTACAGAAAACGATTATGACCAACATCATCAAGAGGAATAATAAATTAATAGTTCCCTTTCTATGATGGTTAACTTTCAGTCCATTTCTGTTATCTTATATATTGTACCAATGTCTTTGCATTCTACAGAAAATAACTGGTTCAGCATTGAGGAGAGGCCTCCTATTGCATATGTGAAGCTTGAGATTCTAGAAGGAACCGACATGAAGCCATCTGATATAAATGGTGAGAATAACCTGTAACAACTTCTGTGTTACTCTTCATTAGTTAAGACATCTCATGTTCTATTGCACAGGACTAGCGGACCCTTATGTGAAAGGTCGTCTTGGTCCTTTCAAATTCCAAACACAGATACAGAGGAAAACACTATCCCCTAAGTGGTTTGAAGAATTCAAAATACCAATCACATCATGGGAGGCATCAAATGAACTTTTCATGGAAGTTCGTGATAAGGACCCCATGTTTGATGACTTGCTTGGGTATGTTCTGTTTTCTGAGCTCATGCTGCTGCTAATAATGCCTTGACCAGGAAATCTATAGGATAACGCTTCTACTGTCTTATTAACCTGGTTTCTTGACTCAATGGACTTGCGTTGAACATAACAATCTGTCACTATTGTTTTGTAATGATCTGATATATTTGATAATTTTCAGAAATGAGATAGAAAAATATGTTGCATTTTGTTTTTTTTACAGAGAATGTACCATTGATTTACATGAGCTGAGAGGTGGACAAAGACATGACAAGTGGATATCATTGAATAATGTCAAGAAAGGAAGGATTCACTTGGCGGTAACAGTTGAAGATGTATCTGAGGTTAGTTGCAACATTCTCTCTCCTTTCATTTTTGCCATGATTTTCAACATCGTTTTAGTGGGCATTGATGAGGTGACAGGGTTAAACCAAAGTGGTTGGTGATTCTAGTTGCTACTCTTCTTTGAAATTATCTTGTAAAAATAACTTGATGAGCTAGGCAGTATACGGCATGTTCAAACCTGAGCTGTAAAGGTCACTCCTGGACTCAATTCTAGTTGTGTTTGCATCTGCAGGACAAAAATGTATCATGTTTGGACGAATCATTGAGGATAGCTGATGCTGAACTACCAGTATCAACCTCAGTCGACAGCGCATTGGATGCTGGTGAACTGCCTGAAGAAAAGAAAGTCTTAATGGATGAAGTGGAGCACATAAACATTGATGGACAAGAACAACCCGGAGGTATATATGTCCATCGCCCTGGCACTGGGGTTCCAAAGACATGGGAATCCCGGAAAGGGCGAGCACGTAGCCCAGACACGCAGATTTACCAAGAGGTTGACAAGTCGAAGGAAATCCCCGCACCAAAAGGTAGTGGGCAAGGGGGTCTGTTTAACCTAGGCTCCTTTTTCCGGAAGAACTCAAAGAAGGGGAGTCTAAATCCCAGCCTTCCTACTACTCCGGGTTCTCAGAGTGTGACAGAGCTTGATCCAAAGCTCCCCAAAACACCACGTCCCAACCTAAAGGAGCTTGGTGAGAAGCGGACATCAATAAAGCTCGTAGTGAACGAAGAAGCAAGCCCACCAAGCAAGGTGGGAGATGCAGATAACTCAACAGAAGATGTAGCAAAAGTTATCGAAAAAAATGCAGGCGAACCAGGCAGATCACTAACGAGCACATTAAGCAGGGGTGTTTCCAGGAAGAGAGCGGAGGATAAGCTATCAGAAATCCCGGAGCAGATTGAAGCCCATGGATCTGAGTCGGTGACTGAAGAACATACGCCCATTGAAGGTCAACCAATAGAAATACAGGGCCATCAGACAACGGAACATGGCAAGGGTGATGGCGCTGAAGAAGATGCGTTGGGAGCAAAGGTTGCTACTCAGGCCTTATAAAGATTGCAATTTTGCAAGATCATCAGTTTTGTTGTGATCTTGCTGGTGATTTGGTTCACATGCGGCCTTCTTTGTTGTTCATAGACCCAAGGAATGTCAATCTTAGAAAGCCTTGTTTTGTTGTTCATATTTGTGAAGAAAAAATGGCTGTAAAATATTACTCCGCACTAACAAATAGCAGCGTGCTGTGCAGTGAGAGACGCTCGAGTTGTAAGTTAGTAGCTCTGTTTGAGAAACTTCTGTACATTTCTGGCATTTTATTGTAAATCATAACTTTTTATGTTCTTCTCCATCATGTAATCTCTTTGCCAATAACTTCAAAAAAATATACATATTTTTGGATACTGTCTCCAAGATTTTTACGTTGCAAGTACACCACATCACACGTTCAGTTCAGGCAACCGTAGAAATTATTACATAGATTAACGTGTCACAGCTAATCAACCATTCGACTTTTTTTAGACGGACCAATAGACTATAAGATAGACATAGGATCCCAAAATAGGTAATAAAAAAGCTGAGTACTTAAAGAAAACAGGGCAAAGTAATATAATATACTCCGCCAGTCCTAAACTATTAGCCGTTTTAGCTTTTGTGCATAGTTTTTGTTATGCATCTAGATATATATTATGTCTAGTTGTATACTAAAATCTATGTATCTAAAAAACTAAAACAACTAATAATTTAAAATGGAGGGAGTACCATATTAAAAACCTAAAATGATTCAGAAATGAGCTCTGTAATCTCTAATCTCAAACAAAATTGGTGTTATACATAAAAATAAGCTTCATCCACTGCTGTAAGAGCATCTCCAAGAGCTCATGTATTTTGTTAGCTAAATTTGAAGATTGTAGGCCTTTTGTAAAAATAGAAAAGCACCTAATTCTATAAGATAGTCCAAGAGACTAGGTAAAATGTGATGGCTATATTCAAAACTAGATCCACGTCATTCAATTCCCTTATTCTCTTCCGATTCCACCATGATCAATCAGCTCTTGATGCCCTAGATGTTTAGTGCCGCTGCCCTGACTGGCGGCGCTGCCCCTGGACGTGATTGGCACGACCCCTTGAAGCTGCACCGCCTGGACGTGGCCAAGACCCTCGGCGACGGCGCCTGGAACTTGTTTCTTCAGTCAAAAGCTACCTCTGATCAACTGCAATATGGAGAATGTGAAGATCCTACCAACTCTGAATGTTGCTCAGAGACGGGTCAATTTTTCTGCTTGCTGGCTAAATCGAATTGTTGATCCTTTGATTTTAATGAACTTCCTTGCCAAAGAATAATACATGGAAACAAAGATGTGCCTTTCAGCGAGTAGTATTTGTGCAAGTGCTATCCAGTCTATGCTGCTTCATATCTAGGAAAGATATGTGAAAAGGGGGGTATTTGTGCTTGTGTTGGCAATCATGGGCTATCTGAAACAGAGCATGCAGATTTCAGAGTTCAAATGACAGAAACAAACAGGTTTTCACCAGGTACACAGGTTCAAATGACAGAAACAAGCATGTTTTCACCAGGCACACAGGTCCAAATGATAGAAACAAGCATGTTTTCACCAGGCATATCATCTTGAATTGGTGCATACAGACATCTTGAATGCAGAATAAACATCTTGAATGCAGGACCATGATCTTGACAGAAACAGTACAATCACAAGACACACATGCACACAGATTCTTTTGACAGAAACAATTTATCACCTCCAGTCTTGATTCTTGACCATTGTGCTGGTTACAACCATAGCTTAAAACAGTTTGATGACCGATAAAGGTAAACAACAATAGACTGAACTTAAACCTGAACTAAACAGTTTCATAACTGACCCTGAACCCATAACACCTGCCATGACAACAACAGAAATAATCAGATTTCGTATTTAAATTAATCAAAAATGATCCTACGAACTACACAGCAAGCAACTATTGGAACTGAAATAATAGATGTCAATGGCTCAACTAGTCATTCCTGGTCAGACATGCTTTGTTTTGCCTGACAATAGCCTGAATAGATTGCATTTTCAACACAACCGAAAATGAAATGGTTCAGTGCACTTGTGTGGAAATGGAGTAGACTATTTCAGACCTTATCACAGCGGTCCTATCAAATTGAAAAGATTATATTCCGAGAGGCCCCAGGATCCACAAAGCAAATAACATTACACGTCAAGAATGCAGTAGAGTTTATGAATCAAGGATCAGCAAATACTAGTCAGATCCAACCAATATGCCAATTGATATCTCATATCAGTAGAAACCTGCTGCATAAGAATCAAACTATAAAACTGGGGTGCCCCAAATCTGTCCACCTACATTTAGGGAATCTGATCTCACTATCCTGACAACTATAAATAAATGGTTCAGTAAGAAAAAAAACCTATGACCTGCCTCCATTGTACTACTCAATTGCTACTAATATATATGCATTACATTGTTAACCTATGCACCTGCACTTGAACCTTCATGTTCACAACATGAAGTCTAAACCAGAGAAAAGGTAAAATGCTCTAACTGTTGCCCTTATCTATTTTTGTTGTCCACAAGCCCTCATAATTGTCAATGCGCGCAGAGCTTAAAAAGTGGCATACTGATCATCCAGTAATTTAAGTAAAGTCAACAGCTTTGTAAATAGCACCAATGAGTACACAATGTTTGGACTGATTAAAATCTGTATGCTTTTTGGCTTTGGAAGTCTAAATTATTGCGGCAGTTAACAAAACTGATTATCCTCTTTCAGTGCATATTTGACTTGAGATTTATATTAAATTCATTATGCAGAAATACAATGTGACAGATTCACTAAAAGCAGAACAAAGGCATCAATATTCTTGGTTAGCAGCTGATTCCAGCATGTGTAACACCAAGTCCCCAACTTGGCAACTGAACAAACCAGAACTGTGAAAATGCATAAACAGCCTATGAAGGCATAAATTAACTGTTCACTTTAACAGTACAATGCTAAATTCAAGTGATGCAAAAATAGGTTTACCTGCTAAGTGCAAACTGCTAACCAGAATTGTGAAAACGCCTAAATAGGCCTATGAAGGCATAAATGAATTGTTCATTTTAATAGTACCACAGCTAGCTAAAACTAATGGAGCATAGCAGTAACACATTAAGTTGTATCATTACATCAAATTCTAGGGCAAATAGAATATCACAGTTGCTTCACCTTAATTTTGGGCTTCAAATTCCTGCTTGCTCATGAAGATTGCAACTGGCTCGCCAGGAGACGGCGGGTTCTGGTTTAGTAGAGACGCATACTTGCCAGCTTTAGAACGGGCAGCTTCATCAGATGCTGACAACACCTCTACATGCTCAAGGCCCAATTGCCTTCTGATCAGCTCCAGGTTCTCCTGTAGAACATCTGTTTCACCAAAAGGAAGCTTCAACTCCAAAGCCTGAGGTCCAACCTCCTTAGCCTCGTCTTTCTTGAACCTGATGAAAGGCATGCACAGCTTCTGAACTTGTTTGAAGTTTGCTTCCTGACCAATGGAACAGTTCTTCAGAGCTTCTATAATCTCCTGGTCTGGTGCAAAGGAATGTGCTTGACTGTCGAATTTAGACTGGAGCACCTTCAAGCATTGCTCTTTCCAGCCATAGAAGTGCTCGTTCACATATATAAGACCAATGCTCATCTTGTTCTCTGTCGGAGGAGCAGGTTGAGCTCCCTTCTTGGGTTTCTTGGAACCAGATTCTTGCTTCTGAAGCAGCTTCCTCATTAAAACTATAGAATCTTGCAGGTACTTGTTTGCAATTCTTAGAGTAGGGTCTGGGGTGTCTGCCACTGGCCACCCAGCTTTAATTGCAAAGCCTTCTTTCCTCAGGATCTTTTGCCACACATGCTCTGCGTAATGTGGACAGATGGGGGTGATAAGCCTCGTCTGGACATCCATAAATTGCCAAAGTAAATCACGGTTCATGCCTGCCGCTCCACAGGAGAGTCTGTATTCATCTCTAGCCAGCTGCAGGTCATAGAATCCAGACTTCAGTGCATCTCGGAACATGAAGGCATTGTAGCTCTTCTCAGTTTCCTTGACTGCAATGTTTATCTCGTTGGCAAAAACGCGGTCAGCATAACTAGATGGAGGCCCAGCTCGCAGAGAAGATTCAGCAGCTACCACCTCTTCCATCCATGCAATTTCCTTTGTAAGCCTCATGATAGCAGCATTTGCGGTTTCAAAGACAAAGTTTGCATCATCCATACCATCACCAGCATCAGCAAGCGCAAACCTAGTGGCATCCGGTGAGAATTCTTCAATGGCCTGCTTGAGAGTACGGAAATTCCCTGTCGACTTGGACATCTTCTCAGAGTTGAGCATAAGATGCCCATTGCAACGGAAGCCACGGGGCCAATGGTGTTCCGGTAGAATTGCTGTATGGTTGTAAATGCAGAACGTCAGGTGGTTCTGGATAAGATCCTTACCAGAAACCCGGATATCAAAGGGATACCAGTACTCAAATTCCTGCTTCATTTTTCTCAAAAGGGTAGGAGGGATGTCACTTTTTGGTGCTGGACCATTGCAGAACACATACTCCCAGACATCATCTGTCATTTGTTCTGGCCTGATAGCAGATATCTCTTTGCCATACATATTGCCATTTTGCAGAAGATGTGCGATGGTGTAATAGGCCATATATAGGGTCGAATCTGAAAGAGATTCCACAAGGAACTGCTCATCCCATGGAATACGAGTCCCTAGACCAAAAGAACGTGAACAGGCCCACTGGTTCAGCCAGCCCAAAGTGTGCTCAAAACCATTGCGAGCCTCAGCTGAGAATGTATTCATATTTTCTAAACATTTCTCTGCCATCTGCTTCCATTCAGCCTCACCATATGTTATATACCACTGGTCTGTGAGAGCAACAACACACTCGTCACCAGATCTTGACATTACCTTCTTCTCAGGCTCGCTGTACAACACTGCAGTGCCTTCTTCCAGGAGCTTGTTCTTTATCAATGGTTTCACATCTTGAACTTTTCTGCCCTTGAACTCTCCTACAATCATAGTTCCATCAGTGAATCCTTTCAAATATGTCATCCGCTTTGCTTCGGCAAGCTTCTCCTTGTCATTCTGGCTCTTAATCTTAAGATCTAAGCACACCTTCTCAGCTGACTTGTCTCCAAATTCAGGGATATTGATTATTGGAACAACTTTGAATGGAAGAACCCACTCATCTTTCACAGCAAACTTCCCTCTCAGAGCTGGTTTTGTGACTAAATCTTGCAGCGCCATGAAATCATCTGGCGAATCACTTGGAACACTGGTCACAATACCAGTCCCTTTATCTGTTAGGATGGTCATCATAGGTAGCGCATATATGATTTCATTGAAGGCAAGAGGAGACTTCAGTGGCAAACCAATCAGATCATTTCCAGATATTTCAGCCAAGCATGTTGGCTTCTGTGGGATCCTTGATAGATTTTGATATGCGAGATTAAGTGCAGACCTTGCAGTCAGAATGAAGACATCAGTATCATTGATCTCAAAGGCCCCATACTTTCCATCAGGTAGTACCCAACAATTTGTCTGCCCATACATAGTCTCAGGTCTCAGTGTAGCTGCAGCTAAGTAAACTTTCTTCCCCTCTAAGGCCTTCAACTGGGGAGGGAAAGGTGGGATCACCTCCATTTTGATCAACACATATTCCTGTGGCAGCACACCTTCACCTGTTGCTCGATCATGATCAGCACAAGGTTGGCCATCCAATGGAGAGTAGATTGTATACCTCATATCTTTAACAACCTTGCCCATTTTCTTCAGCTTTCTCATCTGCCACCGGACAAAAGCATCATAGAACGGGTTCATATCAGTCGTTATGAATGACCGCCTCCAATCACATCCCAGGCCAAAAGCCTTAAGGTCCTCCTTCGCCAATGGAGGGAAGTATGTCAACCAGTGATATGGATCCTGGAATTTAGCAATTTCTTTATCTGACAGGCCAAAGCCCCTCATGATCTCCCATTGGAACTTCTGCACACCAGTCTTTGCAGCAGCCTTAGATTTCTTGCTCTTAAATTTATCTGGGGCAACAGCCTGGTCAGCCTGGCTATCTGCTACTTCCGAGCTGACTTCATCCTCTACAGCAGGAAACACTGGAGGATTACCATATTGCTGAATCTCCCTTGCAAGCTTATCTGCTGAGGCCTTGATAGGCATTCCAGTACAATGGAAAGCAAACGGCAAAAGGACGTTGGAACCCCGCAGTCTGTGGTACGCAGCACCGAACTCAAGCTTGGACAGTGAGAAGGCATGGCCCAAATGTAACAATCCGTTCATGTAAGGATACGGAAAGTTGCCAAAGAATTTTTCACCAGGTCCCGGACGACTATTGCCTGGTTCAGCCTCAAAAACCCGGTTCTCATCCCAGAGCTTTTGAGCCTCTGATTGAATTGTGATCAAGAAGTCTCTGCGAGCAAAGCTCTTGCCTCCATCAGGATTAGACGACATTTTCCTAACCAAACAAAAAAAATGTATCAGGGTACAAGTCACTTGGCATGGTATGATTTAACAAAGTTGTCAAAGACTAGTGGATTACATAGAATGTATACAGAAGAGCACAAAGATGCAAAAACATGCAGGGGATATTTGTTCCAAGCTGCAGTGAGACAATCAAGCATCCACTATCCACTCCAGGCAACATATGGCAGTAATATTAAAATCTTAAATGACAGAATTACATATCAGCGAAAAAAGAACTTTAGCTTGATTAAAAAAAACAGGGGCTAATAGCAGTGATTTAACTTTGCAGAAATGTCAGTACAATTTTCTTGTAAAGCCAACCTATATTCTATCGAATCTATTCTGAACTAATCAAACAAGGGTTAACAACATCACCACAAAAAGAAACATGTGTAGATATAATCCAGGTGCCCCTGGTCCAAGAAACTGTAGGTGTCTACAATCTTATAACTCTCTATATATATCATGAAGTTCATGAATCCAGCATGCAAACTTATAGCAAAACAAGTATAGCTGAGTAGCTGGCAGATCTAAACTAAGCACATAATTTGATGGAAATAAGTACAGTCTACTTGACGAAAAAAACAAAATTACCCCAGAGACGGATAGCAACTAGCAAGAGCCACTTATCGTAGCTGCACTGCATCCAGCATATCAAATTATTTGAAGTTCTATATGTGCTGATGTGCAATTCGGATTGAGAAGTGCATAAAATACATCCCCTCAAATCACAACATATGGCCAAAGTGCAGATGAGGAGGTCAGTTCCTAACAACACGAGCACCCCGGGGCGGCGGCGGACTAAGCATATGACATGGGTGCACGCTGCACACATGTACAAGCATATGACATGGGTGCACACGCTGCACACATGTACACCCAATAATTTTTGCAAACAAAATCGAAGCTAGTAGGTAATATACAGCAACTGGGTCTGATCCGAATACAAATAGCTTATATTAGGGTTTGGGGGTGCTCCGTTTCGCATAGCAGGAAGCGAAGAGAAGGGGAGCGCATACCTGGTGGGTGTTCGTCGCCAGCAAAGGGCCCGGCGAAGACCGAGTAGCGCCGCCGCTCGACCAGTCGTCGCCACCAGGAAAGGAAGACCAAGAGAGACTGAGAGAGAAGGGAACGGGGGAGAGAAACTGAGATGATGAGGGGTGAACCGTGAAAGCCTAGCCGGCACGCGCTGCTCAGTGCGGGTGGCCACAGCGATGATGCCGGCGCCCGACGGTTAAGGGGAGGCCGGGGGAGGGAAGGGACAGTAGGGGCCGCCAACCGCCGTCGAGCACGGCGGAGGGGAGCGGCGGCGGCAATGGAGGGAGGCAGTGGCCGGAGGGAGCAGCGCGCGGCGGCTGCTGGGGAGGGGAAAAACTAGGGGCTAGAATTAGGGCAACCTTCTTTTAGATGGGGGAAGGCATAGGAGGGGGGACACTATTCATCTTGTGGAGGATGGTTAAGCAAATCATTTATAAAGTCCATTAAGGCCTAGTTGATGTTGAACTAGCATTCGAAAATGTTGAACTACTATTTCGAAAATATTGAACTAGTATTTCGAAAATGTTGAAGCAGTATTTTGAAAATGTTGAATCGACATTTACTCCTCATCTTCTCCGATGCCGGCGACCGACGGCGGGCGGCGGCGGCGCAGAGCGGGGCAACGCAGGCAGCGGCTCGGAGAGCAGCAGGGCGCGCGGGTGGTGGCGGTGCATGTGGGCACAGGCGGTGGCGGGGGCGCGGGGTGAGCAGAGCTTGGCCGGCGGCGGCGGCCTGCGGGTGACGACGGCGGCGGCGCACAGGGGCTCGGGAGGAGGAGGCGTGCGGGTGGCGGCGGTGCTTGTGGGCACGGGCGGCGACGACGGCGTGGGGTGGGTGAGCAGCCCCGGGCCGGCGGCGAGGGCCCTCGGGTGAGGGCGGCGGCAGCGCACAGGGGTAGGAGAGGGGCGCGTGCGGGTGCCGGATTAGGGTTGAGGGAAGAGATGGATGGATGAGATTGGTTGTATGAATCTCAAACACTGGAAGTTATGTTGGGAAAAAACTTTCGAAAGATACATAGGTTTTGCGCATAGGAGCTGGGGGCACGGGCCCGACAGCGTTTCCATACTTGGGCTCTACCTTAGCAGGCCCGTTAAGCTAGACCTGTTCGTTCCGGTGCGCTAATGCGTGAAAATGTTACACTCTAGTACTAGTGTAATGTAATAGATTGAGACTCAAAAAATTTTAGCAAATATACAAATACTAAAGTTTGGCATTCAATTTTAGCCCCTCCAAATGGACGCGGAGCCGCACCACGCTAAGACCAACTCGATTGATGATGGCAGCGAGTTGCTGACTTTCTTTTATCGTTATCTTTTTTTTCTTATCAGTTACTAAGATCCTTAATTTTTAGCCTTGATAATTTAAGAGCCGGATTCTAAAAGAACCGGATTCTAATCTTATATAACTTTGATCTAAAAAAATTAAGGATCTAGTAGAATTGTGAAGAAATCATTAGGGACATGGCCCATTACCACCCCTACTCACATACTGCTATTTTTTAATAATAATAGCCGGATAATAAAATTGGCTCATATTCAATTTAAAAACTATCCCATTCTATTTCTTTAACATTTTAATGGGTTTTTTCTTTAAAAATCAAGTACATCATCAGCCGTATTAACTCGCACTTTCCAATTAATCACTTTTTTGAGCATCTCGTTTCCTAGTGACTTTGTATCTTCCTTCATGCATGCCTTGTTCCCCCTATATTCATCCATTGCACGAATCTTTGTATTTCTTTAGATTATAAAGCATATAGCGATCTTTTGGTTATTTGATTTGCATTAGTAAAAAACATATAATAGCTCAATATGTCAAGAGTAGGGGCAACACATCATTATACTTAGTTGTACTAAAGGGCACAAAAAATTTACCACAATTGCCTTAGAAATTTGAATTTTTTTTAAAAATAATTTAAATTACACCAATCTACAACATGCACTTGCAGTTATTACCATAGGACTCATTTGGCAATCAAATCTTAAGGTTATATATCTGTTGGTATTAGCATGAACTACAGGGCTCCAACGTGTACGTGTCTAATATACATTATTTTAAAAAAAACAAGCATTGAGGAAACTGTGAGAGGTAAAATTTCTTATATTTGGCTTATTTAGAAAATAACAAGCCTTTAGGAAATAATGGGACATAGGGAGAAAAAACATTTATTTGATGCAAGCCTTGATGAAACAATGAAATGTAAAAAGGACAATTGACATTTATGATTTATCTGATACATGTAAAATAATAATAATGGTTGGTAAAAAGGTGGAAAGAATTTATTTCATATGAGAAGTAAGGACATGTAAAGGAAAGGATATGAGAGATATAAACATAAGAACAAAATAAAGAATAAATGACATTATTAGAAGTAAACAGAAAAAATGATATGCAACAAAGAAAAAAGATCAAAATTGTGGTCCCGGCGGGGCTTGAACCCGCGACCTTCGGCTCATAAGACCAACGCTCTAACCAACTGAGCTACGGGACCAAGTTTGGCCAAATTTTATGGATAAATATTATTTATCCATTTCAATGAGCATGTTTGATTGTTTGTTTAATCTGCCTATGTACGGTCTAATAAAATGGAGACGCAAGGAAGGTCTAATATAATGATCCGATGAGCGACAGAAATGGACGGGCGAATCGAGCAGGTTGAGTCCAAGCAAGTAACGCCTCACGCTCATCCGCTGATGGGCGAGTCATCACCTTGTGATGGAAGTGAAGTCACTCGTACCCGGCGCCTGCTCCCAGTGGTGCTCGAGGTCGACGAACGTAGCCATCGTCTCTGCACTTTGCAGTTGGACACGATGCATCAAAGCTGAGCCTCAAGTATATTATGAGACCATCTCGCATTAACTCACGCCATTTAATCCCAAGTGCCTATACACACCACGCACATTTGCATTGCTAGCTTAATTGCATCCTCAGTGCACTCTGGTTATACAATTGGAGTTCTTGCTGACACAAGATCCTGTCGAACAAGAGTCGTGCTGATTATATTTTTACGGGTGCTGCTGGAAAAGCAGAATCAGCCTTTTGATCCTTTCTAGCTAGCTAACTGAATCCTACTGTCCTTATAGTGCTACATGATTGGGCATCAACTCGAGTAAGAACAAATTAAGAAGCGGGAAACAGTTTCAGTAATTAAGAGCGAAAGGAGTTTTAGCTGACTTTGTTAGATGGCTCTAATAGCACTCCTCGAGTTTGAGTTCGACTTCCATAGGAGCGAATTCCAAACTAAGATTAAAAAATCCCCCTTACTAGTCAGATAAGCTACGGTTCAGAGGATTTTCTTGGCTGGGAAGCCAAAGTCGCTTCCTCTTAATAAAAAATGGTGTGGGCCATCATACCCCCTCGGTGAGTTTTTTTACGGGGTAGAGACATAGAGTTGTTGGACTTAACTTCTTAAGCAAAAGTTTGCAAGGATCTTTTTAGAGTTTGTCACTATGTCAAGTTTAAAGTGTACATATATGAGCACCTGCTGCACTTTTCTTGTAAAAAGAGACAAAAGCTAGCAAGAATTAGGAATAGGCAGGCTATACATAGAGATAGGGTTTTGGCCCTGCGACTGCAGTAGTGCTACTACAGTACTACTACCATGTAAGAGATTATTACACAGAAAACTTGAGAAAAATGTTGGAAGAGTTAATTTTTTGAAGTTACACTTTCAGTTTATCAGAAAAGGACATTTTTTAGCAGAGTCGTTGTCTTGAATGGATGACTAGTCAAATCCTCTCAGTCCAAGAAGAAGGGTAGCCTGCCTTGCTTAGCAAGAAGAAGGTTTTCTCAGTTGACTCGGAAAAAGAAAAGTCAAAATAGACACTTTAGTCCTTCAACTTGGTCCCTTAACTTTCAAAAAATTCAACTTAGTCCCTCAATTTTTGTTTTTAGGTCAAATTTGTCCCTATACTGATGTAATGCTCAATATATCATGGGACTAATGCTAAAAAGCCATCGGTACCCTTGGCTATTTCCTCTCCTTCACAATTTGCATGTCTCGCAGTGGTGCAACAAGTTAATCAAACATGTGCATGATATTCTTATGTGATCTAGACTAAATTAAATACAAAAGATCGTTTCAACAAATACGAGAGACATCAAATCAGTGGGCAGAATAATAGATCTATTGTGACCTATTATTGATTAATGACAACTATACAATGATGGAAATAAATTGAGTATGAGAAGGAGCTAAGGGTAAAAATGACTTTTCACATCTATCTCATGGTATTATGGAGCATCACATCAATATAGGGACAAGATTGGCCTAAAAACAAAAGTTGAGGGACCAAATTGATCTTTTTGAAAGTTGAGGGACCAATTTGACCCTTGGAGCAAAGTTGAAGGATCAAAGTGGCTATTTTGCCAAAAGAAAAGGTAAAAGAGTGTAGTTGAAATTAGAAATGGAGGGATGTAAGGCCAATCTCAGTGGGAGTGTTATAAGAGTATCATGGATATTAAATTTGCTAAGATGTACTAATAATATTATGAGGAGAGAGGAGAGAGAGGAGTGTACTAATAAAAGAGTTCCGCTCCGTTTCAACGCAAGCCCACCAACACCAGGGGAGGGAGCGATCCGAATCCATCCATCCATCCATCCGGCCCGGTCGCCTTCGATTCGACCAATAGAGGCAAACGAATCCCCCGCTCGGGGCCGAGGCGGCGGCGGAGGGAGAGCCGTGAATGGCGCTGCCGGTGGCGAAGCTGGGCACCCTGGCGCTGCGGACCCTGTCCAAGCCCATCGCCAGCCGCCTCAAGAGCCAGGCCGCCGTCCACCCCAAGTTCCGCAACTTCATCATCGCCATTGCTCAGGTAAGCTAAGATTGCCTCTGTCGCCTCCGTTTGGGTGATTGTATTCTAGGTCAAATGGCACACCCCCTGCGCCTAACTGCTTCTTAATTAGCAAGGGGATCCGTTCGATTAGAGCGGCACTTGCAGTTCTCGGCAATGTATGGTAAAGTTTACAATCTCATTTGAAATGAGATTGTCATTAGGCATGCCTTGTCATTAAGAGTCAAGAGATTTAGGAATAAATTGTACTCTAGTTAACTTTTGGATTGTATATGTGCGCTGGTCATGCACTCACACTTGCTTCCCTTGTTTAGTAATTGATCAGCGGTCTACCTCTCAAATTAGTGGAACTTGATTTACGATAGGTTTGAACTTTGAAGCCTACCATGGCTGGAACAGGCAGGATGCAAGTCAAGCGTTCTTTTGATAAAAATGATGAGCTACTGAACCTTGACGACTTGATCCCTGCTTTAGGATCATATATGTATTTGGTTAGCTGTCAAACTTGATACTGCCTGCTTTTTCAGATAAAATATAGAGCAAACGGGGAGCATTCTAGGCTATTGAATGCATTTGTATTCGTTGTCATATCCTTACTTCTCCTGTAATGGTTCATGCATATTGATGGTAATCACTATAAGCATTGTTACAGATACACCATCGTATGACCACAAAGATTCAAAGGCGCATTTACGGGCATACAACAGATATGGAGATCAGACCTTTAGATGAGCAAAAAGCAGTACAAGCTGCTACAGATCTCATTGGAGAAGCCTTTATCTTTTCGGTACTTCTCGAAACCAGTAATAAATCATATGTGCTATTACATCTGCAAATACGCCACATGGACATATTAAACGCTCCGCTAATGATACACTATTTTTTGTTATACTGATAATAGGTAGCCGTTGCTGCTTTAATTTTTGAGGTTCAAAGAAGTGCAAGGTCAGAGGCTAGAAAGGAGGAAGCTCGTAAACAGGAACTTGAGGTAGTGTCTTTCACTCAATGCCATTTGCACTGTTTTAGTGTTTGAACACGTTAATTGTAGTTTGTTTTCAGAAAATTTATAAAGGGAAAACACACAGAGATATTAGGAGATGTGCAGTTTCATAATGAGCATATTACATAAGGAAGTAATTGACATCCTGAGTGTAGTTTGCCTGCCAGGAATTATTGGTCATGATCTATGATGGGCTGCATATGCTACGTTACTATTATGGATTTATGCCTTTTTCAGAGGAATGATTTATGACTAAACAATGCATGTTCAGGAAAATTAGTAATGAGTTATAGCCTATAGGGTTTATGCAACAACATATTAGAAGCTGTCCTTATGAGAGAAGTCAAAAAGTATGTCATCACTGCTTTTACGACTTTGCCTGGGAAGCAACGGAGTTGGCCCAGGGATCAACCCAAAAATGGGGATTACTAATCACTGTCTAAAATTGGCTATTGATGGCATTTCCGACAGCAAGACATGTCTAAAATTGGCTATTGATGGCATTTCCGACAGCAAGACATCAACTGAAATTTTTTGTGAATGCATCACTCCTAGTTGAATTATGAGGTCGGGAAATTATTTTGTATGGTTCAGGGCCTGCAAAATTGAATAGGCCTGTCATATATGCTCATGGAAAATTGACATATGCACCGATCCAAAGACATGTTTTTTTTTTTGTTACTTTTGCTTTCAACTGTACAAGTGGCAACTTAGCTTAACAATTATTTTTGTTGACGCCAAGGAATTGAAACAAAGAGAAGAGAGTTTAGCAAAAGAATTGGAGTATCTTAAATTGAAGCTCAATGAAATCGAGCAGCTTGCTAAAGGACGAGGCCTAACAGGAATCCTTAACTTCAAAGGGGTCCATGTGGCAGAAGGCGGAAAGACAGCGACACCTGCGTGATTATGCATTTCAACTTTGGTGCGGCAAAGTAGGATTCCATGTTGCTAAGTGGTGCGCTGAAACACCTCAAAATTGCCGATTGGTTTCCCAATTCTTTCTTCTCAGTTGTATTGGCATGCCCATTCTTTGGTGTTTATATTGGATCAGAAATAATAGTGTGTAAGAAAGAAGCAACTAAAGTGCAGCATAGATTACCTGTGGGTGGTAACTACAGAACGAGATATTAAAGATGAATGTAGTCTTACATTATCCCCCCTAACTCATCAAGTTGAGACCCTCACAGGTAAAATGGTTCTGCCATAGCTGATTATAGATGTATATATTTTTGTTAAAGGATACATCTGTGAATTATGTATGGTTCTGCTATAGCTGACTATACATACTAGGAGGTTCCGCGCGCTTCGCTGCGCACGCAGAGATGATATGCAGGACAGTAGAGGGCTCAAAAAGAACAAACACATGAACAATGATATTAATACATTCCTTAGCTGTGTTAAAAAAATTCTTAACTGTTGCATTGGGGAATTATCTATGAATTAGGAGGTTGGAGTTGTTATCAGTAACAATAGTAATTGCAATGGCATTACCCGAAAACACATCTATATTACTGTGATTAATTTTGTAACTATTCATGTCTTTATTGCCATCATTGTAAGAATCAGTTGGCCCTTGGGCAAAGTGTAAAAAAAAATAAATAAACATAAACATGGAAGGTAAATAAAATAGACATGGAAGGTCATCGAGTATGGTTTTCTGCTTTTTTTTAATCAATCAAATATAAACAACGATGTCACAACATTTGCAACGGGAAAAATAAACATGAAAGTGATGAAAGGAATGCAAATAAAGCTGGGAGGCGCCACCAATAGCTATATATATGTTACCCTACTCCTATGGCAATAGAAAAATAACAGCTCCACGCTAGATCATGTGCCGTATTCAAACATCCAAAGAATTTATGTTTCAGAATGCGAAAATACCTAGAGATAATTCCTTTTTCTTTAAGCAGCCAACATCATTGCGCGTAGGAAAAACAACACTTCTTGAGCTATTCTTGGCCCAACTCTAGCTGTAAAATAGAGAGAACATTTAAGATACAAATTAACCAGGATTGTATGACTGAAAATTGAAAGGAATAGAAGGGAAGGAACTTTTGGAAGTACACTTGTATTCAAGAGGACTAATTCTAGTGCAGTGTAATTATATACAACTAACTGAATATCATGTAGTGTAAATGTAAGCACCACTAACTAAATACCATGTAGATTGCATAACGGAGTCTAGGGAAGGCCTGATTCAGACCGCTGGTGGCAGATTCTGCACAAAAATTCAGGGAGTGTACGTTCAGGAGAGAATAGCACATGTATTTATCAAAATATGCTTCTATTTTTATTTGAATAAAGCATATATGTGAGATTATTCATCCAAATCAATAAGAGATTAGGAGGGTAGCCTTCAATCGGTTATCATTTCTAAGTTACTTGCAGAACCTCACTGCTCTTACCTGATAGTGCAGATACAGAGCAATAAATATTTCAATCATGGGATCGCAAATTCATTCATAGCAATATACTCATATTCAATCATCAAATGGGCATAACATAGAAAGCAGATGGGACTACCTGTTAGATAATTGCGCATAGATGGTTGGCATATTTCTTGACTTCTGTGAGGTAAAGAAATCACAGACCACAATGTTTTTGTGTCATCAAGTTAATCACAACTTATCATGTGTCTCTAAGTCCCAATTAAACATTTCGAATTGGGTACCTTGTCTGAAATTCGGAATAGCTTGATACACTCAATTAAATGCTTTGGAAAGCCATGTGCTGGTAGAAGTGAAATAAGAAATCATGAACTATTTATGTCATTCTGTAAGTTCACGTTTTTTTTTAAAAGATGGCTACTAAATCTAAGGGCACATCTAAGATGAAATCAATATTAAATGCGCTGAAACAATGCAATAGCTTGCTTGCAAAGATAACAAAACTGAGTGCAGGGGCAAATTGAGGTGCGAAATCTAAAGACACATATCGTCGAGCACCTACGATGCAAGAGCAAACATACCTGTAGGAGTGTCCCCAATTTGTGCAGAAGCTACGAATGCATTAGCTGGTAAGGCAGGGCTCTAGGCGATGACTTTCCATCTGTCCTCGATCATGCGACAGCACGGAGGAGGATGGCCGAATAGTTGAGATGCAGCATCGGCTCAGAGAAGGGTGCCGGTGGCGTGGAAGGCGAGCGCAAGCTGACGGCAGCGTGGAGCCAAGCAAGCCTAGACCAAGCAGCGCTCGATTTCTTCCTGAGGAAAGGACGATGCCTTTCCCACGGCGCATGCGCCGGAAGATGCACACGACTGCCAATGCCTCGAGGACGTGCGGTGAGGGACGACGGCGGAGCACACAACATCGCGATTGGTCGCCGGCGCGTCACAACGTCGTGCGAGAACACGGCGACGGTCGGATAGCTACAAAATCCTCACGCGGCAGCTCTGCATCTTGTATAATGGCCTAGGCCATGGGCTGGTCATTGGCTCAGCGCTGGTGCCACCGTTTAAGGAGGACGGCAGTTGTCAGAGATGGCGAGGGGAGGGGAGGGAAGTGCGATGCAGGCGTTGAGGAGAAGACAGGAGAGTCGACGGTAGAAGTGAGAAACAATGGGCGCACACTGGCGACGTGCCTGCCATTTTACGGGAGGCGGGGAGCAAAAGGATGATGATTTTCCTTTTACGGTGAGAGAGACGCAGTCAAAGGTGTGATTGAGCACCAGCACAACGCCAATGACACGCGGCTAGCGATGGTGTGCGGAGCGCCGGATGGGCGCGAATTTCTTCCAGCATAAGGGTGTACATATATTGCGATGCTCCAGTGGCCGGCGTGCTCACTTGTAGTATTTTTTGTAGTACAATGCATTAGAAGTTCCCATGCCTTCGTAGCAGTAGCAGCCAAGCAGGCTTAAGCCAGCTATTTGTTCTGCGAACTCTTGCTGTGAGCAACCTAGAAATAAAGCCTGTGACCCTCCTCTCACCTTACTTTCTTGCATTCGTACATGTATATGCCCTTGGCCCTTGTTGTTCCATATATGCATGTACTTGCGTACGCACGCATCTCTCTCCCTCCCTCCCCTCCATCTGCAGCGGGGACGGACGACGGGCATGACCGGCGGCGGCAGCGGCGGCGCGTGCGCGGTGTGCAAGCACCAGCGGCGCAAGTGCGAGCCCAACTGCGAGCTGGCCGCCTACTTCCCGGCGCACAGGATGAACGACTTCCGGGCGCTGCATCTCGTCTTCGGGGTGGCCAACCTCACCAAGCTCATTAAGGCCAACGCCACCGAGGCTGCCCGCCGGCGCGCCGCCGAGACGCTCACCTGGGAGGCGCGCTGGCGGGAGCGCGACCCCTCCGAGGGGTGCTACCGCGAGGTGTCCTGCCTGCGCCGCGACAACGCCGTGCTGCGCGCCGAGAACACCGCTCTGCGGAGGCAGCTGGCTGAGCAGCAGCAGCTGTTGCTCTGGTCCAGGGCTGCCGCCGCTCCCTCTGCCAACAGCAACATGGCCGGAGGCTGCTACAACGGCAACGCCGGCGGTAATGGACTCGTGGTGGCCGTGCGACCGCCGCCTCATGCCCCCGCAGCTCCGGCAGCGCAGACCATGTTGGCCTACCGCGGCGTGTCGGTTTGCCCGGCGACGGCCAACGGCAGGAAGTCGGCACCGGATGCGCCTCCGTCGCCATGAGAGGATGCCAAGCCGATCCTTCTAGGGACATCAAGAGCAACGCCAGGTGAGGATGCTCTTGTATTCCTCCATGCGTTCAAGTGCCAAGGCTTTGCATGCTGGATATACACTGGCTTCTCCGCACTGTCTTTGCAACTGCAGGTGACGCTGCTGCTAGCCACTGGGCACAAAGAGGGTACCAAGAATTGATTTTGAATTCAAAAAAATAAGACATGTGGGCTTCATCTTAATTTTGCCTTATGATTACCCATGTTCTGCTCGAGCAGGACACGGACAATTCCAGGTAGAAGAAACCAGTTATGTATATTGATTGATTTAAGCCGCCGGTTATCATGATGTACGATGATTGTTAATCCAGCTATGTGATCCCAGAAATTACAGACAAGTTCATGTGACCATATGCATTTTCAGTCTATCCATTCATACAATTATCTCATATTAGTGCTCTCATATAATGAGCTCTAGCATCCCACACAAGAAAATGAATAGGATAACAAGCAATTAGTCTGGACTGCCTGTTACAATGTTGGAAGTGACTTCCAATGACAAACATCTAAAAGGTTTACATAAATTTGAGTGCAAATGACAGGATCCATGTCAACTTGTAACAAAAATCAAGACTGATATTCCTCAGGGATCAACAAGTCAGAGAGAAGCACAGCATATGGCTTCTTTCAGCTCCAACCCCAAAGTCAAAATTCTGCATGAGCATAATGTAACGGAGAACATTGATCAGGGAATTTAGCATGTCTCTTTAGGTACTCTTGCTTCACCATCTCTAAGCAAACCATCATCGTCGTTGCTATTCAAATGCATAAAGACAAATAAATCAGCCAAGTATAAGCATGCTTTTGCGGTCAGCATGTATAAAATACAACAAATAGCAAAATTAGTTCGATAATTTGAGGAAAATCACCTTGACTGAGCAGCGCCTTGCAGTGAGGGTGAATCGACTTGCATTGTCACTGGGCCATCATTTACCAAAGAAACTTGCAAGACTTTCAAAGTAACTCTTATTCTGAAAAGAACATATGACACGCAAAGCCGAAATCAACATATTTTTCATTCAGACGCACCTTCATCATTGCTCCAAAAATGCCATCTGCCAAAAATAGTCAAAGTAGGAACAACATTAGATTCTTGTTCATGTTACAGAAGAAATCTTTAAAATGTACATGGAACAGTAGGAACAAAACCAACGGCAAGAAGATTGTGCACTACAACTTTACAGGCACGACGCCTGATACATAAACATACTCATGGCCATATATCAGCAAAGTGAAAAACTTAACATAACAACTAGAAAACATCACTAAAGAAAATACTAAGTTATTAGCATAGCATAGCAGGCATGAAATACGTGTCCCTCATAAAGGAATGTTCAGGACCATGAGAAGCACGGAAAAGTTACAATTCATGACCTACAAAAGGCAATCCCAACATAGGCATATCATTTTGAACAAAAGAAAACATTTATTTGATAATCAAGAGTTCAGGATGGCAAATGAATATGTCTTACCTTTCACTGAATCGGCCGAGTATGACCTCTGAAATTTTTCGACTAGAGAAGCATAGAACGGTTTTGCTTTTGCAGGTGGCATAGCCACATGAAAATCTGGCTTGTTACCCTTCAGGATGCCATATAATGTAAACTGACTGACTGAATAAGATATCAGCTTAGAAATGGAGTCGTTAATAGCAGACCTACTGGAGGTTATCAATATTATCACCTGAGGGCAAAAGGTCACATTACATTACCTAATAGGACTTCAAAGCTACGCTGCATAACCTGCAGGAAGGAAAAAAGTTTATCTTCAAAGCTCATATGAAATACGGAAGACAATCAACATTGTCAAGTAGGACAATATTATTATATTGGACCTAAGATGGATCTGGGGCTTACACTTTGATCCCATGCTTTCCCAGTCTTCTCATTAGGAAATAGCCTCATGTTGAGGACCTTCCGACAACTAAATAAGACACGGTATCAGAGTGCAACCAACGCTATAATAGCAAGCCATGTTAACTGAACATTTCGGCATAAACAAATTTCATCAAAAGATGGTAATAAGTTGGCAACAAATCAGAAAAATTCTGAGTAGACAACCTTTGATAAATGAATGAGCAAGAAACAAGACCAACCGAAGTTTTCCAAGTATTCATTTTTGCAAAAGAATATTAGTGCAACCTAGTGAGCTGCCACAGATTGCCTTTGGTACTTCATATAATGAGCATCCACACAACAGATGACCTTAGTTGTACATTGTACAAGTGACCAATATCATAATTCATCTTATCATCTACAAAGAATCATCATTCAATCACTCCACCAGCCCAAATAACTGATCAGTGAACCAACACAACACAGCTAACTGATCTCTGGATCAACAAATTTCCACTACAGATTCTGGTGAGCTTCCAAAGATATTAGAATGGGTAAAGTCTAAACAGACAATAATTGAGACAATGGCTGGCAGTAATAAGCCACTAATTGGAGGAAGTGAGAGGGGGATTGATGAAGAGGAGTCTATACATGTAGTCGGCGTCGGAGTCGGTGTCCGCCTCGTGGACGCCGACGAGTATGAGGAGTCCAGGACCGATCGCCGACACTACTCGCCCCTCCACCTGCGACCACCCAGAAGGAGCATTCACGGCTCGTCTCCACCAAGATTCCGAGCAAACTGCGACCGTGCAGTGAGTTGAGGAGGGCGCTCACCTCGACGCTGGCCGAGAGGACGCGCTGCACCACGGCCCTCATCCTCTGTCTTCTCCTGCGCCCTCCACGCCAGGTGCCAGCTCCTCGCGCGGTGAGGGACGAGCCACTGCTCCCTGCTCCGCCGGAGAGACACCGCCAAGAGAGAACGGCGGCTCTGGTGGGGGATGCCAGGCGCGTGCGTGTGCGCGAAGCTGCTGATGCGTCAGTGATGGGCCGTGAGAAACGCCAACAGTATACTGGGCCGGGCTTTGAATTTCCTCTACTATACTTTATTGGGGCCTTTTTTTCATTTTTATATTAAAAAAAATAAAATTTAAAAAATATATGTCGAATAGGGAAATTTTCAAAAATGGGTGCTTGTCACCCCAGGGTGTCTGTCGCTTATCCAGTGGGCGACAGGACCTAAATATAAAAAAATTTATGTTTAGGTCCTGGCGCCCAGGGCGCATTAAACAGTAAACTTGTAAAATCGATATAAAATCATAGAAAAATCGGAAAAATACAAACTAAACTGTACGGTATTCTATGAAATAATATCTACAACTTTTGTTACATAAAGTTTTTCATTTGATCAATGTATCTAAATCAAGAAAAATAGTTCTTGTACCTAGAAAAATCTGAAATAATTCATTTGGTCTAGTTGTGCTTATCTAAAATTTACTAAACTTTTTTTATAGCTCTTAGGAGATAAAATAATGGTACTGTAAAAGTTATGACTTCTAATACTCAGCACAGCGGCATGGATAAATATCACATTTAAACTAGACATATTGCAAGATCTAATTTAAAAACTTATTCTAGAAATGTTTTCTGGGCCTACTAATTTTGTACAAGCATATGCTCACCATATGCAACACTCTGGCCAAAGATGACATGCATCCAAATGATGGATCTTGAGATTTAAATAAAAGTGCATTAAACTGGTATTTAAAATAGAGTAAAATACATTGATCAAATGAAAAACTTTATATAACAAAAGTTGTATATCTTGTTTCATAGAATACAGAACAATTGAGTTTGTATTTTTTAGATTTTTTCTACGATTTTATATCGGTTTTACAAGTTCACTGTTTAATGCGCCCTGGGCACCAGGATTTAAATGTATTTTTTTACATTTAGGTCCTGTCGCTCTTTGGATGGACGACATGCACCCATTTTTGAAAATTTCCCTATACGGCATATGTTTTTAAAATTTTGTTTTTTAAAATATAAAAATGAAAAAATGCCTTTATTGGGCTTTCTCAAAAGGCCGGAGAACAGAAGGCCCAATATGATGGCCCAAACCCAGCCGCTCTCGTCTTTTCCCTTTTTCTTCCCACGTCTCCCCCATTTCTCTCTACCTGTCTCCCCCTCCCCTTCCGGCCGCCCCGTAGTTCCTTTGCAAGTCGCAAAGACGCAAACGCAAGGGAGGATTTCAAAAACCCTACCTCCCCACCCTACCCCACCAGGCCACCACCCCCACCCCCGATCTCCCAATCCCACCCAGATCGCCGAGCAGCGGCGGCGCAGAATGGAGGTGCCGCCGGAGATGCTCGACGCCCTCGCGGGCTGGTTCGCGCAGTCGCTCTCCCCCGACGCCGCCGCGCGCCGCGCCGCCGAGCAGAGCATCTCCTCCGCCGCCGGCTCCCCGGGCTTCGCGCTCGCGCTCCTCGGCCTCTCCGCCTCCCCGCGACACGACCTCCAGGCCCGCCTCGCGGCCTCGGTCCACTTCAAGAACCTGCTCCGCCGCCGGTGGCCCAAGGCCGACGAGGAGGCCGACGACGCCGCCGACCGCCTCCCCGCCTCCGACTGCGCCATCATCAAGGCGAACCTCCTCCAGCTCCTCCTCACCGCCCCGCCCCTCATCCAGGCGCAGCTCTCCGAGGCCCTTGCCGCCGCCGCGGAGTCCGACTTCCCCGCCAGGTGGGAGTCGCTCCTCCCGTCCATCGTATCCTCCCTCGGCATCGCCGTCAACGCGGGGGACGTCGCCGCCACCAATTCCTTGCTCGCCGCTGCGGCGTCGCTCTTCTCCCGATTCCGCAACGCCTTCGACAACAATGCCCTCCGCCTCGACCTCAAGTACTGCCTCGAAATCTTTGCCGCCCCACTCCTCGAGGTCTTCCTCTTCGCATCCCGCCGACTTCAGGCCGCGGCCACCACGGTCAATCCGCTCGAGCTCCGCCCCGTGTTTGAGTGCCTTCGCCTCTGCTGCGAGATCTTCTACTCGCTTAACTCAGTCGACCTGCCTGAGTTCTTCGAGGACAACATGCGCCAGTGGATGACAGAGTTCCGTGCCTTCCTCACCACATCATACCCACCGCCTGTTGAGGCAGACGGTGCCCCAGATGCCCTGCGTGCTGCTGTTTGTGATAACTTGCAGCTCTATATGGAGAAGTACGAGGAGGAGTTCAGGGGATACTTGAAGGAATTTGTTGAGGCTGTGTGGGGGCTCCTCATGGCACAGACTGCTTCGCCATCCCGCGCGCGACTCGCTGTGACTGCAATAAGGTTCTTGACTACAGTTGCTGAGAGTGTGCACCATGCCTTGTTCGGGAGTCCTGAGGCAATGAAGCAGATATGTGATAGTGTTGTCGTGCCTAACCTGCGACTGCGGGATGAGGATGAAGAGTTGTTTGAGGGCAACTGGGTGGAATATGTCAGGCGTGACTCTGAGGGGAGCGATGCAGATACGCTAAGACGGGCTGCGTGCCGGTTGCTGAGAGGCCTTGCAGCGAACTACCGGGACCAGGTCGCTGCACTTGTGTCAGCACAGGTTCAGCAAATGTTGGCTGCATATGCAGCTGATCGGGCAAACAACTGGAAGGAGAAGGATGCTGCAATATACCTTGTTATCGCTGTTATCCAGAAGCCTGGTGCCACTGGTGGTGGCACACCTGTGGTTGACATGGAGAGCTTCTTTACATCTGTGATTGTGCCTGAGCTCCAGGCCCCTGATTGGCAGTCTGAGCCAATGTTGAAGGCTACTGTCCTCAGGTTCTTGAAGGAGTTCAGGTTTCAAATCCCCAAAGCAACTGCACTGGCATTGTTACCAAGTGTGGTGAGGTTTTTGACACATGAGTCAAATGTTGTTCATTCATATGCTGCGACCTTTATCGAGAACCTACTGATCATCAAGGATGCGGTCCCGGTACCAGGGGTGAGCACAGTGACCAGGTGCGTAAAGTTCCAACAACACCCCACCAAAATTTGTCAATTTTGGCTTTCATGTTATATCCTCTTTTGTCACAGTTTATATGGAAGTAGTTCCGTAGGGTACCTTTCGGGTCGAAATGCTGAGCCAAATTACCTATTGGCAAAATGGTTTCATACTTGCACTAGGAATGAGCAGCTTATACCTTGAACTTATGCTGTTTGAGTTGTCTTCTATCCAATGCTCTATTAGTTATAATGGATTTAGTTAGATCCTCAAGCCACCATTTCTTTCAATTCTATAATAGAAGAGCATATAACCATGTGCGCTAGTGTCATGCGAGTTAGTTTCCTTCTAATTTAGACTGCTAGTTTTCTTGTCAACTCTGCATTAGTGTGTTAAATAGACAAAAACAATGCATTTGTGTGTCTGATGCTGACAAGCTAGAACTTTCCTTGTTTGCCTTTTCTTGTTAGCCGTATATGCTGCTGTGCCTTCTCAGTTCATGTGCTCTAGAATAAATGCTGCATTAGCTGTTGATTAGCACTAAGGAATTAGTTGTGCTCCTTTTAATTCTCTTTAATTCTGACATGAGCATGCCATGTTATGTACACTGAAATTTTTGTGGGCAGAAGTTGATAATTAGTACATCTTCCAAATGTTAGTTTTACTGCTGGAACAGATTTGCTTGCAGTAGCGAATTGTTCATGCAAGCTTACTGATTGACTCTGCTGTGTGTATTTTGTTCTGTACAAAAGACGTCCTTAATTATTTCGTGATATCCAAATCATCTTTACCAATTCTGATCATAGGCTGATGATGTATTATGTGTATCCGCTTCCCGCTTCCCTTTTACTTTTATGCAATACAAAGAAATAGGAAATGCAAATGCAGAGTTACATTTTTAGCCTAACCTATTTGTTACACGGTTTTGTTTTGCAATTCCAGGTCTCCACGCTATGTTGCTACTGATATCAATCCGTATGCCCCACAGATCATTCAGAACCTGTCCACAGCACTAAGTTTCCCCGATTCATATGAAAATCCCTATCTGATGAAGTGCCTGATGCGGGTGCTTGGGATCGCTAATATAGCTGGTCAAATTATTCACGAGATCACCACTCGTCTTGTGGGTATTCTCATGGAAGTGTGCAATAACCCCAAGAACCCTGACTTCAACCATTACTTGTTTGAGGCTCTATCAGCAGTTATTGGCCGTACTGGTGAGCAGGACCCGACATTGCTCCCTGCTTTTGAGGCCAGCCTCTTCCCAGTGCTCCAGAGGATATTGGTTGAGGACATCTCAGAGTTCTGGCCGTATGCTTTTCAGATATTTGCCCAACTTGTCAATTTGAGCCGACCACCTCTCTCGCAGAATTACATGCAGCTATTTGGTGTCCTTCTTAGTAATGCCACTTGGGACCGGCCACCATGTGTTCCTGCCTTGGTTCGTTTGCTGCGAGCATTCCTTAGGAAAATTCCAAATGAGCTAAACCAAGAGGGCAGGCTTCCGAATATCTTGGCAATATCCCGTAGCCTCCTCTCACGAAGCAGCACTGAAGATTCTGCATTCTACATGCTGAATACGCTAGTGGAAAATGTTGGTTTGGACATTATGAACCCTTACATAAGTGAGATATGGAGTGCTTTGTTTACTCGGCTACAGACTAGACAGGCAGTGAAGTTTGTGAATTCTCTTGTTGTCTTCATGTCTTTAGTGCTGGTCAAATATGGATCAGGTGTTCTTGTCAGTTCCATTGATGCAATTCAACCAAATCTTTTCACCCAAATCCTTCCGCGTTTTTGGATTCCCAATCTCAAATTGATCAAAGGTGCTCTTGAAGTTAAGCTGACAGCAGTTGCTTCAACAAAGTTGCTATGTGAGTCTGCGGTGCTTTTGGATGCTGCTGCGGCCCAGTTGTGGGGCAAATTACTTGATAGTATTGTCACACTGTTGTCCAGAACGAATCAAGATGGAGCACAACAGGAGCAAAACGATGGTGCTGATGCAGTGGATATTCAGAAGACATCAGGTTATTCCGTCTCATTTGTACGGCTTCAATATGCTGGAAAGAGTGAAGATGACCTTTTGAAAGAAGTAAATGATCCAAAACAGTTTCTTGTCACATCTTTGGCTACCCTTTCTGCACAGTCTCCTGGGAGGTTTGGTCCTGTCATTGAGCAGCATGTGGACCCAGCTAACAAAAGTGTGCTTCTTCAACTTTGTGCAGCCTACAATGCCAACATTGTCTAGGTAAACAACGTTGATTATAGTTTTTGTTGAGTTTAAGACATGGAACAGATATTTCATACTTTTACTATACAAATGCCATTTGTTCTGATTTCTGAAGTTCTGTTAATCATGTATATGCATGTTGCCAAAGTAACAATAAAAACTGTTGAACGCTATGTAATGTTATTTAGTTTTCACGATCTGTTATTAACAAATTTGGATACATGCAGCAAAAGCTCGATTAGCCACTGTTATGAATTGTTGTGTTCTTGTTTACAACATATTTAGTTGCTTTAAGTATATCATTGAAAAGCTTTGTACATCTGGATATAATTGTACACATTGAAAAAATGTTCATATATTAGCCACTAGTGGCTATTGAGCATCTCTGGAAATTCTTTCACTAGCAATTCATGACTTGAGATTTCATTCACATTTTTCTAGTCAGAAACTCTAATGGTTGCATATCTTATCCCTTTTATGTTTTAGGATGTAAAGTAGTAAATTATCAGAACTCAAAGGTGATATGCAAACTACATTTCTTATGTCATCTTTCCAAATTTGTTATGTTACAATTAGCAGTCAGTTTTATTGGAATTAGAGTGTTGTTTGTGCACATTTAGCGATGACAAGTCTGGAGGCTTCGTAATCAGTAGCATTTAACTACATGGTTGTCCCATTATTAATTATTCTTGCTCCTGGCACAAGAAATGACTAAATCTGTCCCTTTTAAGATGTCTTCCAAAATTTTATAACTCTTAAATACTCCCTCCATCCAATTTTGATAGATATATTTGCATATGGCACAATGACCAAGGACAAGTGTGCTTATCAATCTAATAAATACAACACAGATTTTTTGTTAGTCCTCCAATGTTTTAACTGGAAACTCCTCGTTACTAGTGCTATTTATTGTCACAACTCATGCCAATAGCAAATGTAGCTATCATTTTTGGATATTTAAGTTTTTGAAATATATCTATCAAAATTGGATGGAGTATCAGGAAGGGGTTGACATGCAGCTGCAAAAAGATTTAGACATTATATGTGTGATCCGAATTATAAAGAAAAGCACACAGCAGAATGATCGAGTTCCAAATGTGTTATGTTTTATTTACGTATGCGGGACACTGGTAGGATCGTAGTATTGAGTCAATACTTGTATTAACTCTGAAAGGGTTTTAGAAATACAAGTGTCTTGATGACACCAATATGGGTGTTAGTCTTTAGGATTCCAGTGAAATCTAGATGTTGTCCTAGCTCAACAATGAATGTAATTCAAAATACAGTTGGAGAGACAATGTCAAAGTATTTATATGTTTTAGTAGCCATCTGCAATTTTGAAGCTAAGAATAGAGCACTCCCTTTTAAGTGGAGAAATGCCCTTTTTCTTTTGGGTCGGCTGCGTTCTTTTGTCTGTGTCGCTAGAACCTCAAAAGTCTGTGTGCTGTCTTGTTGGTTACATGTTCATTCTATAAGTATCAATCTTTTTTTTAATATAATAGCTTGTATGGAATACGTGAGGGGTCATACCTGCTCCAGAAATGTTGACATACCAATAGTTTTGAATCAGAATCGTATTCATTGCAAATTTGTAATTTGATCTTAGTTGACCCAGTACACGTCCATGAGATCTATGAGAACTCTAACCCTTGTTCTCCCAAAATTTCAGGACCCAATTGTGAGGGAAGGCCTTTGCTTGTTTCCGATGGGTATTGTTGAAAGATGATTCTCTGGGAGTTGTTTGTCTGCCAAGCCTTTCTGGTGTCATCCTTGTTTAGTGGCACAGTGTTGGTTATGTCATGGAACGGGCAGATGCCAAAACATGTGAAAGAAAAAAAAACATTAGCATTGTGGAGGATTTGTCAATTAGGTTTGGCCGAGGATTTTCTTTTTCAGGCAGAGGTTCCTTTTTTGGGGCAAAGTGTATTGGTACTGGTCGAGGTCGAGATGTATCTGGCATCCTGGATCCTTGAGACTGTTGGAACATGCTGCAATTTTTGAATGTGCCTGCCGTAGCACCGGAAACGGTATTCTGCAGATGCATTGGAGTCTTCCTCAGTTTGGGTCAAAACCATGCTTGAATTGAATGAACGATAGTCCCTTTCTTCTTTGGGAAGGGTTAGTGTTGTCGAGTGTATGGCGTCAGCAATCGTGCAAAAGCTGCTGCGTGCATAGTTCTTGCGTGGGCAAATCACAATTCACATAGGATTTTATTGAATCATAATTGATACAGATTAGGATTGTCTTGCGATTTTGTTTTACTTTTTTTTCCTTCTAATTTGAAGTTTTTTGCATTAAGAAATGTATTTCTTTGAGGATATTTTTACATTATTGCTCCGCTTCGCCCATTGAAACGCCCAGTTAAGCGCTTACAATTAGGCAGACTTCCAGTCCATCTAATTGTTCTGAGCAAGCGCCGTCTCTCAACAAGTGGAAAACGTTGAACCTGTTGCTTAGTTTTGGTCATAAATATATTCGTAAATATTTTTAGAACATCTATAAGGAAAAGATGCCAGAGTAGTGGTCCCAACTCCGAAAATATAGTCCATTTTCATATGACGTGCTTATCCAGTTTACGAGTATCTTTGCTTACCCATGTTAATTGCCGCATGTAACTAAATGACTCGTCTCTTTGTGTCTTCCTTAGATCATCTCCAAGAGCTTTTTTTATCTATGGATAGTTAAAATTTTGATATAGCTATTATGTAAAACGAAATAGCTAGCGAAAAAGAGACGAAATCCAACGGCTCCTCCAAAATCTAAAAAGAGATGGCTAGCGCTCAACGCTAGGCAAAAATGGTCAGCGACACCTTCTGAATAGAAAACGAGGATAGAAGACAAGGTAGATAGAATTTTTGTTGGATAGGAATTTTTTTGTCTTTCTTTTTTTTAGCTAACTCACCCAAAATACAAAAGCTCTTGGAGATACTCTTACACTAAGATATTAGATGACGGTCTCGGTCGCAACTGATGCCACACGGCGCACGCAACGCCATTAACAAACAAACGTGAGCTCACTCCTGAATCGAGCGGCTTTGTTGATTCATCTTTGACGACTGGCTATGGCTTAGCGGCGGCCCTCACCTCAGTGGAATATGGATCAAACCTTGTTTCTTTTTTCCTTTCTGAAAAACTGGATCAACCTTGCTAATCTCTGCTTTGATCAGGTTACTATAAATAGCAATTTACTATAGAAAAAATAAATGCAGGCATGCTAATTAAATACCGTGTAATCACTTATGATTATCCGGGGATCTTCTCGGCTAATTAAATACCATGCTAATTAAAAATGGCACGATTATTCTACGATGACGGCGGAGCCGTCGAGATTTTGGGCCGCAGGTCACACCACGCCGTCTCCATCCCAATGGCTACCCAAAGACCCCCCAGGGTGCTTGGAGTTGTAGATTATGCTCGTGAGAACATTCTTGCCGCCTACCTGTGCAATGTCCATCTCATAAGGCTCTCCATGGACCAAACCTTGTTGCCATGGCTCCTGCATCTCTCGTCCACCAAGAACAGGTGCAGGTAGATGTTGCTTGCACTGTTCAGAAAGTTCCATATCATTTTCCAAGTAAAAATCTTGGAGTAAAAAAAGGGAAAGAAATCAAATCAGAAAATTACTGGCGGTTGCCCATCACTCTTTGGGCACAATCAGCTCAAGCCATAAATTAATCAGTCTTGGGACTATATAAGCACACCACATGTGTTGCAGCAATCCTTCCCTTCCATCCCATTGATCTCAAGATATTCCTAGTTTCTCTGTGATTTGTCCAAGCGCCAATGGCTCTGACTGTCAGGGAGAGGAGGCTTCCCCAGCTGCACATCTCCCTCGACGTGCCCTCGTGCGCGTTCCGGCACCCCAACCCACCGGCGGCGGCGGCGTCGACGTCCGTGTCGCGTGCTGACGGAGAGTTCCGGCTCTCGGACTTCGACAGGCTCACCGTGCTGGGGCGCGGGAACGGGGGAACGGTGTACAAGGTCGCCCACCGCCGGACGTCGGCTCTGTACGCGCTCAAGGTGCTGCACCGCGGGGACCCGGGGGCCGCGGCGGAGGTGGACGCCCTGCGGCGCGCCGACTGCTCGCCGCACGTCGTGCGGTGCCACTCCGTGCTCCCCGCGGCGCCGGCCTCTGGCGACGTCGCGCTCCTGCTCGAGCTGGTGGACGGCGGCTCGCTGGACGCCGTCGTGGCCCGGCGCGGGGCGTTCCCGGAGCTCGCGCTCGCCGAGGTCGCGGCGCAGGCGCTGTCCGGCCTGGCGCACCTCCACGCGCGCCGCGTCATCCACCGCGACGTCAAGCCGGCGAACCTGCTCGTCAGCGCGGCCGGGGAGGTCAAGATCGCCGATTTCGGCATCGCCAAGGTCCTCTCCCGCGCCGGCGACCACTGCGCCGCCTACGAGGGTACCGCCGCCTACATGAGCCCCGAACGGTTCGACACGGAGCGCCACGGCCACGCCGACCCCTGCGCCGCCGACATCTGGAGCCTGGGCGTGACCGTCCTCGAGCTCCTCATGGGCCGGTACCCGCTCCTCCCCGCCGGGCAGAAGCCGAGCTGGGCGGCACTGATGTGCGCCATCTGCTTCGGCGAGCTGCCTTCGCTGCCGGACGGCGCGGCGTCGCCGGAGCTCCGGGCGTTCGTAGCCGCGTGCCTGCAGGACTACACAAAACGGGCGTCGGTGGCGCAGCTTCTTGCGCACCCGTTCGTCGCCGGAAGGGACGTCGCGGCCTCGAAAGACGCGCTCCGGCGGCTGGTCGCCGGAGCCTGAACTGCCAACCGAGCTTAGGCATTAGATTGACCACGTACAGCCGTAGGATTGTACATTTGTACATAGGTGTATGTGCATAGCTCTTTCTCACCCATAGTTTGCTAATCTAATCTAGGGACTCACATGAAATAGACAGATAAAAATGAGGACATGAATTTTCAACAAGAACGGTACAAAAATAAAGAGATTAAGGATATTGTTCAAAGAAGTTTGCCGGCATGGTCCTCATTCGAGAACAAGAATCACGCTGAGATGTGGAAGCATAATATGGAACTTTCTCCTGCTACTGTCTCACACGCGAGGATCAGAGATCCAACCCAAATTATCCTACTACTACACGTATCATGAAAAAACTCGACCGGGGTATTGACGACCCCAACATATTTCATTAGGAGGAAGCAACCAGTTTCCTAGTCGAGAACTCCCGAACCTTGACTATGTCAGCGAGGGAGATTTTTTTTAACCCCAATCTGAAAACTCGCTCCAACGAGGCGTCGAACCTAGGACTTGTTGAGGGCTACTAGAGCCACCTAACTAATTCAACTAGAGGCACGTTCGCTACACGGATCATGAACTGATGTCGCTTAGGAGCCCCTAGCTACATAATTTCACAGTTAATGCTGATTAATGCAATGATCAGGACACTATCACAAAATATTTCAAACTAAGTTCACTATCACAAAATATTTCAAATCAAGTTCAGAAATAAAAAAAAAGAGGCTTCCTGATTACAACTTACTCTTTAACAAAACATTATATTTCAGCTCCAGCTCTACCAAGAAACTGTAACTAAACACGGTAGCATCACACCATAAGCATCCTATTCATGATATATATTTGGCACGATTTTAAACCATTTTATATTTTTTTAGTCCTTTCCGGGGTTTTCTTGTAAAACCTATTATAAACGTGATGGACATATCTCCTAGGACAGTATTATTAAAATTATAGTTACGCGCTAAGTTGGATCAGGTACTCAAGCTACAAGGATCCTCCTAATCAACTGTGAGCCTGGCTGGACTCAGATTCTATTAAACTAATCCATCCTGTCTCCAAATCTCATCCTCATCCAATTGAAAGAGAGTAGAGAAAAGAATGGGCCAGTAAGGATATATATGCATGTCTTATGGCTGCAAAAACTAATCCATCCTGTCTCCAAATCTCATCTTTAAATTAAACGCGGTGCAGTGCAGCTAGCTTGCTTTAACTCTAATGCATACCTTCTTCATATCATCTGGTGATCTTATTATGCGTCCTCGAAGTCATCAAGAGAACTGAAAAAGAAAGCGATGAACTGAAATGACGTAACAGAAGGACGTCAGCGGACTAATTAAGAACAAACGAGGAGCTGTCAGTTTCATGAGCACCGTCATTTCTTACGTCGTCCTATGATCGAAACCCGCCACCTAGTTACCCACGGGAGCAATTACACTGGAAAGTGCAGCCCCTGCATACGCACAAGCATCCCGGTCACGTTCATCGTTTTACATGCACGCCGGTATCCAAGTACCTGGCCACTGGCGGTGGCAGTGCATCGAGCTAGGGAAATTTCCACGATTTTACAAGAGCTATATTATTCTCTGTGAGATTCATACAGTAAGAATTCACTCATGCAAGATATGCAAAATACTAAAAGTCTGTTTGGATCCATCGGCTAATTAATATATGTGCTAATTTTAGCTAGGGTGGATCCAATAATTATCCAAACGGGACCAGCTAATCCGCAGCTAAACCTCTTCTAACATGCTAAATAACAACTACTATCCTGTTAGCTGGTTCATGCTAGCTAATTCCAGCTAATCTGCAAATAAATTAGCTGGAAGAATCCAAAATAGTGTCTAAATAGCAATCGAAATCCAGGCTTAGAAAATGTTCATGACCATATTCAGCCCCTCTTGATTTGCATGGCTCTGCTAAGTGTAGCTTTGCTTGTTACTCCCCCCGTTTGAAATTGTAGATTGTTTTGATAAATCTAGATACACAATTTTTCTTTGCACCTAGATATACGTTATATCTAGATGTATAGAAAAATTAATGTATCTAAAGTTGTCAAAACGACCTATAATTTAAAAGGTGGGAGTAGTTGATTTCAACAAAGTGTAACAGTAAATGGCTTGAAAACAAAATAGTACTACGAACAAATCAACTATAGAAAAAAAAATAGTGCATGCCAATTACATTAGACGCGCGCACACCAGGCAAAGGCTTGAGCGTCAGCGGCTATGTCATCTACAGCAAAGATCTCTGCATGGATCGGAACAGCGCTCGATTGCTTGCGTAGGAGCGGACGCCTTCTTCGAGCATTTTATCCGGTGGGTCTGCACCAACCACCAGGAGACGCAAACAACAAAGCAGCCACTTTGACGCCTTGACGGCTACTCCATCTGAATCTGACAAACCAAAAGCGCGCGTGCACTGTCGCGGTCTTGGCCTGAATTCGATCGACGGCCGATTCTCTGTTCCTCTGTTTCGACGAGTCATTGTTCTGTTCCTCTGTTTGGACGGCGACGTTCTCCATTAGATACGGATGGCATCATCATCATCTGTTGATCATCATGTCTTTATTCCTGATGCTTGTATATAGTTGTATTGACTAAGTATGGTGTTTGATGAATAAACAGTTGGGTCGTATGTGAAGATGTTACTTGGAGCCTGACGAGATTTTAATTTGGTGGGCATTTTTGCAAAAGGAGGAGCCGGATTTGCTATCAATCTTTATCACGCACTTTTGTTCCTAGTTCTTTTTTATAATAACTAGAAATTATGCCCGTGTATTGCTACGGACAAACTTGGTATATGTATCGGATACATATAATAATTGTTTACGGAGGGCTGATCGGACTTGCATACAAGATGGACTAAATCCCCATCTGTCAATAACACAAGACGGGCCAAACCAAAATTTGAGGTGGAAACCTTACTCGCTTTAGAAATAGATATAGATATAGATATAGATAGATACAGATATACGGCCACAACCCACAACCACAAGAATTAATATGTTTTGTTCCATAATAAAAATTAAAACAATTATGGTTTGATTTAAAATACATCGTTATGCTCATCAAGTAACACTACATAAGTACCATTAGAATGGTAATGCAACCAACTAGCCAAACCGGCCGTCACTATCCATGCAATGATGCAAGCATGGGTATTGTCGTGCGGGTTAGTGACACGTGTCGCCCGCAGAAACACGCCACGGCGCATTGGCATGTCCGCACGCAGCCGTGGCACTGAAAGGTGACTTGACCGTGCAAAAGGAGCCCCGTTCCCACGAAGTTGGTGAGCTAGCAGTCGCAAAACCAGGGGCTTAAGCTGCGTGAGCAGAAAGCGGTTTTGGATGCCTAGTAGACGTAAATAAAGACCAACAAGCTATATATGGGTAATGTTTTAGCTTTTGTACAATCACGTTACAACCAGAAAATCTAATGGTTATCACTTGCGTTGTGGTTCACTTACTGAATAAAAGGCTCGGATTATCTAGTTAAATACCACGATTGTAATTTGTAAGCATGAATCACTTATATGTTGTTCAAGGCTGGAACACTTCCCTTAATCTAAAAATGAATTAGTTATATGTAAATAAATTTCCATATATAAAAGGAGAAATTACGCGCAAGTACTCACTTTTATGGTGGGAAAATGGCACTATTATTTATACCGGTATAATCAATTAATTTGTGATCCTAAAAACACAAGTTTCTTAACTAACAAGCATCCACGTACCTTTCGGACTGATTGTTCTTCAGCAATCAGCACCAAGCAAATCTAAGCAAGCAAGATTTGGTAACAACCTATCAAATGCAGAACGATGCCCACAATGTTGTGACAATTGTTTAGACTTTAGAGCACTCGATCTAATGTGTGACTGGCCACAAGGGTATTTTGGCGGCTATGGTATCACTCAACTTGATTCTATGTCGCTTGAATCTTCTTGTCTTTTTATACAAGTGCTTGAGCAAGCTAGCATATGCTTAGCTTAATATCTTTGCGTGGTGACTTTAACACCACACAAATCTTTATTTCTTTACTGCCCAGCAGCAATTTAAAGACAGCCGCCTTTTGCTCTGACAGGTGCATCATACCTGTTGCAATCGGTTCGGTTAGCCTGTCCTTTCTATGATGACTGAGATGATGGTGCCTTCAGGAAAGAGATATACGGTATACCGATAAGGATCAGGATATATTTGGAATAAACATAACATGGATTATGCTTCTGTTGCCTTTATTTTTTTTTGCCAGGCTGCTATAGATTATTTTTAGTTGATGGTATCGACCATATGCAAGCTAGTTCCAATAGAATACGCATGGAGAAAAGGGCGGGCACTTCTATGTTCGTTTTTTTTTCTCACAAAAGAATATTTAGATTTTTTTAGTATTGCTAATTTAGTGTGCAAGTTTACAGTTTTGCACACCTGTAGAAGAGATGAACTTAGGCCTTGTTTGGTTCCCGCTAGGGAATTCTTAGCGCACGCATTCCGAAAAGAGAATCTTGCCTGCATGAAATACTAAATAAAGTCTATTTGTAAACCTTTTTAGGGATGAGTGTAACTTTTCACGACGAATCTGTCGGTGTCCTGACCCGGCGGTCCGGATCCCAACTAGTAATGTTGCGTGTTTCCTCGTCCCAGATGTTGATGCAAGAGGCAACACAGTAACGCGCGGGTTTATCCTGGTTCCGGCCGCGGGGCCGTACGTCCAGCAAGGGGGTGTGCGATGGCACTGTATTATCTTGCACCAGAGGTGCCTGTAGTAGGGGTACAGGCGAGGCGAGAGAGGGAGGGAAGCTCCCAGGTCTCTGCTAGAGGAGAAGTTGATTGAGGCGAATGCCAATATCGGGTGCTCAGTGATGCTGAGTGTTGTGTTCTATCGAGTGGGTCTGATTGCGTGACGACGACGACGACCTCCTTAAAGGAAGCTCGCCTCCTCCTTTTATAGTCACAAGGAGGGGCGGTGTACATGCGCAGGGGATCGTGGAAGTCGTCGCTTCCCCCCGAATCGCGGGGGTGTAGTGGTCGAACACTGTGGGAAGTACACTGTGGGGCATGGCGTCGGGCGTGGCAGTCGTCCTTGATATCGTCCTTGGTCTTACGGAGATCGCGCTGGCGTCCTGCCAGCCCCAGCAGGCGGCGTGGTCGTCGCTGTAGGGTGTACAGTCTTCCAAATGTGGCGCGGTGGCGTTCCGTGGGCCCCGCAGGCCAGGGTCTTGCATTATAGGTGCGCCAGCGGCAGTGGGGCACGTGGCGATCCCGGACCCCCCCTGGGCGGGGTGCTAGCGCGTGCACTAAGGAGGTCCGGGGGTCACGTGGAGGTCCCGGACCCCTCAAGGGGGGAGGTCCGGGGCCCCGGCTGCTAGTGTTGGGCATCCCTCCTCAGGGGGCACGTGGCGACACCGGACCCCTCCCGAGCAGGGGGCGGGTCCCGGGCCATAGGTGTGATGAGGTGGAGTCCGGACAGCCGGAGTTGGCAGAATAGTAACGGAAATTGTGCCGAGCACGTCTCGTCCCGCGTCGCAGGCTCCCACAGTGCCGCCACAGCGTCCGGGATGGCGGAGCAGTGACCGGAGTTGGCGGACGGGACTCCGGTCACAGCCACTGTGGGGAATGGCGGCCTGACGCCGTCTGTTCTGGGCTCTGTGGAGGAGTGGTTGGCATTTAATGCCTTCGTACGACGGGCGGGTGAGCGGCAGGGTCGTTTGTCCTTTACGTCGAAGGGCGGCCTCGAGCGAGGCGGAGATGATTCGCCCTGCTCGAGGGTAGGTTCGCTACCCTCGAGCGAGGCAGAGATGTTTTGCCCACCCAAGGGTAGGTTCGCTACCCTCGAGCGAGGTGGAGACGCGGGGCGCAGTCAAGGGTCTCGATGGGAGCCCTCGAGCGAGACGGAGATCACCCCGCGAGTCCAAGGAGGGTGCGGATGGGCCGCATGCTGGGCTTTTTTGAGTCCTTTCCTTTCTTCCAGACTGGAAGGAGGCCGTGGGCCTTCGTGGGCTCAGTCGCCTAACATGTGTTTGTGTTTTTAGGGTGACTTTAGTACCCCGATTAGGGTGTCTCTAATCGTGGTCCCCGACAGAATCTAATGATGGTAATTAATCGATGATTGTCTACAGTGATGCTACAGTACCATCCTCTAATTACGCGGTCAAATGTCTCATTAGATTCTTCAGGATTCCTAGCGCGGGGGTTCTGAAGTTGGTTTTGTAAACTGGCTTTGTTTGACACCCCTAATAGGCGGTCAAAGTGTGTTCTAGAATTTTCCTACTAGCACAAACCAAACAGGGCCTTTAGCACAAACCAAACAGGGCCTTTAATTGTGCAAATTAGTGTATGTTATTGTCTAGCCCAACTACAATAAATTAGCTTACAAATTTGTCTATTTTCCTTCTACGGTGAGGGATTTTCCTTATGTTTCTCTCTTTTTTCCTCGCTAAATGATTATGGAAATATCTTGAGTAATTCTTTTGCCAATTGCTTTTATCTAACAATGTCCCTGAAAAAATGTCGCTTATATATTAGAGTCCCACAGCACAAATGCCTTGCAGTTGACTCTGCTGAGACATGGACATTTAAAACTTTAATTTAAAATATTTCATTATGAAAATGATGTTAAATATAAGTATATTTTATCCTCCTGAATTTGAGGAACTTAAAGCTTGATGTGGGTTCGTTGCCCGTTGGCCATAGGCAAAGTGATGGAGATTCTGCATGATTAATGTAATTTAATTTGAAAGATACTCACAATAAGATACTTGTTTTTTTAAGAGAAAAGTTCGATTTACACCCTCCAACTATCGCAAAAATCCGATTTTCAACCTTTAACTATGAAACCGGACAACATAGGCCATCCAACTGTCAAAACCGGGCAAATTTGGCCCCTGGGGTGGTTTTGAAGGTGGTTTTCCATTTTGTAAGAATTAAAAATATTCAATTTTACACTAAAAAATTTATAAATAATTAATTTTGAGTCAAAAAATATGAAATGGGTATCAAAAGTTTTCTAAAAATGTAACCTATATATTGCCACATGACTTGTGAGCTATTTAGATCTAATTTTTTTATATTCATAATATTTGGTTACTTACAGTTATGCCTATTATTTTTAATAACTAAGATTCAAATGGAGCAATAATAGATAGGTTACATTTTTAGAAAAATTTTGGTACTAGTTTCATATTTTTCTTATTTAAATTGAATTAGTTTTGATTTTTTAAATCTAATTAGATTTATTTAGTTTTTAAAAAAATACAAAACCACCTTTAAAACCACCCCAAGGGTCAAATTTGCCCAGTTTTGACAGTTGGATGGCCTATGTTGTCCGATTTCGTAGTCGAAGGTTGAAAATCAGACTTTTAGAGGATGAAAATTGGACTTTTCCTTTTTTTTAACGTGTTTTCCCTCTGAAGCATCCAGGCACTTTCTTTTGAGTATTTTAAGATCTCACCTAGCCCAGCATTTTTCCCCTTTTTTAATTCGAAGAGCAGAGTTTTGCGACTCCTCTGTTCCAAATAAGCATGACTATTATTGTTCTCGTTTTTTTCATGGAGGCTATGATTAAGTCTTGACAAGAAGATTATTTACCATGTGATGATGGTAAGATTATACTTTGGGTTTCCGAAAAAAAAAATTATACTTTTGAGTGCGGTAGACTGATGTTATTTAACTGCCTAAACTTGATCCGATAATCTACCCAAGACACTTGGAGGTTGGAAGCGCCGCCAGCGACGAACACTTCATCTTTAAATTTCATGTGACGTACGATTTTTAAGTTTTAAATCAGTAAAGCTCACTTAGATATTTTCGAAGACAGAGACTGCTTGAGTAAGCAAAGGACATAAATGGATTAGGCTGACGGCTACTCGGACTTTGAAGACATTTTGACGGTTTGAGTTCAGCTCGCAGCTAGTCTTGAACGGACGTGGTGCGGCTGCGCCGTAAGGGGTCAGGCACGACCACCAACACGGGCTTAATTTAGGGGCCGTTTAGTCCCAAACCAAAATTTTTTAGGTGTCACATCAACGATTTCACCAGATGTCGGGAGGATTTTTCAGATACTAATTAAAAAACTAATTTCAGAACTCACCTCGAAACCGCGAGACGAATCTTTTGAGGCCTTTGACCGCATCATTACCACATGTGGGGTTACTGTAGCACTTATGGCTAATCATATACTAATTAAGCTCAAAAGATTCGTCTCGTCATGTACATCCAAACTGTACAATTAATTTTATTGTTTAACTAAATTTAGTGCTCTATGCATGTGTCCAAAGAAAAAGGTATAAATTTTGAGGTGAAAATTTTTGGGAACTAAACGCCCCCTTAGGGCACCACGGGTTTGGTCCAAAAGTTACCACCAGGTTATGATGATCGAGAGTTCACCACACCCAAATTGGTCATGGCCGCTATACATTTGATTCTACTAGTATATGACCGTGGCTGCTCGTGACACGTGTTAGGATCTTGTTAATCGCAGGCTTTATCGGCTGTCAATATGTACGCGTAGGAAGCTTATCTGTGCTGTGCAAGTTGCCATTTCTTTTTTTGTCCATGAGCCAATCCACGTCGGCACTTGCATAAAGCCATCGGCAACCAATTTCTTGGTTCGCCAATAGCAGAGTCTGCTTGCTACCTGTAGCATTGGCAACATCAAGATAAAATCAATTCCAGGCCATGATCCTCGGAGAACCAGCTGCAACAGCTACAGGAAGGGCTAGGGAAGTGTCCGTCAAGCACGAGGGGAGATGTCAGGTGTGTGCCAGCGTCAGGCCGCTGTGCGGCTCGGAGTAATCTTTCACTAGCACACCCAATTTCAAGAAAATGTTATTGAGCAAGTGTGTTGAAGTATCGTTTCTGCAAGCACAATGGAAGCTAACGTTTCTGCTAGATAGATTAATTCCCACATGATTCAGGGCTACATAGAGTGTGACGTCCCATAATTCTCGTACTGTTTTGGAATTTAAATGTAAACAAGACACAATTTTTCAACGAATTCTTTTGGTAATTGATACAGTTAAACATTTAGCAGGTACTCCCTCCGTCCCAAATTATTAGTCGTTTTTATTTTCCTAGATACAAAAATTTTGCTAGACACCTAAACATAATATAGACAAAATCTATACACCTAGAAAAGCCAAAACGACTAATAATTTGGAACAGAGGGGGAGTAACATCAGATACTTCTAACACATAGCTTCGGATAGCCAGAGGAATCCTGGAAGGCTGGAGCAGTAAATTTAGTTACCACATTTCAACTCAGCATTAGAAGCTGTATCTAACGAAGGAGGCTGTATTACAGTTTGTAGCAAGTAGCAGGAACAAGAAGACCATTCACATCCAGTGGTCTATTATAACATAGCTGGTAGGAAAACAAGGACAACGCTCTGAAATTTACATGACACTATAGGTGACAAGCCCCTTTGTTTTGATCCAATCCATCGACCAAAAGAATCATCTATATATAGGACAAGCAGCAAACGAATTATGTGTGAGACACGATCAACATTTGATTTCGTCGATCAAATAGCCTGGAGCCTCTGCTCATCCACTGATTCCAAAGGAAGAACTGCAGGTTCCCATGAAGAGGGCTCGTCAAGGTGGATCTTCGCATACTGGCTAACCAGTCCGTTCCTCTCCTCCCACATGATGGCTTTTCTCTCCTCCTCAGCCCTCTCTACCTTGTCTTTCGCCATCGAGGTCATGTCACCTGCCGCCTTAGTTACCATACCGAATGCACTGGTTAACCAGGAAGCACCAGCTGAGACATATTGGTTACTCAAGATAGCAGAGCCTGCAATACTGACTTTCTGCTCAGCAGCTGCCAAAGCAGACTTAGTGAGTTCTGAGACCTGGTAACGTTCATCTACCTCCTTGACCTTGCTGCCTACAATGGTTCGGCCCAGATTGATCTTTTCACTCAGGCCATACTGGCGGTCTATGGATGCGACAGTGGCAGTAGCATTGGACAGGATGTTGTGACGCTCATCAAAGGATCTTGCTACATTGAGAGCATCCTTGCTGAGGACAAAGCCCTTGGCCAACATGCTGCTGACAACATCTTCTGCCTTCCTGACTGCAGATTCAGTAATGGGGCTTGCTCCCTTTTGTACAAACAACAAGATGCAGAAAAATTATATCAATACATATTCAAGAAAAGTACTGCTGTGTCTGAAACTCTGAAAGTGAATCGCAGACAAGGTGATCATCAAATGGACTGTAAAGTAAACTTCTGCGTAACTGATTTGGAGATGGGACGTGCATTTTCATTTTGCTGAATTGGGCTGATTCAAATTAACTGCTCAATTTAGCAGTTTTCTTGCCGATTACCATCATGCATAGTTTAATTAGAATTGTATAAAATACACTACTTTCTTCTCATTGTTTGTAATCCTGATTTTTTTTTCTTGATAAGAACAATGTGAACAACTGCCTGCCCTAACCCCCAAACACTCCCCTAGCAAGAATAACTTGTTTGTGTAAATAATTTACTATAAACCAGCTCTTCAGTTTGAAAACAAAGGTAATCTTAATCCAATAAAATGGCCAGTTCTCAAGTAATTTCTTCAGTGATGTAACTTGAAATGATGAACATGTCATAAAATGTAAATATTCTTACTGATAATTGTTTGTGTGCTTCAGGAGGTAGTTGATAGTTCTCAGCTGGAGCTATGATGACAGAACGATCAACAATTGTTGCCCCCTGTTGGCAAAGAATTAAATTATTGTAAGCCAAATATTGGACCAAAATGAAACATATGAGATTAGATAGCATGAAACAAAAGGTAAGACCATCCTACTACAATAGAAAAATTAAACGGCTGTGGCAAGAAATGAGTTGCAGGAACTTGAACATACTGAGAGAAGAACAGCAGTGTCTGCTCCCTGTGAGTCTTTAAATGTGACATAAGCAAGCTGTGACCATTCGGATTCACTGATGAAAACAGAAGCAAATACTTAAGAAGCATAATTCCAGTTTTACGGGCATATACAGCAAATACTGCAAGTAGTGACAAATTACCTTTGCATTTCAACATATTCTATATCCCCGGAGAAACTAAAGAACTCTGTTATCTCTCTTTTCACAGCGTTTAATGAAAGGTTGCTAACTTTTACTGTTCGCATCTGTGAAAAAAAAAGGAGAGCAAAGGGGTTTAGAACTTTGGCCTGAATACGACCTCGGTACATGCCAGGAAATAAGCTTTCCTAATTTTAGTGATATTGCATTACTGCCTCAGGTGACATCAGAATCAACACATTTCAGTCCCAAAGTCCAAACATTCCAGGGTTCTAAAAGCAAACGTTCCAGAGTTCTATCAGGCAAATCTAGATCATTCCGAGAATGAAGCATCAAGCTTAAAAAGGAGGAATTACAGGCAGCTGTCAAATCCAACGAACTGATTTAGTAAAAGGTGTTTACTGTAGTATGCACCAAAGGGTCAGTCAAACGCCTGGGACAGCAGTGCCAGTAAAGCTACCAGATAAAAGAGAAAGGCGGCATACTACCAGATAAAAGCTAACAGGAAGGAACATGGCGCTTATATAAATAGAAATACAACTCATTTATTTATTTACACATTGCAAGTTTGGCATATTTAATTTAATTTCAAGATATGTTTTCTAGTATCATGATGCTGGATAGCCAGGTAACGTCTAATCCTCTCACATTACCAGGATGCCGGAGCCGGACGAATTATTTTCTGTGAATGCAAAAATCAACAGCGGCATTCTTAAACCTAAACCGAAAACCCCAAAAGGAACAAATAAAGGGCCAAATCAATAAAGCAAGGCTGCTCAGGGCAAACCAAGCAAAGCAAGACCACGGCATCCTTATTGCATCTCAATGAAGCATGTGGCAAATGCAGTAATATGCAGTTTAGTATGTACTGCCATTGCACAAACCATCAATTACTGCTATGCCACAAAACGTCAGAGGAACAAACTTAAGATCGGATCTAGCCGCCTCCTATGAACACACGACCATCAAAGGTTGAGTGAGGGACCAGTAGAGTAGCTGCTACTAAAAGAGAACCGCAGGCATTTGGCGTTGGTGCGTCTCTGATTGGAGGGAGAGATGGGCCTGAAAAAAGAAACAATCGAAAAGGCCCAGCCAATCCACATACCATCAACCAAACACACCACAATGCCAGAATCCAAACGGTAAAGAGACGAATCCGAAGCTCGAGAGCGTTCGCGCGCTGGTCTGCACTTAGAATTTCTCGGCAATCCAGCAGGCTTCCGGAGGACCCAGGCGCACCAAACCTACCAGGAAAAAAAAAATCCGCAACCACCGTTCCAAACGGGAGCAATGCGGTCGCGCAGTATTCGCAGAATGCCGGCCACCGCGGTGGGCATTCAGAACCCAAACCAAGCAAAGCCGCCGTGGAAAAGCCTCCGGCGACTGAGCCCGTCGGCGCCAGGCACGCAAGCAGCAGCAGCGCCGCGTACCAGGGGAGTTCCGAGGCTCAGCAGCCCGCCTCCCCGGAGCAGCAGCGCAAGGTAGAGAAGAGAGTTGGGAGGAGCCGGCGGCACTCACCTCCATCCCGGTGACGGGGGATCTCGCGGCGGCGGCGGCGGCGGCGTGGAATCCGAGGCGGGCGAGCAGCCACACGAGCAGGGGAGGCGCGGCGGCGGCGGCGTGGAATCCGAGGCGGGCGAGCAGCCACACGAGCAGGGGAGGCGCGCGTCGCTCGGTGTCCGGGATGAGGGGAGGGGGATTTGCGCCGTGTCGGCGTGCGGAGGAAGAGGACGACTTTTGGAGGCGCGGTTTTTTTTTTTTGTCGTCCCCCCGCTTGCGCGTCGCGTGTGAAGTTGTAACGTACCGACCGGCAGATGGCGGTGACGCCGGCCGCGACCGCGACGCGCGTTGGCACGGGCGGCACTACGCCGCCACTACGGGCAGCGGTCCTTGTGGTAATTTTGCTCCCGGACATCTTTCAATTTTGATTTTAGCTGGAAGACATCGCTCAATTCATATTTGCTGATGGACATTTTTCAACCGTGACTATTTATTAATGGACACTAGAAATAATAAAATATCAATTTTTAGAAGAGGGAGAGATAAATGGACAAAAATGCCCATCAAGAGGGTGATGGCGCCCTCCACGCCTTTTTAACACTGTTAGCAACAGTCATCAACATGTCTCATTTGTCATCCTCTTTTTTTATACAGACCTCGTCTCCTTCCTTAGACCGCAGGCCACCTGAGCTCCCTGCCGCACGCCCGCACCTCCCAAGCTCCCCGTGCCGCCGCGTACAGGGCTCGATCGAGCCCGCACCGCTCCTCCGCCCGCACTCCCCATGCCTCTGGTCGGGCAGTCCCGCATCGCTCTAGCCGCCTGAGCTCGCCCTGCCCGCCCACGCCGCTCCCCTAGCCAAGCCAAGCCGTGCCATCACCCGCGCCGACGCCATCATCACTGCCTACCGCGACCCCGGCATCCCCGGTTGAAAACTCCATAGCTAGAGGCTGAGATTGAGGTCGAGCTCCCTGCCGCCACCGTCGTTGTCGCTGGTGCTGCACGGCCTCCTCGTCGCCGCCGACCACAAGCACCTTGACCACCGCCGGCTCGCCCTGGCCACGACGAGGCTGAGCAGCATGGCGGCCGCGTTCTCACTGGACCTCGCCGTCTCGGCGCCGCCCCGGCCACCGAGTGTGCTCGAGCCGGGAGGAGGGAGGGGAATCCAGCCGCCACCGCTCGCGAATCCGGCGCAGGAAGGGCGCGCCGGCCAGGGCGGAGGCCGGCAAGGGAGGATTATGGGCGCCGCGGCCTCTGCTCCGCCATGGCCCCGCGCGGCCATGGCCAGAGCTCAAAGGCCGTCGTGTCGCATGGGACGAGGAGGGAGGAGGAGGGGCGCCACCTGCCGTAGCAGCCACGTGCGAGCCATCTCTGCCGCGGCCGGCGAGGAAGGCCGGGGAGGAGGGCCACGGCCGGCGAGGGAGGCCGGGGAGGAGGGCCGCCGCCGCCATGTCTCGTAGCTCGGCGTCTCCATCCGCGCGGAGGCCGGCGGGAGTCCGATTAGGGGCTTCGGCAGCCGGCACTTGGGGTGTCGAGGAGGGTGGTGGGGGTGGCGACTAGGGTGCCCAGGGAGGCAGCGGCGGCGCCTCCTGGGGTCGCGCCGTCGGGGGATGGGTTTAGCGAGGCAGACGGGTGGGAAGTGCTGGGAGGGTTTTTTTTAAGGGAATCGATACTGTGTTGAACAGATAGGGTTAGGAGGCAGGGGTACTTTGTGCATTTTGGAATTTTTCTCCCTCTTTTTTTTAATGAATATTATATTATCTAAAGTGTCCAGGAGTAAATATGCAAACTTAAAGAGTGTCCAGCTGCAAATAGAAGATTGAGTAGTGTCCTGTGGCAAAAATCATCATTGTAAGATGTCCAGGAGCAAAATTACCCCGGTGGTTGTGGACTGGTAGCTGTAGGCTGTACCGCTGTCTGTAGGGGTGGGGGTCTGGTCCGGTTCCATGATTTGTCAGCGGGAGGGGGCGCTTCCATTTGGTGGCTTTGCGATGGTGGGGGCTTGGGAGTTCAAATGTCACTGCTGTCTATTTTTCCTATTTTCCCCCTGCTTTGTCTTTCCTGTGCTCTTGTTGGATTTGACATCCTGCCAAACTCTGGTTTGATGCAAAAGTTCGTTCGTATGTAGCCTACTTTTATCATGCGCGACTCACCAAGTCGGGTTTGCGGTATTTTGATTTTGTAACACAAGCTTGGAATTTTAGGGGTCGGTTTTTTTAGACAAAAGGTTTCCCGCTTTAGGGGTCGATTTTTTAAACTGAAAGTCTATGTTTTGACATTTTGAGGTGAAACCGTGAAAGCTAGGAAATTTCTTCTGATTTGGTTTGGACCAATAGTCCAATACAACGACCAAAAGTCTTCCATTGCATGGTTTATTATTCGACTATACAAACAACAACAAAAAATTGCTACCATGTCTCCGACTTTTCCTTTCCTCCATCCAGATCTGAGACATTTACAACCTCTAGAAACACAAAGCGCGAGGACCAGATCAATAACCCAATGGTTCATCAAAATTAGTACAACTGGTTTCATTGCTTTGCTGCCGAGGTAAATGCAAACGGGTCGCTTTTTTCATTAAGGCAGCATTCACTCGCTTTCCAGGTGCAAAGGCGCAACACACCAAAACACTCGCGTCCTAGCGGATCATCAGGCAATCACAGGATGAGTTGCAAGATCGGCGTCGCGTCAACGTGACGCCGCCGTCATTTGCTCGTACCACCTCGGAACCGGAGAAAAGAAAAGGAGTGACGCCGTTACCTGGACGTACGGAAGCAAATCCAGGAGGGAATGATTGGGTTGGACGTACTGTAGCATCACTGTAGCGATCCATCTGGTACGTTCATTGGGGGAATGGATGGCTCAGATCGGTCCATTGAAATTTGGTTCCGCATCAATCGACGTTGGCAGCGTGTATTAGTAACAGCTATAGGGCCCACAGCAAACCTTTTTATTTTGCCCGTTATGCACTATCGGATCCCAATGTTGGTAATTGGATCCATTTTATTTTTTTCATGTGAACAACGGCTCTGTAATTGATGATGGCTGCTGTGTGGGACCCACCACTTCCTCCTTTTTTAATTTTCACTTCTCCCCTACCCACTCTACCGATAGAAGCGGAGGGGTCGATGCCCATCCACTCGAGCGAGGAGACGAAGGGGTCGAGTGGAGGGCGATTCCCTAGGGGCGCTGATCTCAGTGATTTTTCGGCGACGCATTCCATCGGCTTGTCCCAGCGACCCACAAGTAACTCCAACCGGTGAGAGGTGGTGGCATCGGCATTTTTGCTGTATGTTCCCTTTCTGATTTGTTAGGATTTTTAGATCTGTTAGTGTTTGATCTGTTAGTGTTGTCCGTTGTTGTTGTTGGTGGTGTGTGTGGGGAAGGGGGGCCTGCGGTGGGGTGGAGGAGCAGAGTGCACGGTCGGGGGTCAGCAGCGTGTTGTCTTTTTTCCCCTCCATTTCATACCACGAATGGATTTGTGCTTTCTGTTGGGGGTTTCAACCATGAGGGAGATGGATAGTGGGCGGTAACACCATGTTAAATACATCTTTTGATTTTGTGAGGCTGAAGCGTGGGTGTAAGTGTAAGTGTGACATCCCAGAGTTTTAAAAACTAAGCCATAAATATTAAATATGATTTTATGCATAATCAACCAAGAAAAATGGAATCAAATACTTTTATGTGTGCATGCATGTGTATGTGTATATGTTTGTGCCCATGTTTATGCACTTTGGCAATCAATAACTCACAAACCAATAAAGGTTTACATATGAAATTGTTTTGGCATGTCAGTAACGTCATGATAAACCAAAGTCTAGTTGAAGTTAAAGTGATAAAATGAAATTTCACACATGAAATGACGAATCTTTTGAATCAAGGTTTTTAAAGATTTAAACTGAATTCTTTTCAGATTTTAAACAAATATGCTTAGAGGATAATTTCAAAAGCATAGCTCAAACAAAATTTTGCCCAAAACCAAAGTAGTAGCATTTTCAGTGTGAAACAACTTTCATGTTCAAATATTATCGAGTTTCCATACAAAAGTTGAAGAAGATTTGAATTCAAACTCGAATCGATTAATAACGTAGATTCGTCGGGATTTAAAATTTACTTTTGAACGACGTCTCAAACGAACTGATGACAGAAACAAAAAGTGTAGAATTCGAATTTCTCTACAACTTTCGTATTCAAAGTTTTTCATGTTTCAACAGGAAATTTTGAGAAAAATTTGAATTTTGAATCAATTCCATCTCTTTCTCTCTCTACTCTCTCTTTTCTCTCTCTCCCTCCTCTGTTTGGCGCCGGCCGAGCCCTGAGCCGCGGCCGCCGGCCACGCCGCCTCCCCGCCACCTGGTTCGCCCAAACTGACCACCCCAACCCGCTCGGCCTCGCCACGCGGCGCCATCCCGTGCGCGCACGCCGAGGACCGCCGTCGAAGCGCCACGGCGACGCCGTATCGCTCCGGCCGACCGCGCTCGCCCTCTCTCTCTCGCCCAGGACCGCCTAGACCATTCCACGAGCTCCCAGACGTCCTTATCCTTCTCTCCTCCCTGCTCCGAGTGCCAGACCGAGGTCCACATGGCGTCCAGAGCTGTCGCCGGCCGCCATTAGCGCCGCCGCCCCCTAGGCCACCACGGAGCTCACCCCTCCGGTTTTCCTCGCGCCCAAAGAACCCCACAGATAGCTCCCTCACGCTCCGCTGGTGCTCCCCGACCCGCTCGCCGCCGCCCCGGGCCACCGGACCGCCGCCGCCAACCGCCGCCGCCGCCGCCCCTGTTCTGCGGAGGCGCCGCCACCGGCCATCCCACGCTCAACCGAGGCCCCCCCAAGGTTGCTCTCGCTCTCCTCTTGCTCCTCCCCCTAGCTCCCGTCGCCGCCGTTGACCACACGCGCCGGAATCCGGCCGTCCGCCGCTCCCCTGCTTCAAACGTCGGCCAGGGGCCTCTCCGCGAGAAGAAAACTTCTTCCAGGGGCCTTTGCGCAAATAGAAATCCTTTTTCCTTTTCCTTTTCCAAACCAGCAAACTTGTAAATTCGATATAAATTCGTAGATATTTCAGAAAAATGAAAATCCAAATGTTTTGGAATCCTTGCAACATGATCTACAACTTTCATTACATGCACATGTTTATTTTCTGTATATATTTTAATCTAGGAAAAAGATTAGATTTCATAGGCTATAATTGTTTGTCGTGGTGCTGCAAACCACGGCCGGGTGGCGGAAGGCACCCGCCCTAGCCCAGAGGGTGTGTACTCAGGGGGTAGCTAGTCTTAGATCGATCTCACTCAAGAACACGAGGAACACAACAAGATTTAGAGTGGTTCGGGCCGCCGGAGCGTAATACCCTACGTCCACTGTGTGTTGTATTGCCTTCCCACGAGAGTGAGAAGGTGCGAGAGCTTGAGTCTGTCTGACGAGCGTCTCCCTTTTATATCTCAAGGGGGCGCGTACACAGCCGTTGGATCCCCGACAGGTGGGTCCAACGATGCAGTATAAACTAACGTACTGTTCATACATTATGGAGTCGCAGGCAAAGGAGATCTCTCTCTTGGATTCCCTTGCCTGCTCCCGGAGCCCTTCGTCCATCATGTCCTAGCGTCGTCTTGTCAGGTCGGGCCTGTCGTAGCTAGTGGCACCGCCCGTCACATTGCTTAAGCGGGTGGTGTAGCTTGCGGCGTAGGCGGCATGATGGAAAAGTGCCGTGCTGTCGTATCCATTTAATGCTGCAGGCGGGCTCTGCGCGGGTGCGGCACAGGCGGCTGCACTGTGCTTCTTGGTAATACGCGGTGCTCAGCGAGGCCTGACAAAGGCTGTCTCACGTACCGCGGCGACAGAGCACGCCTTGTCCACCACATTAAATGCGGTGGGTGGGCGAGTCCCCCTGCGGAAGACTCGCGCACGATCTCGCGTCCTCGGGACACGTGGCGGTTCCGGACCCCTACATGGTGAGGGTAGTCCGGACGGGCGCAGGAGGTCCCGGACCCCTATGGGGGTCCGGGCCTCGGCGGTCAGCTCGGAGCTTCCCTTCTTTAGGGATACGTGGCGTCTTCGGACCCTTCCCCAGGCGGGGAGCGGGTCCGGGGCCGTTGGCCTAGTGAGGGAAGAGCCTGACCTGTGGGGCCTGGCTACTCCGCCTTTCCCGCACAGCTATGGACAACTACGCGGGTCCTGCCTTGCTGCAGTAAGAGTGGGTATCCCTACTACAGGGTACCGACAGTGGCCCCCGGGCCCACCTTGGGGAAGGTACGAACCCACAGGTGGGGCCACTTCTGCGATTTGGCTCTGTATGGCTTGAAGTTCCTTTCTGCAGGGGTCTCGACCGGCTTTGACCACCCGTCGGGTTGGTTGCTGCCTCATCACGTCGCAACAGATTACTGACTATGGGCCCCATGATCAGTGGTTCACCTAGTCACACGCGCGACGTTCGGCATTGTTGCGGCCGGAGTAAACGGATCATTTACCACCGGCGCAGCTCCCGAAAAGCTCGGCCACGCCTGCGATTAATGCGCGCACGTCAGCTCAGCTTCCGCCTTGCTTCACGCGTGCGGGCGACGGTTCGGATCCCGCCTTTTCGCACCCTCGTTGATTACCCACCCTCCCTGACAGGTGGGCCTGGGCCCCCACGTCATGGACTGGGCGGCTAACTCCGGGTGCGGGCGTCGCTTGAGTTCCGGCGACGGTTCCGGGGCGCGCCGGTTGAGTCAGGCTTTATAACGGGGCATACCACATTCCACGGTTGCTTTCCCGCATTCGTCTTCTTCCTCCAGCCTTTGCGCCCCTTTGCCTCCGAGCTTCCCTCGCCTTTCTCTCCCCCCTACACAGGCTCCTTCCTCACCCACCAAGAGATGGCATCCCTTGTTCATCCCCGTCGCTTCCAGACCGAGGGAGAGCTGAACACAGTGTGCCGCCTGCTTGGGTGGAGCGCTCAGGAGACCGGCTGGGGGGTGCGAGCAGGCTCGGTTCCCCTTGGCAACCTCCGCACCGGGGAGTTCGTGCTATTCACCTCGCACGTCTCCGCCGGTGTGGGACTGCCGATTTCTTCATTCTTGCTGCTGCTGCTGAAAGACTTCGGCCTCCAGCTTCAGCATCTAACGCCCCACTCCCTCCTCCTGGCGTCCATCTTTGTGCATCTATGCGAGATGTTTGTGGGAGTGCGTCCCTGCGTCATCCTCTTCCGCTACTTCTTCATCCTGGTGAGGTCCGGAAGGAGCAGGGACGAAGTGGGAGGGTACTACTTCCAGATAAGGAGTGACCTGCCGACTCCTTACATTCCGGGCCTTGCTGGCGGAAGGTGGGAGGAGTGGCGCAGGGATTGGGTGATCGCCACCACCGAAGCCAACGAGCGCCTTGTCCTGCCGACCGCGGGGCCCGCCTCCGATAAAGCATCCTGGAGGGCCAAGCCATCGCTGCAGCCGGAGTTCGACTCCGTGCTGGATAAGATCAGGTCGCTGGCAGGGAGCGGCCTCACCTCATGGCACGTGCTCGGCGACTTCGTGAAGCGCCGGATCGCCCCCCTAAAGCAGCGGCCGCGACCGGCGTGGAGCTTCACCGGCCTCAACGATTGCAGCAGGACCCACCGCGGGGAGGGAAGCGATCTGACCCAGGAGGCCTTGGAGGTCCTGGTGCGGAACGTGATGGGAGACACCTTCATCCCAGAGAACCTGATCCTCCCGCAGAGCATAGACCCCCTCTGCGAGGACCCGGCGAGGGTGGCGGTGCTGGCCACCCTGCCAACCCTGGACGACGGGGGACTGGCCCCACGGCAGACCGGGGGTGACCCGAACCGTGGGCTCCGGATCCCTGGCACGTCCGGGGATCAGGCTACGCTGAGCGCTGCGGGGTCTGGCGCCACTACGAAGGGGAAACAGGCCGCGGCTAGCAGCGCGGCCGCGGCCGGCTCCAGCCGGGCTCAGAGCAGCTCCGGTGCGTCGTCGGGGGACGTAGGCCGGCGGAGGCTACTCCGGGGCGACGGGACCCTGGTCTCGGAGCCCGCCGCGAAGCGCCAGAGGTCTTCTGAGGGCGCAGGCCAGGGTAGCTCCCGGGCTGCCGGCCCCCACGGGTCCTCTGGCGCAACTGGACCACCACCATCGCCGCCGAGGAATTCATCCCGCCGGCAGCAGCAGGAGCAGCCGCAAGAGCAGCGGCAGGAGGCACGCGGACGGCAGCAGCAGCAACAGGTGCGACCCCGGGTTGCGCCCATGCCGCAGCCGCAGGAACAGCAGCAACGGGTGCAGGCCCGGGTTACGCCTGCATCGCAGCTGCAGGGGCAACAACAGCAACAGCAACAGCAGCAGCCGCAAGAGAAGAGGCCCGGGCTCCGGGGACGCTGGGTACCCGGTACTGGTGGGTTAGTGTCATCCTGCTCTCCTCCCTTGCGCCGGTGTTCTGTTTGTTCATTTTTTTTTGTTGTTGATGGCTTTTCTGCTTTGCTACCAGGGCTTCCTGCCCCAGCGGTTCTTCTACCACCGTTGGCACATCAGCAGGTGCCCGGGCGGCGGCGACCTCGGCATCGACAGCGACGGTGGCAGCAGGTGCGGGACCCTCAGGTACGGCGTCCTGCTGCTTACTCCGTGGCACATGATGCGATGCTGACTGTCATGCCATTTCCAGACTCCGCACTACTCAGTGCTAGCAGCGGCAGGCAGGCCTGTGGCGCCGGTGCGGGTGGCAAGCCCGCACCCGACACGGTGGTGGATGGCTAGTCCAGTGCAGGGCGCAGCCGCTGACCTGACGTATCGGTGGCTGGGGGCCACCCGATGCGGCCGCTCCGCCAAACGGCGGCAGAGGAGCGCCGGAGTTATGCTCGGCCGCGCCCGACTCCTCGGCGGCAGCGGGGCGCCGGAGCTGGCCCCAGCCGCGCCCTACTCGGCGGCAGCGGGGGGCGCCGGAGCTTGGGCCCGGCCACGCCCGACTCGGCGGCAGCGGGGGCGCCGGAGCTGGGCCCGACCGGCTCCCGACTCGGCGGCAGCGGGGGCGCCGAGCTGGGCCCGGCCGCGCCCGACTCGACGGCAGCGGGTGCGCCGGAGCTGGGCCCGCCGCGCCCGACTCTGCGGCACGGGGCGCCGGAGCGGGGCCGGCCCGCGCCCGACTCGGCAGCAGCGGAGGCGCCGGGGACAAGTGCCGCAGCGGAAGCCCCTACCTCCAGCTCCGGTCCTGTTGCGGAGGAAGAGTTGGAGGTGGTCTTTGGCAGGCGGCTCCTGCAGCTCCAATCCCCGGAGGAGGATGCGACTCCGCTTCCTCAAGTGATGTTGCGAGTTCGGCGTTCGATCGAGGAGGCAACCTCCTCCGCCGAGGTGGCCTTCCAACGGGAGTGGTCTGCGCTGGAGAGCGAGCGTCAGCGCCTCTCCGACTGGCACACCCGCCTGGAGGCGTACACGAAGGCTGAAGCCTCCCACGCCGCGGAAACTCGGTCAAAGCTCAAGGCGGACCAAGAGGCCTACCGAGTCAACCTTAAGAAGGTGTTTGACCGAGAGCTCGCAGTGTCAAACCGAGAGAAATCCTTGGCGCAGCGGGAGCAGGACTTCACCCTGGAGGTTGTTGGCTTCGCTGCTCAACGGTCCGACCTCGAGGCCCACCTTGCAGCCCAGCAGTCAGAGCTGGAGACTCGCAGCGAGGACCTCGAGGTCCGGAGGCAGGAGCTCGACGTCTTCTCTACGACTCTGCAGGGATGGCGTGAACAACTGCAGGAAAGAGCCTGCCAGCTGACTGCCGACGAGACGGATTTGGAGGAGGACCGGAAATCTCTCGCCAAGCGGGAGGCTCACGCCACCGGCATAGAGAAAGAGCTTGGGCGCCAGCGAGAGTCGCTCAAGAAGCGGAAGGTATATGCGGAGCAGAAGGAGGCCAAGCTGGAGGAGCGGTCCCGCGAACTCGAGGAGAGATCCCGCGAGCTCGAGGAGAGGTCCCGCGAGGTGGAGGTGGCCAAGGCGGCCTTGGACACCCGGGTGCAGGAGGCTGTCCGGGAGGCGGTCCGGAAGCATCAGGAAGACCAGCGCGTCGAGGCCCAGCGGATCGCTGACTGGGAAAGCAAAGCAAGCCTGGCGCTGGTGCCACTTGGTCTGAGCCCGATCCAGGTGGCGGTGCCGCCAGCTTCGGTAGCTGACGCCCTCCAGGTGCTGAGTTCTGCTTCGGATAGGCTCCAGCGCCTAGGGCCAGTCCTTGCTGGACAGCTTGAGTCCGAGGGCCGCGAGCTGATCCGGCTGGTGGCGGAGCACATCCTGACCTGCCTCCGGAGCCACGACCCGACCATCTCGCTGGCGCCCGTGATCGATGTCCCTGTAGCGGAGACGGAGGCCGCCGCTCGGGACAGCGTGCAGGAGGTCGTTGACTTTGTCACTGCCTACTTCAAGCGAGAACCTGCAGACTCTTGAGCTGGGCATCGTATCTTTTTCCTTTTGCATTATGTAACAAACTTGTACTAGCTGAAATTTTTGAAGCAGAAAAAACTTCAACTTAGCTGTTTGTCAGTTGTTGATTTGCAATATGCAGCACCCCGGCGCCCTGGCCCTCTGGCAGACAGGTTCAGTTGCTTGGACCTGTCTGCCATCTGAGCCGTAGAAGATACTGCGGACCTCCTTGGCATAGGGCTGCATAGCATCTTAGCTATTTGACGCATGCAGAATTCATCCATGATGTCTGGGACAAAGCGGATGCCCCGGCCCCCCTGGGAGAGAGACTCAGTTGCTATGAGTCTGTCTACCATCGAGATTGGCTCTTATCCTGCATGAAAGCTTTGAAGCAGATACTCGGACCCCCTGGTAGGTAGGCTCAATGGTTTGAGACTGTCTACCACTGGCCAGGTTTTAACTTGTGTACCACTTCAAAGTTATAGCTTAGTAGCAGACCCGCGGGGCTCATTCCTGACCAATCCCAGGCTGGTACCAGGTCCAGGACTCTAGATGCGCAGGCCCAGGTAGCTCTGTGCTTGTTACAGAGTGGGGGAGTGCGTAGGCTTAGGGTCGGAACCAGGCTAAGGCGCTACGCAGGGTTCCGGACCACTCTAGGAAACAGCACGATCTTTCCGGACCTGGCTTCATCGTCCCAGACCCTTCGCAGCAGTGGGTGAGGTCACTTTGCTATGCTCGATCCTTTGAGATATAGTGCTGGACACGCCGTGTTGGACTTAGGAAGCCAGCTCTTGAGCTGGGACGAGGTACGGGCCCCCAATTACCCGGCTCTAGGTACTAGAGCACTCGTTACAGGGTGGTGGAGAGTGCAGGCTTTTGGGTACGGAACCAGCTAAGCGGCTACACTGGGCTCCGAACCACCCCAGGAAACAAGTACCCGCTCCCCAGAGTAGGTTCCTAGGGGTCCGGACCCCTCTCCAGCAGCAAGAGGGTCCGGACCTGTACGGTAGTCCAGCAGCTCAATGCAGATCTTAGTTGCAGCAACAAGGGCAGAGGTCCCGCGGGGGTTAGAAAAAAGCGAAAATTCCGAGAATCGAAATGCATAATTTAACTTTGACACAAAGACAAAACTAGGAGAAAATCTTTCCTTTGCAATCTCGATGTACATGGCTTGCGCGATGGATGCCAGAGGCCGGGTTTATGAGGTCGGACCTCTACCGCTCTGAGCCGCGCGTTAGCCGCTAGTGCGATGGATGCCAGAGGTCGGGTTTACGAGGGTGGCCCTCAACCGCTCCGGCCGCACGCTAACTCTGTCTTATTACAAAGGAAAAGTTATTTCCCTGCTCTGCCTAGGTGTAAAACTTACGCAGATGCTCTATATTCCACGGGTTGGGTAGCGGCACTCCGTCTTCTGTGGCGAGGCGAACGCGTCCGGGCCGGCATACCTCTGTAACCTTGAAAGGCCCCTCCCAGCTGGGGGAGAGTTTGTGGAGCCCCGCTCGGTTCAGGATCCGTCTGAGGACGAGGTCGCCAGCCTGGAGCTCCCTACTGTGCACGAACCGTTGATGATAGCGCCGGAGCGCCTGGTTGTAGTGTGCATTTCGGATTGCTGCTCGCCACCTTCGCTCGTCAACGAAGTCCACGTCGTCGCACCGCAGCTGTTCCTGCATGGATTCGTCAAAGGCCTGGACCCGTGGTGAGCCCAGGTGAATTTCTGGGGGAAGGCATGCTTCAGCCCCGTAGACCAGGAAGAACGGAGTCTCCCCGGTAGCTCGGCTGGGTGTGGTCCGGTTGCCCCATAGTACACACGGAAGCTCGTCAACCCATTTGGCACCATGCTTTTTCAAGCAGTTGTAGGTGCGGGTCTTGAGTCCCCTGAGGATCTCTGCATTCGCTCTCTCAACCTGTCCATTGCTGCGGGGATGTGCCACGGACGCAAAGCATAGCTGGATGCCGATGTCCTCACAGTACTCTTGGAAGAGTCTGCTTTTGAATTGGGTCCCGTTGTCCGCGATGATGCGGTTTGGGACGCCAAATCTGCACACAATGGACCTGAGGAATGCGACTGCTGATTTCTTAGTAATATTCACCACAGGAGTAACTTCCGGCCACTTGGTGAACTTGTCGATGGCGACATAGAGGAACCGGTATCCGCCGACAGCCCGGGGGAAAGGCCCCAGGATATCCACACCCCACACAGCGAATGGCTATGAGGGTGGAATCATCTGCAGAGCTTGAGCTGGGGTGTGTATTTGTTTTGCATGGAACTGGCATGCTTTGCAGGACCTTACCAGCTCAGCCGCATCCTGGAGTGCTGTTGGCCAGTAGAAGCCATGCCGAAAGGCCTTGCCAACAAGCGTGCGAGAGGAGGAATGACTTCCGCACTCGCCTCCATGGATCTCCGCGAGCAGTTCGCGGCCCTCTCCCTGGGAAATGCATCGCATGAGGATTCCGTTGGCGCCACGGCGGTAGAGATCCCCTTCTACCACCGCGTAGCGTTTAGCCAATCGGACTATGCGCTCAGCGGACACATCGTCATCAGGGAGGATGTTATCCTTCAGGTAGTCCCGGATCTCGGAGATCCATGCATCGGGAGCTCCCAAAGCAGGTGGGGGTGGCTCTGTGAGGACACCAGGTTCCTCAACAGAACACACAGCCCCGGTTAGGCACCATAGGTGGAATGCTGCCGGGACCGCTAGCTTCGAGGTGCCAGCTTGATCCCCCTCACCCGGCTTGGGAGGCTGGGCGGTAGGTTTCAGCAGCCGTCTTTCAAAGACACCCTCAGGCACAGATGCCCAGGTAGATGCTCTCGCAGAGAGATCATCTGCTGCTGAGTTGTGCTCGCGGGGAACGTGTTGCAGTTCCAAGGCGTCGAAGTCCTTCTCGAGCTTCCTCACGTGTATGAGGTATGCCGCGAGCTGGGGATTGTTGCAGTTGCAATCCCCTCGGACCTGCTTGATGATTAGCTGGGAGTCCCCCTTCACCAGAAGCTGCCGGACCCCCAATGAGAGGGCTTGCGTCAGGCCGAAGATCAGAGCCTCGTATTCCGCCATGTTGTTGGTGGCCTTGAACTCAAGGTGCACCATGTACTTCAGCTGATCTCCGTTTGGGTCGATGAGGACCACACCAGCCCCGGCCCACTTCTCGCGGGCGGACCCATCAAAGAAGAGTGTCCAGTGAGGCTCGGTGAAGACTGGTGTCCTGATTTCCGGCTCCGGGGGTCCAACATTTATGACCGGACCCCCAGGGTTGCTTGGGGAAGGAGTCCACTCCGCTATGAAATCAGCCAGGATCTGGCTCTTGACCGCATGGCGTGGCTGGAAATCCAGTTGGAACTCTGCCAGCTCTGCTGCCCACTTGGCGATATTGCCTGTGGCGTTGGAGTTGTGTAGGATCGCTCTTAATGGGTAAGAGGTCACTACAACAACTCGGTGTGCTTGAAAGTAGTGGCGCAGTTTCCTGGACGCAATAAGTATTGCATAGATAAGCTTATGCGTCTCAAGATACCTGGCCTTTGCCTCGTGGAGGACTTCACTGACGTAGTAGACTGGCTTTTGGACGGTCCGGACCCTAGTTCCTGGGTCCGGCTCGCCCTTGTCCACCACATCTGTCCCTGGGGCCCCCAGTGGTTCCAGGTTCCCACTGGGATGAGGCTCCTCCGGACCTGCCTGTGCAGGATCCGGACCTTCAAGCTGGGGTGAGGCTGACGGGCCCCCGTGTCCGGGGTCCGGCTCACCATCCTTGGCCAAGAGGACCTTGGTGCTCCCCTGGCAAGTTTGCTCCATCCTTTCGGCGACCAGCACCATGCTGACCGCCTCCGCAGATGCAGCAAGATACAGAAACAACGGCTCACCGGGTTCTGGAGCCACCAATACTGGCAGCGAGGTGAGGTGCTGCTTCAGCTCCTGGAAGGCTTGTTCAGCCTCTTCGGTCCATGAAAATGGACCGGACCTCCTCAACAGCTTGAAGAAGGGAAGGGCCCTCTCAGCCAGCCTCGATATGAAGCGGCTAAGAGCAGCGAGAGATCCAGTAAGCTTCTGGACATCCTTGATGCGGCCAGGAGGCCTCATTGCTTCGATCGCCTTGATCTTGGCTGGGTTTGCCTCGATGCCTCGATGCGAGACCAGGAAACCCAGCAGCTTCCCTGCTGAGACGCCGAAGATGCACTTCTCTGGGTTCAGCTTCGTGCGCGTGGCAGCGAAGACGGTCGAAGACGAGGGACAGGTCCTCCACTAGTGTTGACCCTACCTTAGTCTTGACCACAATGTCGTCGACATAAACCTCAACAATATCTCTAATTAGATTACAGAAGGTTTTGTTCATAGCTCGTACAAACGTGGGTAAGGCATTCCTTAGACCATACGGCATGACAATGTAGCAATAAAGCCCATCTACTGTTACAAAGGCAGTATGCTTCCTATCCTCTCTAGACATCTGAATCTGGTGGAAACCAGAGTATGCATCTAGGAAAGACAAAAGATCACACCCGGAGGTGGAGTCCACGATCTGATCAATACGCGGAAGAGGATAGGGGTCTCTTGGACATGCCTTGTTGAGGCTGGTGTAGTCGATGCACATCCGGAGCTTCCCGTTGGCCTTTGGGACGACGACCGGATTGGCCAACCACTCGGGATGGTGGACCTCCTCGATGAAGCCGGCATGTAGGAGCTTGTGGACTTCCTCGCGGATGAAGTTCTGCCGCTCCATGGACTGCTTCCGAGGCTTCTGGCGCACCGGCGTGGCGTCGGGGTAGATCCTCAGATTGTGCTCGATCACTTCCCTGGGGATCCCGGGCATCTGTGACGGTTCCCAGGCGAACACGTCGACATTTGCCCGGAGGAAAGCGATGAGCGCGTCTTCCTATTTCTCCTCCAGGTTCCCCGCAATGCGGGTGGTCCTGGTGGAGTCTGCTCCAATCAGTACCGACTTCACGGGAACTTGGTCCGGATCAGATGGTTGGACCTTGGGAGCCTTTGCAGGCGCCCTGGGTTGCGAGGTGGACGGAACCTCCTCGGAGCGTGCAGCCTCTGCCGCCAGGGTATGCAGTCTCTCAACTGCAGCGACGGCAGCGGTGCGGTCGCCCTGCACGGTGAGGACTCCGGCAGGGGAAGGCATCTTCAAGACCAAATACCCATAGTGGGCAATGGCCATGAAGCGGTAGAGTGCCGGTCGGCCAATGATGGCGTTGAACGGGAGGTTCACCTCCGCAACATCGAACATGACGCTTTCTGTGCGGAAGTTCTCCTCGGTCCCGAACGTGACCGGCAATGTGATGCTCCCCAGGGGGAACACCGGGTGTGGGCCCACTCCGGAGAATGGGCGAGAGGGAGTCAGCTTGGACTCTGGGATCTGCAGCTGCTTAAATGCTGCATAACTGATGACGTTGAGGCCAGCCCCACCGTCAATCAGCACGTGGTAGAGCCTCACGTTGGATATGACAGGAGTGGTGACTAAAGGTAGCACACCAGCTCCGGCCATATTCTCCAGGCAGTCGGATGGCCCGAAAGAGATGGTGGTGTTCATCCACCTCTGGTGCGGCGCCGCCCTCGGGACCCCCGGCTTCACCGAAAGGACCTCCCGGCGAAGGGTCTTCACGTCCCGCCGGGAGACAAGCTCCCAGCTCCCGCCATACATTACGTACAGCTTCTTGCGGCGGTCGCCGTTGTCGGAATCGGAGTCGTCGCCGTGATAGACGCCCTTCAGCTCTCGAGCGGGGGATTGGTACCCCAGCTCCTTCTCCCCGGCCGCGGCCCCACTGTCAGAGGCCTTCTCCTTGCCGGCCCGCTGGCGAGGAGGGGGTGAGCCATCCTTAGAGGACTGCTCACGCCGCCCACTGACCCGTTTCGCGAGCTTTTGGATCTCGCGGCAGTCGGCGGCGCTGTGGCGAGCGGTGGGATGCACTGGGCATGAACCTCCGTTTCCACCTTGCGGGCGAGGGCGTTTGCCGTGTGTATTCTGGCCCCCAGCCGCTGCAGCCGCAGCCGGCGCTACTGCTGGCGCTGCTGCTGCAACGACTGGTCCGCCAGAATGCGGCTCCCCGCGACCCCGGTTCTTCTTCTTCTTCTTGCCACCGCCCTGAGCGGTAGCACTGGAGCCACCAGCCTTGGTGTCTCCGTCTTGGGGGGCTGAGTGCCATGCACGGCCCTCAGCGGCCCTGGCACACTTGTCTGCCAGGGAGAAAAGCGTAGTGACGCTTTCCACCTCGTGCGTCGCCAGCTTCTCGAGCATCTTCTCATCACGCACCCCCTGACGGAAAGCAGTAATAATAGATGCATCTGAGATACGAGGAATGGTACCCCTGTACCTTGGTGAAGCGCGAGATGAAGGCCCGAAGCGTTTCCCCGGGTTTTTGCCTCACAGCGTGAAGGTGTGCCTCCACACCATGCTGCTGGTAGGCGCTGGCGAAGTTCGCTGTGAACCTCGCACAGAGCTCTTCCCAGGACTGGATTGTCCCAGGTGTGAGGTTCATGAGCCAGGTCCGGGCTGGCCCAGACAAGGCTACATGAAAGTAGCTTGCCATGACGGCGCCGTTGCCACCAGCCGCTGTGATGGCGGTAACGTATACCTGCAGGAATTCCGACGGGTTAGTAGTACCGTCGTACTTTTCCGGCAGGTGGGGGCGGAACTTGGGTGGCCACGCCACGGCGCGGAGGTGCTCCGCAAGCGCAGCACAGCCCACCCCGGCCACCGGTGCACCTGACTGAATCTGGGCGTTCACCGGAGGCCTGGGTGCCGCCGCGTCCAGATCGACATTGAGGTTGCGTCCCTCAATGTTGAGACGGCGCTCTCGCGCCCTCTCGACAGCGATGCGGGCATCCTCCCCCGCGCGCCGGCGGTTGAGCTCCGCCCGCAAGTCTTCTGTTCGTGCACCCCTCACGGTAGGGGAGCGCACAGATGCCGACGCACCGCCCTGACGCTGGTGGTAAGGTACCACCGCGTTGCCAGGCGGAGGTCGTTGCCCAGTCTTTGCAGAACTGGGGGAGGCCTGAGCCAGATGGAGGAGACGATCGACGTCGTCCCGCCACTGCCTCAGGGCGTCTGGCGAGGCTGCCTTAGCCGGGGGGTTGCGAAGCAACTCCCTAGCCACTGCCAGCGCTCCGCCGCTCGCAGCCTGTGAGGGGGCCCTTGATGGGCGCCCTGACTCTTGCCGGCGGGCGGCGCGCGCCGCCGCCAACGGTGGCTGCTCCACAGGCACAGTTGCCCCTGGAGCAGGAACGCGAGAGGCATGTGGCGTGAAGGACGCCACCCCCTCCGTCATCTCCATGTCGTCCACGCGAACCATGGGGACGAAGAAGATGATGAAATGCGACCAGCTAGTTCCCCTACGTGGCGCGCCAAATGTCGTGGTGCTGCAAACCACGGCCGGGTGGCGGAAGGCACCCGCCCTAGCCCAGAGGGTGTGTACTCAGGGGGTAGCTAGTCTTAGATCGATCTCACTCAAGAACACGAGGAACACAGCAGGATTTAGAGTGGTTCGGGCCGCCGGAGCGTAATACCCTACGTCCACTGTGTGTTGTATTGCCTTCCCATGAGAGTGAGAAGGTGCGAGAGCTTGAGTCTGTCTGACGAGCGCCTTCCTTTTATATCTCAAGGGGGCGCGTACACAGCCGTTGGATCCCCGACAGGTGGGTCCAACGATGCAGTATAAACTAACGTACTGTTCATACATTATGGCTGTCGCAGGCAAACGAGATCTCTCTCTTGGATTCCCTTGCCTGCTCCCGGAGCCCTTCGTCCATCATGTCCTAGCGTCGTCTTGTCAGGTCGGGCCTGTCGTAGCTAGTGGCACCGCCCGTCACATTGCTTAAGCGGGTGGTGTAGCTTGCGGCGTAGGCGGCATGATGGAAAAGTGCCGTGCTGTCGTATCCATTTAATGCTGCAGGCGGGCTCTGCGCGGGTGCGGCACAGGCGGCTGCACTGTGCTTCTTAGTAATACGCGGTGCTCAGCGAGGCCTGACAAAGGCTGTCTCACGTACCGCGGCGACAGAGCACGCCTTGTCCACCACATTAAATGCGGTGGGTGGGCGAGTCCCCCTGCGGAAGACTCGCGCACGATCCCGCGTCCTCGGGACACGTGGCGGTTCCGGACCCCTACATGGTGAGGGTAGTCCGGACGGGCGCAGGAGGTCCCGGACCCCTATGGGGGTCCGGGCCTCGGCGGTCAGCTCGGAGCTTCCCTTCTTTAGGGATACGTGGCGTCTTCGGACCCTTCCCCAGGCGGGGAGCGGGTCTGGGGCCGTTGGCCTAGTGAGGGAAGAGCCTGACCTGTGGGGCCTGGCTACTCCGCCTTTCCCGCGCAGCTATGGACAACTACGCGGGTCCTTCCTTGCTGCAGTAAGAGTGGGTATCCCTGCTACAGGGTACCGACATTGTTCTAGGAGTTATACTTAGTATCTATGGGTGATTTTTTGTTGGTAGCTAATCCATGCCATACTTAGTGTTGTGTAAAATTTTGAGCACCAGTTAACACCTATAACTAGATGAAACCCTAGTCTTAGCTAGATCTAGTAGAATAATATATTCTTTTATTTATGGATGTTCTGATTTAGATATATGTATGAAGCTTTTTCTGTGTATTTCCAATACTAAATAAACACCACTGTCCAAATTTCATTAATTATAGATTTGTGTAGCTATTTCTTTTATTTAATACTTGTTTAGTATACTTTAATTATGATAAATAGTTTGTGTTGATGATAAATCATGAAAATATATCTGAGTGTTCTTTTTGAATAGATTAGCTTTTCCATGAAGTTTGAGTCCCAATTCATGATTAGAACAGGAGCTAAAAATGAATCTTATAAATATGATGTCTGTTTTGTTTATTTTCTCAGAATTAATTATATGTAGATAAAATCATGAAAAATTCACAGTAGCTAACTCATCCTTTTTTTAGACATACTGTTGAATTTTGAGCTTCTTTTATACTCTGATCTAACCTGTATAATTCAATCTTTTTCTAGGAGTTGTTTGATTACATGAATTGTTCTGGATAATTGCTACAAGTTTTGGAATGAATTTTGCAGGATGGCTAGTTCTATTTACCTTCTGTTAGATGTAATTTTTGTTGAATTTACTATTGTATGTGTGCTGAGTTGTTGATTTATTAACCAACCATGATTTAATTGCTATAGGAAACTACTCCCACTTGTTTAGGAAGTTAGTATAGCTTTCTTGTGCTGTTGATCTTGATGTCTTGAGTAGTTAGATATGTTGAGTTACTACTCTATAAACGATTGCCCAGTAAAATATGAATGGACGTGTTTCACTCTTTAACTTCGGGTTTTGTTTGAATTACAACTTTATAGTAAAGCAAGTTATAAGTTGTTATCATCATACACTCATGCATGTGCATTTCATATAGACACAACTACTCTCGCCAATGGTACGTACGAGCTGGTGCCTGAAGCGGAAGAAGGTCCCGGAGAAGCTCAAGTGAACTTCGCCGACGCCGTTGAGAATCCGATCCCGACTCCAGCAGCCTCTAACTAACACTGACCTAGTGTTATTCTCAGGCAAGCCCCGGAGCATGTCCTATCTATTTTTAAATTTATGTAACTTATTACTGTTTCTATCTACTTGCGCATTTAAGTTTACAGGAGTTGCTTGGAACCGTAGCTGCATGATCCTAGGTACCTATGCTTGAACACTAGTATGTGTAGTTCGCTAGTTGGCTAGGCTAATGGTTCGGTAGAAGTCGAGTGATTTCCTGTCACTCGCGAGAACTATAGGAGTTGAATGTCTACTACATACTGCAACTATAAGGCTTACGGGCAGGGTTGTGGTACTTGTGATACCCCGTCTATTTAGTAAAAGATGTTAAGGCCGCAGTGTGTGGTAGTGGTGGTTAAGCATTTGAACGTACTAACCACATGCCGAGAAATATGGTAATCGGTAAGCTTAAGTACCTGATTGGCCCGGCGAGTGGACTTCTCCCTCACCTTCTTTGAACGTCGTTTCTCATGCGCGCACATGCGGGTGCAGAGTCGTCGTACTCTGTAGTCGATGACGGTGACCCTGATCCACAACCCGGAAAGAAAGGGGAAAAGTCGTGTGGGTGACTTGGTTCCCATACGTGTGTGTTAGGTCTGCCTGGCCAGGTTAACAAATTCGATTCGAATCGTCCGCTTCTCACGGTTTGGGACTGCTTAACCCTTTTGCCACATAGAGTAAGAAGTGAAAGATGATGATAATGAATATGTTGGTTGGATGATGAAAGATAATTATTTCCACCATGTATGCTTTTGGATAGCTGCTCACCTAGAATGGTTAATTGAACTAGAACCTAGAAGCTAAAATATGAAATTAAGGATCTACTCTTTACTGCTTTTCGGCAAACAAACCCCTCAAGCCAAAAGCCTTGCATGTCTAGATTATGGGCTAAATATACCCTTAGTCGGGTAAGCCTTGCTGAGTATTAGTATACTCAGCCTTGCTTGTGGCTTTGTTTTTAAATTCTTATTTTTTCTGCAAGAACAAACTCACACCACCTACTGCTATTTGGATCTACATTCATCGCGCTCACTGAAAAATCATCACCAATGTGAGTTGAATCAGATTTTTTTCTTTGCATATCATCAAACTCATTTTTTGTATCACCCCCAATCTCGGTCATGGCCAGTAGTTAGACATAGCAATTCTATCCCCATTCTCTCGTTGAGTTCCTTGAAACATAAAAAATACTAGCTTGTCCCCCACCCCTAATATCAGTGACATTCTGTGTTTTGTGAATTAGCGGTAAGAATCTTACATATAGGAAGATTTTTGAGGTGGTTCTTTGCGTAGAGCCTTAAATGAGCATTCCTCTTTTTGTTGTGTGCTAGCAACATGTCTGATAAAGTGAGCAGATAAAGGCAGAGACGCGAGAGCTCAGGTTAATCTCCATTTCCTTCTAATCCTTCTGTATACATAAATAGATATAGATTCCAAAATTTGTTCTCTGGCCGGCAACCTTGATCAATTGCCAGCAACATTATCTCCACTTTAAGATGATGACCATTCAGTTCCATCATGGACTTTCTTATTTGCAATTTAGTTTGATCTGGGCTCAGTTTTTAATATTTGCATAACTTGACTAGATTTTTTAAAGCATATAAGGTAATTGGGTTTTTGATAGTGTTCCATTTGTAGTGAGCACTTGCGTATCCCTTAATTTTCGCATAAGAGCTCCAATTTGTTTTGAAATCTCGTCATATACCTTTTTTTGTGTAAAGTGTCTTGTGCATAGAGTAAGATGCATAGGTGACAATATAGACTAACCTGTCCCTAAATCTTTTCTTTATATTATAATGTCGAAAAGATTTACTTGATTTATGTGTGAAGTTTGTTGACTTGTTCCATATCAAGGAGGACAGGTTGTAGGGTAGTAGCTAACATGAGACTTTTCATGTTATACTTAGATTCAATACCTATTGAATTTTTCTGTGAGAAGCTCATATGTCCATGTCTGCCTCTCCTTTCTCCCAAATTTAACCTACCATTGCATACTCTCTCTGGTCGCGTGTTTGTGCCTCTTTAGTGTAGATTCCTCACTTGTACTTTGCATCACTACCACTTGTATGTTCCAATTATAGCTCTTTTCATAATTGCGAATAGATGAGGGTCCAATTTTCAGGACCAATTGGGGGCCAACAGTGTACAAGGACCATATTAGCTATGCTACATTTTATTTATGATTGGAAGACTTTTTTTTTGTAATTTCTTGGTAGCAGTAGGATAACCAACAAATCTCTAATATAGGTAGCAATTGACTAGTCACTTTGTGTTATAGAAAACTTGAATGATCATTATACTAAACTTACAGTGAGAGAAATTTGTTAATTTTCAATATTCTACCTATGTAAATTTTCTTCATTTATTAGATTTTTTGTGCCTTTGAATTATTTTATCAAGTAAACTTGTATATATTCTTCTTGCATATTCCTATAATAAACTTGCATCATCATTCTATTAATTACTTCTAATGTGCAGAAAATCTAATAGAGAAGAAATATATCGGTAAAACATGCATAAATCTCCAGCTTTGCACTTGTGTTTGTTGTGGAGGGAGGGAGAGAAAGCATTTGTGTTTTTTCATTGTGAGATTGATGTTCTCAATTCGCACATGCACTTTTTATCAATACTGCACATAGGCAAGGCAATAGTTGTCATAGGCTCTAGCAAACATAATATTTTTCACAAAACTAATTTTCTTGTAAGAATCAGTATCATACCTGTGGAATGCTTGAGTTTGTGATAATGTCATTTACTTCTTTATGAGATTGGTTACAACATCCTAATGAATGCTTGGTTTTGAACTTCTGTTATCAGTTTAGCAGTATATTATTAGTGGTTAAGTACTGCCGTTAGCTAGTCATTTTGCTGATGATAATGTGTGCATAAGGCAAAGTATAAGTAGCTATATCTCTATATTTTAGAGTATTTTATAGTGTTATATTTTTCATTTCTGTAATTTCTAATGAAAATGGATGCACCCCTTTATCATTATCTGTATTGTAAAGTGCCCCCTTTGCCTTATTCTACTTTCATGTTTCTTTTGGTGCAGGGGGCTAGAAGGCTCTACCAAGTGCACAGATTCTGGTATTCTTGTCAGGTAATTGTCTTAGCTAAATGTTTATTGAACCAGGTTCATATTAGGAATTTATTGTATCATTCCGCAGTTGGCTAGTGATTGTATTAATTGTTATCAGGCTAGAAATGGTGCTAGCTGTATCATTGTTACCCAACAACTATATTATTGGTTTCATTGTGATGCATCACATTTTAGACACTTTACTAAATTGCTTTAGTGCTTACTGCAAATAGAATTGTTCAACTGCTCTTATTCTGACCATGTGTCCTCTCTTACGTCTTAGGTTCTTATCAACAATATACGCCTCAAATCAAGCGCGATGCTAGTTCTCCCGCTCTGAACTTTTGTTTTCTCTTGTTATCATATTTGTGTACTAATTTGTTGTAGGCATAGTTGATGTATTTGTTTCCGGTAGCTTTGCAATGATTTTAGATTATTTTACCATATACAAGGATAGAGCTTTAGATAGGATTTAGTGTTTCAGTATGCTGCAGAATAATATAATTGCGCCAATTCCATTGCAAAATTTTGCAAATCTCATGAATCTCTCCATGAATAATGTTGCAGGTGCAAAAGCCTTCCACTATGCCCTTGGAAGCCTCACTTGTGAGTGAATAGTGGATAATAGGATAACTTGTACATCAATTGCATATTTGGATAGCTATAGTATTTGAATTGAATTTGTAAGTTTTTCTTGGAAAAATGTAAGCCTAAAAATTTTACATTTTTCCATTTGTTGTGTTCCTAAAAGATTCAAATGTAATATTTTTTGATATATTTTTTTAAAAAAATTTACACATAACTTCTCTTTCTGTGTTTGAAAAAAAATACATGTAATTCTTTTATTTGTTGTGTTCCAAAAAAATTATATATAATTTTTCTATTTGTTATGTTCCAAAAAAGTTACTGGCCTAAGTGGTATGTAATAGGCCGGTAACAACATCAAATTGTGCCAAACATCGCATGGGCCGGTAACAACGTCGAAATGCGCCAGGCATCGCTGCGTCCAGTCTCTTAACGGGGTGTCACAGTAAATTGCGGGCCAAATAACAACCGAGGTTTGAGGAGCTGAACAAATTACTGGCACGAGGCATAACTATTGGCTAAAGATCCAATGGCCTAGATACGTGATTGACGGTTAATCAAATTTCAATCGATTGATGAAGAGACAGATCCTAAACTTTATTATATGTGCATTCATTCAGCTAGGAAGGCACGCCAAATCTTAATTAGAACCCGGGTTTTGTTCATCCCGGTAGTTGGCGCTAACAAACCCCGGAATGATGTGCTAATAATGCTCGCTCTCTTATCCCCTGATTGATTATTTCAGCGTCTCAGCTGCATCTGCATGCGCTGCGTGTGTACTGACTCCGGCATCTCATCTCATCACATCACATCAGTCATCAGCTGCTGCTGCTGATCGATCAACTACCAGTACCAAGTACCCAGCCGCTGATTACTACCAGTGGTGAGTACCTCTCTAAGGGCATGTACAACGGTTAGCCGAGACCGTCGTTTTGCCTCGATCCCACCTAAATACGTTTTTCCATAGGCAATTAAAAGAAGAGAGAGAATAGAGCCATCGACTATTTCGTCTACGACACAAGTGCGTGCTCCCAGGCGAGGGGACGGTGCAGCCACGCATTGTAGAGGTCGATACTGCTTGTCGACGACTTGGAGAATCCCGTGCGGGTCGCGCCATTTTCCCCCGTCCCATTCCCTTTCTTCGGCAACTTGAGCACGAGCATCATGGGGAAGGAGGAGAATCGAGCATGAGCACCATGGGGAAGGAGGACAACCAAGCATGAGAACCATGGTGGCCGGTCACCGCATTCATGTCCCTCACTCCATCAGTCCCTCCCCTGCGCCATCCGCCCGGAAGATGAGAAAAGAGAGGGGGGAAGGTGAACAGTACAAGCTAGCAAGCAAGGGGTGCCTAGTAATACTTATGTGTTCCTAATTTTGTGAAATTCATAGTAAAATAAATATAGGTTCAAATAATCTCAAACTTGTTTTGTTGGATCTGTCTTGTGATCCTTTACATTTCAAAAATATGAATACCCATGCTAGGGTGTTTAAATGCATATTAAATTATGTATTGATCCAACAAAATGTGACACAAAGTTTGTTAGACTCCTTTTTAGATTTACATTTTAAAATTGTAACCTTTACTCTTGAGAAGTGTTTATTTTCTGCTTTTTTAAATGTATTTCTTACTTACTGTTTGAAAATTGAGGAATGTCTGGTAAATTACAGAAAAATAATAAAATAGCAAAAACCACTTTTTCATCTTTTTTCTTTATTTAGAATATGAGAAAAATAAGTTTGCTATGTTTTCTATTAGTTTAGATGCCTTTTATGATTTATTGTGTTATATGTGGCTTAAAATTTGCCACAAAGAGCCATGCAAATTAATGTTTATATACGTTTTATGATTTAATATATTATAGATATAAGATTCATGCGAATTATTTGAATGTATTATGCATTCTCTAATCTATGTAACAAAATGGCTACAAAATCACTTTATGCGTCTTTGGTTCAGGAACGTTACGGGCTTTGCAAACTTGGATTGGGTTGGGCTGGGTTGTATAATTTGTAACCCACTTTATTGTTAGTGAAAGACACAGCGTAAACATTACATCCAACATTCTAACACTTCATGAACACTTCACTTTTTACAGAGTTATAAACTAAAATCACTTGAATCATAAAATGGAAAGATTGTTGTTGCTCTGACAGCTTCCAAGAACTTCAATCCTAAATACTGTTTCTTTGCGGCAACCATTTCATATTATAGAAGAATTAAGAAAGATCATGTTTACTCAACATAATAATTAATTCTCCCACAAATAGTCAGAGTCTAACTACTAATAAATGAATATATAATCCATTCTCGTATTCAACAAGAACAAACAATTATGTAATAGATGTTTGAGTCTCAAGGATATGTAATTTCAAATGAAGGAGTGAGGAAGGTCGCATAAAAACACCATGTGATTGTGACTCACCAAAAGGTAAATATGCCTTCTTTTCACTCCATAGCTCTTTGTAAATCAATTGCTTTTAGCTTAAGAATTATTATTTGCTATTCCGATTCTAATTTCTTGTTGTTCATCTGTGCTTTCCTTGGCACCTTGCTGCAGTTGTGGGCCATGGGTGCTAGAAAGTGGTGATCTATAGGGGTGTTGTGCTGCAGTTCTAACAGATATTTCCATATATCATATACTGATTGTTTGTTAAACCTTTTTGTATGTTATTAAGCATCAAATTTCATATATACATTTATTGAGAATGAAGCAGGGCAAGAATGAAATTTGTCCACCATCATGCTGATAGCTACAAAGAGCCTCTAACATTATTTAAAATGCATAATTTTAACCCATTGTTTATGATAAACTTGCTCAAAAGTATATGATCAACACCAACCCTTGACAATTACATCATCAAGAATTCATTGGCCCAACTCGAGATGACGCGGCAATGCCACGCCTAGAGTTCTAGTCTGTACTAAAGCAACAACGTGCAACACAACCCGTTCAGATGGGCTAGAATGGCTGGGCTGATTGAGCTGGATGGGCTGCTCAGCCCAGTAGAATGGCTGCCCAGGGAGAACCAGTCAGTAGGGAGAGCTACTGTTTCCAGCTAGTCGTTGTTTCCAGCCAGTTCCAGCCACCGATCCGAACAGGCCCAAAGATTAGAGAGTATGCATGAAGCATGATTACCATGCTTCATGGTGAAATATAGAATACTCTAGAAATTAGATATTTTTATGGTTAGATAAGTATGAGAAAAATTTTAGAGTTAGACATTTTGTAAAGAAGTGTGTAGAAGATGGACACATGGCAAAATCATATGAGCCGTGGAGTCCTATAAATAGGGGTACTCCCCTCCCCTCTTGCCACACCATGGAATAAGAGGTCTCAAGTGGAAAATGGCAAGGTTGCCATGTAATGCAGTAGTGTCAAGTACGGTAGACACATAGAGAGTGCAAGAGTCTTGTGTTGTACTAAATTATGGTGAATAAAGAGTTAAGTTCCCACTTTGTCTGCTATTTTAAACACTAGAGCCAAGTATACACGAGAAAGAACAGAACAAAAAACTGTTTCTAACAATAGTAAATTAGAAAAGCTACGTCCGAATGAGGAGAGTAGACCATCACACACAACATGATCGGACGAACCAGATACATATACATGCGAGACCATGTACCAGAGCTAACTAGGTTACTAGGTATGCATGTATACCATCGAGCAGATACAACAAGTATGTAGATCAACCGAGATGGAGGAGGGAAGGGTAGCTCACATTGTGGTGGTATAGTTTGTTGTGGGCGACATCGACAAGGATGTGGTTCTTCTTGCCCATGGTGCCGAGGGCCAGCTGATTAGGGTGTGCGAGCCCCTTCTTGTTCTTGGAGAGATCCAGCTGGTCTGATGCGATGCAATGCGTACAAAAAGAAAAACGAGCACAAGCAAGTGTTAGAGAAAATCACTGCATATTGAATACAGTGTTGCACGCGGCTAGTCACGCACAAGGACAAGAAGCACCAAAATAACCGGGATCCAAAGCTCGCAAGGTGCCACCGACATGAAGGCGCACCCCTTCTACCGGGGCCTCAACTTCGCATTCCTCCGGTCCTCCCGCCCGCCCATCGTCCCCGGCGCGTCACCGCTGCATAGATTGCAGTCCTGTCACACCGCGCCAGTCCCCGCAATGCCCAACAACAAGAAGCAGCCCCCGCAGCTGACGCCATCACCGGACCCCCGATTCGACCTCTTCTAACCGTTGCCGCCGCCGCCGCCATCGCCGCCGGGAGGCACGCCCCCCAGCATTGACATAGCCAGCATCACTCGGTCGCCATTGTACACACTATTTAATGAGCTAGTAGTAGCACGCACTCGTACTAAGAGCATGGTTAATAATCTAGCCAGCAGCCGGTTGTAAGCCAATGACATGTCATCTATAGCCAGCTATTTAGCCTGCTAGTATTATGGGTTAGCTGTTTAACTAGCCGCATCAGAGATAGTAAGCATTTAATATTTCCATCTCACTCATATCCAGCCTAATGGAGTACTGGTATTATAGCTTATTGCTAGTATGCGGGCTAGGAGAGTAACTTTTTTTCTCGCATCTTGTGCATCAGCCCGGCGAGAAGGGAGTCGCCCGCTTTAGACTCTCTCCAACGTGGCCCCTTTTTCTGTTGACGTGTACTTCTTTTCGTCAGCTCATACTCATTACTATACTTACTCTAATTTAATATCATGTCCTAATACGCCATTAGTCTGATCCGACTCCTGCTACCTTCGAGCACTAACTCGTGGCTGGTTTCCGAGGCACACTGTCATCGGCTGATCGCCGGGTTAACCTGGCGATTGTTTTGATTATTTGAAACAAAGATGAAGAAACCCAGGGAAGCAAGTCCCCATGGGGGATTTTTGTGACCATTCAAATCCCTGCATAGCCAATCCCACCAAGGGTTATTCTTCTCTACCACTGTTTGGGCACTGGAGGGGACAAAAAATGTGAGATGCAAAAATGGTCTCAAACAAATAAGAAAAATATCAAAAATCGTAGGCACTACCCTCTCCGCTTTTAAATATATAACGTTTAGGACAAGTAAATTAGTTCTTTTTTGTGAGGTACAAAATAATTTATTTTTGAACTAAATAGCTTATCCTAAACATCATATATTTATGGACAGAGGGAGTACTAGTATTATTACTAGAAAAGCTCGCGACTTTGCCGCCCGAGGCCTGTATCCTGTGCCGTAGGATTATAGTGGAAGCGAACTTTAATTGATGCATGTAGTAGTTTTTTACGTTAAAATAAATCTGTCGCTTCATTATTTTCACATAGGTGCCATGGTTTGCAGCCCATTGTTGCATTTGATATATATTTTGGATATTAATTATCGTGATGCTATTGTTTAAGTAGTATATTGTGGTGAAAGAAGGGGTAAAATAATATATTAGGGAGGGTGGAGCACAATTAGTCGGAAACTTAATGTATTTGCGAAATCATCTTGCAATTAATAGACGTGTTATTTTTTAAGGAAGTAGTAGTTATATTAAAATATGACGTGTTACTGTGGAGGTAGCATGAGAAGCCATAAAAGAATGGTGGTACGATATTATATTTTTAACAAAATAAGATGTTATGTTCAATAAATTATGAAAACAAATTGAATTTACAAAACTTTGCTATATAGTAAAGTTTTAGATTTTGACATTGTAGGCAACTTCTATGTCGATCATTTTTTTTATTTGAAGATGTTTTGGTGTTCAAACTGTAGGTACAACGTATTGATCTCCTCGGTTAGAGCCAAGATATTCAGATATGTAAGAATAAACCTTGTGCTCACTTCGTCGGTCTTTATTAAATGTCGAGATTCAGTCTCATCAATATAGCATAATCAATCTCTTTTGATTTCAGTATCATATAACTTCCATGAGAGTATTTCCTTTTTTATCTGTTCATATTTTGCATAAACCTTGTCCAAATGGCAGATGTTGTTTCACTAATCATATAACTGAAATAAAATAATAACAAGCCTTGCAACATGAAGTTCGAACTCCATATATAGTTCTGTAAATGTGTATTGTTAGTGAAAGACACAGCGTAAACATTAGGTCTAACATTCTAACACTTCATGAACACTTCACTCTTTACAGAGTTATAAACTAAAATCACTTGAATCATAAAATGGAAAGATTGTTGTTGCTCTGACAGCTTCCAAGAACTTCAATCCTAAATACTGTTTCTTTGCGGCAACCATTTCATATTATAGAAAAATTAAGAAAGATCATGTTTACTCAACATAATAATTAATTCTCCCACAAATAGTCAGAGTCTAACTACTAATAAATGAATATATAATCCATTCTCGTATTCAACAAGAACAAACAATTATGTAATAGATGTTTGAGTCTCAAGGATATATAATTTCAAATGAAGGAGTGAGGAAGGTCGCATAAAAACACCATGTGATTGTGACTCACCAAACGGTAAATATGCCTTCTTTTCACTCCATAGCTCTTTGTAAATCAATTGCTTTTAGCTTTAGAATTATTATTTGCTATTCTGATTCTAATTTCTAGTTGTTCATCTGTGCTTTCCTTGGCACCTTGCTGCAGTTGTGGGCCATGGGTGCTAGAAAGTGGTGATCTATAGGGGTGTTGTGCTGCAGTTCTAACAGATATTTTCATATATCATATACTGATTGTTTGTTAAACCTTTTTGTATGTTATTAAGCATCAGATTTCATATATACACATTTATTGAGAACGAAGCAGTGCAAGAATGAAATTAGTCCACCATCATGCTGATAGCTACAGAGAGCCTCTAACATTATTTAAAATGCATAAACTTTAACCCATTGTTTATGATAAACTTGCTCAAAAGGTATGTGACCAACCCTTGACAATTACATCATCAAGAATTCATTGGCCCAACTCGGGATGGTGCGGCAACGCCACGCGTAGAGTTCTAGTCTATACTAAAGCAACAACGTGCAACACAGCGGTAAAATTCTTTACAGAGAAAAAAAATAATAATCGTGTGTGAGCCTCCGCACCACTGTCCATTATCTTCTCGCTCTCCCCCAGCTTCCTCCAAGAGCTTGCGATCACTCATCGCAGAGGACTGCCATATATTAAAACAAATCATACTGCAAACAAGTGTGAAACAAATTACCATATTAGTATGGTTTTTGGATATCGTTCCCTCATTAGAATGAGATCACATACTACAACAGGTTAGTGTTCGCATTACATCATGGTTGGTTGACTCAAACATACAAATCTTCGCGGGTGTCACACCCATCTCTTCGTCAGACTTTACTGTCACCTCCACATGTCCACAAACCTTAAATTGTATCATGCTCCTGGTAATACCAAATGCACCTCCAGACTTGCCAGTGTCCCTGGCCAAGATGAGAAACAAGTCACCGCCATCAGAGTTCTTTGCTAGCTAAACCTTCTGGCCCTCGTACGTCTCTCCATATCCGATGACCACAACATCATGAACAATGCGAAGATGGTCCATTTCATCTAAAGTATAGGCAGGTCCCTTAAGGACTCCCTGCAGATAAGTAAGAAAAAAAAACAGAAACGAATAATGATTTAATTTAAAAACACACAACATGTACACGACAGTAAGCTCCACTAAATAAAAAAACTGAGAATTGAGAGCATACCCCATCGCTGGACATGAACACGTCATCTGCCCCCACAATTACAAGCACAGGGGCCCTAGCCATTGCCCACTTGAGCATCTTTTCACTTGCGTTAAGTGTGGGGTTAAAATTGTCAATTTCAACACCATGACCCTGCACAGTACAAACAAAAGTAGTTACGATTTCTAGTGATACACAATCACTTTTGCTACAAGTATCATCTTGCAATAATTCATTGTTAAAATAAGATAGTCTGTTTAATTTTTGTTATCTCGTCACGATAAAGAGTGATTCTATTTCTTCGCATCACAATAATCATAATGTTTTTCTTAAGCAGGGGTACCAGGTATCGAATAGCGAATGTTAGCATGGTAGCCAGAATAGCTAGAGTTAACATTGACGAGCTAATGTAAATAATAAATGGTGCTAAATAATGGGTTCTATCTTTTTAACTACAAACCTAAATAGATAATTAGAAGGATTGTATTTCCCCCGTTCCTGGCATGGACTGTATGCATATCATGATGAGAATGAAGAAGAGTTCTTGTGTCCATGCTTGCAATTATTTATGAACAATTCAGTGTAACGGTTTTTTAAAGTGATTTCCGGCTGTTGGTTTGCAGAAGGGACAATGCCGATGATGATGATCAGGAGCATGAGTTACAAAAGGGTAAAACGAAGCATGAGTTTCAAAAGCTAAAAACTATCCTTGAAGAGAAAAGGTATTGGTTCAGAAGCCAGCGCTGAGAGGATGTCCAAAGCATATGCTAATTTGTAGCTACTAAATCCAGATTACACAGGGTGGCACACATACCATGTCATTACAGGGAAAATGGGGTTTAAGAGAGAATTACTCTAGGAAGACTGAAGTGCCCAAGTCTATGTACCGTAATAGGCCGAACAGGGCCTTGGGCTTCCATTTATGGATAAGCCTCGGCATTGATGATGCCACCGTTTCTCTTTATGTATTCCAGCGCCTCCACAGGTGATCCATGTTTACACCCAAAGTTTGTGAGTTTATTCCCATCAATTAGTTGTTGCTCTGGCAGCTTAATCAACTCCCTATTTTTAATGAAGTGAGCTCCATCTATCAGAGCAGTGACAACAAAGGCCCAACATCCACCTAAAAAACAAATTACAAGCTATGGTTAAAATAGTGGGCGATGCATACAAGCTACAGGAAGCACACACGAAAATAGTGTCATACAATCATTAACGAATTGCTAGTAAATGGCAGTGGACACTGGGCAGTGACAATTGTATGCTTACCACGGTCACCCTGGCTCTGTATTGGAGTTATAGCTCAATAGGCATGCCAATTAACGAATGTTGGAAGCCTGTCAGGACCTGGTGGTCCAATAGGAACTTCTGAAGTACCAAACGGTGCACCACCACTATGAAAAGGTGCAATCGATCCTATAAAATGATGACATAGAGATCCTATAAAAGTACGCCTGAATTGAGTTGCATCCTAAGAATGAAGCGGTGGGGAACCTAGCCTAGACATATAGTGGGGAGAACACCGATAAGACGACTAGTTGCGCCAAGGAAGCAATAAAGTCCACTAACAGATGACTAGATAACATTGTCTAGACAGATGAAGCTGTCTTTTCATAGCAAAGCCGTCTTTTCACTTTCGGGTGGCAGAGCCTACCAACAGATGAATTTGGCTTTCGGGTGGCAGAGCCAACCTATGATAATTTTCAGACCCTTTGTGATCACGGGTGACAGAGCCAACCTTCGATGGATCATAACTTATACACTAAGTAACTCTTTGGCTTAACCGTGAGACCAACACTTACAACAACAGGACTTTGCAACACAACAATACTACACAAGACCATACAACACTCTCTTCATTAGTGGCTAGCCTAGCACTCACCCTTCTCTCTTGCTCTCTACGAGCACTACCGCCTCTCATCTTCTATGCTCAAGGATGAATGCCATGACAAAGGAGGGGGGTCTCTATTTATAGGCCAAAGGAGACCATAGTACCAAGACAAAGTGCCCATTTCTAGAGAATTCCTAAATATTCTAGCATTTTATAATTTAATTTATTATTAATTCTAGAGTGATTCATGGGAAATATCTCCTTCTTGCATGGTGGAGAATAATTTAGAAGGTTACCTTGCTCTTTTCAACAATGGCCTACTTGCGCAACCCGACTGAACCTGAGCAGATGGTGGACCATACATCGCCTGCATCTAATCTTCTCCAAATGTTTGCTATGGAGGTCCTCGAGGAGACCGCCGCTCTGCCCTCATCCCTGGCGAAGGTGTCGTTCGACCCCTCCATTGGAAGTTGTGGAAGTCTTCACCGGTGACCGCTGCCTCGGCGACCCGCCGACCCGCCACGACGTTGCGGAGGCCGGAGGAGATAGAGGGGGTTGGTCGGCTGCCTTGGATCGGAGAGGGTATGGTGGTTAACCGTGTGAGCTGTCTGTTGTTTTCTATGAGAAATCCTCCCGTTATAAGTTGTAGGCTGTTTTGTTTCGCTCCAATATCCTATTGCATGGCAGCATTGCTAATTGAGATGTACGTTCATGAGGAGGGCAAAAAGGTTAACCGTGTGGAAGTACTTTTTTTGAAATGGAACCGGCAGGAGAGCTGTCTGTCATATTAATAAGAAGAAGGAAATCCAGAAGACTTTGAAGCTGTACAGGAGTTAGCAAAAAGCAAGAGCGTAAAAAACACGCATGCAAGTAGACTCACACTCTACCAATGAGGTGTGGCAGATGCTTCGCACCAGCCACAGTCCACATCGATGCCTCATCTTTGATTTTTGCCGTCACCACGAAAGAGGGCACTTCTGTACGATTCAAAATGCGAGCGTTGCGCTTCATCCATACTTCCCAGCAAACAAGGATGACTAAGGATTTCATACCTCTACGCAGAATTCCATGTGTTCGGCCAAAGTCGACTAAGGACTATGGACTGAGGCTATTTGTTTCCAATTTATGGGGTGCAGTGACGGTTCCAACCGTGTGGAAGTACTGATGAAGCCATGAAGGTGAACACAGAAAACACATGGCACCACTTTTATCTTGTTTGTTTGTTCTCCTTTTAACATAATATCGACATCCAATAACAACCCTACTACAATAGAAGGAACTCGTGTCCACGCTAGTAGGCATGCCCGAGCTACCAACGCTTTTCACTCGATCTCCATGATGTTGCTCCACTCCATTTGCTTTTTTAGTTCAATCAATTTGGTGTGATGGATCCGCTCTTGGACTGAGAAACGTGCAAATAATCCTCCTGAAATTCCTGGCATTCAGATGTGAACCCTCAGCACTGAATCCATTCGGTCTAGTTTCCTTATGCAAATCATGCAGAAATCCTCCTTGCAAACAGAAAGACGCAGACCCGTTGGAGGTTGCAGCCCTATCAAATCATGTAGAAATCCTCCTTGCAAATAGAAAGACGTGCACCCGTTGGAGGTTGCAGCACACAGCGAGCACGCGCGAGGCAGCACGAAGCTCGAGCCCTCCCTACCGCCGTGATTCCCATGGAGCCCCTCCTAAGCCCCCCCCCTACAAATTTGAGGGGGAAGAAGAAGAAAAGGAGGGGCGAGAGGAGGAAGAAGTCGAAGCAGCCCCTCCTGCCAGTCATTCCTTCATTCGCCACTGGAGCCAAACAAACCACACTTAGGGCTAGTTTGGGAGGAGGGGGAAAGCTCGCCCAGGGTAGTTAATCCCTCATGGGGATTTTCATACCCCACTTTTTTCCTGGGTGCAATTTCCACAGCGAGTAGCAAATCGCTGGCTCTATTTGGAGAACTGGAGGGATGGAAACCCATGGTATCAAAAATAGTCTCAAAAAATCATAAAACTCATAAAAATAAAAATAATATAATGAGAATCTCATTATCCAATAATTAAACGAAAAAAGTCTAAACTATAGCCAAAGTTTGGATAACCCTCTAAATTATCGTTTGGTTCATTTTACACCCCAAACTATGCCTTTTAGTTCAAATTACCCCTTAATACAATTTGTCTTTTTCATTTCTCCATGCATTGGAGGAGTTTTAAGCTGAAATTTTACAAGATGATAGTACACATCATAACACATCTTAGAAAAATACATCATATTTTAATAATTATTTTGATAGGTTAGTATATTTAATAATAAATTAAACATTGGAGTACAAAATTATAGGAAAAAATGATAAAAAATTATAAATTTTTTTAATATGCATTGTGATGTCTCTACTATCCTGCAAAATTTGAAATTAAAATTCAACTTGTGTATGGAGAAACAAAAAAACAAATTATATATGAGGGTAAAATGGACTAAATTGCATAGTTCATGAAGTAAATTGAACCAAGTTATAGCTTAGTGGGTTATTTAGACTTTGTTTATACTTGAAGGGAGTAAGTTGGAGTTTTTCCTAATGAAATATGCAAGATAACTTATTGCAGGATCATCCATATATCCATACTCACACCGATAAATACAAATGTTAACCTCACGTTCCTCATTTTTTTATACATTTTTTAAAGTAAAAACTCATCTTAGTTCACTCGGCACTTTGCATCCAACAAACGTTAATGCATCTCAAGCCTTTGCACTACATCTTTGTCATTAGAAGCTAGTTCAGCAACTGAATTGTGTAGGATCTTGTTTGCCACCTCATCACCACTCCCAACAGATTCTGCCACAACTGGAAGGTCAACAATGCGAGCCCACAATTGGTCTTCGTATGATCTGTCATTGGAAGAATGAACAGGTAGGTAGATGTTGTCATTTATGCTTAATTAGCAACACAGACATTGACAAGTTCTTATTGACTTGACCAAACCTAAGCAATTAAATCACCTCACTTGTTTATGACTATACTCCTTTATGTAAAGTAGGACCAGTAAGTAGTCAAAATAAATTGACCTATTAATTCATCTTTTGAAAATACCCCATAGGTAGATGTAATTCAGGCAGTGTTTAGGTTTGTTATCCAAACTACTTGCATATTGCTTTAGTTTAAATTGACGCATTTCAATTTACTGAACAAACTATGCTAGTGAAGTATGCTATTTCCACATGAAGTGAAACTGATAAATCATAAACTACTAAGTCGAATTGGATTACCATATCAATTTATTTGGTGATGCCAACCCAAGAAAATCAAGGAAGTTGTTTGTAAGCACCGTTTCAAGACCCTTGCCATCATAAGCTCTGACCACTGCTGTCATTGCATGTACAGAAATTCCATACCGACTGCATATAAAATGCCACATAAACCGGTTAAAATTCACCAGTAGCACCCACATAGAGTAGATATGAATCAGCTTTCACAAATTCAGTTCTCTTGTATTACTGTCGTAAGCATAATAAAACATAGTCCTCTTGACTAACCTGCCCCAGTCACCTAGAACCGACCCTGCACCTGCTCCTCGGGTTTCCCTGTGGTCGCTGGTGAACCATAAGTGTTGACGACCAAAATTGGCACTGGTCGAACAGACCGGTCTGACCGATGCTTTTGAGCGGTCTGACCGGTCTGGACCATGTAGCCGGTCTAGCAACACCGACCGGTCTGACCGATGCTTTTGAGCGGTCTGACCGGTCTGGACCATGTAGCCGGTCTGGCAACACCGACCGGTCAGACCGGTCTACTTGGAATCCGAGTACAACTAGAACTCTTTGTAGATTTAGATCTGTAATAGGATTTCTTGCGGGATAAGTCCACCCCACCCTATAAATATAAAGGGTCACGGCCGATTAGGGCATCCAATCGATCAAATCAATACAACTTTTATCTTTTTATTTTTCTCTTGCCCTAGCTTTTCCAATCTACTATTTGTTGTTCCTCCGTCGTCTCTACGTCGATTGAGGGCGTTTTAGGTGGCCTGCCGACCCTAGAACAACCCTACGTGTGCCTGCCCCGACGGGTCTTCCTGGGCTAACGTTCGTAGGCTTCGTCACAGATCTGCCGGCGGCGACCAGTCTGACCGCTCCAAGGGACCGGTCTGACCGGTCTACGCAGGAGGCGCTGCAGCGAGCTGCCTCTTCGTGACGCACGTTCGAGTGCGTTCGTGTGTTGATCTTGAAAGACGTCAACATACTTTTTGGCGACTCCGCTAGGGAAAGAATCAATCGGCTGCCATGGCCGGTAAAATTCCTAAACCTAGCGATGTTGATGCCGCCAACATCCAAAGGCCGACTGTTCAGCAACTTTCGGCCAAACAACAGAAGGCTCTTGATGACATCCAAAAGAATATCAGAGAGGAGAAGGAGAAGGAGATCCAGAAGCTGGAGGAAGAAGCCATTAAGCAGTACATCTCGCACTTCTCCATCGACCGACAAGGGAAGGTCACGACAGATGCCGGCTTCGATGCTTCATAGTTTGAGATAAATTTTGATGAGAACAAGCAGCTTGTCCTTAATTCTGAAATAGCTAATGCTATAGATGATGCTGTTTCTTCTCATGTGAATAATAAGTTGGAATTTATTGGTCAAAATATGCATGATATGTTTGATGATCGTTTTAGCAGAATTGAAATACATCTTGGTATGAAGTCTGTCGGTAATAATGCGTCTACATCTAATACCGATAAGACAATTCGTGGTTCGGCAATTCCAACTAATAATGCTATTGTGACTAATTCGGCTAATCAGCAAAACCGAATTAATTATAATGCATCACCTCATGCCAATGTGCCATATGGGGCAGCAAGTTCGTTGCGACATTCCACACTGCCGAACTTTGCTCAACCTAGTAGTCCACCGATCACAAATCGGCTTAACGCCGATGATGTTGGATCAGGTAGTAACAAAGAGGAGGTGATTAAGATATTTCGGCAAACTTTTGGTATAGAGCCTAAAGCCAAATGCCGATCTTATCAAAGGCCATACCCTGAGAATTACGATTATGTTGCATATCCTCAAGGGTTTAAAATTCCTGAATTTGCTAAATTCACTGGTGATGATAGTAGAACTACATTGGAGCATATAGGTCAATTTATTATACAATGTGGTGAAGCTAGCACTAATGATATTTATAAATTGAGGTTATTTCCTTTATCTCTATCGGGTGCTGCATTTACATGGTTTATTTCATTGCCACCCAATTCAGTTTTCACTTTTGCTGATTTAGAGCAAAAATTTCATGATTATTTCTTTAGTGGTGAAACTGAATTGAAATTGTCACATCTCACATCGGTTAAGCAAAAGATACATGAAGGTGTTTCTGAGTATATTAGAAGTTTTATTGATACTAGAAACCGATGTTATAGTTTGACAATTTCTGATAGAGATTTAGCTGATCTAGCTTTTGCTGGTTTACTTGATTTTCATAAAGCAAAGCTAGAGGGACAATAATTTCTAGATGTTAGTCAAGTCTTACAAAAGGCTCTGGCTAATGAAAGCCGGGCTAAAGCTAGAGATTCTCAAAAGTCCAATGAAAAACCTAATCGTCCTGTTTATGTGCTCGGGTGTGATTCCAATTGTTCGGACGATGAAGGTAAAGATGTTTATACCGCTGAATTTGTTTGGTCCTCTAATGATAAACCTTGCATTTGCGGTTCTCTTAAGCCGATTCATAAAGATCGGCAAGAAAGATTTACTTTTGATGTATCCAAATGTGAGAGGATATTTGATGAATTATATAAGAATGGGTACATCAAGATGTCGCATGTCATACCGCCGCTTGAAGAATTAAAGCGGCGAGCTTATTGCAAATTTCATAATACTTTGTCTCATGCGACTAATGATTGCAATGTGCTTCGAAGGCAAATTCAATCGGCTGTTAACGAAGGTCGAATAATTGTTCCATAAATGCAGGTGGATCAGAATCCTTTCCCTGCACATACACATGTGCTTGAATTGAGTAATCCTAAAGTGTTAATTCGGCCAAATCAAGCCGAGTCAACAAAAGGAAAAAATATAATTATTGGTGAAGAAAGGTCTGAGCCTTCGAAATCTCATCAGGAAGCTCCAGCAAAGAAGGTCCTTGAAGATTCATCGAAGAATTCAGCGCTCGGGGGGGGGGGGGGCAAGAACAGAAGAAGGACGCCAGATATGCTCAGACCGGTCTGGAGACCGGTTTGACCGGTCCATCTGGGATTTCTAAAAAAAATTCCAGAAAAAACAAAAAGGAGAGGCCGAGTTTCAAGCAACTCTTGGCCAAGTATGAGGAGAAAGGAGCTACTCAGAAACAGAAGAAGCGACCAGATCAAGCTAAAGATACAAATCCATCATCGGAGCATCGTGAGCAATCGGCTTCTCATGTGCAGCAAGGTAATAATGTTTTTGCGCCATATTCATTTGGTGGGCCGATTGCTCCATGGTTCTGGTCGTATCCTTACTATTACACACCTATGGATTATAGTAGAATGTATATGCATCGATATTTTATTCAATATTCTTCTATATATCCAAGTTATGGTGCCTCTCAAAGACCGATTGTTGCTAGCAATAATCTGGTCAAAAGCAAACCTGATTGCAGCAAGGAGGGTGAGAAAGCCATAAAGAAAGACAACATGTATTTACAGCCGAGGTGGTGCCCTTCAAGCTTGTCTCACACCCAAAAAAGAAGGCTGCAGCGGATGCGCAAGGAGTCTATGGAACAGCAAGTGAAGGTTGTACCAGCAAGGTCGGCGACCATGAAGCAGGTATGGAGTCCTAAGCAAGTTGTTTCGTCATCAGCTTGAAAAAGAAGCAAGATATGGCCGATAGAATTTATCGCCCTTAGAACAAAATATGGCCGATGCATATTTATCATCGTCCTTAGACAATTTTGATCCAGAGGCTTGTTTTTTTGGCATGCTAGCATCACCAAAAAACAGGGGGGCATATGTTGACGACCAAAATTGGCACTGGTCGAACAGACCGGTCTGACCGGTGCTTTTAAGCGGTCTGACCGGTCAGACCGGTCTACCTGGAATCCGAGTACAACTAGAACTCTTTGTAGATTTAGATCTGTAATAGAATTTTTTGCGGATAAGTCCACCCCACCCTATAAATATAAAGGGTCACGGCCGATTAGGGCATCCAATCGATCAAATCAATACAACTTTTATCTTTTTATTTTTCTCTTGACCTAGCTTTTCCAATCTACTATTTACTGTTCCTCCGTCGTCTCTACGTCGATTGAGGGCGTTTTAGGTGGCCTGCCGACCCTAGAACAACCCTACGTGCACCTGCCCCGACGGGTCTTCCCGGGCTAACGTTCGTAGGCTTCGTCACCGATCTGCCGGCGGCAACCGGTCTGACCGCTCCAAGGGACCGGTCTGACCGGTCTACGCAGGAGGCGCTGCAGCGAGCTGCCTCTTCGCGCCGCACGTTCGAGTGCGTTCGTGTGTTGATCCTGAAAGGCGTCAACATACTTTTTCATATGTTGACGACCAAAATTGGCAGCAACCTGAACAGACCGGTTTGGCCGGTGTGTCCAGGCGGTCTGACCGGTCTAGGCGTCTGTAGACTGTATGGCATGACCAACCGGTCTGACCGGTAGGTCCGACCGGTCTGACCGGTCTAGGAGGAGTCCGAGTACAATTAGAGTTCTTAATAGATTTAGATCTGTAAATAGGATTTCTGGCGGGGTAAGTCTTCCCCCACCCTATAAATATAAAGGGTCACGGCCGATTGAAGAGGAACCCAATCGAATCTATCAAAAACACATCTTTTGTCTTTTTTATCTTTACCCTACTTTTCCAACCTCGACATGCTGTTCTTCTCTCGTCTCCATGGCGTTTGAGGACGCCCTAGCTGGCCTGCCGAGCCTAGGGTAACCCTACATGCGCTTGCCCCGACGGGGTCCCTCCCGGGCGAGCGTTCATAGGATCATCGCCGTTCTGCACGGCGACCGGTCTGACCGGTCCCTCTGACCGGTCTGACCGCTCCACGCAGGAGGTGCTGCAAGGAGCTCCTCCTCGCGTCGCGCGACCTAGCGCGATCATGTGTTGGCCCGTAAAAGGCGTCAACACAAATTGGCGACTCCGCTGGGGAACGAGAATCAGGCTATCATGGCCGATTTGTCAAACCCTAGCAATCCAGCATCGTCTGAAGAACTACTTGAAGAGTATCGGCGAGAATACGACAAAGCAGTCGAAGGTCTACTTTTGTCTTGCTTTCGTACAACAGAGCATGGAGTCGTTAAGATAAAGGAGTTGCAGACACCATCTACCATTGATGTATTAATGGAGATGCAATCTTCAGGTACTTTATCTGACATTCTATCTGGTTTTGTCAAGCATTTGATTGATAAGAAAGATAGTTCAGTTGCAATTCCTGTTATTCAAAAATCGGCTATTGAAAAGCCGACTAGTAATCCTTGCGAAATTTTGCATAATGTTGCTAGTCAAGATACAATTCGGCTGTCCCAAGCCGAAATTGTTGAGCCAAATTTCCCTAGCAAGAGCACAGAAACTAAGTTTAGTACTTCTACGCTCGGGGGGCAACAAAACATAGTCAAAGGTTCCGGTTGCACCGCAACCGGTCTGACCGGTTATCCGACCGGTCTAACCGCCTCGTCTAGGGTTTCACCAAATAATTCAAAACCTAAGATGGTTAAGCCAAAAAAACCCGAGATTGGTGTTTGGAAAACTGTTGAATCCAAAGGCCGTCACAAGCATCAAAAGGAAAAGCCGAAGCCCTTTCTTAGAGATCTTCCGGCTAAATTTAGAAAACGAAATAATGATGCTAGTCGGCTAAAACATCCAAAACACTCAAGATCTACTCCAAGACAACAATTCCATGATCGGAATCGGCAGACAAATAATTTTCCTAATTCAGTGCCGTTTTCATCACATAGGTCGTATACACATATACCATACGGCATGCCTTGTTTTTATCCGTCATGGTATTTTAATTCCTATATGCCGTCTCTTCCTACATATTTGTGCCCAAATTATATTACCTATAGGGAGCCGGCAATTAGTAAGCCATCATCTACGAATAATGGCCGTTTTGATCCTAAAAATCGGCCTGTGCAGAAAAAGAAACACATGGTGATCAAGCAAGTTTATCGTGTCAAAAAAGATGGGCGATTGAATAAAAATTCAGATTTGACACAAGATAAAGAAAAGCCGACCGTTGAAGAAACATCGGCTAGTTCCGTTGCTCAGATTGTTCCCAATGGAGACCATACTTCAAACAATATAGTCGAACAATGTTCAAGTTCGGCTGGGGGGCAAGATAAGAGCATCTATATCGGTTCTGACAGGACCGGTCTGACCAGTTCGTCAGTTCGTCAGACCGGTCTGAACCTGGAAAGTCTGGTGGTGCAAAAAATAGGATCAAGCCGACCTTTGAGGAGCTTCTGGATAAATACAAGAAGATATCTGCGCAAAAACAAAACAATCAATTGGAAGGCAAACGAAAAAGGAGTTCTTCATCACCAAGATCAAGAAAGCATCAACGGTCATCGTATTGGTCTTCGTCATTTATCCCGTCGATGCACGTACCATGGTCTGCATATTCAGGTTTGTTTAATCCATGGTTTGGTCATAATCCTTGGCTGCCATATTATGATTATCAGTTTTATACTTTTCCAAGGAGCTATGATTTGTATAATCGGCCGCATTGGCCGTCTCAAGATTTTTGTTATTGAACATGCTAAGAAATGTAAAGCCGAAATAGTTTGCTGATCGTAAGCTAGAAATTGTTACATGCTAGTTCTCTTAGTTCGGCTATTTTAGCATGTTTAAATATAATATATGGCCGCCGTATTGTTAATCTCGCCCTTAGACAATTTTGGTCCAGAGAAGTGTTCTTTGGCACACAAGCTTTGCCAAAGAACAGGGGGGCATATGTTGACGACCAAAATTGGCAGTAACCTGAACAGACCGGTTTGGCCGGTGTGTCCAGGCGGTCTGACCGGTCTAGGCGTCTGTAGACGGTCTGGCATGACCAACCGGTCTGACCGGTAGGTCCGACCGGTCTGACCGGTTTAGGAGGAGTCCGAGTACAATTAGAGTTCTTAATAGATTTAGATCTGTAAACATGATTTCTTGCGGGGTAAGTCTTCCCCACCCTATAAATATAAAGGGTCACGGCCGATTGAAGAGGAACCCAATCGAATCTATCAAAAACACATCTTTTATCTTTACCCTACTTTTCCAACCTCGACATGCTGTTCTTCTCTTGTCTCCATGGCGTTTGATGACGTCCTAGCTGGCCTGCCGAGCCTAGGGCAACCCTACACGCGCTTGCCCCAACGGGGTCCCTCCCGGGCGAGCGTTCATAGGATCGTCGCTGTTCTGCACGGCGACCGGTCTGACCGGTCCCTCTGACCGGTCTGACCGCTCCACGCAGGAGGTGCTGCAAGGAGCTCCTCCTCGCATCACGCGACCTAGCGCGATCGTGTGTTGGGCTATTGTCCCTATCCCTGCGATCAGAATGCACCCGTGGAGCTTGCCCATGGTTCCACTTGCTAATGTTCCACTGCGTCGTTCTGGACAAACAGTCTGACATGACTTGGGAAAATCTCCTTGGAAAAAAATTGTCTGGTCAAATTCGGTTTCAGAGTTACTACAGAAGCAAGATTGCAGTTTTCAACTAACAACAGACTGAATTAGCTTTGTTAGACTGGACATAAATGCTGGAACTGGACATACCCGAGCCATTCCAGCATTCTCTGCTAATCAATTGGATGGTTGACGCCTGCTACAGCCAAGCAGACGGCGCACATGTTTTATCGTCTTCGGCGCTCCTTGAGCAGCGCCTGCGACATCACTCTCTCCAGGGTTCCCCTTGCTCTATCCTCTGAACAATCGATACAAGAAAAAAGAAACAACAACCTATTTTAACCAGCAAAGAATCTTCCACAGAATTGCCCACTGATTTATCACCACAATCATTGATCATCGATGCATGATCATTGATTAGCAGCTGAGGTGAGCCAATCAAATTAGACAAAGCAATGCAACAGCTGGACAACATGATGAAACAAAAACTGAAGAATCTGTCATCAACATGCGTACTACCCATACAAGGAACCAATGTAAAGTGATTTTCCTCGGCAACCAGAATAACAGGAGCTTACCTGGGCCAATAGTGTCGAGTGAAGTGATCAGCAGGTTGTGAATCTTGGAGATGACAGCCAATCAGACGAGAGATCATCAAGGTCTATATAAGATCTAGGAATCAGGAGAGAGGAGATCAAACCCTAGCCAATATAGGAGAGTGTAACATCTCGTATTTTTACGGAATGTTATATACTCCAAAAATACTAGTTTTCAAAAAAAATTCGTGAGCATGTGATAAATAGATAGAATAACTTAAGGTTGACTCCACTCTCTACCCCAAATTACTAGTAAAATAAAATCAAATAAATGTAAGGGGCTATTTTTGCTAGTATGAATTATTTGGAGTTCATTTGCATCTTATGAAGTTCTCCTTGTTTAAATTTGGATTGAATGGCTCTTGTTTGAAATTGTTTGGGAATTAATTTGAACCAAGCCATTGGAATTAATTCCAAAAGCTAACTACCCAACCCTCTAACTAACTTGGACCTAAACCCAGCCCAGCACCCAAACCTAACCCGCTAACAGCTCACCTAACCCGGCCTGTTAACCTAACCCGCACTCAGCCCAAACCCCACCTGCGGCCCGCCTACCTCGGCCTCTTCCCGTGCGTGGCCCGACCTAGCCCAGCACGCGCGCTGCCAGCCCGTGCGGCTTTTTTATTTTTATATTTTAAAAAACATTTTTATAGAAATATATTTTTGGTTTCACATTTTACAGTTTTATACCCCGGCCTACCGCCCGGCAGGGGGCGGCAGGGACCTATATGTAAATAAATATTTTTTTTGCGCGAAGGCCCCTAGCGGGAGTCTGCCGCCCCCCTGCCGGTGGAGGGGCGGCAGGCAGCCCGCCCGCCTGGCAGGGTGGCGGCAGGCTCCCCCCAAATATAAAAGCTAAGCCCCTTACCTCGCACCCTCATTTCCTGCCCACAAGATCCAGAGAGGGGAGAGGGAGAGAGGAGGGGTGAGGGAGGTAATTCCACCAGCGAAGCTCTGCCGGATTTTGGATCCGAACCGCAGGTAACCAATATTTCTCAACTTTCTCATTGAAATTTTTTTGTATGTTTAATTCTATTATTAGTATTTTTTATTATTGCAAGCACTTAGGGTTCAGATTAGTGGTTAATTAAAATAATATATTGGATTAATTAAAATAAAGTTTTTGGATGGCCAGACATGTCGAGTAAGGTGGCGTTTCAAGTTCATTACGGTGACTTCTATAGAATTACTCATGATTCCTATGGAGTAAATCTATCAGCATTGGAAAGAAGACAGTGCAGTTTAGATAAACCCCTAGAGAGGAGTTTTGAGTCCATACGGAAATGTCTTCACAGGAAGTTCATTGTGAATCCAAAGACTCATTTGCTTACCGTTCATACCTTGACTTCCTGGAAAACTAATGGGGATTTTTGGGAGTTGACGCCTATAAGTAGTACGGAAGAATAGCAACATTACATGCACGCAGCTCTTGAAAGTGGGTGGCCTCTCGCAATGGTAATTCAGATTCACCAGAAGGCCGGTGATTTAGGTGAAGGGTCAACACACACAACATCTGACTGGAATGAAGAGATGGAAGAAGATAAAGAAGAAGAGAACGTGCAAGCTCTAGAACCAGAACCACAAGGTTTAGCAAATGAAGGCGAGCGGATACCTGGATTGTGGAGGACATGGAGAAAGAAGACCAGGATGCGCGAATAATGGAGCAATGTGGGGACTCATCAGACGATGAGGACGATGAGCGCTTCCCAGTGCTAGGTGAATGGCGTGAAGAGGGTTTTGGGAATCCAGTGGTACAAGATATTAGGAGTTCGGAGTTTGAATACAAAGTGAATGAGGTTGTACAAGGGACAAAGTATCGTACCATTGAGGATGTGAAGGATGCTGTGAAGCTCTGGGTTGTATCTCTGAGGAAGGAATTCAGAGTACTGAAGTCTAGCATTAAAGAATACGAGGTGAGGTGTGCAGATAGAGACTGTACATGGTGAGTGCATGCCTACAAGGGAAAGTTCAAGACACACTGGGAATGTTCAATTGTTACACCACATACTTGTAGATTGACAGGTGCTGTGGGACATCATCGTTATAACACATCAACTTTCGTGGCTAAGAAGATGTATGGGGTGATTCTTGACAAAATGGATTACGAGCCTGCATTGATAATTAGGGACATTAAACAGAATTTCCAGTATGTGATCAGTTATGCAAAGGCTTGGCGGTCTAAACAAAAAGTATTTGAGATGAGGTTTGGCACTTATGAAGCATCATATGACAACCTACCTCGTATGCTTGAAGCAATTGTGCACAGAAATCCTGGAAGTGCTTTTGATACATACAGTGTACCGAGCTTGTCAGGGGGGCCAAGCATTCTGCTGCGAGCTTTCTTCTGCATTGGAGCATGTGTGATGGCATTCATTTACTGTCTTCCTGTTCTGTGTATTGACGGCACTTTCCTGACAGAGAAATATAAGGGAACAATATTGACGGCAATCGGAATTGATTGCAACAAGCACATAGTTTCCATCGCTTTTGACTTTGTTGAGAATGAAAATACAGAAAGCTGGTACTGGTTTCTTGAATGTCTGAAGAATCACGTTGTTGTTGGAAGGCCTAATGTTTTCCTTATCAGTGATAGACATGCAGGTCTCCTTGCAGCTATAAGTCAGCTACAAGAAGGTAGTCCATTTTCAACTCCTATATGGCCAGATGTTGTCAGTAGGTTGTGTGTGAGGCATATGACTGCTAATTTTTATGAGCGGTTCAAGAACAAGGATCTGATGAATTTGTTCAAGCGATTGTGCGCTCAGAATCAGCAGAGGAAGCTCGATGCTTTGTGGGGGTATAATTGATGATATGAGCGCCGAATTGCTTAAGAGCCACGCCTCATCATCCAGCAGGAGACATTCTACAGATTCAGTAGTTGAACATGCTAAGCCATTTTCACGGTGGATTGATGGTGCGCCTAAAGAGAAGTGGTCACTTTTGTATGACACAGATGAGAGGCGTTACGGAATCGAGACGACCAACCATGCTGAGTGTTACAATATGGTAATGCGTCGTGTTCGTGGATTTTCTCTTGTTGGCATTGTTGAGTTCATCATGTATGGATGTATAAGGTACTTTAGGGAGCGGTACACATCAGCCGCTTCCTTACTTCATGATCCAGGATTGCGTTTTTGCAGAATAGTCAATGAGTACATGGAGAGAAAAAAATTGAAAAGGCTCGATTTCACTCAGTCATATCGATGGGCACAAAGGAGCAAAGATTTGAGGTATCATGCAGGGACAGGACCGGACAGGGTGTCCGCAAACAAAGGGTAATTCAAGAAGTCTTGATAACCATTGACGGGAGGGTGTTCTGCCGATGCCAGAAGCCAAAGGTGCATCACTTACCATGCTCCCATGTCATCGCGGCTTGTTCTGTATCTGGATTAGATGCTGCGTCATATATTTCTCAATATTTCACAAGAGAAGCCGCAGCACAGACTTAGTGTCATGAGATATACGGCATCAGTATTCTAGGCCCATTCACTCAAAAAAATCTCCATCCAATGCTCATCCCTGATCTAGCTACGAAGAGGGGCATAGGCCGACGGCAGACACGTCGTATCCGGAACGGAATGGACGAGTCCGAGGCTGGAATAAAGAAAAAACATTGCAACTTGTGTGGAGCGGACGGTCACACTTACAAGAAGTGGCCACAGCTTTCAGTACCCACTGCTGCTGTCGAGGCTGGACCTTCCGGGAATCTAACGGATGAGTCGGCTCCACCTACAAGAATTCACCGCATGTAGTTGTGCACGACACACATTCCAATGTTTTTGTTTGTACGAAACTAAGTATATTGTGTACGTAGTATGCCTAAATGTCTTGTTTAATTAGTTGGCAGTGCATATTTCTATAGAATTTGGTTGTAATGAATGAAATCTTCAATGTAATATCTTATGTGGTATCTTATTTAACGTTCAATTTAAATTTCGTTCATTGTATCAAATTGGTCAGCCCCAAATGCTTGGACACATGGTTTGTGGTCACCTTTAGCACAAGCACCAATTTTATATTGGGGGGAGCCTGTCGCCCCCCACCGGGCGGGCGGGCTGGCTGCCGCCCCTCCACCGGGCGGCAGGTGCCTGCCGCCCGGGAGGGGGGGCAGGCTCCCGCCAGGGGCCTCCGCGCAAAAAAATATATATTTATTTACATGTAGGCCCCTGCCGCCCCCCTGCCGGGCGGTAGGGGTATAAAACTGTAAAATGTGAAACCGAAAATGTATTTATGTAAAAAAACGTTTTTGAAAATATAAAAATAAAAAAGCCGCGCCAGCCCGTTTTCTCGCACACTGGCCCGCTAAGCACCATCGGCCCAGCAGCCTTTTCTCCCGCCGGCCCGCGAAGCAGCCGCTCCCCGCGCCGGCCTACACCACAGGCCAGCTCGCTCGCCGCCTCGGTCCGCCTTGTGCCACCGACGCCGCGGACCCACACATCAGGTGCCCCTGTGCACCTTTCTCCTTCCCCGCCGCGACGCCGCTCGCCCCGCTTTTGCTCTGCTCCGCGCTTCTCTGCACCGCGCCCTCGCTTTCTCCGCTCCACGCCAAGGAAGCCCGTGTTCCACGCCAGGAGCGCCTGCCCTGCTGACGCCTGCACCTGCCACCGAGCCTACCCCTGTCGGCCACACCCGCGCGCACAACCCCGCGCCGCGCCCCTGCGGCCGGGCCCGGACGCCGAAAAACCACCGGTCCCGGCTAGGGAAATCCCTAATCGGCGCCGCCTATAATAGCCCGCGGCCCCGAAGCCCTAACACCCCTCTAGGGTTTCGGTTTCCCGGACCACACCGCCACCACCAATTTGAGAAAAGGGGGCAGGAGGGGGAAAAACAGAGGAGCCGGAGGAGGAGCAATTGGCGGCTGTCACCGCCGGAGGAGGGGAGAGAAGGATGAAGTGAGGCCGTAGCCAAGCAAGGGGGAAGAGGAGGCGGAGCCGGAGGAGGAGGAACGCCACCGGGTCGCACCGCAGCCGAATGTGCCGAGAGCCGAGAAGGACGTCGCCGCCGTCGGGAGCTTCCGCCGCGCCGACGACCCGAACAACGCCGTCAACGCCCTGGCACCGCACGGCACGGCATCACGCCTTCCCTGCACCGGCCCGCCACGACACCGAGCACTATCTACTCCAAACCCACCAGTGAGCCCGCCGCCCGTCGCCCCTGCTTTCCCGTGGATGCTGCACGCCGCCGTGTTCCACCGCGTCGCGACCTTGCCATGGTCATGCTCCGCGCACGCACGAACGTCGGCATCACGCCGGCCACAAAGGCCTCGCCTTTCGCCCCGTGTGCACACACGCCTCGCCGGAACAAGCCGAGTGCCGCACCCTTAGCTCTTTCGCGCCCCTCACCGGACTTAGCCGCACCGCCGCCTCGGGGGCCCGCCTGCACCACGCCACGGTCGAGCCCCGATGCGCGCGCACGCACGCACGCACCGGCACCCGCCGGCATTCCACCACGCGCACTCTCGCCTCCTCCGTCGCCAAAAGTTTTGACACACCCACCCTCTTGTATCCGCAAGTACCTTCCAAACATACGCACACGGCCGCCGGAACATGCATGACGCTGATGACGGGCTTGATTTATTTCTTTCCTTATTATGCACACGGTGTATGCTTTTGGAATGATGAAATCATACCATGCATGCATGGCGCTGATGACAGACGATTGATTTATTTCCTTGCATGGCGCACAGGCACCCAGTGTTTTTTGGAAGGAAAAAACAGATTCATGGCACGCGTACGTCTCCTGCCGTCAGCATCCTGGCCACCTGTCCGCCGGCGCCCAACACAGCACACGTATGTCTCCCTGTCACCTCCTAGCCACCGTCGCGCCTGTCCGTCGGCGCCTGTCGTTCTACTACTTCCCATCAGCACCTCTAGGCCATACGATCCCCCGTTTCACAACAAGCAGATTGCAAGCCACAGCCCCTAGCGGAAAGATGACTCCTGTGTCTTCTTCTTCTTTTTTGTCTCTGGAATCTGCCATGGCACAATCTCATGGAACTGATGTTGATGTAGTCAATGGTGGCTTTTATTTATCCAGCGGACTACAACTTGCTGTAGCCATATGGAATCAGAGAATTGTACTTCAAGGACACCAGGTTAGTTATTTTCTTTGTGTATAAATAAATAATATGCTATATTTTTTAATCTACTCAATACTGTATAAAATAAGTGTAATACATTAATCTTGATCCATCGCAGTGCCCTAGCATTCATATGTTTTGTTACCCATGTTGACGACGAGAGCCACAAACATTTTGTCGAGGCTGATATCAACACCTATACTATCATGACTAATAGATTTCTTGTTGACCAGAGTATAGGTGAGTATGATTCATAGATGTCTATTCAAAGAACCACAATTTGCAGTATTTAATTTTTTCATCCCATATGCATGTTAGATGTTCAGCTGCATCTGAGCATAGTTCAATCTGTCTAAGCAATGTAAGAGGATACCCATGGGATCAACATTAGAAGATATTTTAGTGGTATTTATTGTCAATTATTTATTATTTATAATTATTGTATTGTCAATGATATATTGATTGTTAATATTAATATTGTCAACCCTTTCTATGTATGTATATACATTTATGATTACAGACCCTATTTTGCGTGATAGCATCAAATATGCGGTTGTCGCTCGAGCTGAAGAGCTAAGGAAGTTCCATGAAGTACCACGCTTGGGTGTTGAAGGCCATAAATTTGCATTGAAATATGTATACAAGTACATGAGATGCTGTGAGAATTTTGAATAAATCAAAACCGAAGAAACTCGAGAATCTGAGTTAGATTTAGAATGGAGTGGATTGCTATGTTTTTAGTAAAAAATAATTTAATTGTTTTAGTATAATTTTGTTGTTTTAGTAATCGTTCGATGTAATCCAACTTTACTTTCTTATATCAATTTTGAGTCTCGTATTATTTTTAAATATAATTACTCTTTACACACTTGTTATTTTTGATATAATTATTTTTTAAACACGTGCCTGTGACTCCAATAGTCTAAACTAAAAATTAAAATCTTTTACCGCACCTCCGTGAGCAGCCGTAGCTGTCAGAGACTGGACGAGTCAACTTTCACGCGGAGCAGCACGTGTCCGCAAGTCTCAACACCGTTTGCCGGAAGCGAGCCGCTCCGGCTCCGCTGGCCGCGCCGGCGCCGGGCCGCCATGGCGCCATGCATCTCGACCGTCCGCGATAGCTTCGAATTAATTAATAAAAAATAAATGCTCACCCCCATGCGCACACGCAGATCGCTTTGGTCCGGTGGTATCTTCTCAGTCAGAACCAGCTAGCGTCGATTCTTTCGGGCAGTCAAACAGGAGCACATGTAGTGTCGCGGCACCTTTGATTTCTTTTCTGCGTGGAGTTGGCAAGTACGGTCGTCCAGACATACCGTCGTCTCACGGCAGCAGAGGGACACGCACGCGAAATTCAGGCTCATCTTTTTCGTTCTGACGGTCGGCCACGACGAAATTTCACTGCTCCTAGTCCGATACATGCAGCACTTCGCGCTTGGCAGGCGATGCACGGTACGCGTCGATCACCGGCCGACAGAAGGCACGCGTGAAATTGCCAGCGAGCGTAGAGCGTACTACACTAGAGCCCACTACAGACTGCAAAGGCGGTCGCCCGCATGTCTGCTGGTTTTATAATAACGGCTGTCGCCACGATGTCGGATGAGTCTCAGCGAACTGAACTTATCGTTATATCCAATCGGCTGCCAGAGCCAGCACTCGATCATGGACAGGTTAGTCAAGCCAGGGCTAGGTCGACGTTGATTACCATTTCCGGTATCGGCCAGTCCTTAGTCAGCCCACTCAGCCGCCGGATCGATCGACTTCAGCCACATTTCCACCTCGCAGTTACTCCGAATTTGCAGTAGAATTGCTCTCTCAACTTCCCCAATGCAGCCGCCTCCTTGCTCTATAAATTCTGCCCACACGGTGCCGTCGATCATCATCCTCGCTCGACAGCTCGATCAGGTAGCTGATCAACTCGAGTTGGACGGCGGAAAGCTCAGACTTCAGCACGCAAGGATGGCGCGATCCGTGCCCCGACGAATGCTTCCGCTGCTCCTCGCCGCCTGCTTCCTCCTCCGTCTCGTGGTGTCCGACTGCTCATCAGCAGCGGTAGCAGCATTGTCTCCGGCGGAGGAGCCGCGGGAACCAGCTGGTGGCGCTCACGGCGCCGCGTGGCGCCACCAGGTGCCGGTCGTCGATGCCGAGGCACGCGCCGCCCGGACCACCATGGAGCTGGCGAGGTACGGGGACGCTGATGACGGCGAGGCACCGTCGGCAGCGGCGACACCTGCGCGGGGTGAGGGCGGCGTCGCTCCGCGGCCGCCGCGGCAGGAGACGAGCGGCGGCGGCCGAACGCTGGTGCGAGCGGGGCTGAGGCCCGCGGTGCTGCTGCGCTCGAAGCTGGCGCGGCGGCTTCTGGCAGCAACGGCAGGCGTCGTCGAGGGCACCGGTACGGACGGAGCCGGCCCGTCGTGCCACTCGAACAACGTGCACATAGACTGTCCCCCGGCGTCGTCGAAGCCCTAACGACGACGACGCGGCCGGGCTTGCATTGGCTGCATGTGAACATTTATTTTATATGTTTATTACTTTTATTCACGCACCCAAATAAGTAGCCCTAGGCTATCAACTGGATGGACACGGCCACACGTGTGGTGTGTCCGTTGACCACTGGGGATCGCTATAGCTAGGATAACATGTACATACGCATGAAAACATGATTATGATTACCAGGCAACATATGCGTGCATAGATATTTGTGTGTTCAACTTCTTCGGCACAGAACTAACAGCATCGCTCCCCGCACTTAGGCTGTTTAATTCGTGAAAAAGTTTGGGTTCTACTGTAATATTTTCGTTGTTATTTGATAATTAATGTTCAATCTTAAACTAATTAGGCTTAAAAGATTCGTCTCGTGCCAATCAGTTAAACTATGTAATTAGTTATTTTTTTCAACTGTATTTAATGTTCAATGCATGTGTTCGAAGATTCGATGTGATGAGTATTGTAGGAAAAAAGTTTGGAAACTAAACAAGACCTAAGCAAACTCGTCAGCGAGAACACAAAGCATCAGTTAGTCCGTTCTTCCATATATTCCAATCTAGCTATAGCTACACATACAACTGTTTTTTGTTGTCTGTAAAACAGTGCAATAATTTGTGCCGGTATATATCTCTTGGATTTAACTGAGACCTCCTGGTGACGAATTACGAAACCTCTCCTCCTTTAGTAAAATTCATTTGTTTCCCTCCAAATATCACACGACGTCGTTGCATAATGTAAGTACACCGATCGAGATCTTTCCTTCCTGACTCAGAAGTCAGAACCCTGCTGGCTCCAACTCCTAGGCTGTGTAGTTCCAAAATTTCTCTCTCCAAATTTTACTATTCACCTATCACATCAAATCTTTTACCTTATGCATGGAGTATTAAATGTAGGTAAATAAAAAAACTAATTGTCACTACTACAGATCGGGCCATTTGTCCCGGTTCCAAAGGGCTATTTGTCCCGGTTTTGGAACCGGGATTCGGCCGCCGGGACAAAAGCCCTGGAGGCTTTTGTCCCGGGTGGTAGAACCGGGACAAAATGTCCCTCGCGCTAAAAATTCTTTGCGCCCTGCGGGATTGGAACCCAAGACCTATTGCCTAGCGCATGGCCTGCTTGCCAACTCACCTAAGCAGTACATGTGACTCAGTAAAGAATAACTATCTTTTGAACTATCGCGTGGAGGGGCCTTTTGTCCGGGTTGGTACCACCAACCAGGATAAAATGGTCACCCTTTTGTCCGGGTTGGTGTTACCAACCAGGATAAAAGGGTTGGACCTTTTGTCCCGGGTGGAGCCACCAACCGGGACAAAAGGGGGGGCCTTTTGTCCCGGTTGGTGGCTCCACCCGGGACAAAAGGCCCCTGTCCCCCGCTGGCCCGGCTAGCCTTTGGACCCGGGACAAAAGCCATCTTTTGTCCCGGGCCCAAAGGTAACCGGGACAAATGATCTGGAACAAAGACCTATTCTGTAGTAGTGTGTATAGTTTTGATGTACACGACGAGACGAATCTTTTGAGCCTAGTTAGATCATGGTAGGACAACAATAACCACACACAAATGAAAAGTACTACAGTGTGCTACAGTGCCCGATGTGACTCTTTTTACCACCATTTTACGGATCTAAACACAGCCCTACTTACTGGTGAGGCGCGGCGCGGCCCTGTTTGGTTCGGCGTCTGCATTCTAGAGTTCCTAGCACGCATGTTTTTCGAGAAAAGAATCTCGCATGCATGGAGTACTAAATGAAGTCTATTTGCAAAACATATTCAGGGATGGGTGTAACTTTTCGCGACGAATCTAACGACGGTAATTAATCGATGATTAACTACAGTGATGCTACAGTAACTCATTCTTAAATCACGCGGTCAAAGGCCTCATTAGAATCTTTAGGGTTTCTAGCGCGGGGTTCTGAAGTTGGTTTTATAAACTGACTTTATTTGACACCGTAATTAACGGTCAAAGTGCGTTCTAGTCCATTATAGAAAAACAAACAAGGCCACTTTTCGTGGGCACGCGGTTGGCTGGTTTGAACCGTCACTCATGCTGACATGCATGCAGTGTATCATCAGATGAGACACTACATGAGGACTACGCTTTCTTTAAGAGCAATGCAACATACCCTGCGGACTGCGGTGGCGGCCATAGTTTCTGCGAATGTAGGGTGCCTTCGTTGGCCACACAAATTGTTGTGGCGATATGCCCACGCATCTTCCGAGATGAGTTCTTACGCATGTACGAAAAAAGTTGGCAAAATAGCCAAATTCATTCATGAACTATGAAAGGTTCCAATATCAGTTCATGAACTATCCAAATTGACTCAACTTCGTCCATTTGCTGACGCGGCACGCCACGTTAACTTGCCTCATCACCATCTCCTATTGAAATGACCATTTTATCCCATCCTTATTTTGAACAGACCAGCAATGTCTTATAGTTTAGAGACTGAATTGAGTGTTTTCATAGTTGAGGGATAAAATTGAGCCAAACGGCTATTTTGCCAAAAAGTTCACCAACCCACACCGGCGGTCGACATCCCAACGCGCGTAGCGTAGTAGTATCTCAGGTATCACACCGACCCCTCCCCTAGTGGCTGCGTCGTCAAACCGAGCTAGCGCGCGCCTGCCGAAATGCCTCTGCAAATTCGCTCGCGCCGCAGCTCGTTTTCGGTCAGCTCTGGTCGCAATGCGCCGTACGTGCTCCGTCGTGCTCGCTCGCACTGGGCTTGCCTGCGGCCTCTTTCCCCCTTTGGCAACTGGCAAGTGATGATGTGCTGCCGCGTGCTCCATCAGCCGCGCTCGCAGTTGCAAGGAAGCAGAGAGGAAGAAGCGTGTGCGTGATTAGGTTACAAGCAGGGAGGAAGAAGTCTGAACAAGCAATCTCCACATGGGCCATCCATTCACATGCAGGCTTTCATACGTAGCATTTCCGACGACACTACCTTCGAACTCCATATATATATCTTCTGCAGGAAGCACCGTGTAATGTGACTTTGGAACTTACCCTGGCGTTGCGCTCTCCCGACACATGCACGGCTCTCCCGAGCTGCGCCCAAGTATAAATCCACTCCCACGCAGCCACGCAGGTCCATCAAGCTCGGTGCACTCGGGTTTGTGACACCAGCAGGCAAGCACAACACACACACACACACACACACACAGAGAGAGAGAGAGAGAGAGAGAGAGAGAGAGAGAGAGAGAGAGAGAGAGAGAGAGAGAGAGAGAGAACATGAAGCCGGCACGCCCCGGGCACGCGGCGTTGCCGTTGCTTCTCCTGACCGCCTGCTGCTGCGGCCTTCTTTTCCAGGCCGCCGAGTGCGGAAGACCACCCTCCTCTCCGAGGGAGCCGCGGAAATCTCCTGCTGCTGCCGTTCGCCGCGACGGCGACGCCGAGGAGGTGCCGCCGCACCAGCACGCCGCCGGGACCCGAGGGGGAACGACGACCCGACCCGTGGAGATGGACGGCGGCGACCTCGGGGTCGGGAGGACCAGTGGTGATGGTGGCGCGGCCCGCGCGGCGCCGTCGTCGGGAGCCACGCCCGCGCGGGGCAAGCCGGGGGCGTGGCGGAGGAGGAGCGGAGAGCTGAGGCCGCCGGCGCTCAAGTTGGCGCGGCGGACTCTGGCTGCAGCCGTGGCGGAGGCGGGGCCCGGCGCCACCGGCACGGACGGAGCCGCGGCGTCGTGCCACTCGTACAGCGAGCACACGCGCCCCTGCCCGCCGTCGAAGCGCTAGTATGTAACCAGGGCACCAGGCTGGGTGGGAACAGTTCCAGGCTTCCAGCTCGAGTCGTTCCATGCATCTCTATTGACACTCATACTAGTGACCCCCCTAGTGCAAATACTTATTTTGGTATGCTTATGCATGTAACAAAGTAACCGTAGTAGTTATTGGGCAGGACCTTTTTCGGCACGTGTTAGTTTATCCATTGCAACTGTAAAAATACATTTTACACAAGATACACAAAAGACGATCACTTCTTACCCGTTCAGTACTGCACTGTCTACAAAAAGATTCATCCATCCATGCTGTTAGTGCGGGTTGCCCGAAAATTGGGTTAGAATAAGACTAGCTACAGTGGTGTGCATCGGCTCCAAGTGACTCATGTTTCAGGCATCGAGTTTCAAACTCAGCAGTGGTTGACTCTTCCTCCCTCTCCTTTTACTCTGACACAAGTATTTCTTTTACTCTCCCTCTCTCTCCTCAATGCATCGGGGAGGGAACAATTCTCGATGGCAAAAAATTTTGCCTAAGCATCGGTGCTGCAGTGGTTGACTCGATGTCCCAACGCTCTCTCTTCTGATTCAAGCATTGACGGAAGCCACCACTATGGCTAGTTTAAGGGGCTTGGAAAAACTGGACTACTAGAGCGTGACGTACTGACGTGGCTTTTTATTCTGTGGAAAAAAGAAAGAAAGAGCAGGATGCATGCAACATGTCTCTTCATTCTTCAGGAACGAGAAGCGCCCGCGCTGATTGGGCCGGGCACACACAACGCGGCGGAGCTAGAGAGAAACTGAGAGGGTGCGGCACTTCAGATCATTTAGATGATGTATGAATTTATATGATGAAATTTTAGAAGTAGTAGCTGGTTTTCAAAATTTTGTTGGTGCTGCCGCACCCGGCACCTATAACGTACACCATTCGTTTCAAAATAAGTGCATTTTTAACCATTAAATATCATGTTTTGAGGAGTTAAAGAGAAAGGCCTGCTAGCAGCCCCCCCCCCGGACCCGGGGGGCGACGCCGCACCTCCACCGACCCCCCCCCCCCCCAGTTGGCCGCCGCCGCCGGTGACTGGCCGGGCGGCCGACAACTAAGCCGAAGTCGGCTTCGTTTGCCCCCCTCCCTCCTCCCTCCCTTCCTCCTCCCCCAAACTCGCGATTCTTGACCCTCTGCTCCACCGCCGGCTGTGCGGGTCCAGATCCGGCGGCTCCCTTGCTGGATCCGGGCTTCCTTTGGCCTGATCTGGCCTCCCTGGGGCTCCTCGTCGGCCGGCGCGGCGACGGTGGTGCGCGGGCCGGCGGTGGTGGTGCCGGCGTTGCGGCTCGGCTCGTCGCGGCTCGTCCTGGGCCTGCGCTGGCGCCGCGCGATGGCTGCAGCCACTGTGGCGGCGGCGGCGGCGCGGGTCCCCGGCCCCCGGTGTCGCTGGCATGTTATCCCGCCCCAGGAATGGCCATCGCTCGCTTGTGCCTTCCTGTCTGCTGCTTCCGGTGGCCGCGGGTGGGCTCTCCTGTGTTGTGGCGTTGTTGTTCGGCCCTCGGCTTTGGAGAGGGTTTGAGGTGGAGGCGAAAGCCATATGTATCCTCGTGGACCGATGACGATGACGCCTGCGGGCGACATTCACCTTCTTGAAGGCATCATCCTTTTCACCTCTTCTCTCTCTTTCGTTGAGCTTTTCGGGCGAAAGCCTTGACCTGTTTGGTCGGACGACGACGGCGCCTTTGGCGTCGCTGCCTCCTTGGAGGCGTCGTTTTGGAAGCTCGGCTTGCGGTGGTCGTCTGCTGGTGGTGGTCGCGAGAGTCTCCGCATCTGCTCCTGCCTTTGCTTGCATCGTCGACATCGTCTAGGTTGCATTGGTCGTTATCTGGCGGATGCTTTGCCGCCCTGTTCTGGTGGATGCTTGGCCACCGTCGTCGTCTTGATGATCGTTTCTGGCGGATGCTTTGCCGCTAGGTGGGTCGGGTGGATGCTTTGTCACCCTTGTCGTGTTGCCGATCCTTGCACCCTTGGCGTTGTAATATTCTGTTGTAGGTTCTAGTTGTGTTTGTGTCTAGGATCGCGGGATTGCCTGTCTTCCCCGTTTTTTCTTGCTGTATTTTTTTCGCCTTAATAGCCTCTGCCTATTAAGATTTGTACTGGTCGTATTGCTTTCTTCTTAATGAAATACGTGCTCAGGCACGTCGGCGAAAAAATCGTGTTTGACCATTCGTCTTATTCAAAAATTTTACATAAATAATAAATTAAATAATTTATTATTAAAATATTTTTAGTGATATAATAAGTCATAAAAAATAAATAATATTTATGTAAAATTTTTTAAATAAGACGAATGGTCAAATACGATGTCTGATGGTGAAAGAAATGCACTTATTTTGGACGGAGGGGTAGCTCCGCCCAGCGCCCAGCGACTAGGGTTCATCTAACCGACCGGTCTCAGGTTCCGGTTTACCGGACCGGTTACCGGTAGAAACCGGTCAAATTTAAATTTAAATTCAAAAAACTCAGTTCAACCGGTTCGTACCGGTATACCGACCGGTTAGACCGGTTTACCGGTCAGTTTGACCGGTTCACCGGCCGGTTTGACCGGTTTGAATTCAAATCCAAATTTAAAATCGCATGTGTAATCGGTATACCGGCCGGTTAGACCGGTTTACCAAGTGGGCCTTAATGGGTCATCTCATTTTTTTCTTTTTCTTTTTGTTTTAACTTTAAATGCCCGAAAAGTATGTTAAACGAACGAATTTTTGAGAAAATTTGACACCATTAGATTCGTCGCACCTTGAAGTATTTTTAGAAATCTTTTAAATTTTTTTCATTTTTTTAATTTAAATTTAAATTTTAAATTTGGACCGGTTTCATACCGGACCAAACCGGTACCGGGCCGGACCGGTTACCGACAGTTCTGTTAACCCTGCCAGCGACACGTCTCGACCCGAAGTCCACAACCGACTCAGCGAGCCAACCAAAAAGCCCGCAGAGAGCGGCCGCGGGAGCGAACCAGCGAACCAGGCCAGTTGAGTGAGCGAGCCGCCGAGAGCCCGAGACATCGATGGCACTGTCCACCCTAATCAGCGCCCTCTTCGCCGCCGCCGTCTGGTGCGCCGCCTACCTCGCCGCCGCCATCTCCTCCGCGTTCTAACCCGCCGCCCCTCGCCCAGCTCCCCGCTCCTATTCTGCACCCTCGCCTCCTGCTCTCGAAACCCTACTCCAAACTCCCCCCTCCGCTCCGCCGCACTCGCGCCGCCATGGGGTACGCGCAGCTCGTCATCGGCCCCGCCGGGAGCGGCAAGGTGAGGGTCCCCCGACTTCCCGCTCGCTTCCTTTTCGCGTTTAATTCTCTTGATGGGACCCCGTGGTCGCGAGATGGCTTGATTAATCCCCGGCGCTGATTGGGGTTTGGTGCGAATCAGTTCGTCCCTCCGGTCTATTAGGGCTCTGATGGTGCTGCGTTTTAGCTCTGTTTAGCTTTGACCCGGTATAGTTTGGGTCTGCTCTAGTGGGGTTCCGTTTCTTGCATGAGGCGATTTCCTCTGCTCTATTTCGATGGTTAGTTCGTTTTATTTTGCAAGCGTGCATGCGTGTTGCCCTATGGCTGCGGTTGGTATGCAGACGCTAAAATGCCTTGTTCTAATCGGTTGTTGATACTGTGCAGTCAACTTATTGCTCCAGTTTGTACGACCATTGCCAGACCGTGGGCAGGTCAATTCATATAGTCAATCTGGATCCTGCTGCAGAGCATTTCAACTATCCCGTAGATATGGGTAAAGTTTCTGTTTCCGGTGACAAAGTACAATTCCTGGGCATCGTATTTTCCTTTATTAGTGACTGCTCTTAATTGCTTTTCTCCCCCCTCCTCTCTTGCATGTTTGCAGATATCAGGGAGCTGATTTCGTTGGATGATGTTATGGAGGATTTTGGAATGGGACCAAATGGTGGCCTTATCTACTGCATGGAGTATCCTATTGTTTAACTAATTTTAGCACGTCCCATACTCCCATGACTATTCTATTGTTTAACTAATTTTAGCACGTCTCATACTCCCATGACTATCTTGAAGCTGCTGGTTCAGTACATATTGGTTTCAAAGTCATTCCCTTGCTTAGCTGTTCAAACAGAAGAACAAAAAATTTTGGTTATGTAATCACTGGATGCTCCTTGCCATAAGTGCTGTGGGGTGGAATAGCTTAAGAATTAAATTAACTGTGTTTTGGTAGTATAATTATTGAAGGATATTGGATGTTCCTTATGTGCATGGTTTGTTACTTTAAATAGGATTTTATGCTCTCAGTTGCTGTTTCCTTAACAACGACTCAGGCATCTTGAAGATAGTTTGGATGATTGGTTGGATGAACAGCTAGAGAACTATTTGGATGATGACTATCTTGTGTTTGATTGCCCTGGTATGTTCTCAATTCATCTCTGTATGCTTAATAATTTCCTAATACTTGCACACTTTCTCCTCATGTACTATTCTTACTACTTGCATGAGTGACAAAAACAAGCAATTATCTATCTCTTCGTAGCTATTACTTGACTACTTGTGCATTAAGCCTGTGCAAAATACCATCTTGAGTTACCTCTAGTGTGTTTAGCAATGCGAATGTGTACTTCACACTTTTCTTGAAATGAGATAATTATACATTTAACATCACACAATATCAGTTAACAAGTTTCCGCCTCTCATTTTCCCAGGCCAGATTGAACTATTCACTCATGTTCCAGTTCTGCGCAACTTTGTCGAACATCTGAAACGGAAAAATTTCAATGTTTGTGCTGTGTACCTTCTTGATTCGCAGGTTCGGGTCACTAATAGTTTTTTTTCTTTTGTGACATGAATAGAAATTTTATTGGCAGTGAAGATACTGAACCAAAATCCAAGCCTGACTTTGATTGTTTTTCTTGGTCTAGTTTGTCAGTGATGTAACCAAATACATCAGTGGTTGCATGGCTTCTCTTTCTGCTATGATTCAGCTTGAACTTCCTCATGTCAACATCCTTTCAAAGATGGATCTGGTCTCCAACAAAAAAGATATTGAAGAGTATGTTCCATTTCTTTCCTTGTTTACATAGTTGCAAATATTTTCAACTGCCTTTTCTGAATTAGTATTTTGATATTTCTAGGTATCTAGACCCGAATGCGCAGGTTCTTCTGTCACAGTTGAATCGACAGATGGCACCCCGGTTTGGCAAGTTGAACAAGTCTTTGGCTGAACTGGTATGCCTGCCATGAGCATCATACTTTATGACATCATTTATTTTGTGAAATATTATTACTGGAATTCTTTAGTGAGGCTATGATGCCATGCACTCATAATTGCGGGTTATACATTTTATACAATTAATTTATCCTCTGGATACAGAGTGGTTTCCAGGTTAAGATTTGCCCAAATGTTTGAATACTTTCTATGATGCATTTGCTTCTTCGTGCAATTGTCCATGGGCACACCACACCTTTGTTTTCATCAGGGGTGAAGCTAGAGCAAACATGAGGGGGTGCACCATTAGCACTAGGTTGCTCTAAGAGATGCATAGACTCTAATTTGGAGGGTGCATGAGTGGTGGAAATTTGATTGTAATATGTTTTTTTTTGTTTTTTCATGGGTGCATTGTTACTCACTGCTTAGAGATTAGCTTCGCCCCTGGTTTTCATTATGGATGGAAAGTGTGAAGCATTCTTTCAACACCAATGTTTGGCTGTGGTGACTGGAGGTCTGCTGGGGATGTATCAGAAAATTCAGAATCTGGGGGATTTCCAAATATGGGTCTCTTTCAAATTTTTTTTATTGATCTAGTGTTTGTTTTTTCATCTCTAGCCTACCCCAACTTACTTGGGACTCAAAAAGGGTTTGTTCTTGTTGCTTGATTAATCTAGTGATAATACTGTTTTCAAGTGCTTTACCTTTCATTAAGTCCATCTTTTCTGCAGTGGAAAATTATTCATCTTAGAAATTGCATTGCTTTGGCCATGAAGTAGTTCAGTTTCTTGGTAGCCAAAGTCACAGAAACATTGACACAAAGTTTTACAGGCAGACAGATTTGTTCATCTAAGAGCACCTCCGAGTCTTTCTAAATTTCACTCTCTAAATCATCATTTGGAGAGTCATGTACATAAAAGTCGCTCTCTATACATCTTCACTCTCCAACAGCTTTTCTATATCTTGTTTACACTCTAGAGAGCCATTTTCGCTATCTATCTTTGGCTAGCAAGAAATCCGGAATAGATGATGGCTATATTTGGATAACCACCTAGAGAAGCTCTTGGAGACTATTTTTCCATCAAAATCTCTATTCCTAACAATTAGGATGGATATAGAGAGTCTCTTGGAGTTGCTCACCTTTAATCATTTTGTATGCTATTGACCTGTGTGGTTCATTATTTTTGTGTATGTCATGTGAACTAATCTGAGATGCCGCTTCTCTCACTCATATCAGTTTCATGTTTAATTGTTTATTGTTTGACTTTCGTAGTGCCCTCTTTCAGTGTTCTCAGCCTGCACTATTAATCTCAGTTCCATCGTGTAGGTTGATGATTACAACATGGTTAATTTCATACCACTTGACTTGAGAAAGGAGAGCAGGTAACACTGTTTCTTTCCCTTAGGTTGATGATTTCAGCATAGCTAATTTTGTACTACATTTATCTGGAAGACAATATTTTCATCTTTGCATCTCAAAATTTCTGGTGCTGAAAGCACACGCACATGACACCACTTCTGTGAAAGCCATGTTGCAATCAGAATCCAAATCATACCATGGGAATAAGATACTCTAAATCTGGTCAGTTTGGAATGGAACTTATTACCGTTTCATTTTCTTGCTGCTGACTCTGAGATTTCTTGTGCATTTCATGGCATGGGTGAACATGCAAAACACCGTTCTTTTTTAAAAACTATTTTATTGTATTTTCATACCCATAACTGCCCTTGTTTTTGCAGCATACAATATGTGCTATCCTACATCGACTCCTGCATCCAGTACGGGGAAGATGCTGACGTGAAGGTTAGGGACTTCGATCCTCCTGAGGACGACGACTAGCTATTTGATGCTTTTGAAACTGCAAACGACTAGGTGGTCGTGTCTTCTGTCTTGTGGTGAACCCTTGGTTTCTGAGTAGGCGTTCATGTGGTGTCTACTTGATCTCTGTAGATGAAACAATGCGAACTCCTGTACGTTATATATACCTGATTCTGCTTGTATGCCTGACAACTAGTTGCTGCTTGCAAGAAAATCCCATTCTGGAGTTGTTGGAACACCAGAAGTGAAAACTACCTCACTGAGGCTGTTTTTGTACGCACCGTGAATATGCTCGCCAACTATCCCGGGTTCCCGGCAGACAGACATGCATGCAATGCAACAAAGTAAAACTTTTTTTTTGAAAGATTGCGGGAGCTCCGCTCTGTCATTTAAGGATGGAGGAGCAGAATTACAACAGATAACTTACAAAGTCTTTAGAGCATCTCCAAGAGCTTTTTCAAAATCTACAATCTAAATTATCATTTGGAGAGTCATTTGAGTAAAAATCGTTTTTCATATCTGTCTTTTCCAACAGTTCTTCTATATCTTATTTGTAGTCTAGAGAGCCATCTGTACTCTCCATCTTTGGATAACATGAAATCCGGAATAAAGAATATCTATCTTTGGATATTCATTTGAAGAGCCTGTTGGAGGCTAATTTTCCATCAAAATCTCTATTTTTATAAATTAGAGAAGATATAAAGAGTCTCTTGGAGATGCTCTTACATAGGAAACGAAGCCCTCAAACTCAAGGAAAATAGGACTAAATGGATTAAACATTAAACGAAGATAACTCAGGCCTACCACAGGCCACACTCCTACACAGCATTTCAGACTTAATCTCCTGAAGCACCTCCCCTGGAGTCAAGGTTTTTTGCTCAAAGATGATCTTGTTCCTTGCCTTCCAAATGTTCCAGGCGCCATAGATCATTACCGCTGCCTTGAGTCGTCTATTCTTCTTTGGTAGATTAGCTAGCTCCTTCTCCCACCATGTCTTGACCTCAAGGCCCAGGGCCGGCTTGGTGACCCCATTAGCTAGCTCCGGTAAAAGGATCATTTTTTTTTAATATGAAGGGGATTCGCGTTTGGCGGCTCATAGCGCAGGCAAGAGATTGGCCGTGTTCCGCCGGACCTGCTCGCCGAGCTCACTTGACTCGGCACACGACTGGCGCCGCCGTTTCCCTGGGACGGCCCAGTGAAAACTCTCGGCAAGTGCCCGCGGCGCGTGCGGTCTCACTCAGCTAAGCAACCGCGGAACGCCCCTGGATCACCACCACCAGCTCCACCCGACCACCCCTGGGCAAAAATCGTGCAGATTTCGCGCGGACCTCGGGGAAAATCGCACCACATTTCCAAGCACAGGCTTCTCCCTCGCGGCCGCGATCGCCTATATAAACGCAGCACCGTCGTACGTGCCAGGTAGGCCTGTTCATCATCATCAAAGCGGCAAGAGAACGGCAGCCTGCTGGTGCTTCGTTCATCTCGGTGACCTCGATCGATCGAGCGACGACTCGCAGCTTCGTGGCGATGGGCGCCGGTGCCTGCGCGAGGACGTCGAGCGTGTGCGCGATGCTGGTGCTGGTGCTGATCATGGCCGCCGCGGGCGCGCACGGCGCGAGGACGGGGCCGCGGCACCGCGTTGGCGGCGGCCTGGCGGCGGGCGCGGCGAGGAGGTCGCTTCTCTCCAAGCCGGGGCCTTCGTGCTGCACCCATGACCCCAACACGCCGGGCAGCTCGTGCTGCCCGCAGCCGTTCCCGTAGCCCTCAGAAATAATGCCAGCCCGTTAATTTCTGCGTTGTAAATTGCCCGTCTCTCGATCGGTGCAGGTGTAGACACCGGACCAATCGCATACTGCATTCGGTTCTCGTTGTTTCATTCGTTCATTCAGTACCTGGCAGGAATAGGCTTGCAGGAAGTACACACGCCTCTAGCTTGCAGAAAGTATGCAAGTGTCGTGCAATCTCTACCTTTAAGAATTTTTTAAGAAACAAAAGATGAGTTCATGTTCATCTTTCTTTAATTTTTTACTATACAGCACATGATCACATTCTATGACCGTCTTATAAAATCTGAACTGTGTAGATGTCCCGTACCCGCATGAAATTCTATATACGACAATCACATACACGTGGACTGAAATAGCACGACAACATGGCATCACCGAAATGTTCAGTTCTCGAAAGTGCCCCATGAATCAGGAAGGAAATTCAGCCGTTTTCCCAGAATGTGCCACGACCCCGGAACTGGCCCCACTTTCATTCCCAGCGATGTGTCATCAACATCTCACAGAAGGTGCCAAAGAAAAGGCTGAACCAAAAGTCATAGGCAGCGGTGTTGAAATACATATAAACATTTATATGTCGTCAGACAATGTCAATTTCTCTCATTTTATTCTGTGCCGTAAGTGAAGTAGAAGGCAAATGATATACAGTGTTGGCAGACAACGGAAGCATGTCAGAAAACCAAAGTTTTTTTTAACGAAACCAAAGTGTTAATACAATAAGTAGCAAAAGACAAGTAACTGATAAAAAGTATGGAAAAAACAAAAAGACGACAACAGAGAAAAGAAAAAGAAAGGGTGAACTCCCTCTGTTTGAAACTACAAGACTATTAGTATAATTTTGGATATTACTCTGGTTGCGTGTAAAACCAGTGTCCATATATATTCTAGCTAGACCCATTTTATTCTCTCTTTATTTACAATTTTATATTTCATTTAATGAAAATGGAATCCTACTATTCCCTGCATAAAAATGATTTAACTTCTTAATATGTTGGGTGGTATAGGCCATTTATTGTCTTTGTAATCAGACCTTTTACTTTAGATTTATATATAGATCATCCCCGTGTTCTTGTAATAACAAACTATTCTCTAGAATACTTCTCTAATTTCTTAATGAAATGCTTGTCCACGTAAGTTATAAGTTATTGAAAAATGAATCTCTCTTAGAATTGGCCTAAGTAGTAAGCAGAGCTGAACTTGTTCGTCGTTGAACCAGCCAACCAGTACCTAGTACCTACCGCCGTTTTTCGTGCCATGCATCCATGATCGCATTCGTCTTGGTTATATAATGAAGAAGAAATTTTAGTACAACGCGCAGTTAAGCATTTGATTTCAGAAATAAAAGTTGAGCTGAACTCCGCCGCCGACTCGCGCTCGCCCGGCCAGCGCCAGATCGCGTTGCTTGCTCTCTCTCCCTCCTGGCGCGCGTACGTCTCCGCCGCGCCGGCCCACGGTTCCAGCCACCGCCGTTCGCCTTTTCCCGGTGGTGATCCGTGAAAACTCTCGGCAAGTACCAGCGCGCCGCAAGCGGCAAGTGCAGTGCAAGCGCGGAACGGCGCTGGATCAGTAGTTATAACCCTGAGAAAGCCTCAGGCGAACTTCGTCGAGGAACCTCGGAAAATGGCGCCCTATTTCCCGCCGTCACGCGTGCCCGTGCCCGTGCCCCCACCCCTCCCCCTCGCGAGGTCGGGTATATATACGCGTGGCCTTCGGCTTGTCCATCACGAAGCCAAGGAGCTCAACCCAGAAAGAAGTTAGAGATCGTCACGTCTCGCTCCAACTCCAAGAACAAGTACGTCGAGCAGCTGGTGCTTGCCAACTGCCGAGCATGGGTGCCATCCGCGCGAGGTCGCCGAGTTGGACGCGCATGTGCAGGTTGCTGTTGGTCATGGCCTTTGCCGTCACGGCCGCGCTCGGTGCGAGGACGGGGCCGCGGGGCGGCGCGGCGACCGGGCGCGGCGGCGGCGCGGGTGCGGGCGCGGCCAGGATGTCGACGCTGGACGACGCCTCGCGGCCGGGTCCGTCGTGCTGCACCAACAACCGCAACAAGGGAGGCAGCAGCTCGTGCTGCCCGACCCCGTAGCAACTCCAAATACCAACCAGACGAAATTGCCACTGCTGCTTAGTTTAATCGCCCGTCTCTCGATCCATGTATATATATATATATATATAGAATTAAAGATCCATTTCCTTTAAAGCAAAAAAGAATTAAAGACCATTTCGTATTTGGTCGGTTCATTCATTCATTGTCACTGTAATGTTCAATTGGTTCTTGCATAATGGAGTTGTAGTTTGCACAAAGTTTCGCTTGATTTTCATTCACACACTACGGTTTCCGCATGAGCCGCTTGGGAGTCTTTTTTTAGGCTCAGAGTTGCTACCTGACCACCTGTGTAGGAGACTAGGAGTATCAAATTATTTTTTTAAAGGAAGGAGTATCAAATTATGGTCACCTAAGAAATTCAAACTGCGCCTCTATTAAGTGGATTTCTCAATGTCCAATGCAGCATTTCTGCCGATAAAACGAAACCAATTTTCTGGAGTAAAAGAGCTGATTAATCCATCAAACACATTTTAAAAGTTGAAATGGTCTAGTTAATCTTACATTCATCTTATGTGCATGGGTTAACATATTTTTTTCTAAGCAAATGATATTTTTGTACGAGCATGCCGTTAAGAAAAGGTGCGGAAAGCACCAGGATCAGCAAAGAAAATTCGCTTTCCAAATATGCTAGAATCCCACGTTCATTCTCGATCCTGCCAATGTGCCATCACCATCTCACAGTCAGTCACAAAGAGTGCCAAAAAAATCCAGAAATTAAGCCACCATTATTACAAAATTAAAAAGGAATACTACTAGGAAGCACATAATAAACGCGACCGGGAAAGGAAGAGTATTCTCCTCTGCGCCCGTTACTCTTCCCCCACCTCCGCCTCCGCTCCTCGCCGCCGCGCGGCGCGGCGACGTCCTCGGCTAGGGTTCGCGGGGCGCCCTCGCGCCGCCTCCTCGTCGTGCGCGGGCCACGCCACCGCCGCCGCAGCCTCCTATGTCGCTCCGATCCGGCGGCCGCCAGCTATCCTTCGAGCTCCTCGCGGGCGACCTCACCGCCGACGACGCGGACGACACCTCCCCGCGCTCCCTGCCCGAAACCACGTCCGACGGCCAGCGCCGCCGGAGGCGCCGGTCCAATCGCAAGCGCGGGTTCCGGAGCCCCCCGATCGAGGAGGCGGCCTCGGAGGGGGAGCAGCCGCGCGGGGAGGGCAAAGGCGACGACGCGGCCGCGGCGTTCAGGGTCTCGGATCTGAGGTCGACGGTGGAGACGGTGTGCGATAGCTCGGAGGCCGAGAGGTCCGCGGCGAGCTGCGTCACGTATGTGGGCGTGGAGCTGAGGCAGAGGAGCATATCTGGGAGCGCGAGGGTGGTTGCGGCGTCCCCAGAGGATGGCACCAGCAGCTGCGGAAGCAGCACGCGGGAGAGCGCCGCCGCGGCTGCTGCGGCGGTGGCGGATGTGGCGGCCGCGGCGTGGCGGCCTGAGGCGAATGGGGGCGTGAAGAAGAAGCTGGAGAAGGAGGAGTCGCTGGACTGGGAGAAGTACATGAAGGAGACCAGCAACATCCTCGGAGGTACAGATCTTGCTGCTCAATTAAAGTGATCTTCCTTTCACTGGTCCTGATTTAGAGAACACATTGTAAGGAAATTCATGATATGATTTTGCTCCATTTTCTGTCATATGAACAATGTAGAATGTGATGTTTATGAATTTTGTATTGGGCTGTAAAGATGGCACAGTCTGGGATACTGATTGTTTTGTTTTGCTTGGCTTTGCTTAAGGTCCGTTCTTGATGGGTTTTGTATATCTGACTAAATTTGGAAGATCTTGACCATAGAACAGAATAACTGATTTTGTGGAGTAATTTTCATTGCTGTGCTATTCTACATTTAGTTATAGTGGGCTATTGCATATTGATTAACAAATCCTAGATATGCATATTTAGGCCTCCTTTTAACCATTCCGCTATTGGCCTATTGCAGAAGTCGAGCGCCTTGACAATTCACCATTCAGATACTTCCTTGGGGAACTGTATGGTGGCAATTCACTTAGAAGCACAATTGCAGTGGGTAATGAGAAAAAACGACAGCGGGTGTACAACAGTATGTTTCACGTCCCATGGAGATGTGAGCGGGTATGTATGTACACTTTTAAGAGCAATGTTGGACTTCTTACACTGTTCTAGGTTATTTACTTGCTTGGTTAGGCATTGCTGAAAATGAATTTGATATGCAGGAGTTATCAGCAATTTGTCATATTTCTGAAACCATTAGCTCACCATGTGTTCTTGACTGAATGATTATGAATGAATTCCTGTCCTGGTTATGGTATTGATAGACAGAAGTGGATATTGTTTCTGCCTTCCTGGGTAGCCACATGGAAAAATAATAATAATACACGATCAATCAAACTCAAAATGTTTTCATGGATAATTATATTTGAAAATATAATGCAATATTTAGTGCTCAAGGAAGTTAAGACCTATAGTTGGTGTCAAGTTGCCAAAGTTAATAAATCTACATGTTAATTGAAGAAATTTGATAATGAGGCATTGACTGATCCCATGGCATAGATAGAAGTACAAGACTTTGGGCAATATAAGTAAATGCTACATTTTTTTTGCATGAGTTGTTATATTCCTGTGATGATGTTGAAGGATAATTTAAGTCTGTAATTAGGTTGTTTAATTTTAAACTTAGATATATATTTGACTAAAGTTACAAAAAAAAACTAGCTGGCATAAAATCTAAGCACTCCTTTTTTTTCATTTTATGTGAAGATAACTTATCAGAAGTGTCATGTCTCAATCCTCACATATTCAGCTGTTGGGTTGACATTGCTGTATCATCTATCTCTAGATGTGTACTTAACATGTTTCAGGAGTTATTGCTCATTTGTTTGTTTGATCAGAGCAATATTTGATTATGATAAAATGCTGCAGCTAATTGTCGCAGGATTCTTCGTCTGCTTGGATTCATTTTTGTCGTTGCTCACAATTATGCCTGCACGAATTGTTGTTACCATCTGGAGGTTGCTGAAAACCAGGTGGGTTTGCAGTTCTACTGTAAATTAGATCAAGTAATTATAGTATTTTGCTTATTTATTTCCTAAAAGAAATTTTGACTAAACTGACATTTAGCATGATATTGGCATTAGGATAACATTCTGTGACATATGATTGAAGATGCTGATTATGCCTTATGTTGTCTTATATAATGTTCGCATAAAATTACTATTAAAAATTTTAGCTACATTTTTTGTTGTCAATAACTGCACCTAAACATTACTTTTTCAACTGGTCTTAGGCATCTGTTCTGGGTCTGGTACAAGAATGATTTGTTTTTTTAACTATATTATGTTTTTTAGAGAAGTTACGTGTATTCCCAAGTTGACATAATTGTTGGAGTATGTGTGTGTGTGTGTTTGGGTAATACACTGGACCATTAATCCTCTAGCATGGTATCAGTCGCCTAGGTTCCTCTCCTCCCCTGCATCGCACCGCCGCCGCTTCCGCTGCAACCCGCGCGCCCCTGGGGAGCTCGATCTCCGCCGGGGGCCGCGCCATCTGATCCGCACCCCCCTGTGTGCGTCGTCGTCAAGCGTCAGCAACATATCGTGATGGATCTCACCTGTCGTCTCCGCCTCACCTCCCCGCCGCCCCGCCCTGGCGCGGATCCACCGCCGAGCGCCGCCGGGTTTCCGCGCGGGCGCTCGCCGCCCGCCATGGCGCGGATCCGCCGCCGGGCGCCGCCCGGGCCTCGGATCCACCCACCGGCTCCGGCCTCGGCGAGGTCCGCCCCGCCTGGGCGCCGCCGCCACGGGTTGGTCACGCGCCGAGCGCGGGCGCTCAAGCCGCCGTCCAAGTCCGCCTCTCCCCTCCCGCCGGTAGCACCTCTGCCTCCCCCTGTCTCCTCTGTTCTCTGCCCCTCTCCCTCTCCACTGGTGTCTTGGCCGTGAAGGAGAGAAAGAGATAGGGATGAGAGGGGCTATGCTATGTGCACCCCAGGGGTCCTACACGAAATGCTGCTGCTGGTGTGTATCCCTTTTGCGTCACCTTGCCGTTCGTCGTCGTTCATCGTTGACAACCCCCGAAGGACGAGGTTGTTGCTGTGCCTTCTGAGGCTGCAGCGACGACGCTCGTGATCGAGCCTCTACCGCGGATACCGCGGACACCATTGCCTTCGCGGTGGTGGTGCCCGCCTCGCCTGGCACCCACACGGCGCTCCCGGAAGACCACTCGACGCCCGGCTGACCGCACCGGCACCTCCGACAGGCCACTCGGTGCCCCCCCCCGGCGCCGCCTGTCGGCGACTCAGCGCCACCATCGGACTTGGCTGCCTCCGACAGGCCACTCGGCGCCCCCCCCCCCCCCCCCCCCCGGCGCCGCCCGTCGGCGACTCAGCGCCACCCGCTGGTTCTCCGGCCACCACTCGGCGTCTTCGGTCGACCATCCTGTGTCGCACGGGCTGCCACCCTCGGCGTTCGATCCTCGTCGTGCTGGCACTCAACCCGACTTCGCGCCTCCTGCCGCTCGAGCGCGGACACCGCCGCCGATGTCGCTGAAGGAAGATGTCTTCGCCACCCCTGTCCTGAGCACGACCTTGCTGCAAGTTTGCGCCGTCACCACCCCTGTCCTGAGCGCGACCTGGCTGCACCTTGCACCGTCTACCATCTGCACCTGAGCGCGACCCGCTGCTGAGCTCGGCAAGAAGCTGCTGAGTTCGTGTCCTCGGGCGCCCCACGACACTTCGGATCTGCGCTCTCCTCCACGGCTTCGACCACGACTATGACCACCTCGACTTCGGCTACCTCGGCATTAAGGGGCTATCATCTACATAAGTCTCCAGTCGAAGCATTAGCACTGCTACGACTGCGGGGGGTATTGTCCCCGAGTTTACTTTCTTTCATGTCCAGTCTTGAACTCCGCTACGTCGGTAGTTCAGACTGTGGAGGGGTGTTGGAGTATGTGTGTGTGTTGGCCCATGAGGCCCGGCCCATCTATGAGGCCCATGTAATGTCTACTATATATCCCACCCCTCTAGGGTTTGGGTAATACACTGGACCATTAATCCTCTAGCAATAATCTCAGTTGAAAGGCTGCGTATTTATCTGAAAGAAATTGAGGCCCTTGCAAAGGACATGATTTAATTCGAGAGGAATATGTGTGTTGTAAATAGATAAATAGTTACCTGTTTCAAAGCATTACTCTGGCATATTGTTGAAGTATAAGTGAATTGCCCACCTCTTCCCATTAGCTTAAACTTTTGGGTTGAATTGGTTAGTGCATGCAACTCAATACATATAATTTGTGCCCCATGTTGGATCATGTAATTATTTATCCAGTGATTTTTGACAGGAAGTTTCTGCGGCCAAATGCTGCTGATTTATCAGATTATGGATGTTTTATAGTTCTATCCCTAGGAGTTGCATCTTTGCAAATGATAGGTTGGTTTCTTTTTTTTTCTTGAATGTTTGGATAACCTACAATAATCCACCCACAAATGATTCTTGTTTGTGTCAGATATTAGCTTAATTTACCATGTCATTCGTGGTCAGAGCACGATCAAGCTTTATGTGGTATACAATGTACTAGAGGTGAGTAAATTATTTATCCGAAGTATACATGTGTCATCATTGAATATTGATTAATAGTTGGTGTCATTGACATGTGTTTTTGCTTTAGATCTTTGACAAACTGTGTCAATCATTCGGTGAGGATGTCCTGCAAGTTCTGTTCAACTCAGCTGAGGGGTTGTCAGCATGCTCTACAGATAATGTGACATTTGAATTGATGCGGTTCCTTTTGGACGAGGCAATAGCTGTTGTTGCATTTGATATCCTTTTCTGCAAATCGCATCAGTTAATTGTCTTGGTACTCACCATAGCTTAAGTTGGTTGATTTCTAGCTTCTCAGTAGCTTATTTCCCTTTAACTTCACTCAAATAATTACAGTAATATGATTTTAAATGATATCAATATGCTCTAATTACATTGTAGATTTACTTGTATTATCGCTACTGCTGCGGTTTGATGTTATGAAACATCTAGTTTTGAATTCCTTAACAAGTTAATACTTGTTCATTCATTTGTCTTGTTGGCTCAGGCTATCACCCTGTCAGCCTGTATTATAGCCCACAACAATGCATTATTGGCTCTATTGGTATCAAACAATTTTGCTGAGATCAAAAGCAATGTATTTAAGCGCGTTAGCAAAGAGAATCTTCATAATTTGGTATACTATGGTGAGTGTGCTTATGATTTTATCTGCCCTATCATTCCAAACAATCTGCATTTGTACTCATTATGCTTCAGTTCTTTGACTACCGATCTACTTGCTGTTTTCATCACCTCGACCCCTTAGCCATGTCAAACAATGCTGAGTTGAACTTCACAATTGAGTTATCTGCATAGGCTTTTTTAGACATAACTGAATCATCTACAAATAACTTTGTGTCGTTTATACCAATGTAAGGTGAAAACAATTTGTGCTACACAGAATCTAAGGACTATGCTTTAAGCGGTAGTTTCATAACAGAAATTAAATGTTTTTCTCTACATTCAATTATCGTGCTGCTCTAATTTAGCAAGCTTTTTTCAATTTTCCAATATTTACATCCTTTTATTCATGATAATTAATTCACATGAAAATGATCTTATTTTCTTGTAACATTGTATGCAGACATCATCGAGAGATTTCACATCACAGCCTTTCTGCTATTCGTACTTGCTCAAAATATCTTGGAAGCAGAGGGTCCATGGTTTGATAGCTTTCTTATTGTAAGTTCAGTATTCTGTTATGATTATTATCTCTAATCCTAGGTTTTTTCAGAAGCAAACATTCTTTCAAGAATTTTGTTTGTTGTCACTGCAGAATGCGTCTTTCGTATTTTTGTGTGAAGTATTTATCGATGCTATCAAACATTCTTTCCTTGCAAAATTTAATGAGATAAAGCCGGTTGCTTATTCAGAGTTTTTGGAAGATCTTTGCAAGCAGGTGAGGTGCTAAATCTGGTTGTTAACTCCATATTATATTATGCTATTTTTAATCTATCTGAGTTTCAGGTACAAGGGCTTGTGCCATTTGATACTTAAAATAGATGCTAAGAAAATTTAGGTACTTGATCGCCTAACAAAACTAGGTACTTGATTATCATGGAGTTAAAAGAACATATACACACACACAAAATTACAAAATGTTCAAATTTATTTGGTTACTTTATTATTGTGGTGTTGCCTCCTGGATTTTCGTAATTCTCTGTCAGTGATTCTATAATGATACTCTGTGTTACTGCATTCTGTCAAGTACATTCCTCCAAACAGCAGTTTTTGCAAAATGTTATATATAGCGTGCATTTACTAAGTCGACTTGTCGTTTGAACTGGTGATTGACATGCATTGAACATTAATTTTCAGTATGTTTTGGTTCCTGCTTTCTTTTGGTTATCCCCGGGCCCTGGGCATAGTTGAGCATACCAAAGTTTGTGGCATTGAAGTTTAATTGCCTAGAATTTAATTTTTCAACATATTAGATTATTATTCATTAAATCACTATTAATGTCCATATGCTGAAAATTCTCTACAGATTTTGAATGACAAACCTGATGACCGTCAAAAGGACTTAACATTCATCCCCCTTGCCCCAGCTTGTGTGGTAAGTACATACCCAAATATTCATGCTCTTATAGTGCCATATTATATTTTACAGATTACTTACATGAAAAAAATGCATTGTTTTTTTAGGTAATCCGTGTCTTGACTCCAGTATATGCTACCCTCCTTCCTGCTGGCCCTTTTATCTGGAGAATATTCTGGATATTACTTTGGTCAGTTCTGACCTATTTTATGCTTGCAATTTTCAAAATACTGGTGGGATTGATACTGCGGTGCCTTGCAAATTGGTATGTAAATCTACGGCTCAAAAGGAAACAACATATGGATTGACAAAATGGTACCACAATTCTGGTGCTACGGTTACAGCTCTGAGATCATCATTTTCTGTGGTGCATAAAGTACAGCAAGCACTGCAGCTGCTGCGAGTTATATATGACATAAGTATTGATAATATAGTAAAGCACAGATGACTATCACAGTATCGTCGTCTTCCAAGGTTTTGTCTATTCAAGGAACTACTTATAGAGTTATAGTCCAACTCTGTGGTGCCTACAGTTTCTTTCTGACCTTTGTTTGTGCATAGCCTAGCTTCATCCAAAATTATTTGCTGCCACCTAGCAAAGATCTGATCTGTCGTGTAAGATGTTTGTACATTTGTTTTGGTAAAAAAAAAGAAACAGATAGTACTATCTCGTACTAACACCAGCTGGATTAGATTATTCAACACATCGTGTCTCTGTGTGTTTGCTCGTACGTGTATTTGCGATTATTTTCTCACATATTATATTTGATCAAGATTTTTTTTTCAATTTACTATCAAAATCTACTAGTATGTGAATATTGTTATAATATAAAGCTGTACATTCTTGAATGTAGTAATAGATAAACTTCCGTTATTGATACTGTAGCACATATTTGAATTTGCGAAGGTACTTTCGTGAACAAGTCTGCACTAATATTTTTTATATTCATTTTGGGAACTGATGGTTGAGAAGTTTCATTGGATCTAGTAAAAGAAAGTGAGTGTGAATCACCTCTTTTCTTTTGGACTCACATTTTTTACATCCATATGGTTTTCAGTATATGCTTTTAATCACTATTTCTTCTATGGTTTTCAAAAGAAAAATATATCTATATATGCACGTGCCACCGAAAATCATCATAAGGAAGTAGTATCATTTACATGGCAAATCTTAAAGCTTTCATACATTAATGATCAAAGCTTCGAAAGCTTGACGGCACACAACACCCCAAACAAACATCACGTATTTATTATTTTTTTTTGAAGGAGAAATATCTCTGCTTTAGTTTGAAAGCGATTACAAAGAGTACTGGGGTTGCCAGTTTACCAGAAACATAACAAAAAGAAGCATTACAGACGAGTAAATCAAAGTTCTTCAATGTCTGTAGATTGCTCACGCCCAGGTCTTGTAGAACCTGCCCATGACTTTAACACCTCCAGGATCTTCATCATATCATCTCGATCAGCTTGCTTCAACAGTGGTCGCCATTTCTGCAAAAAAGAGATCCCAGAGTATAAGACTTGCAGCGGATCCTTTGGGAAGGATTTTTCGATCGCCATTTTATTTCTGTTAACCCACAGCGCCCAAGCTATGCCTGCAAACAGAAAAATGGTAAAGCGTTTTGGATTTTTGAGCCCTCCCTTAGCCCATTTGTTCTTCCAGGTCGCCCATGACACTGGACATTCTGCCCACCCCAAGCAATCTCGAATCCCACACCAAATCAGCCGAGCAATCGAGCAGTGGAAAAAGATATGGTCAACAGTTTCAGTTTTACCGCAGAGGGCACAAAGGGGGCTCCCTTGCCAGCCCTTCTGTTTAAGAGATTGTGCTGTCTGTAATCTATTGTTATCTATTTGCCAAAGAAAGATCTTGATTTTTAGAGGAACTTTAGCGCGCCAAATATTGTCAGCCTCCCGTACACACACACCCCTGTGTGTTAAGAAGGAGTAGAGGGATTTAGTAGTGAACGTTTTGGATTTATCAAGAGCCCATTCAACCCCATCTTCAAGGCCTGACATCTGAACTGAACTTAGAAATTGCAAAAGGTGATTATAAGAATCGTTTTCAGGAAGGGTGAGGCTTCTATGGAAGGTCAGGGCCCAACCTTCATTACTCCAAACTTCTGAGACCCGAGCATTAGGATCTCTGCACATACTGAATAACTCAGGAAAACCAATCTTTAGAGGTACATCCCCTATCCAAATATCATTCCATAATGAGGTTTTAGCACCATTTTCCACTTTATGGATGGCTCCCCACTTGAATAAGTGTTTGATTTTGTGCAAGCCCTGCCAAAATTGAGAAGTACCCATACTTTTAGACTTGAAAAAATCTCCACCAGGCATGTATTTAGCTTGCAGCAGCTTGTACCAGGTTTCCTCAGATCCCTTCATATTTTTCCAAATCCATTTGGTCAGCAGACAATCATTCATAATTTTTGTGTTAAGCATGCCCACACCTCCTTGGTTTTTTGGTCTACAAAGGGTGTCCATCTTGGCCATGTGATACTTAAATTTATCAGTGGCCCCTTGCCAAAAGAAATTGCTTCTCTTGGTGTCCATCCCCTCATGGACTCCTTTTGGTAGTAAGTAAAAGCCCATAATGTACATGGTAGACTAGATAAACAGGAATCGGTGACAATGACGTATTTATTATTTAATCGTACTGCGCTGCCCCTGTCGAGCTTTATGGGGGCAAAGAGTGTTAGGCCATGTTTAGATCACAACCCGTAAATCCCGTAAATGTAAAAAAAATATCACATCGAATGTTTAGACACATGCATGGAGTACTAAATGAAGTCTATTTACAAAACTTTTTGCATGGATGGGCTGTAAATCGCGAGACGAATCTAATGAACCTACTTAATCCATGATTTGCAATAGTGATGCTACAGTAACCATCCGCTAATTATGAATTAATCATGGATTAATTAGTATCGTTAGATTCGTCTCGCGATTTACAACCCATCTATGCAAAAAAATTTATAAATAGACTTTATTTAGTACTTCAAATTAGTAAGATTCCATCACAAAAAATTGTATGTTTCATCTATACACGCCCTTAATACAGGAATGGAACTGGTTCGGAGGGATATGCGCGTCCTCTTGTACTACTGCAAGGTCGATGAGATCTGCATGGCTGAGGATGAGGTGTTGTTCTATGTTGTTTTGACCTCGAAATTGTATATAGTATCCAAAAAAAGAAATTGTATATAGTTAGCATTATTTAAAAAATGTACTAGACTACTAGTAGAGTGGAGCCTTGCCTCTCGACGTGTGATCACCGCGGCTGCACATAAACGGCGTGAACGCCTCGGGAGAAACGCCCCCGCTGCAACCGCAAACCGGGGATGCCAAGTCGCCGGCGACGACCCGCCCCTCTCCTCGTCCTCCGGTTGCTTTCTTCTCCAGCAAACGGAGCGCGGATCGCGAGCAAAACAAGCTCTTGCTCCTCCAGCCGCTCCGGCTGCTCCGACCCAGCGCGCTCAACGACAAGACGCTCGCTCGACCGGCTTCTTCAATGTCCGCCGCGACGATGGGGATGGCCGCGTACGTGGACCCGGTCCTCGGCGTCCCCCTCCGCCGCGTGCTCCTCTACGTCGTCGTCCTCCTCGGCTCCAACCTCGCCACATTCCTCTTTTCCTCTTACTCCTACTCCTGCGCGCCGCCCGTCACCGCCGCGCCGGTGACGACGACGGCTTCAAGTCCAAGGACCGTCCCCGTCCCGGAGCAGCAGCCGGAGCTCCCGCCGGAGTTCCACGCGTTCGTGGGGCCGCACGCGCTGCCGTACGGGCGCAACCCAAACTGGGGCACCGCCGAGCTGCGGCCGCCGGCGGGCCACCCCTGCCTGGCCTTCCCGGATATGCTCGCAGCCTTCATGTCGTACCCCGTCAACGGCTCCTGCCCCGATGACGAGCTCCCCGCGCAGCGGCTCCTCCTCCGCGGCTGCGAGCCCCTGCCGCGCCGGCGCTGCCGCCCAGCCGCGCCGGCCGACCCGGCGCCGCCGCCGCCCCTCCCGGACGCGCTCTGGTCCACGCCGCCCGACCGCCCCGTCCACTGGTCCGCCTACAAGTCCTTCCGCTGCCTCGTCGACCGCGCGCGCTCCCCGCGCTTTGACGACTGCAAGGACTGCTTCGACCTCGCCGGCCGGGAGCGCCGCCGCTGGCTCAACGCCACCGCCAGCGGCAGGAAGGAGAACAACCCGCTCGACTTCTCCATCGACGAGGTGCTCGCGTCGGCGTCCCCGCCGGGCTCCGTCCGGATCGGGCTCGACATCGGCGGCGGGTCCGGCACCTTCGCCGTGCGCATGCGCAAGCGCGGCGTCACCGTGGTGGCCACCACCGTCAACCTCAACGGGCCCTTCAGCGCCGTCGTGGCCGCGCGCGGCGTCGTGCCGCTCTACGTGAGCGTCGCGGCGCGGCTGCCCTTCTTCGACAACACGCTGGACGTCGTGCACTCCATGCACGTGCTCAGCGGCTGGATGCCGCCCGCGGCGATGCAGTTCGCGCTGTTCGACGTGTACCGGGTGCTCCGGCCCGGCGGGCTGTTCTGGCTCGACCACTTCTTCTGCCGGGAGGAGGAGATGGCGGCGTACATGGAGGTGGTGGAGAGCGTCGGGTTCGGCAAGCTGAGGTGGGTGACGGGGAGGAAGCTCGACAGGGGGCCGGAGAGGAAGGAGACGTACCTCTCGGCGTTGCTAGAGAAGCCGCTCAGGAACTCGTGGCGACTTCCATGATCCATCGAATTCTTGACCCAAGGACGAGGTGTGATTGTGTGAACCTGTGATGAGCTGTGAGCTGAGGTTTCACTTGATTTTTTTATTGTGTGTTTTTGGTTTGCAAGTGTCCTAGATTAACTGTTTTAGGTTGGTTTATCGTTGCCCAAGTGTTCTAATTATTACTGTTTTGTTGACGTCTTCTTGGAAAAACCTTGAAGCAAGCTCACATGAAAATGCAGGAATGAATCAGTAACAGTGTACACAAATTACATATATTGGTAGCTCATTAGTTTCTAATCCGAATATTTAGCACACATTGCAATCATTGGAAAAGGAAAAGGAAAGTAGTATACAAACAAAAATACAATGCCGGGCACTATTTACATAACATTCGGAACACCCGTTGAAACACACTATAATCACGGCTATCTGCTTACTGAAACTTTACAGTGTCATTTACACGCAAAAAATAAAAACCAGTTCCCAGTACGCTCTCCCGACTGAAAACATAGGAGAGCGAGGGGGCACATGCACGATACATACACTCCACGCAGTCAGGCACTGAAGAGACCGAATGAGTACTGCGGTAAAAACTTCTGAAGCAGCCGAGACCAAACAAAAGGAACCCCATAAGCTGGCATCAACGAAATCTGACGTGGCAAACAGATCAAATTCTGCAAAGCTTGTTCGGTTGCTCTTGCCCAGGTGGGTAACTGGAAATCCTGATGATTGATGCTCTGACCTGCATCAATTTAGTGGAAATATTTGAACTGTGAAGGTTTACAGTAGATACACATAAGGTGATGAATATGGATGGATGGACACAGGTTACAATTAGGTCCTAGCTAGTTTAGGAATAGTTATTAGAGTAGCAACTTAATGCCACATTACAATTAGCACACAAGAAAAGGGAGCACTTGTATATGCTGACAACCAGGAAAGCTCATTTGTGTCAGATTGCAGTGTTAAACTGCAAACACTAGATTATAGACAAGACCTGACCTTAGGAAAACCAGCCCAGAGTAGAATTATGGATTTAACTTTACTGCTCTCAGTGATGAGACAGTGAATAGTCAGGCTATGAGATAATACCATGATCGAGCCCATCATAGTGACAATGTGCAACTTTATGGCAGTAACAGGATACTGGCATATGAGATGTGTGACGAATTGATGATCCAAACCATACAACCGAAAGGCAAAACAGCTATTGTGTTCAACTCATGGGCGGTCAGCCATCCATCAATATATCATATTAATGCACAATTAAGTATTGATCTCTCAGTGTGCAGTTCAATTGTATACCTGGATCATGGCCATATTATCGACGTTTCATTGAGTTTGCTCCTCTAACAGCCTTAATTTGCTGTGATTCTCTAAAGCAGACAAAATGCACCAATGTCTGTCCATTTGGATAAATTGCGAATGCACTATTTGCAATGCGCTTATGGCAAAGAGAACACATGCTATTTCCATCAATCTTGACAACAGCTTGACGCCGTTTGTATAGATCCTCCTTTACCTGACACATCAAGGATATAGTGAGGAAAGAACATTAATTGTGCACACAAACAAATCTAATTGGTAGATGATAACAGTTCCCAAAGAACTATAGTCATAAATAGGTATGTAGATGTAATACTCTGCTATGGCATCTATGACATCTATGACAAGATACATGATGAGACGGATAGTATACATGATGAGAGAGGGAGAACATGTGATGAGGTACATATGTAAATATTGCTCTTCTAACTTAATTGGCACGTTCTGTTTACATGTGCACAAAATCACTAATGTTATCATTATGCATTTTGGAGATGCGTATTAGATAGGGAAATTGTCATGGATCTGGCTGGCTTGGGCCAGACAGACACTGGCCAGCTTGGACCAGCCGGGCAGCAGCAGGGCACACCAGGGCTGCTGCTGCCCTGCCTGCATCGACCAATCCAATCTATAAAAGATTCCATCCCTAAGATTCGTATTAGGGGTCAAATCAAGAGTCCAAATAAAACCAGAGGGATGTGATCAATTTGGATCAAGGAATAGAGAAATTCCCTCACTGCTGCCCCCATGCCTACCGCTCCCCTGGGCCTCCTCTTCCCACGCCACACCCCCTCCTCCGTCGTCAGCGACCCATTCCCAATCCTTCGCCCTACGACCACTTTCAGTCACAAGTTACACAACCTACGCAACCCACCACCTACCAACCAGCCCCTGGCAGAGGTTTGCATAAAGGGGCAAATCCATACAGCAAGCTAACTCTAAAATGAAGCAGCATTTTTATAGGAGAATCTCACAGGCCAGCATCTTTCATAGCATATAGTTGGAAACCTTAACAACAAGAGTGAAAAGGCTATAACAGAATGCCAAGCTACCTGCAGGTTTGCACGGAAAATCAAGTTTTTGATAACCAAATAATTGCGTAGATGTTCACTAGAGTTCCGCAATAGTGGCTCAAGAAATGATACAAGATCCTGCAAATGTTCATTTTAGATAATTAGAACCTTGATGGGAAATTGAAAAGTTGAAGCAATCAATACTGGAACATACGCATCAGAAACTGCATAAATGTGTTCTTTTCAAAAAAGGCAAAACTATGCCTCTTGCATGAGTCTGGATGACACCAGAGCATAACAACCACCAGAGTTATTCCGTATATGCAAAAATTAGAACAAAATCAATATCAAAACATCTTCCTTATTAAAAACTTCAAAAAAGAAATAATGCATACAATAGCTTGTCCATTCCTACACACAGGAAGTACAAAGATATCCTAGTTTAACCTTACCCGCACAATATTTGACATATATTCTGGGTAGGAGGAATTTCCTTGCTATATCTCAATTCACATAAGTGCATTACCTCATGATACACAGTAAGTGACATTAACACAGTACAGTCAATCATAACACCAGGATTTCAAATATTTTTCACTCTATGGCATCCCGCAACGGCACGTGGGGAAGAAACTCAAATCTTGATGGCTTGGAGTGAAGCAATTCGAAATTTGGGTGGCATGGTGTAAAAGTGGACATATTTGATGGCACATAGTTAATTATGAACTTCCATTTATTCTAGAAGTGAGCGTGATCAAAAGATACATTTCAAAGTATACAAAAAAAACATACCTGGAGTTTAGTGTCTCTAGGTAACAGCCTAAGAGCCTGAGCACCATTTATTCTGTCCCACCGTTGGCTTAACAGCTCCAGTGCTTCATTCAATATTATAGGGCCTCCATCACTTGCATCATCTCCATCACCGTCGCTTCTGCTACTATCTGTCCCACTGGGGCTAAAGCGTATTTCATCAGCCCCTTCAATCTCCGCAACCTTTTTACCTATGCGGCCCCCTTTGAACTTAGCAGAGCTAGACTTGTGGATTCCAGGGTATTGTGATGCCACTGGAATAATTTTCTGTTCAAAATCCTTTTCAGCTTTTCTTGGATTCAGATAAATTTGTAGAAGATTAAAATAGATATTTGACTTGGATGGTTGTTGTGCTCCCTCCTCGTAAACACGGTCACAATATGCAACTGCCCGCTCTGGCATTTGGAGCTGCAGTGGTAAACAAGATATTCTGGGTAACCTAAAAACTATTATTTAACCAGAACTCAATAATGTCAATGGATCAGGGCACATAAAAAGAAATGGTACCTTGTGAACATACAGAGAGAGTGCACGGAGGTGTTGATTTATTTTCCCATATAAAATGGCACGCTCCTCGAAAAGAGCATCCTGGGGAAGACGCTTAAGGAGTAAGTCTGTATTGTAACCTGAATTATTCTCTAATGTAGATATTAACTTCTTCCGTGTTGTGGAATATGTTTTCTCTGTCCAGTTTCCCTCTTCCTTAAGAATATTGTACCAATCAAGAACTTCAGAAAGGTACAGTTGCACCTTCAGATCAGAAGACTCAATGTCAGAGCATCATTAAGTCCATGCACTAGAACTTTATTGTGGACTTCATATGGTCAGATTACAACAACAACAACAACATAGCCTTTTTTCCCAAGCAAGTTGGGGTAGACTAGAGATGAAACCCGAAAGAAATAAGTTCAAGGTTCAGGCACATTCATATGGTCAGATTAAGGAAACAAAATCATCTAAGCAACGTGAAATGAATTGATTGTACATGGAATTTTCCATATACCAATGCAGTAACAATTGAAAGTGTACATACCAGCTCATTTTGCAGGTTAGGATTGATCCCCGTTTCACTCATTGAGAGCATTAATTCTAAGTATGTTGACTGCAAATTTGGAGCATGTTGCTTCAGATATGAATTTACCAAATCTGCTGGAACATTTTCAGACAAAAAGAGTTCAATAGTTTCTGATGGATTGCGTTCGAGGACATACAAGGAAGATTCTAAAACCAGCGTTGGATCAGATCTACAAAGGGGCTGCAAATGAAAAGGCAATATCAAATCAGCCAAATAAGAACATTACATGGCATGAAACATAATGATTTCAACATATCAAGGCAATGATCCATATGATAACATTGAAAAACATATCAAGCAATACAAATAGAAAAACATCGGTGTGCAACAAGTTTTGCCACAATGAGCTCTTCTTGGAGGACAGCAAAAGCATGAAACATGGCATGATAAAATATAAAATAGCAATAAGAAATAAGTGATTATATCTGATCCTACCACATATCAAATAAAATTTCAATCACAAACTTCACAGCCTACTAATCTAAGAGTCATCATGCAGTAGAATATAACCAAACAAAAGTATGTAAAGTTCAACTAGTGAATATGGATTGCACTTTGAATTAATGTTTTAACAGTGCCTTCGTGTCTAATATGCTACACCGTCTGCTTCGCTATGTTTGTCCAGAGACTTGGAAGGATATGTTTCTATTGAGGATATCAAGGCCTCATTACAATTTTTACACTCCCTGCCCTTAATCAAGTGCTTTGAAAGAAGAGTATCTCTATCATGTTATTTCATAGGGGCATGGATGGTCATTTCACATTGATTTTTTTTCTTGCAACTGATTTCCATGGTTAGTGGATATTGTGTGCATGGACAAACATAGCGAAACAGAGGGGGAAATAATGTGTCAAAATAGCAACATATTTATGCATGAATCCATCTAGCTCGCAGATGCAGTTGTTATCAGGATAAATAGAACACAATAACACCAAGAAATAAGGCATATAAGATTTCAGCTGAAACTGGATATTTCTCATAGCTTTGTTTATGTGACAAGCAATATCAATTAAACACTAGCAAAGGAAAAATAAATTGTACCCTGAGATATTCAATGATCATGTGAGGGCTAATTTTTTTATTAAAATCTGTATTCTCCATCTCATATTTTGATTTTTCAACTAACTGATTGAGCAGTTGGAGAGCTTCCCGGTGCAATTCATTGCTTTTATAGAGCTCAAGTAACACCATATAGTCACTCCTCTCCTTCAAAAACTCTTCGCATATCTTCAGGTCACAGAAATTAAGTCCTTTCAGCAATTCCATAGCCCCTGATGACTGCCCAGTAAGAATAAGAGCTTGAAGCAGAGAAGTATCCAGTACAGTTGCCATTTCTCTAGCAATAGAGCTAGTATGTGTCTGAGCTCGTTTCTGAAAACAAAAAATAAAGTACAACAATTACAGACCACGCTGATTGGTAATTAACATATACTGTATTAAATTTGCAATCTTCTGTCCAATTGAAAAGGCACCATGCAATTTTCCACATCTGTCACTGTTAGCTGCTAATTTTTGCAGCAAGATAAAAAAAGAACTTGAAAAACGGTTACCTTGTTTGGCTTCTTTGGTTTATACGGCCCAGACAATATTAAGCTGTGGTGCACAGCTCCAGAGACCACCTCCTCTGTTACTTCAGCTGTTGCTCTCTCAATTATTCCACTTCTTTTCTTCTGCAAATACTTCACAAGGGCAACTAGAGCATTGTGACTCATTTTCTTTACCTCCAATGGAGATTTATCATCTGATTCATGGAGCTGTAATGAGTATGATTCCATCTCTCTGTCACGTCAGAGGACTCCGTTGCTAATTCAGGCATGTCCAGCAGCTTGTCATGTTCACCTATAATATGTGTTTGTGGCAGAACAATAGACGGGTACAGAGATAGCACATAAGTAATGTCCACATGTGAATCTGAAAACTGTTCCATTGCCTCCTCATAGTTCCCACTATCAAACAAAAAGTGTCCATATCTAGTTCACAAAATCAAAAGGATAAGATGTCATTTAGTTATGTCAATAGAACCATAGAATAACAAAATGAGAATGCTAAATTTGCTTCAAGCATCAATGCAGAAGGCTCCATGCACTTAAATTCTAGATTCAATACTGAACCAATAAAAAAAATTGGTGAAAGAGCCACTGAGATTAACAGATCTCATTTTAATTTTCCAACATCATTCATAATTTCTTCACTTTGATGTGGTATAGTCTACAGAATATGTATCGCCATGAGCGAAAACATTGTTAGATGGATCTTTGCCATGAGTGACAAATTAGAGAATTTATGTTAACCAAAGCTTCAGCCATATTTTTTCTTCTGAGGGCAAGAACTTTCAATCTAAGGACATCAAGCTTAATATATTAGTCAAATTTCTATAATGGTATAAGCTAAAGTGAATTTACGTTTACCTAGCATGATAGACATGCTGATGCTGCATATCAGTCATACTAAAACAAAATAATAGGCAAATTTACTTACTCACAAAAATGCGCATCCCCAAAGAAAAATCATGTTTTTCTATAGTACCCAGTCAGTGGGAGAGTGGGACACAAAGTCCAGGGAGATAATAACGTTATAAGGAGTGTCTAGGCAAAGATATGGATTCATATGCTGAATTCCACATGTCGGCTGATCGCATAGTCAGTGAAAATGCAGAGTACTATCCTCTGAAATGCTTGGAACAGCATGAATAAAGAGAAACGGCATGCATAACAACTCATATTATGTAGTGATAAAAACATAGAATTGTTGTAGCCTTTCTTTTCTACTCCATCCATTCCAAATTATAGGTCATTTTGGCTTTCTAAATACATCATTTTTCATATGTATCTAGACATAGTGTATATCCAGATGCATAGTAAAATCTATGTATTTAGAAAAGCCAAAACGAACTATAATTTGGAACAGGAGTACTAGACAATTCAAACGTACCTTCTGTCACTAGATTCCATACCAGTATTATTGTCACATTTCTTTTCAACTGGAAAATCTGAGCATACCTTATGTGTATTGAGCTTTCCTTTGCAGATCGTAAATTTGAATCCTCTGGTGGAAGTAGCTTACACAACGCTAGTGCCTCCTCAAATTCTCCGGAAGCTGTCAATTGCACTATCTGTACAGCAAATATGTAAGAGCATACATTTAAGAACTATTGCTGCGAAGAACCACAGAAACAATCGAGACAGATAAATTTAACAGTTACATGAAAGTTTCAGGCATTCCTTACAAATGTAAAACGCCTCAACACACCATAGTCTACTGGATAAAATTTGTGATGGCCTATGACCAGGAGAGGGGTATAAACATAGGTACTTGCTATGGTTTTATAGATGATGCAGTTGGTCTTTATTTTTAAGCATATCAAAGTTAGATTATTAAAGTATTTTTTCTGACAATTTTTGCTGTAAATTATTTCTCTTGTATCTAAGCAAAT